>NC_141155.1:84917066-86117066 GCF_053477565.2 Lygodium microphyllum
CTATCTTCAAGGAGACGAACCACCATGATATCACATGTTGTGTTTGTGGTTTCTTCATCAACCTCAACCATCTTGTTTTGGTTGACCTCCTCCAATGCCTCTACCAATCGAGAGAATGCCTCACTTGGCTGATCATTTTGCAATGCATGTCCAATCTCGAATGGGTCACAGAGAATAGTACGCCACTCCACCTTCGCCATCATAGCGGCATGGGAGACAACGAATTGCAAGGGATCTTCTATAGGGCTTTCAATGTTGTGGACCTCTGTACATTGACTCCTCGATTAGTAACACATTTTTCTTACTGAATGTTAACGATAGATAATATTCTTCTTACATGTTTTTTTACCTGCATGTGTAGTTGGAACATCTTGCACCATTGTAGCTTCATGGGAGACGATGTCTTGCAAGTGGAATTCCACGTGACTTTCAGTATGGCCCTCTGTATGATAAATTCATAATTAGCAACATATTTTTTGTTCAAAATGTTATTGTAGATAGTATTATTGACACACGTTAGTTCACCATTGTTTCACATCATGAGTTTTGTACAAAAGCAAGCTTACCATCTATAATACGTGTGTCATTTCCATGTGATGCCTCACTGCTTCTCGTCATTGTTGTGCATCTCTCTATAGCGGTGTGTAAGGTAACACTCTCCACTGCAAAATCTGGAATAACGTTTTGTATCCTTCTATCCATGCCAATGTCATGGACCTCCTTGATGATGCCTTCCATTGTGATCTGCTTAAGAGATGTCTTGGCTATAGTACTTCAAAACATCAAATCTTTTAGGTGTGGAGAAACCAAATTAATTGGTGATGAGGGCCGATCTTTGCTTGGCATCTCTTCAATGATATTGGATGTGAAGAAACCAAATTAATGGAGAAAACATCAAACCTTTTAGGTGTCGAGAAACCAAATTAATTGGTGATGGCATCTCTTCAATGATATTGGATATGCGCTTGCTCTTGTGTTTTCTTTTTGGAGCCCCAAGAGGAACACCAAGGAAAAATGAAATTTCTTGCAAGAAAATCTTGTATCATTAACAAGCTTTTTTATTAGGTTTTATATGATCACAATGAAGAAAAGAACACCAAGCACAACAAATCTTCATGCAGCATCATGTAGATCTCCCACGGATTTGATAGAATCAACCATATTCTTCAATATCTTCACAAAATCCATCAATAGAACAAAGAAAGCAAAGGAATACACCATCTTTGAATGGAAATACATCACATAGTATTCATCTTCAATATCTTGATAGTCTTCTCTCTCAATCTCTCATATAAAATCACTCTGTTTTAGTAGAATTGGCTATCTCTGACTCTCTCTCTCTCTCTCCATCAATAATACATCATATCCTCACTACAATCTCTCATAATCACTCACAATAATCCTTTTTAGGTCGTGGATACCCCTCCCAAGAGGTGTGTTTGATATGAAGAGTCACCAGAGCCACTACAGTGTCCTTTCATAGCTCACCACTATCACTTCACTCCAGTCTTTACTTGAGTCTTCAGCAGAGCTACTTCTTTCACTTCTTTTAGCTCTTTTGTACTTGTATTCACCTCTTTCCGAGGCTAGAAAACTTTTCCAAGCTACACATACATTCTACAGAACACCTACAGAAGCATACAGAAGGTCTATAGAACAATCACAGTACAGTACCAGAACAGAGACAGACGCTCTACAGAAGATCTACAGAAGGTTACATAAGGTCATCAAAACCTCATAACTCATACTCAAACCATTCCAAACTCTCAAAAAATATTCAATAAGCTTTCACAAGATCTCAATCTTCATCAATCATCAATCCATACTTCATAAGAAGACAATCAGAACAAAAAAGAAGCTATACAGAACCAATCAGAACCAATAAGAACATCACAAAACCTCATATCTCCACTGAAAATCATCATGAACTTCCAAAACATAATCAATATCATCCAAAACACTCTCAAACCACTTCCAAACCAATCAATCATCTCATAAAATCAACCATTCAGCTCTCAAAAACAACAAAAATAAACCAAAAAACAAGTCATTTCAACACTCAACATATCCCCACACTTAATAAGGAAGCATCCTCGCGACCCAGGAAAAAGGGAATACAAGTTCATTCAAAAGCTCAACTTGATCTTCAATAAATCTTCAAAAACAATCCATCCAACCATGACCCCAACTTATCACCTGTATCTGATATAAAAATACAATGAAAGGAAAACCCTTTATACATTAACACTTCTTATCAAACTAAAAATCACAACAAACTTGTAAAGGATATAAGAGGTTTCTTCTTCTTCTACATCATCTTCAACTATCCAACCACAACCCCATCACCACAATTCTTCAAAATGTAGCTCGCATGAAAACCAATCAAATAGGCAACCACCACAATCTTATTACATAAATTAACCCACAACACAAACACTACACACAACACAACCATCTGAATGACTCCTCCAAAAAGAGAGATTTATCATTAAAAATCATCCACCATACAGGGCAAAGGTATCAATGAAGATGATCCCTCTTGAAAGATTGGTGATTTCGGAAACGATCTATAGATAAAGATTCATCTACAAATGTCTTGGGAGGATTCTGAAAAAACTGAAGGCAGCACATCCTTTCCAACAGGACAAGGTATCTGCTAGGCAAACACAGGGCATGAAAGTATAGGACATCCAACTGGTGAGAGTCAATATTCACATTGACATTCATACAAAGTTTTGGAATGGCCTTTTGATCATTATGGGAATGCCTATGCATGTATGCTAGATACCAAGCAAAATGAGCTGTCAATCTCACCGAAGGATTCAGAGACTGTAAATATTGCTGAGCAAAATGAATATAGTTCTGGTATGCTTGACTGGCAGTTGTCCAATCTCCTGGAATAATTGGCCAGTTTATCTAAGGTCCTATAAGAGAATCATTCGAGCTCCATCCCCTTCTTCTGGAAATCTGATGATCAAACCCGTCATAGTCACTAAACAACTGAGGTGGTTGAGATATAGAAGTGGCAAGAGATGGAAGTGGAATAAGGAAAAGTGGATGAAGAGATGGGTAGGTAAAATCATAAAAGGAGGAATAATTTAAAGAAGGAGTGGCTGAAAATTTTAGGGAATCACTTAGGAAGGGCATTAACTGATAAATAGGAAAGGTAGAAGGTACATGAATGGATGGAGAAGGACATGGTGGAGAAGGGAAAAATACTCTATCCTCAATAAAAGAGCAGTATGCAAATATGAGAATTTGAGGAAAAGATTGAGGTTGGAAAAGAAGGGGTAAGATGGTTGTGGAATTGGTTTGATAGAGTGAAAGATATATATCATAACGGTGAGCCATTTGTTGGTAATACATTAGGGTAGGAAGAGAAAGACCTAAGATAGATCTTCTCTGATAGGCATAAAAAAAGGTAGAATCAAATGGATTATGTTTTGAAAGATAAGCTAAGAGATCCACCCTTAGTTGGTTAGTGCTCTAGACATAGGTAGGGGCTGTGTTCTGTCTTTGATTTAGGACCACAGAATCAATCATGGTATGCCAGGAATTATCAGGGCAAGTAGCCATTTTGGAGGAGTAACTCTGAAACATGTCATCTATTCGCAACTCCAAATGGTTGACATACAAAACAGCTTGTAAAACCACGTCTCCCACATACCAAGCCATATCCACTTCATCTGGAATCAACAAGTCTCCTCGTAGATACATATATGACATCAACATGGTATCGGTCATGACAAAATCTTCAAACACCATACGGACCACCTTTGTCAGCAACTCAGGAGACCAAGCCCCACTCCAACCATCCTCTGGAAGAGGAAGATCCATCGTGGAAATCTTCATGTAGAAGGCCAACTTTTGTAATTGATAATGGACAAAGAAAGAATGGTTCGGAGGAACATATTCCTGGAATTGCTCAAATGAAGACCATAACAAGTCCATACAAGATTGCAATCTTTCCACCTTGGCCTAAAATAAGGGACATAAGGTAGCATGTCTTTGAAGAGCTGCCAAGTCCTGCTGTGAGAAAGAGGGGATCAAGGAAACATGAGGGCTTGGAGGAACAGATCATGACTTTGCCAATTGATCTTGCAACTGCTTGATTTGGGAAGCTTGTGATTCCATTGTGTCATTAGCAGTCTGTAAGGCTAAAAGTTTGACATCTAAAAGATTTTGGAACTCTTGCATTTCTTTGGACATCCTCTCCTTCTCCTCTGAGAGGCTAGTAACCTCTGATTGAGCCTCTATTAACTGAATCTTCAAAGAAGATATCTCATCTCTTTGGGTTTCAATTAGTTGGGTTTGTTGCTCCATCTGCTTAAACAAATCTGCTAGGGTATCCTTAGCAGAGGCTAACTCGGATGTTGCCTTATGCAACTGGTCCTTAGACTGCATCAGTTCTTCATAAAAAGAAGCATACAGTTGTTGAACATAGGCTGTCTGACAGTTCAATGGAACTCTGAATGTCTTTACATAGGAAAGGAATGGCATCTCCTGAGACTAGACTGTTCAGAGAGGGGACTGATATGTCCAACGAACCTTCTCGATGTGCTCTGAATAGGTTATTACATGTGAGATAACCAGGGAGATCACTGCCAGAGGTAGCAGGGATGGGCACTGAAGGAAGAACTGAAGGAGCTTTATCAGCTACCCGCTTCAAGCATTTGCGCTGTATGACTAGGGGAGGCGGAGAATCCAAATCCTCTATATCAATTGGTTTTGACTCATCTGAAGGTGGAGGAGGAGGTACTAGATCAGATGGAGGAGGTGGAGGCACACTCTTCTGTAAACCTAAGTAGGTCAAGAAGGAAGACAAGTACGATCCATAGGTGACATTGGTAACATTGCCCCTAGTGACTTTGACGAAATGTTGATCCATCTTAGTGAGTAGGTAAGTGCTCCAATCAATAGCTACTCCTTTTAACACCATCCTTGAAGCTGTAAAGAGCTCTTTGGACAAGTAATGGGATGGCATTTTTGCAGGCATAAATCTGTCTTGGAGAAACTGACAGACCAACTTCCACACAGGATCAGATCATGGAAAAGGAAACTCCTGAAGAGTTTATCACCTTCTTAACATCCAGAATTTCCTTGGTCTGCTTTTCTAACAGCTTCAAAATCTCTTCATTAGAGAAAAGCTGGCGAATTGTAACAAAGGGTTCACCTTTGGAGGGAAGAGACAGAGCCTTCTCGAGGCCTCGAGGTGTCAAAGTCATGGAAGTACCTTGGACCAGTCCCGACTTCTTGCTGTAGGAGGTTAGAAACTCGTCACACATCGATGGATCCTCTGGAAGCAATGGAAAGGAGGCAGCCACGAAAGTGGCGAGTCCCGCCTTTGTGAAAGGCTCAAAAGTGAGTAGGGAAGAGTAATCCCTACTAACGAGTGGGACATACTGGATAGGGGGAGGAGCGTGAGGCACCATTCAGATGGTTACACACACACCACAACACAGACAAACAAGGAGAATGCCTGCAAAGCAACAAACAAAAACCAAGGATAAGATATCAACCAAAACGGTAAAACGTGACTTGACCAACTATCCCCAAGCAAACCACAGCTTAGAAAAAATCCGACATGACCTCTAGACATATGCGACTGAAAGCTTCATACTATGCAACATACAAACATCCAAATCCCCGTATCAGGCAATAAAGAAAAAAAACTACACACCGTACCCTTAACCGTATCAAAGAAACTGAACCAAAACATAACCACAACCCACACATATCAAGACTACAACTTTGATAATTAGGTTTTGACCATGGAGACAACTCCGAAGACTTCGCGTACCCATCCCACGAAATGAGTTCATTAAAAAGAGGAATTAAGTACAGTGAGGGGGAAATTGATTTAATGAAGGGTTCATTTTAATAAATTATTAAGAAATGGGTGAATTTTTATTAAGTGATAAACCTTATCAAGAAAACGGTGGTTCCTTCTTAAAATTTTAATGACCAATTATTAGGGTAAAGCGGTGCTTTAATCCGAATCCTAGACTTTGATACCTAGACTCGGTCTCTAAATGCAAGTTCATTTATTAAAAATTAAGGTGATGTGGAGAGCTTTTTTTGCCAACGCGTGCTTTTGTGACGGCTGGTTCATTTTAATTAAAAATATTAAAGTGCCCCTAAGCGCACTTAGCGCGTGCTAAGTGAACGGCTGGTTAATTTTTTATTAAAAAATGGTGTGTTTAGCGCGAATGGGCGTGCCATGATGGTGTTTAGGGTTCATTTTAAAAATTATCCGTGGATTTTGGGGTAGCGAGAAAAAATAAAAATATAAAAGGGAACATTCCTAGTAAATGGGTGTATGTGAATGCAAAGAATGCGCTTTTCTCAATCCAAAAAAGGTATCTAGATTTTTTTAAAGATTTTCAGTGTGTGTTTTGACTGAAAAATGATTTTTTTATGAATTTAGGTGTTTCATGAAGTATTTGTATCATCAACTAATCATGGAATAAAATGACACATCATTTTCAGCTTTAAAAAATCTTCAAAAATAAAAAAAATGTTAATGGAATTGTTAGAAATTTTTTGGCAATTAATTTGGAATTTTTAAACCATTTTTAATTAAATTGTTTTATTTTTAAGGTATTTTTAAAAGAATTATTAATTAAAATGGTCTTTTTTGTGAAATTCTAGGTTTAAAAAATAGTGCAATTTACTGCAGAAATATTGAAAAATTTTCAAGATTTTTTTTAAAAAATTTTAAGTGTTTTTAAATGATTTTTTTTAAATTTTTCAATGTAAGTTGAAGGTTTTTGGGTTTTTGGAATTAAAAAATCCGAGAATATACCCAGAAATAGACTGCGTGTCAGCTCTGTGTGAACAGCCATCTGCACACAACCTCACTGACCAGCGAACACGCGTCCCCGCGCATGAACATCCGCGAATGGACTCCCGCACACGCACACGAACAATCACAATCAACCACACGCGCGTGTGGTTGATTGTCTGCGTCTCGAGGAGAAACAGGGGTTTGGGTAGGTGTCGGCGGGTGCTGCGGGTTGCGGCGTGTGAAAGGGGGCTTGTGGGGAGTTTCTGCTGGCAGGTTTCTGCAGGGGGGAACAGGGGCTTATGGAGGGGGTGAGGTTCTGCTGGTGTGACAGGGGCTTATGGAGGGGTTGCGGTGGGTTTAGCGTGCTTGGGGGAAAAAGGGGCTTACATGGAGGTGGGGGTGGTGGATAGGGGTAGGACACGTGGAACTGTGGGAGGGAAAGGGGGCTTAGAGGGGGGTTGGTGGGTGTGTGTGCTTGGGGGGAAGGGGGGCTTGCAGGGAGGTTGGGTGGTTTTAGTGTGATGGTGGGAAGGGGGGCTTAGATGGGGGTAGGGTGTTTGGTTTGGTGTGCTTGGGTGGGGGTAGGGTGGGAATGTGTAATGGTGGGGGGGAAGGGGGGCTTAGATGGGTGTGGGTGGGGGGGGCGCACGTGGTGCAGCAGGGTACGTGGAGGAGGGGAGGTCAACGGGGCGGTGTCCAAGGTGGCCTGGCGGCGGGCGTTACAGCGGATGGCGGCCACGTGGCGAGATAGTGGGTGTCACAAGCACCGTGTAGGAGGGCTCCGACGGCGGGGTCGTCGGCAGCAGGCGCTGGCGTCACGGCTTGGAGGAGGAACAGGCCAGAGGGCGTGGGTGGCGTCAGGGAGGTGGCATAGGCAGCAGAGGCAGGTGCAGGCGTACAGGGTGGGGTCTAGAACTCCACGGCGGGGAGGAGCCCAGGCCTCCACGGGGCGAAGGCGTCGCGGATGCAACGGCGGGAAGGAGCCCAGGCCAGGGGAGGCGCCACAGGGACTCGACGGCGGACAAGGCCACGTCAGCGAGGAGGGGGCGTCACGGCGTGAAGAGGGGCAAAGAGGGAGGGGGTGGATGGCGTGGAGGAGGGAGGAGAGAAGGAGGAGAAGAGGATGAAGAAGGGAAAGGAGAGGAGGAGGAGGGGAGGGAGAAGAAGATGGAGGGGGGAGAAATGCACAGGGAGCGGGATGGAGAGAGGGAGGGAGGTAGTTGGGGGGAAAGGGGTCGGGGAGAGAGAAAGGTTGGGGGGTGGGGGGGATAGGGAAGGGTGTGGGGGGGTGCCCGAGGGGAAGGGTAGGGGGAGGGTTGGGTAGGGGAGCCCATGGGATGGGGGTGCCCATAGGGGGGACCCATGGGAGGGAACAGGCATGGCCCACGGGGGGTGTCGATAGGGGAATGGGCGGGGGCCATAAAAGAAAGGCGTACCCCCGTCCCGCACGCGTGCGCGGGGCGGGGTAAAAAATTTTGCCGTGACGGGATCAAAATAGCACCGGGATGTCGGGACGGGGCACGCAGACGCGACTGGGGCACGTGGAGACACGTGAAATTGAAAACGGGCGCGTTCACGCGCGGGACGAGGTGCGCGAAAACACGTAAAAATAAAGAAAAATGAATATCTCCCAATCCGGGCATCAAAATGAAATGTCGTAAAAACAAAAATTGGGCAGGACGGTAGGGGGAAGACAGGGGAAATGTGCAACAGAGGTTTTGGGGGAAAGATAGGGCGATCACATGCAAAAAATGCAAAAAACGGGTCCAAAAATGCAATTAAAAATTAATATCGAAAGATCCGTGCATCGGAACGAGGTTCAAGAAAAAGGAAAAATGCGTAGAAAGACGTTCCCGACAATCCTATCACGTCAAATCATAGTTCCGACTAAGATAAGATGCATTCACATGGAAAAAATCCAAAAAACAGACCCGAAAATGGAATCGAAAATTAATATTGGACGAACCGCTCGCCAGAATGTCATGCAGTAAAAAGGAAAAATGTCTGCAGGAAGGGGGGTATAGGATGGTCATGGCAAAACGCAGTTCCGACTAAAGTAGGAGGGGTTTTAGGACATGGTTGAAAAATTAATAACTCGAAAACCGTGTACCGAAACAGGGGTAGGTAAAGAGGAAAAATGGTCAGTTCAAAGGGAGGAACAGGGCGATAAGGTTGGATGTGGACTTCAGTAAACGGAGGGTGCATGCACATGACAGGACCGCAAAATCAAGGAATGAAAGAAAACTGCAAGAGGGAACAACCCTAAGGGAGGGGGGGACAGTGGATGGGTGGGTGGGAAGGGACCCCATCAAGGTAAAAGCAAGTCATGGCATAGAGGCATTAGCAAGTTGAGGCATATGCAAAGGGATATGCAATGTAGACACGCAGGGACGCGTCCCCACACTTAAAACCTTAACGGATAGGGTGAACCAAGCAACAGGGACCTAGGACCACACAACAGAACAACCACTAATGTCCCCACACTTAAAACATGAACGTCACGGAGAAACAGCAGGTGTAGGGTTAGAAAAACTTGGCCCATGTTGTTGAGGATCAAGGTTGATTGTCGATGGCACGTCCTGTGTTGTTGTCGGCTGGAGGTACCAAGGTATCTTCACAGCACACGTCCTTCGTGGCAGGGACCACACGGCAGCACCTAGGGAGGTAGCTAGTTGAAGGAATCGCAGAAAATTTGTCAATGATGAGGAATGTTGCGCTCAACTCATAGTCACTCAAATGGAATGAAAGAACTGTCACTCGCCCCATGACTAATATCACTCGAGAAAGAATGATTGAAACCCATATCTCATACCCGGTTTAGAAATCAACAGGGGAATGGTGCAGAGGAAGTATGCTAGGGTGCACAGTTGATGGTGCATTAGTGCGTCCAACCCGTCTGGCATAAGTGCAAGGAGGAAGGCAAGGGAGCCTTAAAGTGCAGTATACAGAATAGGGTGACGTGTCTGGTGATGACGGTAAAGACCCATCCCGTGGGAGCATAAGGAAACGGGAATATACTTGACTCCAAGTGTCGTAACGTCCCTCAATCTCACCTCTCGGTAATTGATTGAAGAAACTCCAGTCACACTCAGCCCACCCTCTGTCTCATGCTCTGTTGATAGATACATGAGGGTAGCCCTTTCCTAAAACCCATTGATGTAATCCTCACGGTCACTTGTGCAAAGGTTGTATGCCTTGTGTGCATTTGATGGTACAACTGTGCATCCTGCCCGGTGCTGGCATACGGTGCGAGAAGGAAGGCCAAGGAGCCTTATAGTGCAATGCACAAAAACAAATCGTGCTTTGTGCATTGAGAGGCCCATCCCGTGCGTGCAACACTGCATTCACACTTCTCACCTCTCATTTGATTTGAAGGGAAAAGACTGGTCACTCGCCCCACCCTCTATCTCACTCTCTGTTGATAGATACATAGGGCAACCATACTCACAACCCCATCCGGTTAGGATGAAAGCTCGCGTCACTCGATTGTTTGTCAATGAAGATCACGTCGTCAATTGTTGAAGAGGCGTACCCAGGGAGGTTGCCATCAAATTGAACGTTGTGTTGGATAGGAACATGGCGTCTGCTCTAGACAGTTAGACGCTCTGCAGAGAGACCCAGGACACAGCATACCAAGGGAGGTAGCTTCGGAACTGGATACTGGGGATATCAATTGATGAATCCACTTTCTGGACTGCTGGGTGTTGCCACCTTTTCCACAGCTAGCTTCCTGCCCAAGGGTGTTAACCACCTTTTCTTGGAACGAGGCCTGCTATGACAAGGAATCTCTTTCTTTTCTCCCATAACAGTTTTATTTTTCTTGTTTTTTTTCTTGTTGTGTTTTTTTCCCCCTATTCTCGAGGGTGTTTCCACCTTTTCTCGAAGAATAGGTCGGCATGACAGGGAATTGCTTCCTTTTCTCCCATAACATATATATATATATATATATATATATATATATTTCATTAGGAAAAGAATGGTAGAAAGACCATATGTCAGAACCAACCTCGCCACCGTCGCGCTGGTGGAAAATAGAGGATAAGAGATCAAGGCTGGAAGGTGGGACTGAGGGGACTGAGGGTTGCGTCTATTTCATCAGGAATGGCTAAAGAACGGCTATCAGAAGTAGCATCATAAGAGGTACAGTGCCACGCCAACGGGGGAAAGGATCAGGTGACCGTGATTGTCAAGATCCCCAAGGAGGGAAGTACTTCTTCAAGCGATATCCATTGATCAGGAAGGGATCATCAGAGGCATCAACGGTCTGCACTTGGACAGAGCCATCAGGGTTGACAGCAAGTACCTTATATGGGCCCATCCACCGTTGTTGGAGCTTGCCATGAAACTTGCCAAATCGTGAATCATAGGCTAGGACCAAATCACCTTCCTTGAACTCCTTGTGCTTGATGAAGCTGTCATGGTAAGCCTTGCGTCAAGCTTGTGTGGCTTCCATGCACTGTAGAGCCATCCTACGAGTTTCATCCAAACATTCCAGGTGCAAGAGACGGCATTGCAGTGAATCATCGTCCCCCAAACGCTCTTTGATAGCCACTCTCAAAGAGGGCAATTCCAGTTCAACAGGGAAAACGGCTTCTATACCATACACCACAGCTGAAAGGGTGTTTGTCCTATTGCTGCTTTATGGGAGGTTCTGTACACCCAGAGGGCCTCTGTAAGTCGATCATCCCAATCACGATGATGTGCGGCAATCATTCGTGTCAGAATCGAGCAGAGGATGCGATTGGTGACTTCGACTTGGCCGTTGGCTCTGGGGTAATAAGGAGTAGACTTGCGATGGTGGATCTTATACAGCTCTGTCAACTCTTCCATGACTTTATTAATGAAACGAGTGCCTCTGTCACTTACCAGCTCTAGGGGACCACCAAAACGGGTGATGATATTCTCGTACACGAACAGGGCCACACTGTTACCATCGTCCCGCTTTAGGGCTTTAGCTTCATACCACTTTGTGACATAATCCGTATATACGAGGATGTATCGGTTCTGTTTCCTTGTGGTAGGAGGATCGATTGGGCCTACGAAGTCGATGCCCCACTTCTCAAATGGCTTTAAAGGAAGGATAGGTTGCAGTGGCATGGCACTTGTCTTGGTAGGTTTCCCCATTCTCTGACAAGCATCACATCTTTTGCAGTAATCATAGGCATCCTTGTGGATGGTCGGCCACCAGTATCCTGCGAGCAGAGCCTTCCTGGCTGTGGCTTCTCCTGCAAAGTGGCCTCCACATGGCTCATCATGGCAAGCCTTCAGAACAATCCCAATCTCATCTCCTACAACACATCTTCTGAGCACTTCATCTTTGCCCTTCTTATACAGTGCACCGCCTAGCAAGGTGTAGGGGGTTGATTCCAACATAAGCTTCTTCCTTTCCCGACTAGAAATGCGAGGAGGGTATTGTTGGGTTGCCAGTAGGTTGGCGATGTCTGCATACCAAGGGGTTACAATTTCTACCACGAATAGGGAAGCATCAGGGAGGTCTAGATCATTCTGTTCCTCATCTGCAGTTTGTGGGATACGCGACAAATGATCAGCCAGAACATGGGAACGACCAGGTTTGGTAATTACCTCAAAGTCGAACTCCTGAAATAGAAGGAGCCATCTCATCATTCGTCCTTTCACGTCCACTTTATTCATCAGGAAGGACAGGGCCTCATGATCCACATAAAATTTAAAGTGGGTAGATAGGAGGTAGTGGCGAAACTTCTCTAGGGCAAACACCATTGCCAAGCACTCCAGTTTTGTCACTGTATAGTTCCGTTCCCTATTAGTGACTTTTTGGCTTGCGTAATAGATGGGTTGATCCAGCTTCAAGGAGCCCTTCTGGCATAGAACTGTGCCTAAGCCTTCAATGGATGCATTAGTGTGTACATGGAACTCCTTCGTCCAATCAGGAGGTTGCAGAATGGGTGCCTCAATCAGACACTGCTTCAGAGTGTTGAAGGCTGTGTCACATTCTTCCGTCCAAACAAACTCTGCATCTTTTCTCAGAAGCTTGTGCAAGGAGATTGCCTTTGTTGCAAAATGGGCTATGAACCTTCTGTAGTAACCCACGTGGCCTAGGAATCCCCTCAATTGTTTGAGGTTGGTGGGTGCTGTCAGAGCTGCGATATTTTCGATCTTTGCAGGGTCTGTTGATATCCCTTGTGCAGAGACAATGTGGCCCAATAGAACTCCAGAAGAGACCCCAAAGATGCATTTGTTGGGGTTGAGGGAAATCCCATACTCCCGGCATCGATCAAAGCATTGTTCTAGGTGTCCCCAGTGTTCCTGGATCAAACTATAGACACAGAAGTCATCCAAATATACCTCAATAAAGTCATGCAGATGATTTTGGAATGCGGCCATCATGACTCGTTGGAAAGTAGCAGGGGCATTGCAGAGCCCAAATGGCATCACTCGATAAGCGTAGGTCCCCCATTCTGTGGTGAAGGTTGTTTTGGATTGGTCTTCTTCTGCTATCTGGACTTGGTTGTATCTACTAAATCCATCCAGAAGGGAATAAAGCTCATGTCTTGCCACTGTGGCCAACAGTTGGTCTGTGAAAGGGATAGGAAAATGATCCTTCTTTGTCTTGGAGTTCAACTTGCGGAAGTCAACACATATACGAAGCTTGCCATTCTTCTTGGGTACAACCACGATGGGTGAAACCCATTCACTATTTGCCACTGGATAGATGAACTCAGCTTCCAGAAGCTTCAGCAGCTTTGCTTTCACCAATGTGGAATAATTCGGATTCATTTGCCTGTGTCGTTGTCGTACTGGCTTGGCATCAGGATCCAAGTCAATATGATGCTGACATATTGTGGGATCAATCCCCTTTAGGTCTTTGTAGGACCAAGCAAACACATCCAAATTCTCTTTCAACAAGTTGTACATGGTTGACAACTCCTCTTCTGATAGGCTGCTACCCACCTTCAAATGGCGTTCAGTGCCATCTGCATCCACAAAAGTTAACTGCCTTTCACCTTCTACTTCACGGATGAGAGTGGAATTTAGGTGCCAAGAAGTGCTTAAAAATAGCTAAAAATTATGAATATCAAGGGAAAAATATTCACCGTCAAAGGCGGCGGCTTGATCTAGGACGATTTTAAGCACCAAAGTGCTTTAAAGGTGCTCGAGCGACATTTATTGATTTTTCATAATTTTTCAGGACAGTTGTGCGGATTGACACGAGCTACTGGCCAATGCGAGATGCCAAGCCGGACGTCCAGGATTTTTTAGAGCTCAATTCGGAGTCCGGACAGGGAAATGGCCACAAAATGGTCAAGATATGAAAAGGTGGACACTTAGGAGGCCAAATTTGAGCATGCCTTTTGAGTTTGGACCCTCCCACCCAAAATTTTATGCACCTCTTGATCAAAAAACGTGGAGAGAGAAGGAAGACATGGCGTGATCAAGAAATGGCGCATTTTTCGCTCTCTCTCCTCTCTCATCATGATTGTGGGCTGTGAGTACCCCATGGAACAGACATTCAGGCTGATCTTCTCCTTCTTGGCCGATCTTATCGCCGCCCTTCGCCCATAGAATGGTGGACTGAATGAAGAGAACCAGATCTAGTCTTTCTCTCTCCTCCCTCTCTCTCTTCTAAGGGGGAATTCATGTGGGAAGAAGAAGGAAGAAGAAAGAATGATGGAGGCTTGTCCGGCATGGATCAGATTGCTCCATGGGCTGGAAATGGTGATTTGTGATTGTGCTGAGCATGAAGTGCTGCTGATTTTCAGAGTTGCAGCCATGGATATGAAACCCGAAACATGCAAATAAGCGGTAATTCAATTTTTTCAAAGGAAATTTGAGATTTCATGGCTTTTGATTGATGAAATGTTGTTCATGTGGGCTAAAAATTGTTTATGTTGCTGTTTTCCATGAGTACTTGCTGATCATAATCAAAAAATCAGAAAAATATGCATCTTGTGGTTCAAAATAATACACTAAAACATGTAAAACATGGAAAATCAAGGGAAAATGATGTTTTTGGGCATAAAAATGGAAAAATGAATAGGAACACCAACTAAATTTTCAATTTTGCTACAAGAAGGAACTAAGGGCCACAGCCCATAACCTATTTTGAATTTTCAGTAATAAAATAATGTGAAAAATAAGGAAAAATACAAGGAAAATAGAGAAAAATCACTAAAAATAGGGAAAAAATGCATTTTGGGTGCGGGAAATTAATGAAAATTAAGAACAATGTTTGTGAATGTTTGTGGGGACTGAAGCATGAGGATTTGCCTCAGTTCAACCCCATCTTCTTGTTCTAGTGTGTTTTTCCCGCTTTTTACACATAAAATGATGGCAAAATGCCCTATAAATCCATATAACAATGCAACATTTGATCGATGGGAGGGTAGAGTGGTTAAAATGTGTCTAAATGTGGAGTCAAATGATGAAAAGACTGTTGTTTTTTTTTGCATTCCATATAGGTCGGTGAATAATTATAAAATAAGGGCCTAGTAGCATGAGGGTTTCCTCGGTGCTAGGTTCGTGCAACGCTGCATAAGAATGGTAGTTGAAAATCATTGAAAGGATATTTTTCACATGTGCACAATATTGATTTTATAATTTTTTGAGCACTTGGCATCCACAATATGCACAAATCATGGAAATATTTAAAGGTATCAGAAATCCTGGATGCACAACAATTGCTTTCATTGGGACCTTGACCCACATTGAGTGAGAGACAGGACATCCTAAGCCATAGGCTAGTCGTGGGGTCTAGGGAAAAGAGGAGTAAGGACAATGGTACATTCCTGTATACGATTAAATGGTACCTTGAGTGGATTTCGTACGAAATGTTTATATGTTGAGCGATGCATCGAGGGGCCAATCCCCAAGGTGTAGGAGAGTCACAGAGGGTTGACGGCATTCAGCCGTAGGAGGAACCCCCTATGTCTGTGCTTCGTGCCATTAGGCAATGTGTAAGGGACTCCCTCTGAGGAGTAGGGGGTGAGAGAAGAGTGGACTACAAACGACGTAATACAAACGCAAGACATTTAGGAAGGCAATGTATGTGTCATCAACGCTCCTGGCCGCGAGGCCGTGGGGTTGTTGAGCGCGTGAGATAGAGGTCCGGCTAGTGTATGAGCCAGTGCCGGCCCGTTCTAGGTTCCGTCAGTGGTGCGTCTGCTGGGAGCCTCTTAGAAGTGGCGATCCTCAAATCCTGGTTATCTAGGGACCAACTAGCAGTTTATGCCAAAGGATACTGGTATTGATCCGTTATTTGTCGATAAGCATCGTCTAGCAGAAATCCAAAAGCAAGAGAGACCTATCCCCGCAGCTGCCCAATTACAATATTTCCTACATGGTTTGGACTTTAATATCCAATTGCAGTTGAGTAGTGTCCCCTTGG
This sequence comes from Lygodium microphyllum, assembly GCF_053477565.2. Lineage (NCBI taxonomy): Eukaryota > Viridiplantae > Streptophyta > Polypodiopsida > Schizaeales > Lygodiaceae > Lygodium > Lygodium microphyllum. The sequence continues at coordinate 84,933,218 of NC_141155.1, forward strand.
GGGATATAGATACTGCCATTACACGAGCACAAGAGATGGAATCCTGACTACAAGCAGCCTATGCTTCTCGAGGCAATTCGAATATGGGTTTAGTATTGGGAAACAATATGGCGATGGCCAATGGTAGTAGTGGCCAAGGGATAGTGATGGCTAACCCTAATGGGAGAGGGAACATGATGCAGAATGTCCCTTTATTACCAGCTCCCCCTAGCATGTCGATGTCTACGAGCAGTCAAATGGCTCCAAACGGTGGAGGCCAGGCGGTCAATTCTAATACCATGTCTATGGCTCAACAATCAGTGCCTAATGGAATTGTTAGGCTGATGGAACGACATGGTAATGACCAAGGCTATGAGTCGAGTGCTTCCAATGTTCTTGGCGAGGTTAAGAACATGATGAAGCATTATACTGACATGATTACGGAGCAATATCGGCAAATAGCCATTGATGTCAACTTCCTTAAAAAACAACAAAATTTGATAGGAAGTAGATACCCAGATGAGGGTGCACCGTCAAGGTTTAGTTGCAAATGGTGTGGTGGGCAGCACTATCCAAGAAATTGCCCAAATGTTAAGTGCGACATCTGTGGAAAATCCGGCCATTTAGCAGCTATTTGCTGGAGTAAGATCAGTTCCCTCCAGCGAGGTAGTCGGCAACCAGGGCCTATTAATCATCGTGCCCAAGGAAATGATTCCCAGCGAGAAGACAGGCCTAAACAAATACTTCAACGACCAAAGAATACAGTGGAGGAGCTACCTAGTGGGAGTGGGGTTAGTTTGATTGAGGTTGTACGCGTTAATGATACTGAAACCTCTAATTTGCGAGTTGTTCTTACAAGAGGCCAAAAGGGTAGAGAAGCCGACAAGGATAAGTCTACCGACGGAAACCCTAAACAAGGCGACAAAGGGACGCAAGTTTTGGATCCTGCCATGGAAGGGGGACCTTTGAAGCCCGTGGAGAGTAAAGCCGGTAAGGAACCACTAAAGAAGAAGGTGAAAGTCAAGAAAGAGGCAATAAAGCTGGTGTAGCGACCTAAAGAGCGGATGGTTTGGCGTGAAAAGTGAGCTCTATCGAACTATCATGAATTTGATTTGGCGAGCTCTCTTTGTGAAGTCAAGCCGGATGTGAACCTCTTTTACAGCTTATTAAGCTTTCCCCAGGAGTACACAAGGAATTTAGAAAGATCCTACATACCGGGTATATCGTAGAACCTTTGGGTATTGCGTAAGTTGGTGATGACTGGTTTGAGCATGTTGAGAAGCATTGCCCAAGGGTTGCAGCCTATGTCGATGGGATATTAGTAGATTATGCCATTGTCGACACGGGATCATCTGTTAACATTATGAGTTCTGAACCGATGGAAAGGTTGGGTCTTGCGATCCAGAAAGATACCTCCACAATTCTCAGAATGGCAGATGATAGTTTGAGATAGCCAGAAGGCTGCATTACTAAGGTCCATGTCACTGTTGCAAATGTAGAATGCCTGTTGGACTTTAGGGTGATTCATTTTGCAGGCCGTCCAAGTTACCAAGTATTACTCGGACGACCTTGGATCTTGCAAGCGGACTGCCAAGTAGATATACCCGCTGGTCGACTAATATTCGGTAGAGGTGCCCAACGCGTGGTGGTTGATGCTTATCCTGAGTCCCCGCAGAGTGAGAGAGCTCCTCTATCTTCTACAGAATTGGAGACATTAGAAGATTTATCTGCCAGTGAGACATCATCGAGTGATGAGTCCAAAGAGGGATCCACCACGGAAGACATCTATCAGATCACTTTGAACGAGCCGATAGAGGGCCAAGATCATATAAGAGATGCCGATGTTATCGAGCTAGACCTTGGTACGCCTGATGATTCGCGGCCAATCAAATTAGGTTCTATGCTCAACACAGCAGAAAGGGAGGACTATGTGGCCTTGATTCAGGAATTCCATGATATCTTTGCATGGAGTTATGATAAGCTGAGAGGGATTCCTCCTAGTCTTGTTGTTCATACAATTCCATTGAAAGAGGGGAGTCGTCCTGTACGACAGAAAGTAAGGCATATGCCTTTTAAATTGAGGGACGGGCTGTTTAAAGAGTTACAAAAGCTTCGAAAAGCGGGTTTGATTTTTCCTGTGCAACACACGGAATGGTGTTCACCAGTTGTGATCAGAAAGAAGAAGAAGAATCAAATTCGATTATGTGTAGACTTTAGAGAGCTGAATAAGCAGACAGTTAAGGACTACTACCCGTTGCCATTTATTGACCAAATTTTGGATCAATTAGCGGGTAGGGAGATATATTCGTTTATGGATTGCTTTGCAGGATATAACCAGATGGCAATCATAGAAGAGGACAAGTTGAAAACAAATTTTATCACTGTGTATGGTACTTTTGCGTACCATGTGATGGTCTTTGGTTTATGCAATGCGCCTAGTTCGTGGCAACGAACAGCAGATAAGACATTCGGTGACATATCCACCAAAGAGTTGAAGGTGTTTATTGATGACTTAGGGGCTGCCACCGTGAGAGAAAGGTAGTTGATCATTTTAAGAAAATGCTTTGAGCGTTGTAGACAGTTTTGTATCCCCCTAAACCCACGGAAGTGTGTTTTTGGAGTACCTTATGGGCTATTGTTGGGTCATGTGGTCAGTTCGGTAGGAATTGCGACAAACCCTGAGAAGGTCAAAGTTATAGTTGCCATGGGTCCACCACGCACTTCGAAAGAAGTTCATAGCTTTCTATCTTTGGTTGGTTATTACCGTAGATTCATAAACGCCTTGGCAGAAAGAACGTTGCCGCTTACAAATTTATTGTCCTTTAGCTATTTGTTTGTATGGGGTGACCCTTGTAAGGTAGCATTCGAGGATGTGAAACAAGAGCTAGCAAGAGCTCCCGTTTTAAAAGCACCTAAAAGAGGTGAGGTGTTCTATATATTCTCGGCAGCCACCATGTATAGTATCAGCTGCTGTTTAGCCCAAATTTGGGAAGAGAAGTGGTACCACCCGATTGCTTTTGCTAGCCGGAAGCTGGGGGTATCCGAAATCAATTATACCTACATGGAGAAGTTGTGTCTAGCGATGGTCTTTGGGACCAAGAAATTCAGGCATTATATTCTCTATGAGGAAGTCGTGCTTTATACAAAGATGGAGGGGCTTCGACTATTGATGAATAAGCTACAGCCGCCTAATCGTCTAGCGGAGTGGTTAATCACTTTGCAGGATTTTGATTATGAAATCTGTAGTAAGCCACCAAGGTTGCAAGGCATCGTGGAATGTCTTGTGGACTTTGGAGAGCCGAAAGAATCTGTGGCTCAAGGTAGTGACATGGAGTTGTTATTTAAAATAGATACGCATCTATTCCCTCCTGGTATGCTGCAATAATGCATTATTTCTCAACGAGAGAGGCGGGATCCGAATTATCTAAAGCTGAGAGAAGGAAAATTAGGCAGCAAGCGTTAAAGTTTGCCTTGATCGCAAGTACATTATATCGGCAAGGGGTTGATGACATCTATCGCCGATGTGTGATGCCTGACGAGGTGCCATTCATTTTGGAAGAGTGCCATGATTCTGCTTGCGGTGGCCATTTTGCTGAACGGCTTACAGCACAAAAGGCTTTAAGAGCAGGTTATTGGTGGCATGCCATCTTCTAGGATGCATTTGCATATGTTAAGAGATGCGATATTTGTCAACGACATGATAGTCGAGAGAATAGGAAACGACCACTTACTCCTATTATGGCGATACCTCCATTTGAGAAGTGGGGAATAGACTTTGTGGGTCCTATTACTCCGTCATCGACTGTGCAAAAGAGGTATATCATTGTAGCAACTGACTACTTCACAAAGTGGTCAGAAGCACGTGCAACAAGGAAAGATGATGCTAAAGAAACTGCTAGTTTCCTTTTAGAGCAGATAATATGCCGTTTTGGTCCGCCGAAAGAATTAGTGTCGGACCGCGAAAGCCATTTCTTGAATAAGGTGATCAAAGGTTTGACAGAGACTTGGCAAATCAAGCATAACAAGACAACCCCATATAACCCGCAAGCCAATGGGCAAGTTGAAAGCACCAACAAGTAGCTTGTGGGTATTCTGTCCAAAATTGTGTTGGAAAAGAAACGGGATTGGGATCAAAAGTTATACATGGCAGTGTGGGCCTACAATACGACCTCCAAACGAGCCACTGGCCATACCCCGTTCAAGTTAGTATATGGGGAGGAGTGTGTCTTGCCTTTAGAGATTGAGCTGTTGACTATTCGGTTTGCCATCAATCATTCTTTGAGTGATGAAGACACACTTTTTGAGCACTTGACAACACTGGCACATTTAGATGAGCTTAAGCTGTAGAGCTTATTGCACCAAGAAGTGGCAAAGCGTCGAATGAAGCAGCTACATGACCTCAAAACTAAGAAATACACCTTCAAGAAAGGACAGCTTGTTCTGTATTATGACGCACGACGTGAATTATTTCCAGGCAAGCTAGAGCTCAAATGGGACGGGCCCTATAGGATTGTTAGAATAGGAAAGAATAAATCCACAGTCTTGTTAGCTGACCTTGAGGGGGTAGAATTTAAAAATAAGGTTAATCTTAATAAGATTAAACCTTATTATTTCTGATTGCACTAATCCTATGACTGCCTTGCAGGTCTAGGAGAGATTGATCAAATATTTGCAAGGAAATCATGATAGAGGTTGATGGGTCGTCTGATCCCTTATTTAGAACACCCATATTAAGAACAGAGGTATCATCAGGGAAAGATCATTTGGTGGAGCAAAGGATATAAGGTGACTGAGCAAGAAGGCGGGACATTTATTTGGGAGATCAAGGTTTTCTGCCATCACTGCCTACAAAGTTTGACGAGCATCCCTGTTGAATTTAATGATGATGGAGGGATGGAGCCTACAGTCCACCCGTTGAATATGCTGAATTTCAATTACCATAATTACGAGTAGAGTTCCGGATGGCGGGATATGTAAACCCTTTATGGACACCTTGTACTTTGATGGGGCATCCAGGGGGGCATGCAAAAAAGGAAGTGTAGAAGTTGTCATTCGAGACCCCCAACGACGCATTGTCATGAAGTTAGCTGCTTATCTCGGGGTGAATTTTACCAATAATATGGCAGAATACAAAGCCCTGATTATGGGTTTGAATATTGCAAAGAAGGGTGGTATCCGCCAGTTATTGGTGAAAGGGGACTCTCAGTTGGTTTTAAATCAACTCAATGGGACGTACATGGTACAAAACCCCATCCTTTACATGTACTATCATACTGCCATAGCCCTGCTAGACGAATTTGATAGAGTGTCTTTTCAGCTGATTCCACGAAACTGGAATCAGTTTACCGATTCATTGGCTAATTTTGCGTATGAAGAAGACCTCTTCTTTAATTGTGGCCCTTGTCCTGATATATCTATTGATGGTGAGACATGACCTGGTCGTTTGTGGGGTATGCTTTCTGAACATGCCCTCTTTGGTAGACGATGGTTGATCTGGGTGATATAGAGGGTAAGCGAGACTCATCTGCCTTTATTATCTTGGACCCACAGGCTGATTAGACGACATGTGATGTGAACACCTCTTGCGATATACGCAGGAGGGATGGGTCATAATTTAATGCACCTAGTTTAGGGCTACGAGCCTTTGTTCCCCTGGGAATGGTATGCTTTGATGTCTATCATAGTTGTTTCCAGGAGGATGTTATGAGTAGAAGTGTTTGATTTCATTAGGCCAAGAGGGCCGATTCAGTTTTGTAGTGAAGTGTTTCATTTCATTAGGCCAAGAGGGTCATTTCCCATGTCTAGTGCGGGTGCGTTTAATGGGGTTTTTGTTTTAAGTGTTGTGCTGGATAGGTTTCGTGATTCGTGGAATGTTGATGGAGCCTGGAGGAGCCTTTGCTGCGATGGAAGCTTCTTGTGGCCAATCCAGGTGATATCTCTCCTTTACGAGTACCTTTCTTTCCTGTTATATGTGTATTTGTACTTGTCGAGGGGATACATTTTTGTTGGGGACCAGTAACTAAGGCATGAAGTCCCAAGATTAGGCTAAGTATGTTTGAGGGAGGTCAAAGTAGTCATTGCCTTCTGTAAAGACCTGTTTTAGAAGGGAGTCCTAGTGGGCCTGATTTGCTAGCATGCTAGGCAGCCGTTCTAGGAGTTCTTGTTAGTAGTGAGGCAGTTAGAGAAGCCTGCCAGAAGATAATAATGATGATGCCAAGAAACCCTGGACATCCTAAAATATGAATATAAATACGAAGGTGTGTAAAAAGGGGTTCTAACCCCTATCCCAAGAAAAGAAAAGAAATGGAAAGATATAGGCAGTTGATCATCGCCTTGTGAAGGCCTGGTAGGTTCTTGGGGACGAGTCAGACCTGGGGCCGATGCCTTGTCTTCCTAGGGATGGCTTCTTGCTGAAAAATGAATGACAAAACAAGGAAGGTTGGAGCGAAAATAAAAGTGAGCGTTAGAAAAGGATTAAGTGTCACCTTGCGAGCGCTTGGTAGCTTCTTGGGTGCCGAGACAAATCCTGAGGCCGATGCCCTGTTCTCCTTGGGTCACTATGCTAGCTCCCTCCTTTTTACATGCCCAAGTATGTTGATAAAATAAACACCCTAAAAGAAGACATATACTGGAAGAAAATACTCCTTGATTAGGCTATAGGAGTCCTCGCCTTGTAGGAGCTCCTAGTTGTGTTGTCTTTAGTTGGTAAGTAGTTCAGACTACCACTTAGGGCAACCTCTTTGGTAGGTTTTTTAGTTTGGCTGTGTTGGAGCAGTTGGTTAGCGACTCACTTAGGATCTTCTGTTAGATGATACTAGGCCTACTCCTTGTGGATGTCATGCCTTGGTTCTGTCCAGGGGTAGGGGGAGCATTGTGCTGAGTTTTATCATATATTTATTTTGTATCAGCTTGATGCTTCTTTGGTTGTTTATGTGAAGATATGTTCGTGGATTCGACGGGCTAAGTCACCCTATCCCGTGGTCGCCAATGAGAGTGAAATTTAGGTGCCGGAAAGTGCTTAACAATAGCTAATAATTATGAATATCAAGGGAAAAATATTCATCGTCAAAGGTAGCGGCTCGATCTAGGACGATTTTAAGCACCAAAGTGCTTTAAAGGTGCTCGAGCAACACTTGTTGATTTTTCATAAATTTTCAGATAGTCGTGTGGGTTACACGAGCTACTGACCAATGCGAGATGCCAAGCCGGACGTCCAGGATTTTTCAGAGCACAATTCGGAGTCCGGACGGGGAAATGGCCACAAAATGGTTAAGATATGAAAAGGTGGATACTTGGGAGGCCAAATTTGAGCATGCCTTTTGAGTTTGGACCCTCCCACCCAAAATTTTATGCACCTCTTGATCAAAAAACGTGGAGAGAGAAGGAAGTCATGGCGTGATAAAAAAATGGCGCATTTTTCGCTCTCTCTCCTCTCTCATCATGATTGTGGGCTGTGAGTACCCCATGGAACAGACATTGGGACTGATCTTCTCCTTCTTGTCTGATCTTATCGCCGCCCTTCACCCATAGAATGGTGGACTGAATGAAGAGAACCAGATCTAGTCTTTCTCTCTCCTCCCTCTCTCTCTTCTAAGGGGGAATTCATGTGGGAAGAAGAAGAAAGAAGAAAGAATGATAGAGGCTTGTCCAGCATAGATCGGATTGCTCCATGGGCTGGAAATGGTGATTTGTGATCGTGCTGAGCATGAAGTGCTGCTAATTTTCAGAGTTGCAGCCATGGACATGAAATCAAGAAATGGCGCATTTTTCGCTCTCTCTCCTCTCTCATCATGATTGTGGGCTATGAGTACCCCATGGAACACACATTGGGGCTGATCTTCTCCTTCTTGGCCGATCTTATCGCTGCCCTTCACCCGTAGAATGGTGGACTAAATGAAGAGAACCAGATCTAGTCTTTCTCTCTCCTCCCTCTCTCTCTTCTAAGGGGGAATTCATGTGGGAAGAAGAAGGATGAAGAAAGAATGATGGAGGCTTGTCCGGCATGGATTGGATTGCTCCATGGGCTGGAAATGGTGATTTATCATCGTGCTGAGCATGAAGTGCTGTTGATTTTCAGAGTTGCAGCCATGGACATGAAACCCGAAACACGCAAATAAGCGATAATTCAATTTTTTCAAAGGAAATTTGAGATTTCATGGCTTTTGATTGATGAAATGTTGTTGATGTGGGCTAAAAATTGTTTATGTTGTTGTTTTCCATGAGTACTTGCTGATCATAATCAGAAAATCAGAAAAATATGCATCTTGTGGTTCAAAATAATACACTAAAACACGTAAAACATGGAAAATCAAGGGAAAATGATGTTTTTGGGCATAAAAATGGGAAAATGAATGGGAACACCAACTAAATTTTCAATTTTGCTGCAAGAAGGAAATAAAGGCCACAGCCCATAACCTATTTTGAATTTTCAGTAATAAAATAATGTGAAAAATAAGGAAAAATACAAGGAAAATAGAGAAAAATCACTAAAAATAGGGAAAAAATGCATTTTGGGTGCGAAAAATTAATGAAAATTAAGAACAATGTTTGTGAATGTTTGTGGGGACTGAATTATGAGGATTTTCCTCAGTTCAACCCCACCTTCTTGTTCTAGTGTGTTTTTCCCGCTTTTTACACATAAAATGATGGCAAAATGCCCTATAAATCCATACAACAATGCAACATTTGATCGATGGGAGGGTAGAGTGGTTAAAATGTGTCTAAATGTGGAGTCAAATGATGAAAAGACTGTTGTTTTTGTTTTCATGCCATATAGGTTGGTGAATAATTATAAAATAAGGGCCTAGTAGCACGAGGGTTTCCTCGGTGCTAGGTTCGTGCAACGCTGCATAAGAACGGTAGTTGAAAATCATTGAAAGGATATTTTCCACATGTGCGCAATATTGATTTCGTAATTGTTTGAGCACTTGGCATCCACAATATGCACAAATCTTGGAAATATTTAAAGGTATCAGAAATCCTGGATGCACAACAATTGCTTTCATTGGGACCTTGACTCACATTGAGTGAGAGACAAGACATCCTAAGCCATAGGCTAGTCGTGGGGTCTAGGGAAAAGAGGAGTAAGGACAATGGTACATTCCTATATACGATTAAATGGTACCTTGAGTGGATTTTGTACGAAATGTTTATATGTTGAGCGACGCATCGAGGGGCCAATCCCCAAGGTGTAGGAGAGTCACAGAGGGTTGACGGCATTCAGCCGTAGGAGGAACCCCCTATGTCTGTGCTTCGTGCCATTAGGCAATGTGTAAGGGACTCCCTCTGAGGAGTAGGGGGTGAGAGAAGAGTGGACTACAAACGACGTAATACAAACGCAAGACATTTAGGAAGGCAATGTATGTGTCATCAACGCTCATGGCCGCGAGGCCGTGGGGTTGTTGAGCGCGTGAGATAGAGGTCCGGCTAGTGCAAGAGCCAGTACCGGCCCGTTCTAGGTTCCATCAATGGATAAAGGTTCCCCGGACTGCTTCTGGATATAGATCCGACTCCTTCAAGGGAGTGGTGTCCTCTTCTAATGTCCCACTAGAACCAACTTCTTCTCTTGGTGGAGACTGAGGTTGCCTCTTGAGATGTTGAAATGGAATTAGAGCCGTTTCAGGTTTGGTTTCACAATTATTTACTTCTTGGCTTGAAGACTCATCTTCTGATGACGCATCCAGGAACATCACATAACAAGGACCCCCTGATTTCTGTTGGGTTTGTGGGACTGGTGCTTGTTGGCACGGTGCATCATCATCATCTTTCTTTGGCAAGGATGGGTTAGGACGGCAAGAGCCACTGCTGAAAGACGGCTTGTTCTTCTTAATCCATTTCTTATAAAGATTTTGCATATGAGAAGATCCATTTACCAGACCAAATGGTACAATCGCCATTCTGTCCCACAACATGAGCTCGTTTGCTTCTGATGCTTCTGGAACTTCTTCTTCATATATATCCTCTTCAGGTGGAATAGATTCTTCCATCTCGCTTTCATAACCTTATTCTTCCATATCATCTCCATCCTCTTCTGTCTCTGTCTCTGTCTCTGCCTCTGTCTCTATCTCTGGCTATGTCTCTGTCTCTGTCTCTATCTCTGTCTTCTGGTTCCGTCTCTGTCTCTGTCTCTGTCTTTGTCTCTGTCTCTGTCTCTGGCTCTGGCTCTGCTCTGGCCATGTAACAGGGAGAGCAGTACATCCATGCTTCTATCTCACTGTCAGAAGTGATTTCAAAAATCGTTCCTGGTTCAGGCAAGAAGTATTCATCCATTGATAATGGCTTTGCATCTTTTGGGAGTTGGCTTATAGTATCCACTATTAAGGAACGTGCCACTGTTTTCTTGGGAAGGATCTGTTTGACAGCATCTTCGTCTGCTGATGTTCCATCTGTAGCCTCATTAGGGGAGTCAGAAGATAACTCCAAGGAGGTGGATCCATGTCCTTTTTGAGCACCATATAGCTTCAACACCACTTTATTGGGTCCTCTACCCAAGGTCAAGGTTTCTTTGAACCAATCCGTCCTTGCTTTGGATTCAAAAAGCCATGGTCTACCCAGTAACAAAGGGTAGGATGTGCCATAAGAGTTTGGCTTCACCACTAGATAGGTTAGCCAATAATCTTTTCTAGCCACTGTAGTCTTCACATATGGGAGAATGCCCAAAGGCTTGATTCTACTCTGATCCGCCAGTCTGATGAGCCATTGGGTTGGTTGCACACCTCGTAGGCCTAGATCCTTCATTGTCACATCCGTCATAATGTTCACTGATGACCCACCATCAATCAGTGCATTTGCAATGAAGCATCCTTCTATCCACACGCCAGTCTCTGGAGTACCCGGATCTAGAAAGGCATTAGCCACATCCACTTCTTTTACAGGCTCTGGAGCTTTGTTGAACTTTGTTGCTGTTGAGGGAGAAATCCTTAAGCCACTTCTTCTTGTCAGTATACTTTTGAACCTTTTTCGACAATTGGGAGACAACATCAATAATTGTCAAAATGTGAGGTTTGGTTTAAAGGTATCTAGATCGCTGACCAGATCGTATTCCTTAATAGGTTCCACTGGCTTCTCTAACCGCTTAGGGAATGGGGCAACACCCATTTTCATTTTCCTTTTTTCTTCCAATAGGGGCATCATGGGGACTTCTTCTGCCACTTGTGGCACCTCCTCCTCTTCTATCTCCTGGACCTCTGGTCATGTCTCTGTGACTCTCTGTGGCACTGTGGTGCTCTGTACGGTACTGTCAGGCTCTGTTCTGTTCTATTCTTCTGGTGGAAGATTGAACTTCACTATTCTAGCAGGAGGATTATTTTCTTTCTAGATAGGTGGTTTCTTTTTCTCGGCACGCATGATGGCAGCAACTTCCAATTCCACTAAATTAGAGGTAGGCTCTTGGGCCTTGACCGGACTATCAGTAGCACTGTTTTTCACTAGGGCTGGGCTTGGACAGTCTTTTGCAGTGTGGCCTTCTCCTTTGCATCGACAGCATAAGGGCTTATAATCCACTGACCTTCTGGGATTTGGATAATTTGGTGAAATGTGTCCATTTTCTCCGCATCTGTAACACTCCACTTCTGATCTCTGACCACCGCCAGACTATCTTCCTCTGTAACTTTGGGAGGGAAACCTTCTGGGTCCGAAATTAGGATCAAACTCTCTAGGCTTGGGTCTAATATCCTGTGTTGTCATTTTGGATTCCAGCAAGTTGAATCTTGCGTCTTCTTCCTTCCTTCTCCTATCATGCATCTCCTTCAGAGAGCAAATATCCTCTGTATGGTTCTTCCGTAAACAGTAGGAACAGAAATCTCCAGGGATGGTTGGTTTTCGTGTACATTTAGTGGCTAAATGGCCTGCTTGATGACACTTACCACACCAAGTATTTGACCGCATCACATCTCTTCCTGCTCCTGCAACGTTGGATATGCTAGCGGTATTCACTTTCAGCGTCTGTAGCTGCTCTGTAATCACATCCATCAACTCCTTTTTTATATTTGCAACTGCGTTGGATAAGTAATCCTTCAAGCTTTCTCCTCCTGAGGCACTGGCAGTAGGGTTTTGAGGAGTCTTTGTAATCACTGCATAAATAGGTTGGGCTGGTACAGAGGGGTCTCTGTTCTAATTCTGATTCTAAGCTCCTGTTTGAACTGTTGGTTGTTGGCTCCAGTTGGTAGGGTTCCACTGTTCTGCTGATTTGGAATTGGGGAAATTGGTTGGGACCATTGTTGTTGTGGTTGAACCATCATTTGAGGCATTGATTGTGGCCATTGTGGATTTGGTGCACTGTATTGTGATACTGGGGGCATTTGTTGGCAGGGGTAGGGGACTATCCCTAGGACTGCATTTGGTAGGTACATCATTCCTGGCATCAGAGGAGGTAGGACTCCTCTTCCTGGATTCATTGCCAATCTAGCTTCCACTTCATCATACAGTCTTGCACCTTCTATTGCAGCTTGCAGTGTGGCTGGTCTTTGTAGCTCCACAAACTTACGGACTTCTGGTTGTAATCCTCTGAGAAACACTCCCTTCTGAATGCCATCATCTAGATTATGGTTAGTCCATCTCTTTAGGATGGATTCCATTCGTGAGACATAAGCTTCTACTCTTTCTCCAGAGGACTGACTTAAATTCATAAATTCCTCTCGCATCCGCTCTTCAAAACCTTCACGCCTGAATTTAGTGAGGAAGGCCAACTTCAAGTCGTCCCATGTGCCAAAAGTTCCTACTGCTTGTATCTCATACCACTGAAACGCCGCACCCTTGAAAGTGGCGGGGAATATTGCTAACCAATGCTCAAGGGTTGTGGCATTGTTAGCCACACATGCTACCATAAACTTTGCTACATGAAGATCAGGGTCTTCATTGTACTCTCCCTTAAAAACTGGCAACGGGACTACATTCGCTGCCTGTCATCAATATTTCTAGGACAAATCTGGCTTGGAAGTGGACCTCTAGTAGGAGGAGGAAGGGCTTGATGTGCCATTGAGACTTCTGTAAAGAGTTCCGCAAGAGCGTCAAAGGCGGCTTCTCCTGCGAAGTCGTTCTTAGCTCTAATTTTTGCTTTCTCTCTTCTCACGTACCTCTGGACTCGTTCTAACGCTTGCCTCTTTATTGCATCATTCATCAGGGGGTTGGATTCACTATGTCGTTAGTGCTCCATAGAGGGTTAACAGAAGGCTTCAGTCTCTGGAGGACTCTCTTTCCAACATTTCTTCTACTTCTTCCTTTTCAACGTCTCTGAATTCTACTTTCATGCCACTGCACAGAGGAAGGTATTCGGTTCTGAAGGTGTCAAAATGCATACGTCTAAGCATTGTGGTGGTGCCATCATCATAGTAATGCCAGCTTCTGATGGTTTCAACAGTGTATGTTGTAAAGAACACTCTATCTACCAACTTCCAGTGGGTTGCTAATTGAACAAACAAAAGATTATCAGTGCACCACGCATCCTAGGTATCTTGCTGTTGAGCATCCACAAACAAATTCCAACTCTTTTCCTTCTTGTCTTTGTGAACCTCTACAGACCAAGACTCCTGAAACTTCTTCACAATCTCCCACTTGATGATGTCTGGAAACTTCTCAATGAATACCAAATCTTCCATGTATGGTCATTCTCTCTGTTTCTGCTTTTCAATTTGTTCCCAAACAGTTTGCCACCAAGATGCAAGTTTCTGCTGCTTCAACAGGAAGAGGAAAATGTCCATCACATAGAGCATGCATCATGATGGTGATGTGTTTCCGCCATTGTGGGATGAACTTCTTGTGGAAAGTGACTTTGATTATGAGAAATTCCAACTCTTCAGTGGAGGAAGAAACTTTACAAACATCCATTGAATTCTTCTCTTCTTGGCAATGCCAATTCCTTTATTTTCAGCCTCTTTTGGTGTTTGTTGATGGCAAGCTTCCCCAGCTGCGCACCAAAAACATGGAGCCTCAAGAGGAACACCAAGGAAAAAGGAATTCTCTTGCAAGAAAATCTATCTTGTATCATCAACAAGATTTTTTATTAGGTTTTATATGATCACAATGAAGAAAAGAACACCGGGCACAACAAATCTTCATGCAACATCATGTAGATCTCCCACGGATTTGATAGAATCAACCATATTCTTCAATATCTTTACAAAATAAATCAATAGAACAAAGAAAGCAAAGGAATACACTATCTTTGAATGGAAATACATCACATAGTATTCATCTTCAATATCTTCATAGTCTTCTCTCTCAATCTCTCATATACAATCACTCTGTTTTAGTAGAATTGGCTATCTCTGACTCTCTCTCTCTCTCTCCATCAATAATACATCATATCCTCACTACAATCTCTCATAATCACTCACAATAATCCTTCTTAGGTCGTGGATACCCCTCCCAAGAGATGTGTCTGATATGAAGAGTCACCAAAGCCACTACAATGTCCTTTCATAGCTCAACACTGTCACTTCACTCCAGCCTTTACTTGAGTCTTCAGCAGCTACTTCTTTCACTTCTTTTAGCTCTTTTGCACTTGTATTCACCTCTTTCCAAGGCTAGAAAACTTTCCCAGGCTACACATACATTCTACAGAACACCTACAGAAGCATATAGAAGGTCTATAGAACAATCACAGTACAGTACTAAAACAGAGACAGAAGCTCTACAGAAGATCTACAGAAGGTTACAGAAGGTCATCAAAACCTCATAACTCATACTCAAACCATTCCAAACTCTCAAAAACTATTCAATAAGCTTTCACAAGATCTCAATCTTCATCAATCATCAATCCATGCTTCATACAGAAGACAATCAGAACAAAACAGAAGCTATACAGAAGGTGTACAGAACCAATCTGAACTAATCAGAGCATCACAGAACCTCATATCTCCACTGAAAATCATCATGAACTTCTAAAACATAATCAATATCATCCAAAACACTCTCAAACCACTTCCAAACCAATCAATCATCTCATAAAATCAACCATTCAACTCTCAAAAACAACAAAAATCAGCCAAAAAAAAGTCATTTCAACACTCAACACTTTTTATAGTAACCGCACTACTAGTATCAGTTTCCTATGAACCCATCATAGTCTCTTGATTAGGAGACAACAAGGTGTAATATACTCCTAAGAATATAACTTATTTCACTTACCATGCCTCTGGATCCTTGTGTCTCTTGTGTTTGTTTTTTCCTTTATTTTTTGTACAAAATTTTCTCATTGGAGGGGTATTCACCTTCTAGACAGTCAAGGAAAATAGGGCATCTGTGATATACCTCCTCATCCCACTGTTGCTCTATCTATTAATCCTCATACATGCACTGATCCTCCTGCACATTTTCCCAGCCCTCACACTCTCTTGGCAGAGTTTGTATAGCCCTCCTCTCCATCTGCCCATAGCACTATAGACATGCTACTAAAGAAGGATATTGTGAACTACCTGTATAGAAACCTCCATGTTGCCAACTTCATTGACTTTTGTGCCTCTATATTTTCATCTGGCTTGAAATCATGGAAGACATTGCCAAACATTCTCTCTATGCTTTCTCTTTATCTCTTGGGTGTATTGGAAGAACAAATCGTGTTCCACTCGAATATTATAGTAGTCCTCCCAACTCAAAAGCAATCTCTTTCCACCGTCTTGCAACATGGCCCAAAAGGTCTCTTGAATTACCCAACTTCGAAATGGTGCATTTCCATCTACTAAAATCAAATATATGTTGTTTAATACCAATTCGTCAAACTTATGATGCACAAAATTTAGATAAACAAGAATAACCTACGTTTAGGCATGCCCATGAATGTTCGAATTTTCCTGTCAGAATTCTCCATGGCCTTCAATATCCTTACGTTTAGGCATGCCCATCAATGTTTGAATTTTCCTATCAGAACTCTCCATGGCCTTCAATATCCTTACGTGATCTACCTCGTTTAGCTTTGAGGATGCTAATGTGTATACTGTCTCCTCGTTCAATACACCCCATGTCTTGGAGCCCCACTCCAAGCATGAGACAGTTCTACATTGACAAAAACATTGTTAGTTTGGATGAATGTAGTATAAGTACATATAGATGGTAGGTACAAAGAGGTAGCAACTCACTGATACCACTTCTCTCCAAGACTCGGGTCTGCAACTCTTAGCAAACGTCGAGTTTTCTTGACGATATTTTCATTGACACTATAATATGCCTCACCCCACTTGATTCTAAACTTAGAGTTGGAGAGTTGTGCCCGTTTCTGTTCGATCAGTGGCACTGCCATATCATACTCGTCCTGCACTTGGTAATTAGGGACAACATCATTGCATTAGGAAAAAATGCATCAGGAAAAACATTGTCAAGATAGCTTGAAGAACTACCTACCTTCCACATAATGTGGACCAGTGCAATCAATGGTGCCTTGTACCATGCAGGAATGGGCTGGGCACTGGCTTTCTGTGTACTTGCACCCATGCCTTTGGTTCATCAGTTAGCTTGTCAAAAATAGTTGCGTGGTCAGCCTGCCCCAGCATCCTTGCTTCACAAACAAGGTTTGGATACGAGGAATGGATAACCCCCTTTTGTGCCAGTATGTTTACATTCTATATTAGGATCTCATGCATATTAGGATCTCATGAATATGGTCCATTGCATACTTGTTTGTAGGAGAAATAGCTAACAAAATCTCCCCCTCTGCCACACTTGTCACTTTCACAAGGCGAAAGTCAACGCGCACATGTTGCCTCACATTATCTGGAAAGGCTGTTGCAAACAGTTAGTTATGTTAAAGATGATGTAAGAAACAAACACATTGTAGAATGTTAAGGTCCTATGGTTTAGGGCCACTCACATGTGCATATCTCATTCATCCATGCTGTGAGATGATGATTACCATCCCGAAAATAAACCATGCAATTTGACAAAAAGACCCAATCGGTGGCACTAATTTCTGCCTCAATTTCCTCATGATCCTTTAGCCAATGGGGATCCCACTCAGTTCTAATCACATAATCAACCTCCTTGCACTGGTTTCTTGGAGTCTCTAATGACACTATAAATATGCCCGTCCCTCCAACGTACCCATTGCTAAAAATGGTTTTTGAGAGTTGCTTGTACCTCGATGTGACTTGTCTAATTGTAGGCATGGAAACCAAACGACATAATGGGATGGGTGGCAAAGGGGTGGATGTCCACATCTGAATGAGATGATGAAGTAATTAATATCCAATCAATGTAAATAAATAAAAACCATAATCTAAATCATGCTGCCATCTCTTACAAGCACTCACCGTCAATGTTTCCAATTAATCTTCTATGCATGCTTGACAATACGTTTATTGGAAGTAACTGTGAGAGTGGTCTCGCCAGCCGTTTCATTGGCATTTGGCGTGTGCTTCTTTTCGGTTCTTTGTGTTTGATTATTCTTGGGTTGCATATGGCAACACCCTTGTTGTGCACTAAAGGAATCGTGGTCATTGCTTTCCTCGTCAATATCACTCTCCGATAGTACGAGCTTTCTCTTTCCCTTCCTTGCCTGCATCATCAAAGCGTGCCCACCTTCTCCTGATGTCACTCCTTCCCCACATGCAATTGCAACGGTTTCTTGTAGGTTGGTAGAAGTCAATGATCGTATTTGTGTTACTCTTCCTCTCGCTCTTGGAGGGCAACTCCCCCCTTGCAACTACAAGTTGCCGATGGCAATAGCCTGTCGTCCTGTTCTAGATCGTGGAGGACTCATCAGGTCGTCTCTCTCTTTCCTACAAACAATGATGCGAAATAGGATAAGAGGGGGAGAATGAGCAATCATAACAAAAATCAAGAGAGGATCTACTTACCGTCTGTTCAATTGGCCATTGCACAATTGCATTTTCCTCAACGTTAATCTCAGTATTGCCTTTGCCACGGGCCTTTGCACCCCTTTGATGCACAATGGTGATAAGAACTCCCACTCGTCCAGGGAGCAAGCTCGATGAGGGAAACGTTTGTCAAACTAAACCATCTGCAATCCTTTCATTGCCCTCATAAAGGGTGACATGATCTTGTCTTTTGAAATCAGATTTGGCCATGATAGAGGGCTTAGGGTTGCTTCTTACAGATATATTGCTTCCGCAATTTCCTACCAATGAAATACCAATTTTGTGTGTGTGTGTGTGTGTGTGTGTGTGTGTGTGTGTGTGTGTGTGTGTGTGTGATGACATTGGGGAGAGAGGGGGGGGGGAGAAGGAAGAGATGACATTGGGATAAGAGAGTGTGAGTGAGAGGCAAATACAGGGAGAGAGAGCAAAGGAGAGAGATAGAGAGAGGAAGGAGGAAGGAGGAAGGAGGAAGGAGGAAGGAGAGAGAGAGAGAGAGAGAGAGAGAGAGAGAGAGTGTGTGTGTGTGTGTGTGTGTGTGAATGAGCGAGTGAGAAAGAGAGAGAGTGGAAGGGGGAGAGAGAGAGAGAGAGGAAAGTCCTGGGATAGAATGGTGAGATAGAGTATATGTGACTGTGTTAGAGAGAGGGGGGGAGAGAGAGATGGAACCATACTAAGGGTAGGGGACAGAAAACAAGAAGTTGAGTTGTAAGGGGGAGGGGGTTCCTTTTAAATACAAAGGAGAGTGAGTGAGGGAGAGAGAGAGAGAGAGAGAGAGAGAGAGAGAGAGAGAGTCACATACCGAGAGTGGAATGATTTGCAATGTGAAAAGGGGGGGATGGGTTTTTTTATAGGTGAAGGAGAGAGAAAATAGGGGGAGAGAAAGAGTGATAAAAGAGAGGGGAAAGAGGAAGAACATGTGATATGTGTGAATTTTTCACTCCTAAAAGGGGTTACCGGCAACCCCTTGTCGGACGATTTATTTTTTCGATGACCCATTCTTGGATAGTAAATTTGACCCAATAAGATTTGTGGTTTTTTTTCGCCCATTAAGGGGCTGCTGGCGACCCCTTTTTGGTGAAAAAACAAACCATAGATCCAAGAATATATAGCATGGGGAGACTAGGGACCAATAGGATATGGGTTTTTTTCGTTCTTGGGTGAAAAAAATACACTTGTACCCTATTGGTTCCTATTATGCTCATGCGATATATTCTTGGATTTGTGATTTGTTTTTTTGCCAAAAAGGAGTTGCCACCAGCAGCCCCTTATTAGGCAAAGAAAACCCACAAATCTAATTGGGTGAAAAGTTACTCTCGCAAGGAATGGGTCGCCAAAAAAAAAATCGTTTGATAAGGGGCTGATGGCAACTCCTTTCCGGTGAGAAAGAATTGCACACATCAGATCCCCTCTCTCTCATCACCCTTTCTCTCTCTCCCCCCATTTTCTCAACTAATTAACAAATATTTACTTAATTAATTTTACGAGCAAAAGAGAGAGATATAATTTTCCAAATAGTAGATCTTTACACTCCTAGAAGCATAATATGAGATAGTCATACAAAGTAGAATCTTATACACACTCGTTCAAACATTGCTTTATTCATGTTCTCTCTCTCTCTCTCTCTCTCTCTCTCTCTCTCTCTCTCTCTCTCTCTCTCTCTCTCTCTCTCTCTCTCTCTCTCTCTCTCTCTCTCTCTCCCATCACTTTGTTACTTTCTCTTCCCTTGTCCAATCAGACTTATGGCTTTTTTTTCACCCATTAAGGGGCTAATGGCAACCCCTTTTTGGCAAAAAAACAAACCACGAATCCAAGAATATACAACATGGAGAGAATAGGGACCAATACGGTATGGGTTTTTTTCCCACTCTTGGGTGAAAAAAAAACCCGTACCCTATTGGTCCCTATTCTTGGATTTGTGGTTTGTTTTTTCGCCAAAAAGGGATCGCTAGCAGCCCCTTATAAGCGAAGAAACCCACAAATCTAGTTGGGTGAAAAGTTACTCTCGCAAGAAATGGGTCGCCAAAAAAATTTTCATTCGGTAAGGGGCTAATGGCGACCCCTTTTTGGCAAGAAAAAATTACACATATGACATACCCTCTCTCTCATCACCTTTTCTCTCTCCCCCCCATTATCTCAACTAATTAACAAATATTTACTTAATTAACTTTACAAGCGAAAGAGAGAAATATAATTTTCTAAATAGTAGATCTTTACACTCGTAGAAGCATCATATGAGATACTCATACAAAGTAGAAGCTTATACACACTCGTTCAAACATTGCTTTATTACTTTAAAAACACGCTCGTTCAAACATTACTTTATTCATGTTCTCTCTCTTTCTCATCTCTCTCCCATCACTTTGTTACTCTCTCTTCCCCCATCACTTTGCTACTCTCACTTCCCTCGCCCAACTAGATTTGTGGTTTTTATTTCGCCAATTAAGGGGCTGCTGGAGACCCCTTTTTGGCGAAAAAACTAACCACAAATCCGAGAATATTGGTCCATATTCTCCCCATGCTATATATTCTCGGATATGTAGTTTGTTTTCTCACCAAAAAGAGGTTGCCATCAACCCCTTATTAGGCGAAGAAAAGCTCGTATCCTATTGGTCCCTATTCTCCCTATGCTATATATTCTCGGATTTGTGGTTTGTTTTTTTCACCAAAAAGGGGTCGTTGGCATGCCCTTATTAGGGGAAGAAAACCCATAAATCCAGTTGGAAAAAAGTTACTGTCACAAGGAATGGGCCCCCATTACTTAGTTTATTTTAATAAACAATGTGCATATACATTCCAAAGAAATTTGATTTATGTTGCACATTTTTAAAAACTAGCTCTAATTATGAAACTTGCTCTACTTATGAAGATAATTGTTATTATTAATGAGGTATTATATACCAGTTCATGGAAAAAAGACTTGAGAAACCCTCCCAAGACTAGCTTATTAAAACTATGTTTGTAATATAGAACAACAAAAAGAACTAGCCTAATGGATAGTCACTTGGCAGTTAAGTGCACTTGGGTGACGATAGTACTGGGATGGGTGACCTCTCGGGAAGATTTTCATACAAGCTAGTGAGAGCTCCTCACACGCAGCCAATGGTGCTAATGAAGTCTTCATAGCCCGTTGCCAAGTATGCCAAGGTCTATGCCTTGGTCGCGCCTTGGTCGTGTGCCTTGCAGTGACGCCCGTCCGATGACATCGGAGGGGATTTATTTGGGGAGGGAGGGGGGCAAGGGGACTTGTGAGCTGGTTAAGGGGGCACCGGCACCTGGCGCAGGTTTGTGGGTTGGTTGGGGAGAGCAGATGGGGGGAAGGTTTCTGGCACTTACTTGTGTCCGCTCGCTTGTCGCACTACGTCCGTCCCCACCGTGCGCTCTCTCTCTCTAGGTGGGGGGAATCTCTCTCACTCATATAAAGACAAAAAAGAGAGTAAAAAGCGTTATTTAATTTTTCCTAGATTGAAAAATTAATTAACTAACTAATCAATAATGATTAATAATTAATTAATTAATTAATTAATTAATTATGAACTAATTAATTAGTTATTGAAAAATTAGTTGATTTTGTATTTTAGCAAGTTAACTAAAAAATAAAAAAGAATTATTTAATTTCTCCTAAATTCAAAAATTAATTAACTAACTAATCAATACTGATTAATAATTAAATAATTAATTAACTAAATAAGTAATTAACTATGAAATAATTAACTAACTATTAACAAAAAAGTTAATTTGTTATTGATTTATTAAGTAACTAACAAAAAGTAAGTAATAGCTTTTTTAAGTAATTAATTAATTAATAAATTTTTAAATTTAATTATTTGATAATTAAGTAATTAATTCAGAAACTAATTAACCAATAAAATAATAGCTAGTTTATAATTAATTATCTAATTAAAAACAAAGTAACCAATTAAGTAACCAATTAAGAAATTACTTATTAATTAATAAATAACATTATATTTTATATTAGTTACTTAGTTAAATAAATAAATAATTAATATTAGTAATTAATATATAAATACTTTATTTATTAGCTATTAATTAATTACTTAACCAATAAATTTATATATTGATCGATTAGTTGAAATTAATAACTACAAACTTTTAAAAAAATAGTTATAACCAATAACTAGTTACTTAAAATTAATAAATAATTTAATAAAATAAATCATAATTTATTATTTAATAATTAGTTATAAATTACTTAAATATCTTTAATTAATTATAAATTAACTTTTAACAACCAATAAATATCGTTTATTCAAGTAATAATTGCTAATTTTAATATTATATATTTATTTTATTTAAAAATATTAAATAATTTATCACATAATTATTTAGTAATTAAAAATATTTATTACTCAATTAATTAATATAATTCTAGTAATTAAAATTTTATTGATTCAATATAAAACAAATAATATTTAAAAAGATAGTATCCATTAGTTCATTAATTAGATATTTAGCGTGTCAATAAAATTATATCAATTAAATTATTAATTAATATTTTAGTTCATAATAGTTAGCTTGTTTTATAATTCATGTATATCAACTAGCTTATTAATTAACTAGCTATTATCGTAATCAAATAGTATGAAGTGAACCATTGATATATTAATATTAATTTAACTTGTTTATTAATTTACATATTAATATTAATCATTTTATATATATCAATGTATTGTAATAATAATACTAATTAATCAAATAGTATAATTGTACATTAATACATTAGTTGTATGGGTTTTTTTTTAAAGGAAATGAAGAGAGAGTGCAAGTGCATTAGGATCGTTTTGCCCACCGAGAAAGGGGTTGTTGGTGCGCCTACATCATCTATCTTAGTTATTTGGGTTTAGGGTCCAAGGTATGAGAGAGAAAGTGCGTGTGGGCTAGGACGGCTGATGAGAGAGAGTGCATGTGGATTGGGATCATTTTGTTGCCAAAGAAGGGGTCACCGTCAACCCAATATTTGTGGTGTAGAAAAATATGACTAGCACCCCCCCCCCCTCCACCCCTTTCTCACATCTCTCTCTTCATATGGCACATGTCTCCCAGTCCCCCTTTCTCCATCTCTCTCTCTCTCTGACATGCATTTAATGCCCCACTATGTCAAAGTGGTTATATAAGGCCACACACCCCCTATGACGCAACACCTCCCCCTCCCTCAAGTTGTGGATTATTTTCTTAATCTCACAGGTACGTACACCCCTCCCTCTCTCCCTCCCTCCCTCTCCTCCTCCCCCTCTTCCTCCTCCTCCTCCTCCTCCTCCTCCTCCTCCTCCTCCTCCTCCTCCTCCTCACTCTATCCATCACCTCCGATCTCTCTCCCAGGCTCCCTCTTGGTGCTCTCCAACCCCCCTCTCTCTCTCTCTCCATGGCACCCGCATCCACTCACACACACACACACTCTCTCTCTATCTCCCTCTTTTGTTCTCTCCCTCCCACAAAAATCTTTATATCCTCTCTCTCTCTCTCTCTCTCTCTCTCTCTCTCTCTCTCTCTCTCTCTCTCTCTCTCTCTCATGCCAAATACTTTATATATATAGCACTCGCATGCACACACATGTATGTACACTCTCTATCTCCCTCCCTCCCCCCCCTCTCTCTCTCATGCGCACGCTTTATATATCCTCCTCTCTCTCTCCCTCTCTTGTATATGACATACATCTCCACACTAAGTCTTTCAATGACAACCATATCTGACATAAGTATTTGTACATGTGTAGATAGCTTTGGAAATGGATCCAACATCTAGTGCTACACCAAATATCGAGGTCTGCATATATGTATCGTCCCTCTCTACCAAACCTATTATGCACTACACAAGTAGTCGATTCCTGATGTTGAAGAAGGAAGACATTTGCAATGGCAATGGCTCTCATGTTCTTGCTATCACCCATGCAAATGGCTGAATACAAAGCACACCAGTCCATTGTAACAATGACCATGCGATTGTCCAGGTATATGTTCTGGATACCTAAGCTTCACCACCCCCCTTGGACATTGAGAAAAACAAAACCATCCCTATCACACTTGATGTGGAAGAGGAGGGAATGTGGCAATCCTCTTATGATGTAAGTGTGGTTGAGTACATAATGTCTTCGGGGGGCCGACATCGAGTCTTACGTCATTTGCTGCAGAATACGAGCACTATAGAGAAAGTGGAGGAGATCCCAGTTTTCTATGATGGCATTGTGGCATACGAGCTTCCACCAGTAGCAAACAATATGCATCCAATGGAGGGTATGGAGCAAAAGTACAATGGCCATTGCTGGACAAAGCCCACGTCAACATCAATGGCATTCCTCAGTACTGTTCAATGAAGCAAATGTATTGGAGAGCTAGAGTGTCCCAATAGAGATTGTACTGGCATGTCAATTTTTAACTCCCCAAACAAGATAGCATGGACAGGTGCAAGATTCTTCATTCACTCCACTATCATTAAAGTGATTGCAAAGTCACATGTCATGGTTCTAGTATCCTATCGTAAGTAAATCACACTAATCAAGTCCAAATGCACGCCATGTAGGTAAACTCAATACCACATACCGACTGTTGGAATGTCAATTGTTGGTCTTGGAAGACTTGGATTCTTCTATTGTAAGAACCCCCCCCCCATCCTACTCTCCAAGTGCGAGTGTGTAGTGTATTATGTGATTTCATCAAATCCAATATCAAGATTATTTATTCATCAAGGCACACATAACCATGAGGTGCAAAGAGGCACATGTAGAGCTAATGTCAAAGAGGTGCGAAAGACCGTAGAGGAAATGGTAAGAGACTTTAGTGCAATTGGACCTCGACACCTACAAATGACCATGGCTAGAAGGCTAGTGATGGGTGCCTTGGTTCATGAGCAAGGTGTCCCCATGTCTGACACTGAACTCTCAATGATGCTCAAGGAACTCCAACCTCTCATTCAGAGGAACAGGTAACATATTATTCCATTCACAACACATTTCAAAATATCTTTAAAAGGCCATCCATATGAAGTTCAATATTTTGTGCATATAGGTTCAAACACATGGTCCGTGCAGCACATGCTGAGAGTGATCAGGAAATGGAATCTCGTCTTCTAAAGTTAAAGCAATGTTGTGCATACAGATTTTTCCATGGTAGTTAGTCTATTTCCTGGGCAAGCCATTGACACTGATAGTAGGTGCTTTATATTCAAAATGTCAACAACTAGGCTAGCCTTAGGGGTTGACTTAGTGAATCGTATGCAAAGGAATGTCATTGGGGACCTACATAATAGTTGGGTATGCTTTGACCACATGCATCGCATTAATGATTGGACCACCATGGTAGCATATGTGTATGATCCAAGGTAGTTTCTCTTACCTAATTCTATCGTCACAACACAAACTTAAGCAACATAGTTTTCCTTACTCTCCCATTCCTTTCTTGTGTTTCTATAGTGTACAAGAGTTGATGACTCGGGAAATATGTGAGATGAAAGAAGAGGATACAGATGCACAAGCTCTTTTTTGGACAAAGATAAATGAGGTGATGGAGAAGTGTGGACACCCAAGCACTGATTTTCGAGGATTCATGGCAGACAAGGCAACTACCAATTGGAGGGCCATCCGCATAGTGTTTAATGGTGGTCCAGACAACGTAATGCAAGGAAGGGAGAGATCATGTTTATTTCATTGGGAACAAAGCCTCCAAATACACACATTGAAAGGTGAGAAGGATCAAAGCTTGCACATGAGAGCTATGGCGAGAGAGCAAGAGCAAGAAAGAGAGAGAGAAGAAATGGGAACTCCAACAGTCACAATGTGTGATCGGGCCTTCCTTTATTCAAACTGTCACTAAAAGAATAAAGAATAAAGTGACGGTGACGGGCGCCCGCCACCTGTAGTGTGCAATGGCGATGACTGTCAGTGTAATAATACATGGGCGGCTAGGCGGAGGCACCTTTACCCCCAACAACCTCCCACTTAAAGGCGAATCTGCTCTAGTGAGGAGTGAAAAGAAAAAAGAAAAAAAAAAGATAGTACAACATGTACACATGTTGTATAGGATGAGGAAAGACGTCATCTCATCCCACGCCCATCAACCTCCTGAGGAAGGCAAAGCGCTCTGTAGAGAGGCTTTTCGTGAGCAGATCTGCAGGATTTTGGTTAGTGGAGATCTTGACAAGGTCAAAAAACTTGTCCTCAACGACCCCACGTATGAAGTGATACCTCACCTCAATGTGTTTCATCTTCACATGGAAGATCGGATTCTTGGCTAACTGAATAGCACTCATAGAATCCGAATGCAGCGTAAGGATAGCATCAATACCAAGGTCAATAACCAAACAGCCCAACCAAATGGTCTCCTTGCAAGCCTCAGTGGGTGGTTGCAACATAATCGGCCTCTGTAGTAGAAAGGGTCGTGCATTTCTGCACCCTGGACATCCAAGAAATAGCACCTCCAGCATAGGTGAATACATAGCCGGAAGTGGACTTCCTACTATACGCATGTCTTGCATAATCAGAGTCAGTGTACCCCATGACTCCTGTATCTTGGCTGCCATAGCATATGCACATATCTGCAGTGCCCTTCACGTACCTCATGATACCCTTCATGGCATCCCAATGCTTCTTGCTAAGTGTAGCCATAAACCGTGCCATAACACCAACTACAAAGGCAATATCTGGACGAGTGGCTATCATGGCATACATAAGACTGCCCACTGTGGATGCATAGGGAATCGTGGCCATCTCGGCCCTCTACTCATCTATCTGAGGACAATCAGCCTGTGATACCTTCACATAAGAAGGCAATGGACAGCCAATAGGCTTTACGTCCTGCATGTGGAAGCGCTCAAGGACTTTATGAATGTACTCCCTCTGTGACAAGTAGAGGAGTCCCCGATGCCTGTCGCGTCTAATGCGCATACCAAGTATGTGAGAGTCCTGTCCCAGATCTTTCATCTCAAAGCTCTTCTTGAGTTGAGCCTTAAGTGTAATGAACCTGTTTTGTGAGAGATAATGCTCATCAAGCTCAAGCCATTCCTCATCTGGCATAGTTGCAGGCGAATGCGCGCTCAACCTCAATGGTTTGATCTACGATTTCTGCACCAACACCTACCAAATCTGGCTCTTCCAATAAGATTAATTCGTACCATCAAGCTTAATGATGTTGAACATAGCATGATGAGTGGATAAACTCGCCATAATGTAGGTTGGAAGACTGCAGACAATTCAAAACTGCTTGCTGTTTACTGCAGAAAATGACCAAAAAATCACCAAAATCGAGAGAAAATGGCAACAAAAGTGTAAGTAAAGCTGCTACCCACCAAGTACTAGTGAAAGTACATCATTTCAGAATATCTCAGCATGAAAAAACCATGTCATTTTGGAGTTATATGCTTGCTGTAATAAATGACAGCAGGGTACTGTGAGAGTCAATTACTGACCAAATCACTGTACCAAGTCAATAAATGATAGCCAAGACATTACCAGCCATAAACGGGCATAAATCAATACCAAACAGTCATCAAGACCCTGAGTAAACACCCAAACATCACCAAAGCATCCGTCAATGAGTAGGCATACCCCCTAGATAGTAGGGCAAAGTATACATAACATTGGCAAGACCTGACACCAGTAGGTATATGCTCACAAGAGTGCAAAGCCCAAGCTCAGGTCAAAAGAAACTCCAAGATATTAGTGCATGAACCATGCATCATTTAAGTGTAAGAGATCCCAAAGTCTCAAGTATCTGCAAAATGCTCAAATAGCATAAACCTCCTACTCAATGTCGGTCAAGCATAAAAGATGCTCCCACTAGAACAAAAGGTGGATAAAGGAGCTCAACAGCTCAATCAAACCAAGTCAAAGTACCAAAGATAGGTAACCAAGACAATGTCTCAATAGCATCCCAAGATCATGATGGCTACAAAGCAACTATAGGTAGCATCCATGAGCAAGACATAGATCCCAATAAAGATCTCTGACAACCAAAAAATGACATCCAATACAAAATTCTGGAATAGCAAATGAGAATCCAAGCCAAGTCTTTAGAGAGCACTAAATCTCAACAAGTACCCGGTACACTGTGCCAAGACAAATGCATCAAGCCGTAGGCGTCGGGGGTAAGCATGTACCCAAAGAGCATATAACTGTCAAAGAACTGACCACTGTCAAGCATAGACTGATGTCAATAAGTGCGGGCTGAAATAAACTCATGCTTCCAAAGGCATCCGGATCCAATGACAAGCTCGAAGTCGTCCCTTGATGATCAGTACATCATAGCAAAACGCAAGACATACACCTAGAACCAATAGACATATATCAAAGCATGAAAGATAGCTTCAGCCGAAGAGTATTCAGCATGCACTTATTGTTATAAATTGTGTATTTCCAGACCCACAATCAGGCCAAAATCATAGCATGACATGTAGCTTCAATCCCCCAATCAATCGGGATGCAATAGGCATCAAACCGATTATGTAGTCATGCCCAAACAAGCATAGGCATAAATTGTGAATGTAGCACTAGCATCAAATGTCTATAGACTATTTATAATAGTCTTGAAACACTATTTTCAGTCACCAACTAATGCCTAATCTCAAAGGATCAATGACAAGTATCAATACATGTGCAAAAAAGCCTGAAATGGAGCCCAAACAAGTGCTTAATGCCAAGGTGGAGCTAAAGCTGAAGTAACCAGCAGGTGGCTGAATGAAATCTATCCATAATCAGGTGCAAATTTGCATGATGATGCTGCTGCTCCTGCTGGTCCACGTGGCAGGTCTAGAGAGGGAGGGCTCAAACATTAGCCAAAGAGGCCTTGGAACAAGCCTCTAGCAACCCACAACTAGTGGCAAAGAGATATGAAGATTGGAAGTTTCAACGGTGGCTGGCATGTTTATCTGGACATGTGGAGTGAAATAAATCTTTGAAATAATGAAGCAATACCTCAATGTCAATGCCCTGATGGTGCTTCAATAGGCCAAGAAGAAGCTCGGGAAGCTGGGGAGTGACGGGAGCTCAAGAGAATGAGCTATGGCAGCCGGGAAGGAGACCCAATGCAAGTGGGGAGTCGATAGGAAGCTGAGAATGCCACGAGCCAAGCTCAAGGGTTGGGAAGCCGAGCTTTGATACTAGTTGAAAGGTGAGAAGGATCGAAGCTTGCATGCGAGAGCTATGGCGGGAGAGCAAGAGCGAGAGAGAGAGAAAGAGAGAAGAAATGGAATCTCCAACAGTCACAATGTGTGACCAGGCCTTCCTTTATTCAAACTGTCACTAAAATAATAAACAATAAAGTGAGGGTGATGGGCACCTGCCACCTGTAGTGTGCAGTGGCGGTGACTATCAGTGTAGTAATACACGGGTGGCTAGGCGGAGGTGCCTTTACCCCCAACACACATCATAGTATGTGCACAAGAGTTTTCAAGATGAGCATAAGCGCTTGTGCCACATGTAGAGGTGTGCAGTCACGGAAGATGATGCAACAATGCAATATCAATTCATTCGGGCTTGGTGGGCCTCAAGGAAAGTTGCGGATTGCAATATACCAGCAATGGATTGTTGGCTTAGTTGGTGGCATATCAGATATCCACGTTGGAGGCGGCACTTTGTTGGGGTAAGACTAGTTTGTAATAGTAGGATGTGACATGTGGTGCATTTTTTTTCTCACGCTCCATATCTTCTCATGCTATATTTTTGTCCAGGTGGTGGAGGACATTGCTCATATGCCAACCACAAACTTGGCAGAGCCAATGCATGCAAGTTGGTTGGCAGGGGAGGGATTCAAGGGATCCGTCAGCTTGTACAATGCATGTGTCAGTGATTTGGCCAACGCTCTACTAACAGAGCACAAAATGACATGGATTCATTGGTGGAAAGTTCCATGATGGTGCAGGACCCAGTGTGCAGAGAAGCTTTTGAGTCAACTACAACAAGGAATTAGCCCCACACCTTGAGCAACGGTAAGGATGGTTGAGGAGGTGACAAGAGGAACTAAATTGCATAAATGTCCCAAATTTTGAGGGGACAATGTTACTATAGTAAGAAAATGCAAGGTTGATGGGATAGTGGGATGTGAGGAAGCCAATGCCTCTCATAGGCTTGAGAATGTGACCGAAAACATACCTAGAAGAAAGGGTACAAGAAAACTAAACTTTGAGGACCCTTTTCCTTCCAACCAATCAAGGGCAGTATCACCAAATTGTTTTGAGGAAATGGTGGTGGAGACAGTCCTTCATGACACCATTTGGGCTATAAGAAGGATTCCAGCTCGCAGCCGTGTACAATGTGAAGGATGGTTGGGAGCTAGAGAGGGAAAATGCAAAAAACTATAAAAAAAACGTCACATGGGGTGCCTGCACCTTCATTTTGGGGCATCATGGAGTGGTCTAGCTCAAGAGGAGAAGCTAGCAATCAATATGGAATGCGGCGCCAGTTCATGTGGTTTTGTAATGATAGTGTGGACCATACAGGGAACATTTTTTCTTCGATTCAGCATGCACCGCCCAAGGTTCCACAAGTATGGCCAGTGGCACGAGGCACTAATTTGACCGTAGAAGAAATCCACGTGTTGGAGAGTGGTGGGTTTGTTTTACAAAAGGCGGCACAAGAGGCAGATGTCAATGAGGGCTCGTGTAGATATGAAATAGGTGTTTCACAAGCTGCATGGAAAAGGATAGACTCAGTGTTGGCTCTAGATGCAATTGTGAAGGGCCATACAATGGTGAAGGCCTTGAAGCATGAGGTTTTCAAACTAGAGACAGCTAACTCAAGTGTCATGTATGAGTGTTATGATGTGCAGCACATTACAAAGAATCCAACATGTAATTATCGGGATTTCATGGACCGTGCCACAGAAGGAAAAGCGTATTTTGCATACAAGCACCTATACTATGTGTACCTGTGAGTGTTGGGATGGATGCAAATGCCAACATGTTTATACACCAACCCACACTCACTAAAGAAAACTTCCACATTGTATTTGGAAGCATAAGAACTTTTCCAACACCATCTATATAGTGATCAACAATGCAATGCCAACACAACCTCTTAGCACAACCACATTTTATTTTGTTGAGAAGTCACCATTATAGAATCCATTTGGATGGCAAGACTTTGGCGAACTTGTCTCTCTTAATTTGACAAGCAAAAGCACGTTTCCCAAAGTTAACACAATATAAATTTACATTTGGATTGCTTGTATGAATTGTATTGTATCATATTGGGAGAGAGAGGGGGAGGGGAGGGAGCTATCAATGCATTGAAATTAAAGTTCTAAAAACATTGACTGGCTATCCAAGCATTTATTGTGTGTGTGTGTGTGTGTGTGTGTGTGTGTGTGTGTGTGTGTGTGTGTGTGTGTGTGTGTGTGTGTGTGTGTGTGTGTGTGTGTGTGTGTGTGTGTGTGTGTGTGTGTGTGTGTGTGTGTGTGTGTGACGTGTTTAGGATTTAAGAGAAGCGTTTGTTACAACACATGCCATAATATGATGTGAGGCATTATGATACATGAGGACTAATCGCATGCATGAGAGAGAGAAATTGAGAGAGGGAGGGAGATAAACATGGAGAGTGAGTGAGTTACTAAGATTTATATACGTACATATATGTGCGTATATGTGTGTGTGTATATATAGAGGTGAGAGGGAGAGAGAGAGAGAATATAGAGTGAGAGGGAGAAATTGCATGTACAACCCGAAACTAAGAGAGTTTAAAGACATGGAGTAGTTCATGAGAGACAGATAGAGGGTGGAGAGAGAGAGAGAGAGAGAGAGAGAGAGAGAGGTGGGCCGTGGTGTTCCATTCTTCCGAGGTGATCGCATGAATGAATCCATGTTACGTGTTAGAGAGAGAGAAATCATTTACATGAGATGGAGTGCTATTTGATCGAGTGTGCTAGAAAGAGAAAAAGAGATTATACACGTAGATGGAGAGAGAGAGAGAGAGAGAGAGAGAGAGAGAGAGAGAGAGAGAGAGAGAGAGAGAGAGAGAGAGAGAGAGAGAGAGAGAGAGAGCATGTGTGTGTGTCTGTGTGTGTGGTGTGAAGGTAGTGGTGGCAATCATGGAGGTGGTGGGGATAATGGTAGTGGTGGTGGAGATGGCAATAGTACTGGCGGCGGCTGTAGAGATGATGGTAGTGGTGGTGGAGGTAGTGTGGTGGTGGTGGCAGCAGTGGTGGCAATGGCATTGGTAGTGGTGGTGGAGGAAGTTGTTGTGGTAATGGTGGTAGAGGTCAAAAAAATCAAGGGGTGGAATAAGTGGACTATGTGGAACAAGAAATGGAGGTTGCCCAGAGAAGCTCGCAATGAAAAAAAAGCTTACTTCTCGCACGCACTCTGTATTTTTTAAAAAAACTAAATGAAAAAGCTCATTCTTGTGTGTGGGCAAAACTAGCTCTCTTCTTCTTCTTCTTCTTCTTCTTCTTCTTACTTGTGCTTGTGCTTAAGAGAGGGAGTGTGAGGGAGTGAGTATGTGAGCATGAGGGACTATGGCGGAGAAGCTCTCCATCTTCTCCTCTCTTCTTCTTCTTTTCTCTTCTCTTCTCTTGTCTCACGCGCGACAATGAAGCTTGGAGCTTGA
The DNA here is from genome assembly GCF_053477565.2 of Lygodium microphyllum. Taxonomy (NCBI): domain Eukaryota; kingdom Viridiplantae; phylum Streptophyta; class Polypodiopsida; order Schizaeales; family Lygodiaceae; genus Lygodium; species Lygodium microphyllum. The sequence continues at coordinate 84,965,549 of NC_141155.1, forward strand.
AGCTTGAGGATCAAGCTTGCTTGAGCTTACACCTTGGATGTTGGAGCTACCGAAGAGCTCCTGGGAGGAGACAACTCGATCGGGCATGAAGGTAAGCTCGCTACACTCGTAGGTGGGAGAGTGTGTATTGCTATGTGAGAGGTAGCCATTGCGCTTGGCTTGAAATGCTTGAAACAATAAGCAGTTTGTGGGTCTTGGCAATTGAGTGTGAGCTCCCACACTTGATATTTAGGGAGCTTAATAAACAAACGGTCAAAGGTTACTATCATTGTCATTTATTGATCAGATTCTAGATTAGTTAGCATGTAGGGATATCTATTTGTTTATGGACTACTTTGTTGGTTATAACTAAATGGCTATTGCAGAGAAAGATAAATTAAAACTGACATTTATCATGTATTTGGCACCTTTGCATATTATGTTATGGCTTTTGGATTATGCAATATGCTAGGGTCTTGGCAATGTACAGTTGATCATACTTTTGGTGATATTTTCCCGCATAGGAGTTGAAAGTCTTTATTGATTATCTGAGGCGTAGCCACCACAAGGTAGAGACATGTAATTATTTTAAGAAAATGTCCAGATCATTGTAGGCAGTTCTATATTTTTCTCAATCCAAGAAAGTGTTCCTTTGGAGTACCCTATGGATTGATGTTGGACCATGTGGTTAGCTCAACTGGTATTGTGACTGATCCTAAAAATATAAAAGTTATTGTCACTATGAGTCTGCCAAGTACTCCGAAAGAAGTGCATAGCTTTCTATCGTCAGTCAGATATTATTGACAATTTAACAATGCATTGGCTGAGAGTACATTTCCATTGACAAATCTATTGTCCTTTAACTATCTGTTTTTTTGGAGTGATCCCTATCAAGTATCCTTTGAGTATGTGAAGCATGAATTGACAAAAGTACCAGTCTTAAAAGCACCTAAAAGGGGTGAGATATTTTATATACTTTTAGTGGCTATGATGTATAGTATTAGCTACTATTTAGTCTAAATTTGGGAGGAGAAGTGGTACCATCTGATTGCATTTTCCTATTGCAAATTGGGGATGTTTGAGATAATTATACCTACATGGAGAAACTATGCCTTGGGATGGTAGTTACAATAAATAAATTTAGGCACTACATCATGTATGAAAGTGGGTATTTGATACAAAGGCAAAGGGACTGAGGCTATTATTGAATAAGTTGTAGCCATCTGACCACCTAGCAAAGTGGTTGATCACTTTGTAGGAGTTTGATTATGAAATCAAGAGTAAGACATCGAAGTAGCTAGACATCATTTAATGTCTTGTGGATTTTGGGGAGTCGAAGGAAGTCTTGGCTAAAGGTACATACATCAAGGGTCTATTCAAAATTGATACAGCCTTCATTCCATCCTAATATGCTGCCTTGATGGACTATCTATCCACATGAGAGGCTAGAGCCACTTTGTCCAAGGCTGAAAAGAGGAAAATTAGACAATAAGCCTTGAAATCTGCCTTGATTTAAATAATACTATACTAGGAAGGAGTTGATGATATTTATCAGCGATGTGTCATGTTTGATGAGTTCTCATTTATCTTGGAAAGTGTCATGACTTCGTTTGTGGAGAGCACTTTGTCGGATGGTAACAATGTAGAAAGCTTTGAGAGTCGAACATCGACAATTGACAATAGGAATAGGAAGCACCCATTTTCTCCTATCATGGATATACTACCATTTGAGAAGTGGAACATTGATTTCATTGGAGATATACATCCTTCATCAACTATATGAAAGTGTTATATCACTGTGGCAACATATTATTTACAAAGTGGTCTGAAGCTGTGCTACAATGAAGGATAATGCCAAGGAAACATCTAGATTTTTTTTGGAACAGATTGTTTACCATTTTGCTTCAACTACTAAGGAGCTTGTCTGACCATGGGACACATTTTCTAAATAAAGTGATTGAGGCTTTAATGGAAGCTCTAAAGATTAAACATAATTAGACCACACCTTACAACCCCCAGGCAAATGGGCAAGTAGAGAGTACTAATAAGTAGCTTGTGGGGATTTTATCCAATACTATATTTGAAGGTAAGTGTAATTGGGATAAGATGTTGTGTGTGGCTCTTTGGGCTTATAATATGACATTCAAAAGAGTTATAAGCCACACCCCTTTTAAATTAGTATATGGAGAAAAGTGTGTTTTACCTTTGGAGATTGAATTGCCTACAATAAGGCTTGCTCCAAACCATTCTTTGGGTGAAGAGGAAGCATTGCAAGAAAAGCTCACTTCCCTTGCACATCTTGATGATTTTAAATTACAAGTCTTACTACATCGAGAAGTAGAGAAGAATCTAGTGAAAATGATTTATGATTTTTGGGCTAAGAAGTATAAATTTACTAATGGTCTAATGGTGGTCAATTGGTCCTATATATGATACCCATCCTGAGCTCTTCCTAGGCACATTGGAACCCAGCTAGGATGGTCCTTTTAAGATTGTTCATATAGGAAAGAATGGATCTACAACCCTTTTAGTGAATTTGAAAGGGATAGAGTTTAAATATAAAGTAAACTTCAATATATTGAAGCCCTATTATGTGTAGGAGCTAACGTTGAACTTGGTGCCTTTGCAGGTCCTTTAGGATGTAGCTTAAACTTGCAGAGGGTACCAAGACTATTGGTGGATGGGAAAAGTCATTTCTTATCTTGAGCATCCATATTTAGAGTTGTGTTACCACGAAGGCAAAGTGATCTGGTGGAGTAAGGATTATCACATTACTAAGTGGCAAGATGAATCTTTCATGTGGGATGTTCGAATCTATTTGTTGTCATTATGGTAGGATTCTTACTAGCATCCCTATCAAGTCTAGTGAGGAGAAAGGAGGGATTATACCTATCTTACACCCCCTTTCTTGATTAGACTTTGATTATCATAAGTATATGTGTAGGTTGATCATTATGGTGGGTTATATTCATGGAGCTGTGGTTTACACATTATAATTTGATGGAGCTTCTCGAGGACCTGCTAAGCATGCGAGTGTAGGGGTTGTCATGAAAGACCCCCATCATTGAGTGGTTTTAAAAATGGAAGTGTATTTAAATACTGCTTTCATGAATAATACGATGGAATATAAGACCTTGCTTATGGGGCCAAATCTAGCGAGACGTGGTGGTATTTGTTAGTTATTGGTGAAAGGCAACTCGCAATTAGTGATCAACCAATTGAATGGGACCTGTTCTGTGAGGAATCCTATTCTAAGGATATACCATTGTGCAACCTTTGACACCCTTGAGATCTTTGAGGCAGTGCCTTGCCAACAGATTCCTCGGTAGTGGAATTACTTTGCAGACTCCCTGGCTAATTATGCCTTTATTGAATATGTCTTTCTTAAATGTGGTCGTAAGGGGTTTTCACAACTACCTCCTAATGTTAGCCTAGGGCTATTGTGGGGACTACTTTGTTGATATGTCCTATGTTGGCCAACCATCGATGGTTAGTATGGGTTATGAGCTAAGTAGCAATTGACCATCTTTCTATTCTATCATGAACGCATTGGATTGTTCAATGACATATTCATCAAACACCCCATTGGCATTCATGTAGGGGGATTAGTTGATACATTTAGTGTAGGGCTTGGACAGTCCATCCCCTTGGTCTAGTTTTATGCTTTAGTAAGGTTTATGTGGAGACCAAGGGTTTTCTTTTAGCATAATAGATTGTTGAATGGTATGATTTATGTTTATATTTCATTATACTAAGAGGGTCATTTATTTTATAGTGTAATGGTTTATCTCATTAGGCCAAGGGCCATTTTTTTGTTTGATGTGCGTGCAGTTAATGGGTTTTGTTTTAGTACTGCACTAAATAGATTTGACGGAGCACCTGGAGGGAGCCTCTTGCTATGCAAAAGCTTCTTGTAGCTAATTCTAGATTATATTCTTCCTTTACGAGTTCTTTATCTTTATGTTGTATGTGTGTATGTATGTGGGGTATTTTTCTTTTGTTTGACGCCAACATTCAAGGCACAAAGTCCTAGGGTTAGGTTAGGTGTGTCTAGGGAGGTGTGAGCAGTTGTTTACCTCATGTAAAGACATTATTAGACACTCTAAGAGCTGTTTTGGAGGGTAGTCATGGCTTGGCATTACAACTTGTTGATCATCGAGTATATGGCTAGGATTTGGTACATATTTCTTTAGCAGGCTAACATGAAATACATTGTGAACCTTTACAATCTCAGGGAGTTGGAGTTTGTAGGCATTGGGCCCAAGGCATTTGAGGACCCTATAGGGTCTGCAATACCTTGGACTTTATTTTTTAAATTCCCCCAATGATAGGGAACTCCTCTTGGGCCATACAAGAATAAAAACCATGTCTCCCTCATTGAAGAGTCGCTCTTGTCTATTTAGATCTGCATAGGCTTTCTGCCTATCCTTGGCGGCTCTAATGTCTTGTCTGATGGTCTTAACCTGTTCATCCATTTCCTCAAGAATTTCCTTAGAAGCTTCTACTCTTAAGGTAGGATCTGAGAAGTTCAATGGGGTGCAGCAATCATGCCCATATAATGCTTGAAAAGGTATCATTTGGATGCTTTGCTGGTAGGAAGCATTATAGATGAACTCTACTAATGGTAGATATTGAATCCATTTCTTGGGTTCGCAACAACAATAAGCTCTAAGGATGTCTTCAATGATTTGATTGACCTTCTCTATTTGGCCATTAGTTTGAGGGTGATGGGCTGTGCTGAAACAAAGTTGAGTCCCAATGGCCCCAAATATTGCTCTCCAGAAGTGAGACATGAAGAGGGAGTCGCGGCCACTAACGATCCTTCTGGGCAACCCATGGAGCCTGAATATCTCCTTGATGAACAGTCTAGTAATATCTGAAACTTTATCATTTGTCTTGATTGGAATGAGGTGTGCAACCTTGGTGAGCATATCTACTGTAACCATAATTGAGTTGTAGCCCCCTTTGCACCGAGGGTAACCCAACAACAAAATCCATGCTGATAAACTCCCACTTCATTTGGGGGATGTTGAGAGGTTGTAGCTTCCGAGGCATCTTGACATGCTCCACCTTGATGCACTTGCAAGACAAACATTTCGTGATGTATTTAAGCACACCTCCCTTAAGCCTTCCGCAATGGTAGCTTTTTCTGACCGTATTGAGGGTTTTGACATATTCAGGATGGCCTGAAAAGGGGGAGTCATGTGCTTCCCAAAGTATTCTCTGTTTGAGTTTCCTGTTGGAGGGTATGCATAATCTTGTCCTAAAATAGACAAGTCCCTCATTGATGGAGAATTTTTTATATTTGAGCTTAAGTTTTGGGTTTTGGTCCTTCCTCTAAATTTCCTCTATCATCACCAGATATTCTGGATCATTGCTAGCTTCCTCCTTAGCTAGTTCAAGAATAGGGTTGCTAGGCATTGACACCATAGTTGCCAAAGATTCGGCCATTGAGGGTTCCTCCATGATAAGAGAGTTGAGGAATGCCTTGTGACTTAAAGCGTCTGCGACCACATTCTCTTTGACGGGTCGATACCTCGGGTCGATACCTGATCTCAAAATCATACTCCTGTAGAACTTCAATCCAACGACCTTGCCTCATGTTGAGGTCGGTCTGGGTGAAGATCCATTTAAGGCTCTTATGGTCTGTGATCAAAGAAAACTTGTTACCAAGCAAGTAATGTCGCCAAAGTTTGAGGGTGTGAATCACTGCTAGCAGTTCTAGGTCATGGGTGGCATAATTCCTCTCATAAGATTTTAGCTTTCGTGAGGAATAAGCTATGGGATGACCATCTTACATTAGTACACATCTAGTGCAAATGTGCTAGCATCGAGGACAACTTCAAATTCCTTGCTTAAGTCAGGGAGATTCAGAATCGGTGCTATCACCAGGCTAATATGCTTGAGTTGATCATAACTTGCTTGTTCAGAGGGCGTCCACATTATGGCAACTTGTTTTTTTAGCAAATTAGTGAGGGGTGCTGCGATTAAAGCATAGTCCTTAATGAAGATCCTGTACCAACCTCTTAATCCAAGAAAGCTATGCACTTCTTTAATAGTAGTTGGTGGAGACCACTCTTGGACATCCTTAACCTTGGTAGGGTCTATAGAGATCCCTTCATTAGACACAATAAATTCGAGATATTCAATCTGCCTTTTTAAGAAGGCACACTTTTTATTCTTAGCATAGAGCTTGTGAGTCCTCATGGTCTCAAGGACGATGCGAACTTGGGACTCATGATCTGCCTCCTTCTTGGAATAAACCAAGGTATCATCAAAGAAGACAAGTATGAAATCATCTATGTGTGGTCTAAAAATGTCCTGCATTAGCCTGTTAAAGGTGGCGGGGGCATTAGTCAATCGAAAAGACATTACTGTGAATTTGAAATGACCATATCTGGTATTGAATACCGTCTTTGGAATATCCTCATCCTTGACGTGAATCTGATAATACCCTGACCTTAAATCAATTTTGGAGAAGATTTTTTCTCCCTGCAATCAATCGAGTAACTCATCTATCCTTGGAATGGGGTATTTATTTTTTATGGTTACTTGGTTCATGCATCTATAATCAATGTAGAGACAAAGTGTACCATCCTTCCTCTTTTGGAAAAAGACTGGAGCTCCCCAAGGAGAACTGCTAGGGCGTATGTACCCTTAGTCCACTAGTTGTTTGAGTTATTCCTTTAACTCAATGGCCTCAGGAATGGACATCTTGTAGGGCCTTTTCGCAACTAAAGCAACCCTGGGAGTAGTTTAATCTCATGATCCACTTCCCTAGGTGGTGGTAATTCAGTCAATTCCTTTGGGAACACATCCACATATTCTTTTAGCCATGATGGTTCTTCATTAGTGTCTTCCACCTAATCGGATTTGTTTAGCTTGATCAAGTAGACAAGTAACCCCTTCCTTATTCCTTGAACTATTCGTGTTTCCTTAGCTAGCTAGATCTTCGTTTACCTACTTCACCTTGTGTTGTAACTAGCTCACCCTTAGTATTTCGAAAGGAGACTTGGCCCTTTCCACAATGAATGTGAGCATCATTGGGGATTAGCCAATCCATCCCAAGTAGACATTCATGGACACCTAGATTCATTACTCTGAACCTAATAGTTGTGGGCTCGTTTCTGAGTAGGAATTCCACCTTAGCAGTTTGTCTAGTGCAAGTGACTTCTTGCCCATTTGCTAGTTCAACAAGCAAAGTGGGTGCAGCTATAGTGGCTATCCCTAACCTTCTTGCACACGTCGATGAGATGAAAGAATGAGTGCTGCCACAGTCAATCACGGTTTTGAAATCCTTACCCTGGTAGTCTGATGGTGTTAGAATCACCAAGATTGGCGTTTGGCCCCTTCTTATGGAGGGCGGCATGCCGCCTTCTTATGGAGGGCGGCATGAACAGTTGCCCTCTCGATCTTGGCTTCCATGCACATATCTTTGTCTTCATTTAATCCTTTAATGGTAATATTGGAAGTTTTTGCCCTTCCAAATGTTGCACGACCACGGCCATGGGTAGCCTTGGATTGGCCTCTGAATTTCCCCTGACGGCAGTCCCTTCCAAGTTTGGGACATTCCCTTTTGAAATGCTCGGGTTCATTGTAGTGAAAACAAGGCAGGCTTTGTTCACTTGTTTGAGTGGGGACAAAGTCATTGATTGCATTTGCTCTTAGCTTCTTCCGTTGACCTTGACCCTGTCCTTGCATCCTTTTAATTTGAGCTCTCAACATCCTTGGATTTTGGTCTCTCTAAGCCCAAGGACTGGACTTTGGTTGCTAGACTTCTTGGGCAATAGGTCCTGCTCTTATCAATGCATCTTGCAAGTTCGAGGGACGCATTGATTCCAATCGAGTGTTTATTAGTGGATTCAGTCCATCACAAAACTTCAAGACCTGTTGGGGGATGCTCATTGTCGGGGCGTATTTTAGCAAAGAAACAAATTTTGAGTAGTATGCTTCCAGAGACAGGCCCACCTACCTCAACTTAAAAACTCATTCAATTTATGAGTTCTATACGCAGGTGGCATATACCTCCCCTGCACTGCTTCCTTTAGTTTTTCCCAAGTTATTGTGCTTTCACTTACTGCTTGGTCTTTACACCATTTCTTCCACCACAGCCTAGCCTCGCCGGTGAGCTTGAGCTTAGCAATCATGGCTCGGTTCACATGTGATGTTCCCGCTGCACTAAAATAGTCTTCCATAGATTCAATTCATATTTCAGCATCAGCTTCAACATTCTTCCCCTTTCCATCAAATTCTAGTGGCTTAATTTGTTTGAGAAGAAACTTCTTCTCTTGTACTTCTGTTGAGCTCAATGTCGTAACAGAGTTCTGGATCTACGCTTGGAGGTGTATCAGATTACCATTTAAAATTTCCTGTGTTAGGTTTGCATTTACACACCCCTATGTAACTTAAATCAAAGCGCACATATTTTTCCATTGCAACCATTCAAATGAACATAAAATTCTTATTTAACCATAGCAAACATAAGCCTCAAGTACAATTATTCGGGAGTGGACAAGGTTTGGCTGAGATGATTTTTTTCCTTCTTAGGAGTTACATTAGCGCTAGGTTGATAATTCTCTATTGGATTCAGCTACAAGGACAGAATAGTAGTATGGATTTGGGGAATGGATTCTTAGGAAACGATAAGTCATGGGAAGTTCAGGAAATCCCTGTTTCTGATAGCCATGACGTTTGTGTCGCCCCATTATTTTAATTCTATCCGCTGGCAAAATTTTAACCACCTCATTGTAGATGTAGCGGTTTTGATCTACTTGCTGGCATCCGATGCGTAGGGTCAAGTTCACACAAGCCTCATGGAAGATGAATAACTTGATAATCTTTAAGTCTTCCAACCACTTTTACCTCTTCAGATTGTTTGGAAGCTAAGTGAGTCGGTTGGTGTCTATGTAGCAGTAACCTACGCTCCAAGTCTTTAAGTCTTCCAACCACTTTAACCTCTTCAGATTGTTTGGAAGATAAGTGAGTCGGTTGGTGTCTATGCCGCAGTAACCTACGCTCCAAGTCCAACGCCTTTCCACATACATTGGTGAGGGGTTGTAGAGCCAATCCAAGATCCCCATCATGTCAGATCGTCTGCGATTGCTTGAATATTTCATAGCTGTCATGAACATGATCTGAAATACAAGGAACCTATTCAATGCCTCTTAAGTTTGGAAGTGGCATCAATCCACAAGTGAGTATAAAAGAAAAACATTTACTAATGAACATATCACCTCACTCTTTTCAATTTCTCTCCCTAATTGTTTTAGTGGTAGATCGACTTTGATACCAACTATAACGTGCCCGCCTATTGGCTGTCCAAGCACATTTTTAGCAATCCATCCAGAGACAAGTCTAAGTGATGCCACCCAACACTCCCACAAAATGTCACGGGGTTTGTCACCTAGGGTTTCTCGAGTTCGCCTCGCAACGGAATGTTTGCGGCTGAACCCACTAGGATCGACCTGAAACTTGAGTCCCTATAGTGGCCAAGGTCTCCTGATAGCATTCTAGCATCGGGTTTTGGACATCCTACTTTACGCAGAGATACCCAGCCAAAGCAGACCCATGCCACACTTTATTCAAAGAGAATGGGAAACGAGAGGGATGCGGCACTCCACCTCTCTGCCCATAAGGCATAGTCCCATTCCGGTCCCCTAAAACGGCATGAATCAGGGTTCTAACCTAACGATTTTTAAGCGTCGGTTGTCAGTAAAACCTTGTGAGAAGCCTCCCAGTTCTCTAGGACCATCCTGCCATAGGACACACCCGTCGGGGGTTCTGCCCTCCCGCTTCCCTCACTTGGCATACTTTAGCTATCTAATTAGTCCTATCACTTTTAAGTGTGGCATGTAAAAATAGCTCCCTTCATTAAACCTTTTTAGGGGACGAGGTTTGTTGACGTAATCTTATGGCATTGACACGAAATAAATTTGAACAGTTTCTGTGGAGTACTTAATATTAACAAATATCAAAATTACAAGTCTTGTTCAAAAGGGACAATATTCGCAATCCGTAAGGATGCGCTTTAATTCCACCAAGTTTCTACCCTGCACTAGTAACAAGGGCCTCTCAAAAAACTATTTCGAGTCACGCTGATCATTTGAGTAGGGCCCGAAGGTAGGGAATTTATAGCCAGAGCCCCCCCTAGCATCCAACCGCCCTCCTACGTTCAAACCAATCCACGGAGAGACCTCTCATGGCGGGTTCGATCCATGTTCCCGTCACGGCTAGGGTTGGTGGCCAACTGGGGGTGATTTGGCATGCCCTCCAAAAGTTCCACCTGATTCACTATACTTATTAATGAGTTTGGGGTTACACAATCTTTAAATTTAGAAATAGTGTTCCTAAATTTACACGCACAAACAAAGGTGCATGTGAGAGCTCGAGACATCTGCTAAGGTGGGGTCCCTCTCTTGACCCAAGCGTTGTCCTTCATGTCTTAGTGGTAATTTCCAATATCCTCCGAAGGGTAGGGAATCTCTTCGTTCCGTCCCCCTATGAAGTAACCCCAGATTGGCTTAGTTTCTTCAAAACCCTAAATAACTTGAGTTGAACACTATGCTTGCACGTACAGGGTTCATTTAATATTGAACGGCTCTTAAACAAATTGTTGTATTTCATAAGTGCGGTTGATAGTTATCTTCAAGATGAATCCCTATCAGTGCAACTAAACTAATCATGATGCCACACAATTTAGAGGCATAGCTTTCCTAGACAATACAATGCTACAAAGCATACCTTTGCTTTGAAATGATGCATTTATGCCAAACACAAATAGAGACTTATATATATATATATATATATATACTCCCTCTGAAAATTTATAGGAGTCGGATATCTGTTTTATTCTTGCAATGGTCTAGATATACTTAAACGTTATCGTAGCAATTCAAGAATTTCATATACTTGATTCAAACCCTCACTCCTACCTTTCCAACTTCACAAGTTTGTGATGCAAAGAAAAAAAGTATGATTTCTGCTTAATTGATGAATATGCATAAGTGTTTCAACAACCCATTTTTTTAAGCATGCTAACATTAGTGCATAATCTGAAGTATTGCGTGCATAATCAATAACGTCTTGGCTTCTTCTTTTGTGTGCATGAATATACGATTTCCAATATGATAAAATGATGTAAACTAAACGGTGGTTAGTTATGATAGAATTTTTCTAAATAGTTTTCCATTCCCAATGAAGCCGGCCTATGTCCTTAAGACTCCCCATCAAGGTAGGGTGAATAGAACGCACCTTATTACCAACAAGTGACGCGGTTCCTTGCCCCATGGCTCCATTGGTTGAGGCGGGATTTGTGTTTGGTTGGACCTTACTTTGTTTGGGAGGCATCATATGATTTGGCTTTTGCTTCGTAGATATGCACCCAGATTGCAAAAGAGACAACTCCTCGTGAAAGGGACTAGTTTGCGAGGCTTTTCCTCCAAGGGGGGGGAAAGGAAAGAGAAATGGCAAGCTTCGATTTCTTCAACGAGGGAAGAAAAAAACAATTTTCTTTTCTCTCTCTTTTCTTACCCTCCTCCTTCTTTTTCTTCTCTTCTTCTTCTCCTCTCTCTCCCCCTTTCTTCTTATTCTTCTCTTCTTCTCTACTCTCTCTCTCCCTCTCCTTCTTATTCCCCTCTTCTTCTCTACTCACTCTCTACCTCTCCTTCTTATTCCTCTCTTCTTCTCTACCGAGCAGCAACAAGTCGTGCCCCCCCACCTAGCCTTCCCACCCCCCGATGGTTTTTATAGGTAATTGGGGGGGGGGGGGGGGGGGGGGTTGTAATGGAGGCTCTCTCTCCTCTTCTCATGGCATGTGGTAGTCCCCGCCCCCCTTGCCATCTCCAAGATGTGCGGCAGCCCCCTGCCCTTCCAGGCACGCATTAGCAGTCCCTCCCTCCTGCCACCTCCTTCCACGCGGCAGCAGCCGCAGGCAGTCCCCCCCTCTTGCCACCTCCTTCACCATGCAGCAGCAGCCCCCTGCCCTTCCACCTCCGTCAACACGATAGCCCCCCTCCCATCACGCCGTCTGCCAGTTGGTGGCATAACCATGGGGGTTAATTCTTTTTTTTCAAAAAAAAATCATTTAGGGGGGGAGGGGAGTCCTATAGCGGGACCATTACAATTTTGCACCTCTCCAAATCAAGCTTTATGCTCTAGCTATGGAATCCATGAATTCTTTGCTTCAGATCATAGGAAACGACATGAGATTTGACACATTCAATGAAAAGTTCAGATTTTAGTATTTATCTCTCCTCTTTCTCTCTTGTCATAAATGATGTTCCTATAGGCTAAGAGGGGGAATGGGTACTCATTCGTGATGAGATGCGAGAGGTGGGATAAGAAACTACAAAGGAGGTGTCAGTGGCTGTAAAAGAGCATGAACAACTTCTCATTCTTGAATTACGATGCATAGGTATGCGGATTATAGAGTAAGCGATGTTTTATTTAATTTTATGATGAATCTTTCATTTTTGTTATAGAAAATGATTGAATATGCTTGAATATGTCTAGAATTATAGAATAATAAATAATTTCTAGCAATTCACGTAATGGAAATCAAAATAGTAAAATCTATCATGTGGGATTTAGTAGAAAAATGATAATTTCATGATTTTTTATGATTCAAATGGTGCATTTATGGAGTGATATTGAATGTAATGTTAAATAGTAATTTATATAAGCTTTATAATTTTGAAAATAAAAGAAACCAATAATTAATATTAAAATAAATGATTTAAAATATCAAAATATATTTTTTTAATGAAAAACTATTTTTATGCATTAAAAATTTACAATAAATGTGTGTGGATGTAAGGTGAAGGTAGGGCATGGGGATTTGCCTCAGTCTACCACCATGTTTATGTGAAAGTGTGTGTTTACCACTTTTCTACATGAAAAAATAATAGGAAACATTCTTTTAAACTAGTGCATAATTACAAAACCTAAATAGTAGGGGAAAAGGGATTGTGAAAAGTTAAGTATCAATTAAATTCTGATTTACATACATATCATGACATATAGGATTCACTTCATTCAAATTTAAAGGAACGATAGCACAGATTAGTCTAGTGTTATTTCTAAGCAACGAAGCAATACGTTAGAAATGAAATCATTGAAGGAATGTTTTTCACATGACACATTGAGTGATTTGAAATTAATTTGTTTGGGCACTATATAGCATTATACCTTGCATTTGCATTCTTAAACATGGTATCAAGAAAGAGGAAGTCTCCTAGATGCATTGCAATTGGTTGCTAAAACTATTGACCAATGATGAGAGTGTGAGGATTCCTAAGTTGTAGGATACAACGATTTTCTTTGGGGACTCTTAAGTGAGGAAATACAAATATTTCTTGGGATACTTTATAAAAAGACTGGACAATGTTACGCTTGTGTTTTATGTTTAGACAGCATATCTTGGGGTGTAGGAGAGCTGTATGAGCTACAACGATTGGATGGGGTGTGCTCTATATGTGTGTGCAATGAGGTGTTAGTCATCTATATGTGTGGTATACTCCCTCTATTAGACTTGGGATGGGCAAAATCATTGGATTACAAATCATTACAAACACATAATTTAGCTAGATTAGTATATAGCCATGAGGTGTGAGGGTGGTTTGGTAAGCATAGGAACCCTGGCTAGAGCTCTAGAGCCAATGTCAAACCCATTTTTGGTCCTGATACATGTATAGGTGGCCTAATTTTTAGTGCTTTTCAATGGTTAAAATATAAAAATAGTGGTATCTAGTAAAATTTTTACAAGCTAATGCAAAATCTATCAAAATTTATATATTTAGATTCTACTCTTCAATATCTCTTTAATGATATATTTCATAATGTATTGATCAATTATAATAAAAGAATAAATGGATTTTAGATTTATATGTGACCACTTTCTAGTAATGTCTCAAATACAAAAATTAGACCATCTATTCATGATTTTAACCTTTTTGTAGGTTGATAATAGCGAGTTCATTGTCTTTTCAAGGTCGGTTATTTCTAAGGTGTGGTCAATTCTACAAGTAGGATAGTCACTCTTGGCAATCCAGTTGTGTCTTGAGAGGTCCAAGGGTTTGACTATTACAACTAGATAGCAACCTCCACTCAAGATGTTCTCATGGAATGGTTCTGGGCAAGTACACACACTCTCTTAGGTTGGCTACTCAAATTCACCTCATAATGTCTGTGGTAGGCATTTAGCACAATCTCTATCTTTGCGAAGCAAGGTCAAGGATTATGATGCTCCTTTGTAGGTTTCCTCAGCATGCCCAAACCCAGACCAACAAGTGTGTGATGATGTTTGACATTTCCAATGGTTGGGTGTGATCAGTAATGTGTTAAGGTCTTTATAACCTTTAGAGTACTCAATATATTCTTTACAAATTTTATTTGAGGGCATAACTTTGTGATTATGGTTGTTCCTATTTAAGTTTAAATGCTTGCAAATCCAAGTACTCGTTTGTTGATGATCGAGAGATAGTCAAAGTATGAAGATAATGCCCTCAAGTTACTTTGTAATGGTATACCTTGATGAATTTGAAACAAGACTTATTTGTGCCATATCTAGCTTGTTTGTTGGTTCAAGGCTCCTTATTGAAATTGGGGCAAGGAGGATCATGAATCCAATGTGTGAAGAAGAACTTTTGGTATTCATTCACATAACACTTCAATGATTCCCAATCGAGGGTAGGTGAGATCTTTCTGTTTTTGTGTCCTTCAAGTACTCAAAACCCTTGGAAGTAAAGAGGAAGATGGATGGATGTGAAGTCAAGAGGAGAGGGACAAGCAAGGGGTAACCAAGGAAGAGTCCAATATTGACGACTAGAAGAGGAGAAGAAGACTACAACACTTCTTCCTTGATCCTTTTATAGCTTCTAGTACCCATGCTATCATGAAGTCCTTCTTCCATAATCCTTGACTAATCTGCTACCTTGTATTACTAGACCGATGACATAAAAAATGATGGCCTCTTTTAGCCGCCTTCTCATGAATGCTATTTTGGGTGACCAATTAGGTGTTTCTGCCCTTAACATGGCACACATGGAGGACTCAAACCCACATGAGTCATTCTTCAATGGAACATTCATCTTTTGAAGTGGGAGCATTTGGTGCAAGGTCTAATTGTGCAAGCAATGTGTTGGGACTGAGCAAAGCTGGTACTAGTAGACCAACCAGGATAGGCAAATTTGAATAGTGCAGGGGGTAGAGTCAGGTGAGGTGTGGATTGGGAGGAATCAAAGATAAGGCAAAGAGTGGGAAATAGTGGAGGCTATTGTGCTAGAGCTAGAGGTGCATATGGCCCTAATACAGAGGATGCAAGATTTGGTGGGCGTAGAGTTTAGCTGCCATGATTTCCAAAGTAATAGGCAGAGAACTGTGCAGCTTGCTAGAGTAGATTACGCTTCACCCTCACTAATGCAAGCTATTGCAACAAAGTCTCAATTCATTCACCATGTTGGCTAGTAGCATCTTGGAGAGAGTAGATGCACATAATGCACTTGGACACTAGGGCCTCAAACTGTGTGAATCTCCCTTTCAATTGCTCCACTTCAATAAGTTGCTTGATGTGGAGCTCCACCTCTTGTACCTCTATGTGATAACTGGTCACCTTTGCCTCTGTGTGGCCAGTGGAATGTACTTATATAGATACATGACCTCATCATGTTGTTGCTCAAGGGCCTTGCAGTGCTCCATGAGCATGATCCATTTGGGATCCTAAGAGAAAGTACTAGTAACAAAGTCAAAGGAGTCCTTGGTGAGGCTTCCTTAGGAAGCTTCATCATTGTTTAGGGGAATGGCCTCCTCTTTGATTATGGTCTTCCCTTTTCCAGCTGCGAGTGACATCGGGGTGGTTCTAGGTTGTGTGAAGGGTTTTCACAAGGCATGCTCCCTGTCTCCTTGTGATTGCACTCCAACGATGAGAAGGGGTTTGAGGCCTCCTCTACCTTGAGTTGTGATATCTATGACTACTGAAGTGGAAGAAGAAGCTGCTAATGTTTTGTCAAACTCTACGGGCACACCTTGAGGAACATGGGTTGGGATAGAGGCTATAGCTTGCTATTGAAGTATGGTTACCAAGCTAGTGGTAGAGGGAGAGGCTATAGGGGTGGATGAAGAGGTACGGTGGCATCGAGGTTAGCAATAACAGGGACAAGAGTATTTAGGGTGAGCTCAATCAGAGGGGGGGGACTGGGCATCGGCATCCAGATCATCTTGCAAATGTGTTAGAGGCGACTGTTGGGAGCAAGGATATGAGAGAGCATATTGGAATTTCTAGATTGTATCTTCCCAAGCCTCTTCCAGTTTTTTTTAGAAGCTGGTTTACAAGCTTTTCAGTGTATGCAAATTGAGGAAATATAGATTGTCTAGGTCTTTGCAATCTTCAATTCAGGAATGCAAAATCCACTACTGCATGTTGGAATTGGTCTTGAAGGAAGTTGGCTAGATCTAATTGAGCTTAAAAACTCCAACAAGAAGAGGTTTGTGTTGTTTCTGATGTAGAACACATTTTTTTCATGATTCTTTTGAGGGGGTGGATGCATGGTAGGCAGGTAGTTTGAATGCATCCAATGCATGTTTGCCATGTCAATAGGTAGGGCCATAAGGAATAATGAGTGTCGAGACACTATCAATACATCAGACTGCCACTATAATAAGAACCATGTAATGGTATAATGAGGGGTGATTAATAAGGGCCACATCATCGTAAGTGGTGGTATCAGAATCACTTTCAATTTAGATTCTAGCAACCATCAAGGATTTGGAATTGGGTGGGGAGCTCTTGGAGGCTTGTGCAGAATTTGGTGCTACTAGGTCAGCAAGGCACTATGGAGTAAGTGGGAAGGGTGACACCAGCCTCTATGTAGTAGTGCCACAAGTGAAAACCATTGATGGGTTGTGAAAAAGGATTTTCCTATAAATCAATAAGCTAGAAAGATTTAGTGGTAGTTGTATGAAAGATCCAAAACGGGCCACTCCACCTTAGTTTCAAAACTCATGGGAGCTTGCCCATCCAAGTGTAAAAGACCAAGGTAGCTTGTCCACACTCAAAGAGCCGCTTCTCTGAAGAGGCAATCTGCTTGGTACTTTTGCCTAGATTGGAGGAGGTGGAAACTTCAAATTAGTTCCTTGCCTAGCTCTGCCAAAATTTTTAATCTGAATGGAAGGGATTCCTGAGGAAGAAGGTAATCTTTGACAACAATCCGAAGACTGGGAACTACAAATTCCAGAGGTGTAATTGCCTTAATACTAAAGGCAAGCTTCTATAGAGTGAGGCTTGTAGCCACTTTGAAGGAAGTATAGTAAGACCAAAGTGTTGCATAAGAGCTTGGTATCCCAATCTTTTAGATGATGCTTGACCAACTTTGTAAGTATTTTGCATAGGATCTTGTTGGTAAACTTGGCTAGGTTGTTGGTTTATGGATAATACAAAGAAGATTTCTAGTGAATTACCATGAAGGTTGAAGTCATATGTTTGATGACCTTATTTACAAAATGACTTCCTCAATCATTGACCAATTCAATCGAACAACCATAGTAGGTGAAGATATCCTTGAAGAGGCACTTTGCTACTACATGTGTGGAATCGTTAGGCAATGCCCATGCTTCGGTCCATTTAGTGTAGTAGTCCGTTGCTATCAAGATATATTTGTTTCTTGTGTAGGATGCTACAAGTTTGATAGAGCTCTAGTCCCCATTTTTTTTAAAGGTGAAAAAATTGGGTGAAGAGGTATTTGATCCTAAGATAAAGTCTTACCAAGCTGCTGGTAAGCATCACACTCTAGATAAATATATGGATATCTCCATGCATATTAGGCCACCATAGTCTAGCTTGTTAGATTTTATGGATTGTGACATCTATGGCAAAGTGACCTCCAACAATATCCTAGTGAACTTCATTCATGACCACATCCTTTTCCATAAGTAGAACAACAAAATGCAACACTCTAAATAGTATTTTGTATCACGATGTATCTATTTCTTGTGTAGGATGCCGCAAGTTTGATAGAGTTGACAAAGTCTAGTCCCGATTTTTGAAAGGGCTCAAGCGAAAAAATTGGGTGAAGATGTATTCAATACTAAGACAAAGCCTTACCAAGCCACTAGTAGGCATCACACTCTAGATAAATCTATGGATATCTCCATGCATATTAGGCCACCATAGTCTAGTTTGTTAGATTTTTTGGATTGTGACATGTGTGGCAAAGTGATCTCCAACAATATCCTAGTGAACTTCATTCATGACCACATCCTTTTCCATAGGGAAAACAACACATTGCAACACTTCGAACTGTGTTCTGTAGTAGAGTTGTGGTCTAGGATGGATTCAAAATGGCAATTGTGAAGAGCCAGAAATTTGTGTTGGTCCATCAAAATGTGATCCATGAGTTGTCATGAGCCTAAGAAGACTAGTAATTCCTCATACCATGCCCAGGGAGGATTGGGTGGGTCAGGTTCTAGTTTCTCACCTATTGCGTGAAATAGTTTACCATCTAGAAAGTCATCATCTACTCCAACCAAAGCTTCCCCAAAATCAAGCCAAGTTAGAAATTTGGCAATCACATGCTGGGTTCCAAGTCTATGAACAAGTTTAAAATAAAATTATTGGAGTAATAGAATCCATCAAGCCAATCTTCCTATGGCATTATGATGTTTGACCAAATAGACCATAGCAAAGTGTTCTACATGAGAGACAAAAGAATGGCCCAAGAGATAATGGCGGAATTTCTTCATGGAATAGATCATTTTAAGGCATTCGTTTTTGTTACAAAGTTTTTTTTTGGCATAGAAATTTGATCTGAACCAACCATTGTCATCTTATTGCATAAGCACACTACCTATTGGCATTACTAGGGCCATCCAAGCAATAGGTGATAATCTTTACCCACATGCTCTATGTTAAGTACTAGTAGGGTAATTAGGAATCGCACACTGATAACCTCCTTGTTGGTTTTCCATTTGGACCAAGAATGGGGTTGGCTCCCATTTCATCAGCCTAGAATCTCTACAAGTGGCCACATTGATGATGTTGACTCTAGACCCACTTTCCAACAAACATTGTTGAATACTTACTTTCTCTTGTTCAACCCAAGAAACTCCTTTAGGCTTCTCTTCTTTGCCTTTTAACTTCTTGCTCGACCAAGTATCCACATTTACCTCTAGCTTATCATACTATTGTGCTTGAAGACATTGAAATCTCCAACATACAAAAGAAACATTGTTTATTTGGGGGGTGATAATATCCCCCTCAGAATCCCCGATTTCTTCCTCATCCTTCATAGCTTATGTCCAAAGATGAATAGTCTTGTTTTGTATGACATTGCTACTAGGGCCATGGCAACAAATGGTCCATGTGATTCCAATTGGCTATCTATGCTTCTCCTCCACCTTGCTAGGACCCAGCATTTTCCATTTGTAACAGGATTTATACAAGACAAACATCAGTATTTTGGATAGTTGTATGGCAAATCTCACACCACCACTAATCTAGACCGCATTCAATCACTAAGTGAACCTGATTACTACACTTGGTACACTAGAGGGTTTTGACAACAGGTTTTCAAGTGCTCTCTGAGGGTTTGTGGGCCTTATCCTTTCTCTTGGACTTAGTCGACTCCCAGCATTCCTCTTCCTCAAAGTCCTCCTCCTCACTCCTACTTTTTTCCTCTAGGTCCAAATCTATAACAAAGTCACTAGGACCCATTTGACAAGGTTTGTTAGTGGGTTTGGCCGATTTTGTCCCTTTTTCATGGCCAAAAACATCTCAATGTGCAGAGTGCTCACTAGTAAAAATAATCCAAGTCATTAACTGGTAGGTCTTTTGTAGCTAATGCTTTGCAAATTTCTCTATCCAAGCCTTCCATATAGAAATGATGCAACATTTCATCATTGGGTTAGGTATTTTGGGGCATACATCCTCTCAAGACTTTAAACCAAGCTATATAGCTATGGGCTGTGGCACTATCTTGTTTTAGCCTATGCATTCTAATTTCTATTGGTCTAGTTGGAATTGCAAACAAAATGTTATTCAGATGTCATCAAACATTGCCCAATTGTTTTCCACTATGAGCCAAGCTACTGCCTCTTTCCATGACTTGAATACGACAACCTTATGGGGGGATCTACTCGGGCAAGGAAATTGACCATATATGCCATCTCAAATTACTTGAGGAAGGTATCTAAAAACTCATCTAATGAGCCAACTAACTTTGGAAACAAAATCTGTGCTTGGACAGTCATCAAGTATTAACTAGGATACCACAAGGCAGAATATGTAAAACCACTACCGGTTGAGCTAAAGCAAACAATCTCCTTGCTAGCATTAGCGACCTAACATGGGCGATTGATGGACCAAGGTGCACATTCTAAGGTCCAAGGATAGAGTGTACGCACTATTTGTTAGGTTGCAGAGTGGATTGCTCCATGCAAAAATGCACGTGGGGAAAAACAGTGTGGTCGCCATGTGTAATCGAATCCAAGTTTCAGTTGTGGTCACCAGGAGTAAATTGGTTGTAATAGCTCGATGAAATAGTAGAGCCTTATTATACCCAAACTTGACACAGGGGTATGCTAGCATCACAGACTTAACAACAGAGCATAGTAATAAAGTTAGCAACCATTATGTGCTATTGAGAAACAAACAATTACCCAAGAAAAGAGAATGCTCAAATATTCCATCAAGTGTATATAGGGTATGATAATAGACATTAGAACATAGAGTACAACTCAAAAGGTAAATAGTTAAGAGAAATGCATGACAATGGACTGGATTGACTCAATTTCCCTCATAGTGTTACACTATATTGAAGGATTATATGGAGGCCATTAGGTTTTAGGAAACGTTAGGACCCAAATAGAAGGTCAAAGGAGGAGGTCAAAAGGAAGACAAACAAATGCAAAGTCAAGAGGAGAGGGACGAGTAAGGGGTAATTGAGGAAGAGTCTAGTAGAGATGATTGGAGGAGGAGAAGAAAACCACAACACTTCTTCCCTAATCCTTCTATAGCTTCCAATTCCCATGCTATCATGAAGTCCTTCTGCCATAATCCTATGCTAATACGTCACCTTGTAGTACTACACCACTGCCGTTAGAATTGATGGCCTCTTTTAGCTACATGTCTATGAATGCTATTTTGAGTTGCCAATCAGGCCGATTGACAAAGGATTCTTTCATCTATAATTCATTAACTTTGTTCTAAGAGAGGAAACATTTTCTACAATCTCAAGTAAAGGAGGACTACATGCATCATAAGAGAGTGGGGGAGGTTCTTTTCCAATTCTAATATAAGGTGTTTTTCCCCTTTTTCTCTCTTTACTTCTTCATTTCTTGTTTCTTAAGTCCCTTGAAGAGCACAGATGTTTTGTTGGTGTTCTTTTATGTTCCTTCATGGTTTTGGTAGTTTAGTGCCTTTAATGGATAGTTGAGTTAAGGTTGTAACTAGCTCTTTAAGTGAAGTTTGGTTGGCCTAGATCAATTGCTTTGTCCCCTCCTACAATTTGATTCATGGTCAAACTTCTGTGCTAGAAGCCACAAAAGAAAAATCTAACACAAACATGCAATTGTGAAAGGGATATGACCTCCCATGAATGTTGTTTAGGTGTTCCTTGAATTTTTCTTTGGGATCAAGATCGCATGTACCACATGCCACCTTGATCTATATACCAAATGGTTGCAAATTGACATGTGATTTTCAAGTATTAACTTGAGTATTCATGATTGAAATCTCTTGTCATGTACATTCTCATGGCACCATCATTTTTACAATTTGACTTGATTGAGCTGAGTACTTCGATAATGAGCCTACAGTGAAAAATTTTGGAGTTAATAGTTAAGAGATACGTTGTACTCATAATACTCTCCCCAAACACCCATGTTGCATATGTTTACACATCTCCATACATTGGAAAGGTACAAGTGTCGAAATTGTCAATTGTCAAGTGACACTTGTTTTTCACCAAAATGAGTCATATGGTGATGGCTAAAAAGCTCTTATTATCTACATTCTTGTGTTATCATCCTTTGGGCTAGTTGATGGAATGCTCATCTAGCTTTATTTTTGTCAAATAACTATCTTAAGTCTATTTTGGCCATTTCTTGAAGTCACAATGGTATTCTTGAAAGAAGGTATACCCATGTTGTATGATCATGATCTTTCTCTTGATACCTACAACTCACATATTTTTTGAACCATTGATTTGGCACATTCTATGTAGCTTGTCAATTAGAATGTTAGGGCTATGGGATGTGTCACTTTTAGCTCTAAAAGTAAGCAAGTTTGTCTCAAAAAGTGTACAACATTAGAGACTTAAAGTGGCACATATAGTTGAACTTGTCTTCTTAATAGCTCTAATTGGGGGTTGTTCAATCCTTGAGATGGAAAGGGAATTTTGTATCTACAAGCATTTTGAGGACAATGGAGGTTAATGTATCCTAGATGCATCCATGATATTGGTTACTTCAATTCAATACAAAACCCAACACTTGAACAAAATAATACGGATTAGGCAAACTTCTTAATATTTTCTAAGACAAAGCAAGTAGAATGGGCATAGCAAAAAGAATGCACCCATGAACTCCATGGAAAAGACAATACATCCTGTTAATTTATTAATACTTATCTTGTTTGCCTGTATTATAAGTGTAAACTCCCTAGAAGGAGTTTTTATCATTGAGCTTTTGTTGGGCAAAGGGGTTAGTATGATGAAATTCTACCCCCCATTATTTTTGTTCTTCTTTCTCCAATTTCTAAACTCTCCTCCAAAAAGTTTTTTTAAAACTTCAAACGAGGGTAAAAGAGAAGTTGGAACCTTTTACATTAGTATTGTGAAAAGAGTAAAGGTTGTAAACCCATTTTATAAATACAAGAACATATTGAAGAAATGTTATGTTAATGAGTATATTTTGTTAGTATTTATAGAACATGTAGATGTTGATTTTAACCAATTAGAATGCAAAGCCCTCTTCAAGGAATCAAGGGCCTATGTCACATTATGGGATGAAGCTCCAAAAGAGCAAGGGTTAGTGGTGTTATAGTATAGGGGAGTATCAGTTCATCACCCATTACCCTACTTTTTTAGTAATATCATTTCACAAGATGTGAAGTTAGAATGGGCTAAATTGCATCTATAGAAGCTACTTGATGGCCTTAGCCTGACATGAAATGAGATATAGACTACAAGACTTGAGTAGACTTGGGCTAAGAGGTGACATTATGAACACTTTTTGGAGGTTCTATAGAAGCTCAATCATCCTCTAGTTTAGATTGCTTGGCTCTTTCTTTGAGCACTTCATTAGAGGGACGAGTTGTACCTTTCTTAATAGTTCTTCAAACTTTTGGTTTCCTCTTGCAAAAAGTTGGGACTACTGCTCAAAACATATGACCAAAGATTACACTTTAGTCCAAAAACATCAAAGCCTTCACCTTGAAAATCGAATGTTCTATAGTACTCTTGATTAGAGTCCATGTACTTGAGGGATGCCATTGGCTTCCCCAAGCAATAGCTTTTTCTAGGATAGCTTATAGGACTTTTGCACATAGATTATGCCCTATTTAAATACTTTATTTCTCTACATCTTCACACACTAATTTCATCTTAATTGTTAAATTATTCCTCTTTTGGCATTGCTAAAGTAAGCAACAAAAAGTATTTGCTTGATTTTATAAATGGAAAAATGTTGTCTATGCAAAGCCCTTCTTAGAGGGGTGAAGGGAGGACAAGTTTCTATGCAAGATATGTGTGCCATTACTTTCATGAGACAAGGCATGAAGAGGTGAGGGATGGAGCTCATCTCCTTATCACATCTTGCATATAAATTAGAGCTTATTACTATTTTGTAAGCCTTTTCACTAGTTTGCATACAAGTTTGAGAACAAATGCCTATTTTGTAGGCCTTTCCTTAGTCCATGTTAGTCCAATTTCAATGTTCTCTAAGGAAGAAGTGTGTGTACTTGCAAGAATCATCAACACCATTGACCTTGTTGCAAACTTTTGAGGTTAGGAATGTATTGGCAAATGCCCTTCCATTTCTAGTATTGCATATAATACTTTCTATCATTGTGGCTAGGTTTGTCTTGACATCATTTTGAGAAGCATCCTTTGTTGTGGACTCCACAACTCCTCTTTTGTGCTTATGTAATTGCCTTACTTTAATACATGTTGCACATTATAAAAATGAACTCCACTTTCCATTACATGGGATTATAAAAGTAAGCTTCTCTTTCGATAAAATAGCATATTAGAGCTAGGTCACACCATGGCCTCCCCCGCTACCCCTTGGTCACACAAGGTAGATGTACGGTAAGTGGAGTGAATATCACCCTAAACTTACCCTACTAGCACCTTCGAGGAAGAGGGTTCCTAGCATAGTGCTAGCAAGGTGAAGAATATTGTCATGTTGTGATTGGATAAGGTCCAACTCGCTGACACATCTTTCTAGCAACCACATCAATTGAATCAACCAAAAATTATGAAAAAGAGAATCACACACCCTGAATTTATTTTGTCATCCAAGAAAAGAACCCCTCCAACTTGTATTGCGACCTTCGGGATAGCTGGATAAGACGGTTAGCTCAGTCCCCCCTCAGTCGCCTCGGCATGCATTTGCAAAAATGTCTAGGTGTGAAGTACTAATGATATGTTGAGGTGTAGAGAAGCAAAGGGTGTACTAATGATACATTGAGGTGTAGAGAAGCAAAGGGTTTTGCCATAGGGATTGACACTTGTGTGTCCTTGTGGGGCTACAGTAAGTGGTGGAACAAAACAGCCTTTTGTCTTGGGGAAGGGCACGCCTTGGCAGTGGATGGACATCGGGCAGCATGAGCGATGGCGCATGCACCTGCCTGTGTGGGGATGCAGGGGAGGCAATGAGAGAGAGAGAGAGCGAGAGAGAGAGAGAGAAGAATCCATTCTGTTTTACAAAAGAAAAATCAGGGCTTGCAATGATGATAGCGTAGTAGGAGAGCGTGCGTCCCAGTTGCAAAAGTGAGGTTTTTTTTTGCGCCATCACGATGGCTGGTTTTTGTAGCAGGCCGAGGTGGATTGCCAAAACCGCCTTCAAAACGCCCTCCTGCTTATCCGGCTATATGATAGCCGTTTGAGATCGAGAGCCAGGGTGTCCCATCATCAACGTTTATTCCCGAATCCCCTTTCTTGTGGAAATGTAAAATACACCAGAGTGCCATGTATTAATCGAGCAGTGAGCTTGCATGCTGCAATTCATTCAGTTCAGCCATGGCTGCCTGCCCTCTTCTTCTTCTTCTTCTTCGTAACCATCTACTACATCATTCTCACTGTCTCCATTATCATCTGATCAATCTTCTTCTTCTTCTGCTTCTTCTTCTTGTCTGCCTCCTTTGCTCACCTTCTTGTGCACATGAAGGAACCCTGCACGCAAGCTTGGGTGTGCATTTTAATCCGAATGGAGACAAGCAAATAAGCACCAAGGCATCCATAGCTCTACTGTCAGAGAGGCTTCCTTTCTTCGGGCGTGTGAGCCTCGACGATGCCGACATATACACCCTTCACTGCATGCGCGAGACAGGGCTCGAGGTGGCCATCTCTGTGACTGAGGAAATCATACTGCCCCTCTCCCTGCATCCCTCTCTGGCAGAGAGATGGATCCGCCTGCACGTGCTCCCCTTCTGGCCCTCCACCCGGATAGTCCTCATTAATGTCGGCCATGACCAGCTTCTGGATACGCACCTGCTCCCTGCCATGAGAAACCTCCATTCCTCCCTCTCCTCGCACAACCTCACAACATCCATTAAACTTTCCACCTCTCTCAGCATCATCTCGCTCCTCCGCCCCTCTTCCCCGCCGTCTGCTGCAAGATTCAGAGAAGACATAGCTTCCAGCTCCCTTCTCAAGCCCCTGCTACGCTTCCTCTCTCGCACCGGTTCTTATCTCTCGCTCCACCTCTACCCCTACCTCGCATGGGCCTCTAGTCCCGAGAGAATCCCGCTGGATTATGCTCTGCTTGGATCAGAGCATGTGCTGCTGCAGGACGGGGAGTTTGGATACAGTGACCTGCTGTCGGAGCAGCTTGATGCGGCCATTGTTGCGATGAAGAAGCTGGGGCGCAGTCGGGTCAGAATTGCCATAGGCCGGACCGGATGGCCTACGGGAGGAGGAGAGAGTGCCAATCTGCAGAATGCAGCTGCATACAACGAGAGGCTGGTGAAAAGATTGATTGCAGAGAGGGGTCGATGGACCACACCCAGAAGGCCAGATATGGACGTGTCCACAGACCTCTACTCTCTCTTTGATGGCACAGGTCAGGGAGGGGGGTTGAGGTGGGGGTTATGGCGATCGAATGGGACGTGCAAATACCCATTCGATACTCAGGATGGGGCGAGGCATGCATATAATCGTGGTACTAATGATGGAGCTAGTGAAGGTAGTGCACTACTGGGTGAGGGGTTATCAGACAGGGCTAACGAGCAGCTGCCGGTCTTTCCAACTCCATCGGCCGCGAGCCCTGAAGAGGCGCCCTCACCAGCTGCGACGGTGCCACACAACAAGACGAAGGCCTCCGCCCCGCACGTGCCAGGCCCAGCGCCGCACGGGCGGGAGCCTCCGCCGCACGTGCAGCCGTCGTTCCCTGCGAAGCTGCCCTGGGCGTGGTGCGTGGCCAACGCGAGCACGAGCGACGGCCTGGTGGAGGAGGCGATGGAGGTGGCCTGCGCCTTCGGGGGTGCCGACTGCGCCCCCGTCCAGCCCGGTCGCCCTTGCTTCCAGCCCGACTCTCTCCGCGCCCACGCCTCCTACGTGTTCAACAGCTATTGGCAGCGCACCAAACACCTCGGTGGCAGCTGCACCTTCGACGGGGCCGCCATCCTCACTCTCACGGACCCCAGTACGTGCATTTCAACAGTACATCGCTCTCTTGCACATGGATGCACACACGAGCTTTCAAGTGGCAATAGCTTACTCTTTACTCACGTTTAATCAATTGAATAGTTATGGTAGCCATGCTAATTAAGGTTGTCTTAGACAAGTATTGGGTATTTATATTCCATTCAAGAATGAACAACCATGAAACCTTAAATGGTAAAAGCATTACACCATTTTCAATGGAATGGTGCCCATGTTTATCCCCAATTACAACACAGTTCCCACAAACAATCACTGACACCATTTGTAATCCTTCGCAACTGCTTTCAACAATGTATACATGAAAGTCCACATGCTCACTATAGATCTCTTAAGAATTACATCACATCTCACTAAACTAACTAGTTTGCATTTGCACTTCCCCACCCATGAAACACAAGCTTGCACATCTATCTAGTGTAAGAATCTTGTGCCTTTATGTTAGATAATGCTCGTGAGGCATTTTTTACTTGCTCTATTCTAACCATTGGGTTGTATGTGCAGGTTATGAAGGATGCACGTTTGAGTACAAGGACTAACTTTTGTGTACACTATAATTCTTTTATCTTTAACCCAACAAATTATAAATCTGAGATCAATGTTTGTTCCAATGCATATTTATTTTACAACATATGTACACATAATATAAGCGGTTATATTTTACAAAGTTGACACTAGCCCAAAAATGATCTAAAGCACCATACTAGTAAGCAAAGTGTCCTAGAACACAATGCATTTCAAAAATTTTTCACAACTTGGCATTATGTAATGTGATAAAGAGCCATTTATATCATTAGAGGCAAGGAAGGTCTTAGATCTTGCTCAAAACTCACCTTTGTTGATTCAAACATATTTAATGCATTTCAAATTTTATTCACAACTTCGCATTATGGATATGATAAAAAACTATTTATATCATTAGAAGCAAGGTGCTATATCTCTATCATTGGTTCTCACCTAAATGTTTGATGCCTTATAATTTAGGTATGTGTGTGCAAGTATATGTGTTTTTTAGCATATGGCTTAGTGCCTAGATATGTTATTCAATCTATCATACAAATGCATGATGAATAGATTGTTAAAGCTATGATATCTAACAAGATGTTGTTACAATCAATGGGCAATAAGTTATTTCAACTTTATAGCCTATTCCTTTTTGTAAGCATTTTAGCATAACTATATCCTAAATGATATATTTTTATGTGTGCATGTATGTAGTATGCATGTGATGTCATTGCTCACGTGCTTGAACTATATAGCTTTTGGATGTAGAGCTTTTGTTAAAATATGTTTTACTAAAGTCTACTATGCAAGTTTGTTGAATTCGATGCCATCTCTTTTGGGAAATCAAATCATTTCAGGCAAGTTTGGAGTATTTCAACTAGTTTATAACATCTCATTGGTTTTTAAATGTGATTGAAGTTGATCATTAGTTTGTAATGCCATGTTCCTCAATAGGCATCAAAGAAGTAAGATTTGGTTTTTCAAGGGTTGACTCTTCAAATGAAGATGGCACTAACAAAAGCTCAATCACAATATGATACTCCTCTTTTAGGTTGATCAGCTCCTCCTATAGGTTCTTCTTCGAGTTAGGTGACAATAAGAATTAGGAAACTTGTGCCTTCATCGTTGTCGTCCTCATTTTCAAGCCGGCTTGATAAATTGAATGATATGATATGACTTGATCTATTTTTTATTTAGTTCACTCAATATTGAGACAAGAGCTTTGTTTAAGAAGGAATTCAAACTTGTGACTTCATTGTTGTCCTCATTTTCAAGCAAGTCCAATGCAAGCAAGAAGATGGCCAATGCAACATCATGCTTTGTAGCTTATAAGGCTCCATATCTAGACCATTGCCCGCAAGAATGCTAAATGCTCTATGCTATGGATATACAACACTATCCTCCAACAACACTATCCTCCTCATATTCAAGCAAGTCCAATGCAATTAAGAAGCTTGGTCTACCTTTGGATTACTCAATATGGAGACAAATGTTTTGTTTTAGAAGGCATTCAAACTTGTGTCATCATTGTTGTCCTCATTTTCAAGCAAGTCCAATGCAAGCAAGAAGGATGGCCAATGCAACATCATGGTCTGTAGTTCACAAGGCTTCATATCTAGACCATTACCCGCAAGAATGTTGAATGCTCTATGCTATGGATATACAACACTATCCTCCTCATATTCAAGCAAGTCTAATGCAAGTAAGAAGATGGCCAATGCAACATTATTCTCCACAAGCTCATAAGGCTTCATATGTCACAGATCCACTTGTCAAAGTGTATGTGAGCATCCATTAGAGCAACACATAAGGATGTATTGGTGCGGAAGAAATAAAGATGAAGATTGTGAAGTGAACCATGAAAGGACAAAGTAAACCTATGTCTTGAGAACCCACATCTATAGACTTGCAATTTACCAAAAATATATTTAATATGTATGTAGATACACCGTTGTTGCTATACCTACTCTATTGACTAATATTTGGAGGGGCAAAGAACCCCACTGATGGTCATTTAGGTTTGTGTGTTCTATAGACCTTGGAAGAAAACCTATGTGCTTATACATTTTAACAAATCTAGAAGAATGTGTAAGATTACATCATAAGTTTGAAATATTAATAGAAAATTAGAAAATTACAAGTGTGAGATATTATCAAATAGTATTATTGAGTTAACAAAAGATTAGAGCATTTCAAGCATGGAATATTATAATTTGTGAAGTTGAAATGCTTTAAGTAAGACTCGTAAATTTTTTATGTGGGAAACATACGTGAGATATTATACTACATTATTATTTGAGCTATAGGTTCGGAACCACCACAGTGCTCCCGAACCTAGCTCCCAAACCAAACCAAAGTGACCATTAATGTCACATGATTAGGGGCAGAAAGAAAGGTAAGTGACCATTTATGTCACATGATTGGCGGCAGAAAGAAGAAAACGTGGTCTCCTTCCACCACCTTCTCTTCTTCTCTCACTCTCACTCTCACTCTCACGGGACAAGAGGAGGCAGGCCAGCAAGCAGCAGCCAACAGACAGGTCAGTCCTCTCTCTCTCTCTCTCTCTCTCTCTCTCTCTCTCTCTCTCTACCACGCCTGTCCGTCTTCAGGTCAGTCCTCTTTTCAGTTTACGTTGACGTAACATACCTCTCGTACTTCTCTCTGACGAGACGCTTCTCTCTCTCTCTCTCTCTCTCTCTCTCTCTCTCTCTCTCGTCAACAAATTGCCCGATAGCTGCCTGCCAATCGTAGGCTACTTCCGCACCCATCGGCCACAAACAGACATTAGAGAGTCCTCTCTCTCTCTCTCTCTCTCTCTCTCTCTCTCTCTCTGAGATCATCCTTCTCACGCATGTGGAGTACCTGAGCGTCGCTTCGACAGCTGCTTGCCAGTTGCAGTAGATCGTAGGCTGCTTTCTTCCTCTCTGCACGTGTCAGCCCATAGACAGACATCAGAGAGAGAGAGAGAAGCGCATTTACTGAAGCATGTTTACTTTAGTTTAGATATCTCTCTTTGTGTGCGTGGTGGAGTATATGCACGTCTGTTAGCTCCACACTTTAGTTTAGAGGTCTCTCTCTCTGTGTTTACGGACGTCAGAGAGAGAGAGAGAAGCGCGTTTACTTCTCTCGCTCTCTCTCTGTGACGAAAGGAGATGGCGGCCGAGTATAGGGCCAGGCAGACCGCGATCGAGCAAAGGATCACGAGAAGGTGTGTACCCCGAATCATAGTAGAAGACTATCTGCCACAATGAGATCATCATCAGATCAACCCCTGAAGCATAGCATGGACCGCTGGAGCCTCGACATCTGCCTCCTCGGGCCGTGTGACGTGGACAGAAGGGAGGGCAGTTCGGTTGTGCTGGGGCTTCAGAAGGTCCAAGAAGAGCCACCATTCAGCAATGTGCTGGTTGCCGGGGTATCACAACTGCGAGTAGGCGAGGGACGGGAGCCGGAAGTTGGCTGAGGGCGCACGGGACAGCGTACATGAAGATCTTGAGGAGGGGAGGGGAGCAGTTACCCAATGAGGAAAGGGGGGGGCAGGAGAACAGGTATTGCCTGATGAGGGGAGGGGAGTGGGGTGGATAAGAGGAGGTGCGAATGCGTTGGGTGCGGGAGAGGAGGAGGAGAGGAGCTTGGAGAGTCCGTGAGAGAGAGAGAGAGAGAAGCGTGTTGACCTCATTCCCCTTGACCTCTTCCTTTGTAGTCAGTGCAATTTATAAGTCATGGTACGCTCCAATGTGTATGTGAGAGAAAGAGGGTTAGATGTGTGTTAATGCACACATAGAGAGAAGCGTGTTTACACATTTTATTTGAAAGTTTGAGAATTCTAGGGCAAGCGTGTTGACCTCATTCCCCTTGACCTCTTCCTTTGTAGTCAGTGCAATTTATAAGTCATGGTACGCTCCAATGTGTATGTGAGAGAAAGAGGGTTAGATGTGTGTTAATGCACACATAGAGAGAAGCGTGTTTACACATTTTATTTGAAAGTTTGAGAATTCTAGGGCTTTATATTTATCATAGTATAAACCAAGAATATTTTGTTAATCATATCTCTCATTCATTCCACTCAAGCTTATTTCTTCTTTTTCGACCACATAAAAAGCAATTGATGTTTTGCATTGGACACTTTATTTATTAATATTTCATTGCTTTATTTGATTTGATGGATCTTATGACAAGTATATTTAGTCCATTGTGTGGTTATAATAATACCCATGTTATTGTGTTTGTGTATATATTTGGATATAATATATGTGTATGTAAGTAATTAGGTAGACAATGCATAGATGAATAGTTACATGCATACCCATGCAGACTATGTCTATGTTCATATTAGAAATCGGACTAATAAACTTTTAGTCCTATGTTACATGAACATCCTAATATTCCTAGAAGCATGCACATTGTCCGTAAATAAATCCTCCATGAACTCAAAAGTGTGTTGAGTGGTGGAGCACAATTGGGATTTTTGATGTTTAGAGGCTAGTTCTAGTTGCGATATATTGTTGTGATTTCCTATTGTTGTGTTATAGCAAGATTTTTTGGTTGCGATATATTTTGAGAGAGAGAGAGAGAGAGAGAGAGAGAGAGAGAGAGAGAGAGAGAGAGAGAGAGAGAGAGAGAGAGAGAGAGAGAGAGAGAGAGAGAGAGAGAGAGAGAGAGAGAGAGAGAGAGAGAGAGAAGTAAAGTAAATATACTTCTCTCTTGTCCACTTTCTCTTGCCTGCATTTATTTGAGTTAGTTAGTTTACTTGAGTTAGTTATATTTGAGTTAGTTATACTTGAAATAATTTACTTGAGTTAGTTAGTTGCTTGAGTTAGTTTACTTGAGAAAAAAAATTTGTGTTCATGAAATAACCACATGTGAAATAACCAGTTAGGCTCACTAATTTTTAGTTCACATTTGCATTGTTGCATTCCCATGTTGCTCACGAAGAGACATTAAGCTCAGAGTTTAGTTAGTTTAGTTATTTAGTTAGTTTTGGTTATTTAGTTAGTTAGTTTAGTTAGTTTTGGTTGTTTATTTAGTTTAGTTAGTTTATTTAATTAGTTATTTAGTTAGTTTTGGTTGTTTGTGGTTATTTAGTTTAGTTAGTTTATTTAGTTAGTTGATTAGACTATAACTTAGTTTATTTATTTAGTTAGTTAGTTTATTTAATTAGTTATTTAGTTAGTTTAGTTGTTTGTGGTTCTTTAGTTAGTTTATTTTTTAGTTAGTAGTTACTTTAGATTATGTGTTAGTTACTTTAGATATAGTTTAGGGTGGGTTTGTTTTCTTGTTTTAGTTCACATTTGCATTGTTGCATTCCCATGTTGCTCACGAAGAGACATTAAGCTCAGAGTTTAGTTAGTTTAGTTATTTAGTTAGTTTTGGTTATTTAGTTAGTTAGTTTAGTTAGTTTTGGTTGTTTATTTAGTTTAGTTAGTTTATTTAATTAGTTATTTAGTTAGTTTTGGTTGTTTGTGGTTATTTAGTTTGGTTAGTTTATTTAGTTAGTTTATTAGACTATAACTTAGTTTATTTATTTAGTTAGTTAGTTTATTTAATTAGTTATTTAGTTAGTTTAGTTGTTTGTGGTTCTTTAGTTAGTTTATTTTTTAGTTAGTAGTTACTTTAGATTATGTGTTAGTTACTTTAGATATAGTTTAGGGTGGGTTTGTTTTCTTGTTTTAGTTTATATATGTGTTAGTTACTTGAGAGAGAGAGAGAGAGAGAGAGAGAGAGAGAGAGAGAGAGAGAGAGAGAGAGAGAGAGAGAGAGTGAGTGAGTGAGTTTAGTTTTAGTTGTTTGTGGTTAGTTAGTTTAGTTAGTTTATTTAATTAGTTATTTAGTTTATTTAGTTATTTAGTTAGTTTTGGTAATTTACTACATAGGAAGTTAGTAGTTACTTTAGATATAGTTTAGGGTTAGTTTGTTTTTTTGTTTTAGTTTATATTTGTTTGCTTGTTTTAGTTTTAGTTGAGAGAGAGAGAGAGAGAGAGAGAGAGAGAGAGAGAGAGAGAGAGAGAGAGAGAGAGAGAGAGAGAGAGAGGGAGGTTGGTTTGCTTGGTATGGTTTAATTTATTGGTATTTTGGTTTATTTTGTCTTATTTTGTGCAGTTTGTTTGTGAGGATTGGTATTTCAGGTCGGTGATCTCTCTCTCTCTCTCTCTCTCTCTCTCTCTCTCTCAGGCTGTAAATTTGTTTTGATGTATTTATTGGTTTAAATAGTAAGTTAGTTAGTTAAATAGGTTGTTAGTTAGTTTGGTTAGATTTGTGGTTAGTTAGTTTAGTTAGTTAGTTTAGTTTATTTAGTTACTTAGTTAGTTTTGGTTGTTTGTGGTTATTTGGTTTAGTTAGTTTATTTAGTTAGTTGATTAGATAAGTTAAATAGTAAGTTAGTAGTTACTTTAGATATAGTTTAGGGTTAGTTTGTTTTTTTGTTTTAGTTTATATATGTGTTAGTTACTTGAGAGAGAGAGAGAGAGAGAGAGAGAGAGAGAGAGAGAGAGATTAGTTTTGATTGCTTGTGGTTAGTTAGTTTAGTTAGTTTATTTAGTTAGTTTTGGTTGTTTAGTTAGTTTATTTAATTAGTCACTTAGTTTCGGTTATTTTAGTTAGTTAGTTGATTTTATTTAGTTAGTTGATTAGTAAGTTAGTAGTTACTTTAGATTGTGTATTAGTTACTTTAGTTATAGTTTAGGGTTAGTAAGGTAGTAGTTACTTTAGATATAGTTTAGGGTTAGTTTGCTTTTTTGTTTTAGTTTATATGTGTTAGTTACTTGAGAGAGAGAGAGAGAGAGAGAGAGAGAGAGAGTTTAGTTTTGGTTGTTTGTGGTTAGTTAGTTTAGCTAGTTTATTTAGTTATTTTATATAGTTATTTAGTTAGTTTTGGTTGTTAGTTTATTTAGTTAGTTGATTAGATCAATTAAATTGTAAGTTAGTAGTTACTTTAGATTATGTGTTAGTTACTTTAGATATAGTTTAGGGTTAGTTTGCTTTTTTGGTTTAGTTTATATATGTGTTAGTTACGAGAGAGAGAGAGAGAGAGAGAGAGAGAGAGAGAGAGAGAGAGAGAGAGAGAGAGAGAGAGAGAGAGAGAGAGAGAGAGAGAGGTTGTTTTGCTTGGTATGGTTTAATTTATTGGTATTTTGGTTTATTTTGTGCAGTTTGTTTGTGAGGATTGCTATTTCAGGTTGGTGATATCTCTCTCTCTCTCTCTCTCTCTCTCTCTCTCTCTCTCTCTCTCTTTCAGGTTGTAAATTTGTTTTGATGTATTTATTGGTTTAAATAGTAAGTTAGTTAGTTAAATATAGTAAGTTAGTTAGTTATAATGGTTGTTAGTTAGTTTTGGTTGTTTATTTAGTTATTTAGTTTAGTTAGTTTATTCAGTTAGTTGATTAGATAAGTTAGTTTGGATTATTTTTGTGTGTTATATATCGATTTAGTTATTTAGTTAGTAGTTAATTTAGATTGTCACTAAGTTACTTTAGATATAGTTTAGGGTTGGTTTATTTTTTTGTTTTAGTTTATGTATGTGTTATGGGTTAGTTAGTTAGTAGGTTTTACCTTAGATTAGTTACTTAGTTACTTTAGATTGTGTGTTACTTTAGGGTTAGTTTGTTTTTTTGTTTTAGTTTATATATGTGTTATGGGTTAGTTAGTTAGTAGGTTTTACCTTAGATTAGTTGCTTAGTTACTTTAGATTGTGTGTTAGTTTAGGGTTAGTTTGTTTTTTTGCTTTAGTGTATATATGTGTTATGGATTGCTTAGTTACTTTAGATTGTGTCTCTCTCATTCTCTCTCTCAAGTTTTAAATTTATTTTGATGTATTTACGCATTTATTGGTTTAAATAGTAAGTTAGTTAGTTAAATAGGTTGTTAGTTTTGTTGGTTTACTTTAGTTAGTTTAGTTTGGTTAGTTAGTTAACCAAACTAAACTAACTTTAGATATAGTTTGTTTGTTTGTTTTGGTTCGGTGATCTCTCTCTCTCTCTCTCTCTCTCAGGTTGTAAATTTGTTTTGATGTATTTATTGGTTTAAATAGTAAGTTAGTTAAATATAGTGAGTTAAATAGGTTGTTTGTTTTTTGTAAGTTAGTAGACAAATTGATTATTGATTAGTAAGTTAGTAGGTTTTACCTTAGATTAGTTGCTTACCTTACTTGGTTTAGTTAGTTTAGTTGGTAGGTTACTTTAGTTTAGAGGTTGGTTAGTTAGTACATTGGTTGGTTGGTTAGGTGTATAGAGAGGGAGAGGGAGAAGCAAAGAGAGAGGGTTAGTTAAATTTTGGCAGCTTTAGACATGGTAGTTTTTGCTGTTAGTATTATACAGTGCACTTCTCACGTGCAAATGAATGCACACAAAATAAAGGAGGCCACAAGGAAAAAAGCCGCTCGTCGTGCACTTAAGAGAGAGGGTTAGTTAAATTTTGGCAGCTTTAGACATGGTAGTTTTTGCTGTTAGTATTATACAGTGCACTTCTCACGTGTAAATGAATGCATACAAAATAAAAAAAGGCCACAAGGAAAAAGACCGTTCGTCGTGCACTTAAGCATGTTGCAGGGCATGATAGTTCCGTTGGTTCCTTAAGGTTTATTCGTCACTTGGATGGGATTGAAAAGCAAGTGAAGACACTATTTTGGCATCAAAAAGCTTCAATTTCAATTTCTGAGAACATTGGTGACCGTCTACAGAGGATTGAGAAACTGTTGGATGAGAAATATGAAGGGCACCTTGCTGATGCAATAACAATACAGGGCGAGTTAGAAGAGATCAAGGGTTATATATGTGACATTTATGAACATATCCAAAAAAATTGATGGCCGTGTGCTGGATCTTCGAACGATCAAGAAGAAAAGCTAAAAGATATTCTTGATAGTGCAGGTCGTATAGATGATGGAGTATGTGAGATGATTGCACACAAGAACGAGAGCTTAGTTGCACCAGAGAACATTACTCTTGATGTGCAACTTGATTCTTTGAAAGTTTAGCTAAATAGATTTTCAGCAATATTAATGCAGATGAATCGCCGTACAGACTCATCTTCTAGCACTGGAGATCATTGCCCTTGATATGCACTAGAGAACGTTGCATCTTTGAATAGTGGTTCACAATAGGTTTTTGGCAATGTTAACCAGTGCTTCTTTGTTGTGGTTTTCTTGGTATATGTAATTTTTGCAAGACTTCTTAAATGAATTATTTGATGAAAATCTTCATTTTGAAACACATCATATGTGTCTTGCAAATTATAAAACTACTTTTAAACCATTTTAATAGTCCCACTTTCTCTCTGTTTCTCTATGTTTCTCTCTCGATTACTAAGAAATTTTGCTAATGTACTTTTGTAACTTAGATTGGATTAGATACATAGAATGATTGTAGCTTTGATATCTTGCAACGTTTTGTGTAGTTTGCCTCCCTCGCTCCTCTCTCTCTCTCTCTCTCTCTCTCTCTCTCTCTCATACTTAGATGGCTTATGTGTTCTTTCATGCATTTAGGGTTTGTGGTTGCGAATGTGAGTTGGTAAGCAATTGTGTGTCCTATGGGATTGACACCAATAAGTATTTCAAGATTGGGGACACCTTTCTATATAGGAGATGTTCTTTTCTCTCAAGATTGTGTTGATGTACGTGAATGAAGATCGACATGGCATGGCCTTTAGGCAATGCGTGGTTGGTACTTGGTGAGCGTCATGTGTGCATGATAGCACTCATGTGTAGCGTACATATATTCTTTCATGCATTTAGGGTTTGTGGTTGCGAATGTGAGTTGGTAAGTTATTGTGTGTCCTATGGGATTGACACCAATAAGTATTTCGAGACTAGGGACATATTCCTGTATAGGACATGTTCTTTTCTCTCAAGATAGTGCAGATGTATATGAATGAAGATCCATTGGCAGGGCCTTTAAGCAATGCGTGGTTGGAACTTGGTGAGCGTCATGTGTGCATGATAGTACTCATGTGTAGCGTACATATATTCTTTCGCGCATTTAGGGTTTGTGGTTGCGAATGTGAGTTGGTAAGTTATTGTGTGTCCTGTGGGATTGGCACCATTAAGTATTTCGAGACTGGGGATACCTTCATGTATAGGACATGTTCTTTACTCTCAAGAAGGTTGTGAATGTGTCTATCACTTATGTCTTGACGTTTGGTGTAGCCATGGAACAAAGCGAAGCCATAGGCCATATTTCCGACGTAGTGCTTTTGACTCCATTGAATATAGTGGATTCAATTGAATTAAACAAAATGGCAACGACATCATCTCTTGGACGCTTGTCAACTTGGGTTCATTCGCATGGGTATGGAAGATAGTTTTGTTAATTGTGATTGCATCAAAGTGCTACTATTTATATTTTTGGAGATGATTGTTTATATGTTTCATTTCAGCCAACGTATGGGCTCTAATAGAATGAATGTGCAAAAAATGAAAGAGGTGGCAAGGGAACAAGAGATACATGTTGCTAAATGTATAAGAGCTGCAAAGATTCGAAGAAACACAAGGGCTACTTCGGGTGCTTCGGACTTTAAAAAACTTTTGAGGCCAAGATAAATGAGTTGATGGAAATGCAGTGGAGTTTATGTACGCGTGTTGATAGTACGCTTGCCATGTACTCAATGGAGTTACATGAACAAGCTAAATGTCTGTATGGTGTTGTGTGCGAGACAAAGCACATGCAGGGTGTTCTCCAGC
Organism: Lygodium microphyllum; assembly: GCF_053477565.2. Classification (NCBI taxonomy): domain Eukaryota; kingdom Viridiplantae; phylum Streptophyta; class Polypodiopsida; order Schizaeales; family Lygodiaceae; genus Lygodium; species Lygodium microphyllum. The sequence goes on from NC_141155.1 coordinate 85,003,574, forward strand.
AAGTGTCGACTGATCTGGGTGGTGAAGTAAGGGCACTTTCAGCAATTATTTTTGAGACAAGCAGATTAATGAATCTGCTGGTGAACGATATGTGGGCTTCGGTTTGGGGGCTTGGAGATGACCATGATCCTGTGATCTGCCAGAGGGGTTGTCAGTTGCCGTTCTTACAGTTTCAAATGAATATTAGTAGGTTTAATGCTTTGTTGCAACAATTGAGCCATTAGATGAACGGTCGTATCTTAGGAGACTATGTGTATACAAAAATTGCTTAGGTTAGAACTTATAGGTTTAGATTGTGTTGCATATTTTAACGTGCATGGGCTAGCACTTTTATGATAATATTTTCTTCTTTTTTGTAAAGCCTATGTGGAACGTGCTAAGATGTGTAACACTTTTGATATAACAAAGCGTATTTGAGTAAAATGTATTGAGTGTGTATGACGTGATGTCTCTTTCTTGATATTTACATGGAGCAGATTTGATAGTCCAATGATGGTTGGTATATTTAAATTTGTGTACGCAATACATTTAGTTTAGAAATCAAACCATGCATTCGATAAAGTGTATTAATAGTCTTTTCTGCAGTTGCATGTTTACTTTCTTTTGTTAATTAATTGAAATGGATTAATTGTGCATGTGTTTATTACCAAGGTTACTTCTATCTTAGCAACCAGGCTCTCTCTCTCTCTCTCTCTCTCTCTCTAATGGGCAGGCCCAACGTCTTTTGAGACAGATACATTGACTGGGTTGTAGTGATTTTGTGTCTTGATATTTAATCTTAATATTTAGATATTTATATATTAAATGTGTGTATACGTTGATAATAGGTTTTGTGGCCAACTGATCAATATGGGGTGTTCGCATCGAGCAACTGGCAAAGACTATGTGTTGCGTGTTCGTAGGGACATGCTTACTTCCACGAGGTATGAGCGACGGCAGGTTGCTAGACTCAGGGCTCGGAAAGGGATTTTAGATTGTGGTAGATCCATTCAAAGAGACATTGAAAACCTGACATTCCATGAGGAGATTCTAAATGGTCATCATGAACTAGGCCAACCACGGTTTGGTATAGATGTGGCTAATATTTTGCCATCACCGGATAGAACCATTAGGGGAATTCAAGCCCTGCGACAGTTTGGTGTGGATTTGACGAATGCTTTGCCATCAGTGGGGTGGTTGCAATGATCTTAATCATGTGACTTTTGAGTCACATGTTAATAATGCTTCAATGTCTAAGTGCTAACATGGAAAAAATCTTAGTGGAGTGGTTTGTGAGAGTGTGTCTCACCGTGTTGAATTTGTAAATGGGGATAATGAGCCAATTGAACTGCATGTTGGTTTAGATTTTGGAAATCACCACAGTGTGAAAAATTCCGTGGCTAATGAGTCACGTGTTCATAATATTAATGTTTTTGATCCCCAAAGTGGTGGATTGTGCTCCATTTTAAATGCTTTACCTGCAACGGATGTTCACCCACAGCAATGTCAATACTACTATTTCAAGAGTCGGATGTGCATTCCATGGGGAGTCTTTGTATGATGTGTGAAAGGTGTTTAGTTAAGTTGTGGAGATGCGAGACTCCGGTTCAAGGGTCAATTTTGTTTGGAGGACACTATTGTCGAAATGGAAAAGTAATGTTGCCATCACCATTGCAACATCCACCACAGCCATTGCATGATTTGTTGCATGGTATGCACCCTCAGAGTAGGATATTTAAAAACAACATAAGAGCATACAACATCGCTCTTGTATTTGTATCACTCGGAGCTAATATTGACGAGCTACATGTTATTGGGAATGGTTACACCTTTAGAGTGCATGGCTCTGTTTATCACCGTATAGATACTTTGCTTCTTGATGTGCAGCATCAAGAAAGGCCATGATTTGCACGATTGTATGTTTATGATACCGAGCATGAGTTGCTTAATAGGCTGGGGGTTATGCATGATTTATTACCAAACTTGCTAGGGGAGCTTCAATGTATGATGCATTGACACAACATATATGCACGTGCTTTTAGGTCAGTGGGTTTGCAATTGCAAAATAATCCCATACATGAACTAAGAATGAGTATTTTTAGTATTCAAAGAACCAGTAAATAATACTCTACTCCTGCAGCAACTGAGGTTGCAAGTGAGGTTGCAGCTATCATGCCAGGGCACGGTGACGAGGGTACTCTTGATCGTCGGGATATTCATGTTTGCACTCGGGGTGGTCGATGTGTTGCTACTTAAACTTGCATAGGGCAGATATGCCAATGCTACATGTCCTCCTTTTTCCTATGGGGAATGATGGTTGGCATGTAAAGGTTTCCTACAGTAATGTTAGTGTTCCTGTTAACATATATGATTTATCTAATAAAAATTGTGTTACTCAGATGTAGTTTTATGCATTTTGTCTTCAAGTGCGCGAAAATACTGAGGTGTGCATATTGCATGTTGGTCGACTATTGCATCAATTTATTGTTGATGCTTATTGTAGTATAGAGCAGTGCATGTTAACTTGGTGTCACCAAAATCAATCAGTGTTACGATCGGAGGTCTACAAAGGCTTGGCAGACATGGTGGGGGCAAACGATAATGGGACAATACCGATTGTTGGTGCCTCTGTTGGCAAGAGGATAATTTTACCGTCGTTATTCACAAGTGGACCAAGGCACATGTATCAATTATATCAGGATGCCATGGCTATAGTGCGATGTAAGGGAAAACCTGACCTTTTTATAACAATGATATGCAATCCAAAGTGGTTGGAGGTAACTAATGCTTTATTGCCTGGGCAAAGTGCTTATGACCATCCGGATTTGACTGCTCACGTGTTTCATAAAAAGCATAGTGATTTAATGTATACGTTGTTGCGAAAGGATCTCTTTGGAAAGGTTGCAGGCTATGCTACTGTGATTGAATTCCAAAAGAGGGGGCTACCACATTCTTATACTTTGCTAATTTTAGAGTCGTCTTTCAAACCTTCTGAAGCATATCACTATGATAGACTGGTTTGTGCTGAGTTACCCAATAGAGTTAAGTTTTCAGCCTTATTTGAGACAATTTTAAAGTGCAACATTCATGGCCCTTGTGGAGGATTGAACCCCAAGAGTCCCTATATGGACAAGAGTAGATGTACTAAAGATTACCCTCGAAAATTAGTGGGCATGACGACGGTTGATAGTTCTGGCTATCCCATTTATCGAAGACGAGATGATGGAAACTCTGTGATCATAAATGGTAATGTTATTGATAATCGATGGATTGTTCCATATAATCCATTCTTGAGTAAAAAATACAATGCACATATAAATGTGGAGGTTTGCTCGACAATTGCGGCTGTGAAGTATTTGTATAAGTATGTGTACAAGGGGCATGATCGTGCAACCGTCAAATTTTCTATTGGGGTTGATTCAATCCGGAATGGTGGCGATGCTCACAAGGTGGACGAGATACAAAGTTATTTGGATGCATGATATGTTTCTACCTCTGAAGCATGTTGGCGGATCTATGATTATGCATTGCACGATGAAAAGCTTGATATACAACGTTTGCAGGTACACTTACCTAGTGAGAACTATGTGGTGTTTCGAGATACAGATAGTATACCAGATGTGGTGCGGAATGAAGACCTCCAAAAAACTACTTACTGAATGGTTTCTGTGCAACCGCATTCATCCAGAGGCTAGGACTATTCACTATCAAGACTTTCCAGTGTATTGGGTGTGGAATGTACGACATAAGATGTGGACTAGAAGGAAGCGTGAAAATACATGTAGTCGGCTATATTTTGCAGTGCCTACCTGTGGTGAGCTCTACTATTTGCGGATGCTTTTAACAGAGTGTCGAGGATATACTTCTTTTGAAGATTTGCGTACTGTTGATAGTGTGATCTGTGATACTTTTAGCAATGCTTGCATTGCAAGGGGCATGTTGGAGAGTGATGATGAATATGTTGTGTGCTTAGAAGAAGCTGCCTCTGTGCAAACTGGTGCTCAACTCCAAACTTTATTTGTTGCAATTTTGGTCTTTTGTAAGCCAGCTCGGCCTGGCCATCTATGGGAAAGATTTTTGGTGCCAATAGTAGAGGATATCATGTATAGATTGAAGCTATAGCACGTGAACACCTCTCTTGGTGTTCTGCAGCATGATGCATCTAACATGGCTTTGTTGCATCTGCAAGACCTTTTACGTCAGTAGGACGAAGACTTTGTGATTTTGATGGGTTGCCTGAACCTCATCAACCAAAATCACAACTACATGCTAACCCTCTTTTGCAAGATGAATATGCATACAACATATCAGAACAACATAGGGTTTTGTGAATCCATGGAGGGAATGTTGAATGAATGATAAAGAATTGCCTTTAGTATAGTCATGGATACAGTTGATACAGATACTAGGGATGTATTCTTTTTGGATGGTCCTGGTGGATCTGGGAAGACTTTTCTATACAAATGTTTACTTGCGAAGGTGTGTAGTTGTGGTCGCATTGCGTTGGCAACAGCATCATGTGGCATTGCTGCCTTGCTTTTGCCAGGTGGTCGTACAGCTTACTCGCGATTTAAAATCCTAGTAGAATTAAATAATCGATCCACTTGCAATATTCATGTTCAAAGTGATCTTGCTGGGTTATTGAGACAAACAAGTCTTATTTTGTGGGATGAGGCTCCTATGACCCATCGATATGCCTTCGAAGCGGTTGATAGAACTCTAAGAGATGTTATAAGCTATGATAAGCCATTTGGTGGAAAATTTGTTTTGTTTGGGGGGGATTTTAGATAGGTCTTGCCGGTTGTGGTAAAGGGAACACGTGAGGATATTGTTAATGTTGCATTGTGTTACTCTGATTTGTGACGTTACATAAGGTTGCTAAGGCTATTTGGCAATATGCGAGTGTCGACAGCCGGTAGTGTGGTGGATAATGGGTTCATCTGTTGAATTCAAGGAATAGGGGATGGAGTGGGTGTTATCGAAAGTTGTGATAAGTTGTGTGTCCCACTTGGCATGATACTAAAAGGACACTCTATCGAAACACTGATTGATAGTGTCGACAGTGACGTGTCCAATGTGGGTGACTACACGTCGTATTTTAGTGAGTGGGCTATACTTGCCTCGCAGAATACAGAGGTGGCTACTTTGAATGATCGTGCATTGCAACTAATGCCAAGGGAGATTAGGTAGTATTATAGTGCAGATTCAATTGCAGAGACCGATGACTCATTTTTGTACTCTGTTGAGTATTTAAATACATTGGACCTTGGAGGTGGATTTCCTCCTCATTTATTGCTGCTGAAGATAAATGCACCTATTATTCTTCTTAGAAATCTAAATCCCGGAAGGGGTATGTGTAATGGTACGCGATTGATATGTAGAGCTTTCAATAGGAAAGTGATAGATGCTCAGATAATAACAGGGGCAAATGTGGGCAAACGAGTTTTTATTCTCCGAATTACTTTTGTTTCAAATGCTATACAATTGCCATTTACTATGAAGCGGAGACAGTTTCCCATCCGGTTGGCATTTGCTATGACAATCAACAAGTCACAGGGGCAGACTTTATTCATTGTTGGGCTTTATCTAAAGGCACCAGTATTTACACATGGTCATTTGTATGTTGCATTTTCAAGGGTAAAATCTTCGCATGGTGTGAAAGTGCTATTGGGTGAAGAGGATGGGGATATGATCACAAACATTGTATACAAGGATGTTCTCCGAAAGGTGCAGTAATGTGCATTACTTTCTTTGTGAAGATGTAGTTATTGACGACCATGTAGGGACATTGGTTTTGCATATATGTGAATTACTCTCTGTTGCTTTCTTTGTGGAGATATAGTTATTGATGACCATGCAGGGACATTGGTTTTGCATATGTGTGAATTGCTCTCTATGCCCTGTTTGGTTGGCATATACTCTCTTGGAAGTATATTTTTTTTCATATTTCACTATTCATTTAACTTTTGCAGATGCCTACCCTAGAGTGGCACTATTACCGAGCTTCTGACTATTAAAGGGAGCTACAGTGCACATTACTCACTATAGCTCATAATGATATCATAAGAAGGACACTTGTAAGGGTCATTGGGCGTTTATATGATGATGTTAATATTAATATCAAGCTCCCAGTTTTTATTGAAGTTGTACATTGTGGATACACGCAATGTTTTCGGGTGCATATGTACGAGGTTGACCATAAGAAGAGATTTCAACGCTCTCATACTGATAAGATACCGAGGCATTGGTTCAAGTATGGATTCAAAGATTTGAGTTGTTTTGTGACGCTGCATCAACGTTTGTCAGTATCTACATAGTGGTTCACAAATGTTCGACCATGTATTATTATAGTTGGGATGGAATGATCTTTGTTAGTTGTTCCATGTACTTATATTGTAATTTTTGTTCAAATGCAGGTGGTAAAGAGAGAGGTAGGACCATTTCATCGCCCATGCGATTACCAATGGAAACCGTGGGATCGTTCTCTACTTCACCTTCACATATTTTGCTCAAGGAGGAGGATTTTGTTAATGATTCCTCGAAGAAAATAAAGATTTATTTCCATTAGGCATCTTGGAGACATTGTCTTTTTTTGTTGGTATCAGCCATTTGCCTATGGTACTTGGAAACACGTCGGTGCCTTATGCTTAGCCTTTGTGGCTTCATTTTGACTAGGTCTCTTATAGAAATTCTTTTTATGGTGCTTGGTCTTTGTCTCAATTATGACCCGCTTTAGTGTATAAGTACGTGGAACCACAACGTTACACTAAAGCGGGTCATAATTGAGACAAAGAACAAGCATCACAAAAAGAATTTCTATAAGAGACCTAGTCAAAATGAAGCCACAAAGGCTAAGCATAAGGCACCGACGTGTTTCCAAGTACCATAGGCAAATGGCCGATGTCAACAAAAAAAGACAATGTCTCCAAGACGCTTAATGGAAAGAAATATTCATTTGCTTCAAGGAATCATTAACAAAATCCTCCTCCTTGAGCAAAATATGTGAAGGTGAAGCATGGAACGATCCCACAATTTCCATTAATAATCGCATGGACAATGAAATGGTCCTACCTCTCTCTTTGCCACCTGTATTAGAACAAAAATTACAATATAAGTACATGGAACAACTAACAAAGATCATTCCATCCCAACTATAATAATACATCGTTGAACATTTGTAAACCACTCCGTAGGTGCTAACAAACGTTGATGCAGCATCACAAAACAACCAAAATCTTTGAATCCATACTTGAATCAATGCCTCGGTATCTTATCAGTATGAGAGCGTTGAAATCTCTTCTTATGGTCAACCTCGTACATATGCACCCGAAAACATTGCATGTATCCACAATGTACAACTTCAATAAAAACTAGGAGCTTGATGTCGATATTAACATCATCATATAAACGCTCGATGACCCTTGCAAGTATCCTTCTTATGATATCATCAGGAGCTATAGTGAGTAATGTGCACTGTAGCTTCTTTTGATAGTCAGAAGCTGGGTAATAGTGCCACTCTAGGGTAGGCATCTGGAAAAGTTAAATGAATAGTAAAATATGAAAAAAATATACTTCCAAGAGAGTATATGCCAACCAAACAGGGCATAGAGAGCAATTCACACATATGCAAAACCAACGTCCCTGCATGGTCATCAATAATTGTATCTCCACAAAGAAAGCAACAGAGAGTAATTCACATATATGCAAAACCAATGTCCCTACATGGTCGTCAATAACTACATCTTCGCAAAAAAAGTAATGCACATTACTGCACCTTTCGGAGAACATCCTTGTATACAATGTTTGTGATCATATCCCCATCCTCTTCACCCAATAGCACTTTCACACCATGCGAAGATTTTACCCTTGAAAATGCAACATACAATTGACCATGTGTAAACATTGGTGCCTTTAGATAAAGCCCAACAATGAACAAAGTCTGCCCCTGTGACTTGTTGATTGTCATAGCAAATGCCAACCGGATGGAAAACTGTCTCCATTTCATAGTAAATGGTAATTGTGTAGCATTTGAAACAAAAGTAATCCAAGGAATAAAAACTCATTCCCCTGTTATTATCTGAGCATCTATCACTTTCCTATTGAAAGCTCTACATATCAATCGTGTACCATTACACATACCCCTTCCCGGATTTAGGTTTCTAAGAAGAATAATAGGTGCATTTATCTTCAGTAGCAATAAATGAGGAGGAAATCCACCTCCAAGGTCCAATGTGTTTAAATACTCAACAGAGTACAAAAATGAGTCATTGGTCTCTGCAATTGAATCTGCACTATAATACTACATGACCTCCCCTGGCATTAGTTGCAATGCACGATCATTCAAAGTATCCACCTCTGTATTCCGCAAGGCAAGTATAGTCCACTCACTAAAATACGACGTGTAGTCACCCACATTGGACACGTCATTGTAGACACTATCAATCAGTGTTTCGATAGAGTGCCCTTTTAATATCATGCGAGGTGGGACACACAACTTATCACAACTTTCGATAACACCCACTCCAATCCCCTATTCCTTGAATCCAATAGATGAACCCATTATCCACCACACTACCAGCTGTTGACACTCGCATATTGCTAGATAGCCTTAGGACCCTTATGTAACGGTACAAATCAGAGTAACACAATGCAGCATTAACAATATCCTCACGTGTTCCCTTTACCACAACCGGTAAGACCTGTCTAAAATCCCCCCCAAACAAAACAACTTTTCCACCAAATGGCTTATCACAGCTCATAACATCTCTTAGAGTTCTATCAACCGCTTCGAAGGCATATCGATGGGCCATAGGAGCCTCATCCCACAAAATAAGGTTTGTTTGTCTCAATAATCGAGCAAGGTCACTTTGAATAGGAATATTGCAAGTGGATCGATTATTTAATTCTACTAGGATTTTAAACCGCAAGTGAGCTGTACGACCACCTGGCAAAAGCAAGGCAGCAATGTCACATGATGCTATTGCCAATGCAATGCGACCACCACTGCGCACCTTCGCAAGTAAACATTTGTATAGAAAAGTTTTCCCAGACCCACCAGGACCATCCAAAAAGAATACATCCCCAGTATCTGTATCAACTGCATCCATGATTGCACCAAAGGCAATTCTTTGTCCTTCATTCAACATTCCCTCCATGGATTCAGAAACCCTATGTTGTTCTGATATGTTGTATGCATATTCATCTTGCAAAAGAGGGTTAGCATGTAGTTGTGATTTTGGTTGATGAGGTTCAGGCAACCCATCAAAATCACAGAGTCTTCGTCCTACATGACGTAAAAGGTCTTGCAGATGCAACAAAGCCATGTTAGATGCCTCATGCTGCAGAACACCAAGAGAGGCGTGCACGTGCTGTAGCTGCAATCTATACATGATATCCTCTACCATTAGCACAAAAAATCTTTCCCATAGATGGCCAGGCCGAGCTGGCTCACAAAATACCAAAATTGCAACAACTGAAGTTCGGAGTTGAGCACCAATTTGCATAAAGGCAGCTTCTTCTAAGCACACAACATATTCATCATCACTCTCCAACATGCCTCTTGCAATGTAAGCATCCCTAAAAGTATCACAGATCGCACTATCAACAGTACACAAATCTTCAAAAGAAGTACATCCTTGACACTCTGTTAAAAGCATCCGCAAATAGTAGAGCTCACCACAGGTAGGTGCCACAAAATACATCCGACTACATGTATTATCACGCTTCCTTCTAGTCCACATCTTATGTCGTGCATTCCACACCCAATACACTGGAAAGTCTTGATAGCGAATAGTACTAGTCTCTGGATGAATGCGGTTGCACACAAACCATTCAGTAAGAGTAGTTTTTTGGAGATCTTCATTCCGCACAATATCTGGTATACTATATGTATCCCGAAATACCACATAGTTCTCACCAGGTAAGTATACCTGCAAACATTGTATATCAGGCTTTTCATCGTGCAATTCATAATCATAGATCCGCCAACACACCTCAGAGGTAGAAGCATATTGTGCATCCAAATAACTTTGTATCTCGTCCACCTCGCGAGCATCGCCACCATTCCGGATTGAATCAACCCCAACAGAAAATTTGACGGTTGCACGATCATGCCCCTTGAACACATAGAATAGCATCGCCACCATTCTGGATTGAATCAACCCCAACAAAAAATTTGACGGTTGCATGATCATGCCCCTTGTACACATACTTCTACAAATACTTCACAGCCGCAATTGTCAAGCAGACCTCCATATTTATGTGTGCATTGTATTTTTTACTCAAGAATGGATTATATGGAACAATCCATCGATTATCAATAACATTACCATTTATGATCACAGAGTTTTCATCATCTCGTCTTCGATAAAAGGGATAGCCAGAACTATCAACCGTCGTCATGCCCACTAATTTTTGCGGGTAATCTTTAGTACATCTACCCTTGTCCATACAGGGACTCTTGGGGTTCAATCCTCCGCAAGGGCCATGAATGTTGCACTTTGAAATTGTCTCAAATAAAGCTGGAAACTTAACTCTATTGGGTAACTCAGCACAAATCAGTCTTTCGTAGTGACATGCTTCAGAAGGTTTGAAACAGAGTTTCCATCATCTCGTCTTCGATAAAAGGGATAGCCAGAACTATCAACCGTCGTCATGCCCACTAATTTTTGCGGGTAATCTTTAGTACATCTACCCTTGTCCATACAGGGACTCTTGGGGTTCAATCCTCCGCAAGGGCCATGAATGTTGCACTTTGAAATTGTCTCAAATAAAGCTGGAAACTTAACTCTATTGGGTAACTCAGCACAAATCAGTCTTTCGTAGTGACATGCTTCAGAAGGTTTGAAAGACGGCTCTAAAATTAGCAAAGTATGAGAATGTGGTAGCCCCCTCTTTTGGAATTCAATCACAGTAACATAGCTTTCAACCTTTCCAAAGAGATCCTTCCGCAACAACGTATACATTAAATCAGCATGCTTTTTATGAAAACGCGAGCAGTCAAATCCAGACGATCATAAGCACTTTGCCTAGGCAATAAAGTATTAGTTATCTCCAACCACTTTGGATTGCATGTCATTGTTATAAAAAGGTTAGGTTTTCCCTTACATCGCATTATAGCCATGGCATCCTGATATAATTGATACATGTGCCTTGGTCCACCTGTGAATAACGATAGTAAAACTATCCTCTTGCCAATAGAGGCACCAACAATCGGCATTGTCCCATTATCGTTTGCCCCCACCATGTCTTCCAAGCCTTTGTAGGCCTTCGATCGTAACACTGATTGATTCTGGCAACACCAAGTTAACCTGCAATGCTCTATACTACAATAAGAATCAATAATAAATTGGTGCAATAGTCGACTAGCATGCAATATGCACACCTCTGTATCTTCGCGCACTTGAAGACGAAATGCATAAAACTGCATCTGGGTAACACAATTTTTATTGGACAATTCATATATGTTAACAGGAACACTAACATTACTGTAGGGAACCTTTACATACCAACCATGATCTCCCATAGGAAAAAGGAGGACATGTAGCATTGGCATATATGCCCTATGCAAGTTTGAAATAGCAACAGAGTCGACCACCCCAAGTGTAAACATGAATATCCCGACGATCAAGAGTACCCTCGTCACCTTGTCCTGGCATGATAGCTGCAACCTCAGTTGTTGCAGGAGCAGAGTATTGTTTACTGGCTCTTTGAATACCAAAAATACTCATTCTTAGTTCCTGCACATGATTATTTTGCAATTGCAAACCCACTGACCTAAAAGCACGTGCATAAATGTTGTGTCGATGCATCATACATTGAAGCTCCCCTAGCAAGTTTGGTAATAAATCATGCATAACCCCCAGCCTATTAAGCAACTCATGCTCGGTATCATAAACATACAGTTGTGCAAATCTTGGCCTTTCTTGAGACTACACATCAGGAAGCAAAGTACTTATACGGTGATAAACAGAGCCATGCACTCTAAAGGTATAACCATTCTCGATAATAGGTAGCTCGTTAACATTAGCTCCAAGTGATACAAATGCAAGAGCGATGTTGTATGCTCGTATGTTGTTTTTAAATATCCTACTCTGAGGGTGCATACCATGCAACAAATCATGCAATGGCTATAGTGGATGTTGCAATGGTGACAACATTACTTTTCCATTTTGACAACAGTGTCTTCCAAACAAAGTCGACCCTTGAACCCGAGTCTCGCATCTCCACAACTTAGCTGAACACCTTTCACACATCATACAAAGACTCCCCATGGAATGCACATTTGACTCTTGAAATAGTAGTGTTAACATTACTGGGTGAACATCCGTTGCAGGCAAAGCATTTAAAATGGAGCACAATCACCACTTTGGGCATCAAAAACAGCAATATTATGAACACGTAACTCATTAGCCACAGAATTTTTCACATTGTGGTGATTTCCAAAACCTAAACCAACATGCTGTTCAATTGGCTTATTATCCCCATTTACAAATTAAACACGGTGAGACACACTCTCACAAACCACTCCACTAAGATTTTCCCCATGTTGGCACTTAAACATTGAAGCATTATTAACATGTGACTTGAAAGTCACATGATTAAGACCATTGCAACCACCCACTGATGGCAAAGCATTCGTCAAATCCACAACAAACTATTGCAGGGCTTGAAATCCCCTAATGGTTCTATCCGGTGATTGCAAAACATTAGCCACATCTATATCAAACTGTGGTTGGCCTAGTTCACAATGACCATGTAGAATCTCCTCATGGAACGTCACATTTTCAATGTCTCTTTGAATGGATCTACCACGATCTAAAATCCCTTTCCGAGCCCTGAGTCTAGCAACCTGTCGTCGCTCATACCTCGTGGAAGTAAGCATGTCCCTACGAACACGCAACACATAGTCTCTGCCAGTTGCTCGATGCGAACACCCCATATTGATCAATTGGCCACAAAACCTATTATCAACGTATACACACATTTAATATATAAATATCTAAATATTAAAATTAAATATCAAGACACAAAATCACTACAACCCAGTCAATGTATCTGTCTAAAAAGACGCTGCACCCGCCCATTAGAGAGAGAGAGAGAGAGAGAGAGAGAGAGAGAGAGAGAGAGAGAGCTTGGTTGCTAAGATAGAAGTAACCTTGGTAATAAACACATGAACAATTAATCCATTTCAATTAATTAACAAAAGAAAGTAAACATGCAACTGCAAAAACGACTATCAATACACTTTATCAAAGGCATGGTTTGATTTCTAAACTAAATGTATTGCGTACATTCGATGTACACAGTATATCAAATCTAAATATACCAACCATCATTGGACTATCAAATCTGCTCCATGTAAATATCAAGAAAGAGACATCACGTCATACACACTCAATATATTTTACTCAAATACGCTTTGTTATATCAAAAGTGTTACACATCTTAGCACTTTCCACGTAGGCTTTACAAAAAAGAAGCAAATATTATCATGAAAAGTGCTAGCCCATGCACTTTAAAATACGCAACACAATTTGAACATATAAGTTTCAAGCTAAGCAATTTTTGCATACACATAGTCTCCTTAGATGCGACGGTTCATCTGATGGCTCAATTGTTGCAACAAAGCATTAAACCTACTAACATTCATTTGAAACTGCAAGAACGACAACCGACAACTCCTCTGGCAGATCACAGGTTCATGGTCATCTCCAAGCCCCCAAACCGAAGCCCACATATTGTTCACTAGCAGCAGATTCATTAATCTGCTTGTCTCAAAAATAATTGTTGAAAATGCCCTTACTTCACCACCTAGATCAGTCGACACTTGTTGGAGAACACCCTACGTGTGCTTTGTCTCGCACACAACACCATACAAACCTTTAGTCTGTTCATGTAACTCCATTGAGTACATGGCAAGCGCACTATCAACACGCATACATAAACTCGTCTGCATTTCCATCAACTCATTCATCTTGGCCTCAAGTTTTTTAAAGTCCGAAGCACCCAAAGTAGCCCTTGTGTTTCTTCAAATCTTTGCAGCTCTTGTACATTTAGCAACATGTATCACTTGTTCCCTTGCCACCTCTTTCATTTTTCCCACATTCATTCTATTAGAGCCCATACATTGGCTGCAATGAACATATAAACAATCATCTCCAAAAATATAAATAGTAGCACTTTGATGCAATCACAATTAACAAAACTATCTTCCATAGCCATGCAAATGAACCCAAGCTAACAAGCGTCGAAGAGATGATGTCGTTGTCATTTTGTTTAATTCAACTGAATCCACTACATTCAATGGAGTCGAAAGCACTACGTCGAGAATATCTCCTATGGCTTCGCTTTGTTCCATGGCTACACCAAACATCAAGATATAAGTGATAGATACATTCACAACCTTCTTGAGAGTAAAGAACATGTCCTATACATGAAGGTATCCCCAGTCTCGAAATACTTATTGGTGCCAATCCCACAGGACACACAATAACTTACCAACTCACATTCGCAACCACAAACCCTAAATGCGCGAAAGAATATATGTACGCTACACATGAGTACTATCATGCACACATGACACTCACCAAGTTCCAACCACGCATTGCCTAAAGGCCCTGCCAATGGATCTTCATTCATATACATCTACACTATCTTGAGAGAAAAGAACATGTCCTATATAGGAAGATGTCCCCAGTCTCAAAATACTTATTGGTGTCAATCCCATAGGACACACAATAACTTACAAACTCACATTCACAACCACAAACCCTAAATGCATGAAAGAATATATGTACGCTACACATGAGTGCTATCATGCACACGTGATGCTCACCAAGTACCAACCATGCATTGCCTAAAGGCCGTGGCATGTCGATCTTCATTCACGTACATCAGCACAATCTTGAGAGAAAATAACATCTCCTATATAGAAAGGTCTCCCCAATCTTGAAATACTTATTGGTGTCAATCCCATAGGATACACAATAGCTTACCAACTCACATTCGCAACCACAAACCCTAAATGCATGAAGGAACACATAAGCCATCTAAGTATGAGAGAGAGAGAGAGAGAGAGAGAGAGAGAGAGAGAGAGAGAGAGAAGCGAGGGAGGCAAACTATATAAAACGTCGCAACATATCAAAGCTACAATCGTTCTATGTATCTAATCCAATCTAAGTTACAAAAATACATTAGTAAAATTGCTTAGTAATCGAGAGAGAAACATAGAGAAATAGAGAGAAAGAGGGACTATTAAAATGGTTTAAAAGTAGTTTTGTAATTTGCAAGACACATATGATGTGTTTCAAAATGAAGATTTTCATCAAACAATTCATTTAAGAAGTCTTGCAAGAATTACATATACCAAGCAAACCATGACAAAGAAGCACTGGTTAACATTGCCAAAAACCTATTGTGAACCACTATTCAAAGATGCAACATTCTCTAGTGCATATCAAGGGCAATGATCTCCAGTGCCAGAAGACGAGCATGCATGGCGATTCATCTGCGTTAACATTGCTGAAAATCTATTCATATAAACTTTCAAAGAAGTAAGTTGCACATCAAGAGCAATGTTCTCCGGTGCAACTAAGCTCTCGTTCTTGTGTGCAATCAGCTCACATACTCCATCCTCTATACAACCTGCACTATCAAGAATATCTTTCAGCTTCTCTTCTTGATCATTCGAAGATCCAGCACGCGGTTACCAATTTTTCTGGATATGTTCATAAATGTCACCTATATAAGCCTTGATCTCTTCTAACTCGCCATGTATCATTACTGCATCAGCAATGTGCCTTCATATTTCTCATCCAACAGTCTCTCAATCCTCTGTAGACGGTCACCAATGTTCTCAGAAATGGAAATTGAAGCTTTTTGACGCCAAAATAGTGTCTTCACTTGCTTTTCAATCCCATCCAAGCGACGAATAAACCTCAAGGAACCAAGGGAACTATCATGCCCTGCAACATACTTAAGTGCACGACGAACTGCCTTTTTCCTTGTGGCCTCCTTTATTTTGTGTGCATTCATTTGCACGTTAGAAGTGCACTGTATAATATCTTCTACAGACATATTCTTGTTTGCTGTAGAAGCCTCCATACTAAACAAAAAGACGCGTTAGCCTTAAGGGATATATAAAATATTCTCAAAATTTAAAAGTAGCAAAAACTACCATGTCTAATACAACCAAAGTTTAACTAACCCTCTCTCTCTGCTTCTCCCTCTCCCTCTCTATACACCTAACCAACCAACCAATGCACTAACTAACCAACCTCTAAACTAAAGTAACCTACCAACTAAACTAACTAAACCACGTAAGGTAAGCAACTAATCTAAGGTAAAACCTACTAACTTACTAATCAATCATCAATTTGTCTACTAACTTACAAAAAACAAACAACCTATTTAACTCACTATATTTAACTAACTTACTATTTAAACCAATAAATATATCAAAACAAATTTACAACCTGAGAGAGAGAGAGAGAGAGAGAGAGAGATCATCGAACTAAAACTAACTAACTAACTATATCTAAAGTTAGTTAGTTTAGTTTGGTTAACTAACTAACCAAACTAAACTAACTAAAGTAAACCAACAAAACTAACAACCTATTTAACTAACTAACTTACTATTTAAACCAATAAATACGTAAATACATCAAAATAAATTTAAAACTTGAGAGAGAGAATGAGAGAGACACAATCTAAAGTAACACACAATCTAAAGTAACTAAGCAACCCATAACACATATATACACTAAAACAAAAAAACAAACTAACCCTAAACTAACACACAATCTAAAGTAACTAAGCAACTAATCTAAGGTAAAACCTACTAACTAACTAACCCATAACACATATATAAACTAAAAACAAACTAACCCTAAACTAAGACACAATCTTCTAAAGTAACTAAGCAACTAATCTAAGGTAAAACCTACTAACTAACTAACCCATCTCTCTCTCTCTCTCTCTCTCTCTCTCTCTCTCTCTCTCTCTCTCTTTATTTTACAAAAATTTTACATTAAAAAGTTTAATATGAGAGAGAGAGAGAGAGAGAGAGAGAGAGAGAGAGAAAACCTAGGCCCTACGCATGAGAGAGAGGGGGAGGGGGAGAAGAAAAATGTTTAACTAAAAAAAGACTATTCTCTTTCCTCTTTCTTCCCCTTCTCTCTTCATCTTCTTCTTTTTATCCTTCTTCCTCTTCTTCTTCTCTCTCTCTCTCTCTTTTATTCTAACTCCTTCTCAAAGTGTGTGAAAAACTATGTTGGAAAAATTTTTAATTTAAAAAATTTAAAATATTTAATTAAAAAGTTTAAATTAAAAAGTTAATCTAACAAAGAGAGAGAGTTATAAATTTTTTATTTAAAAAGAAGTTTGATTTAATTAAAGGAGAGAGAGAGAGAGAGAGAGAGAGAGAGAGAGAGAGAGAGAGAGAGAGAGAGAACCTAAGCCCTACACATGAGAGAGAGGGGGGATGGGGGAGGAATTTAATTAAAAAATGAATGGGATTTTAATTTAAAAAAGTGAGGTGAGGAGGGGAGGCTTTAATGAAAAAAGGGAAGGGGAAAATAAAATGAGATATTACACGAGAGAGAGAGAGAGAGAGAGAGAGAGAGAGAGAGAGAGAGAGAGAGAGAGAGAGAGAGAGACTAAGCCCTACACACGAGAGAGAAGGGGGGAGGAATTTAATTAAAAAAGGAAGGGGGTTTTAATTTAAAAAAGGCAGGTGAGGAGAGGAGGCTTGAATGAAAAAAGGGAAAGGAGGGGAGGGGGTTTTTCACCTCAGTTATGCTTCAAATCTTTCCACCTCAGTTATGCTTCAAATCTTTCCACCATCTAACTTGAAAAGGAAGCTAGCAAGTGGATTCTCCATTAACATTGGAATTTCCTCTCACATTATGTTTAAGGTTCAATCATCCTTCATCTACAACACTTGCAAGCTCATGACCTTGACAAAGAACCATAATACCCACCACTCTACTATCACATATTCCATCTATGATACTTGAATATAGAGCACAAAGTTTGCAATGCAACAATGTACCTATAATTCAGGTCAGGAGCATAGCTTGGCTAGTTAGAGCTCACCGTTGTGAGCATGGGTGCGTGTGTTTAATTCCTAGCTCTCATGAAATACCAGGTTGTCCTCATCCCCGAAAGCATATTAAAAAATAAAATGAATAAAGTACCTATGATAGGATGATAATGTTAGCTAGGTAGTTGCAATATGAGAATATATATAGTTTAGACTATAGAAATTTGCCTAAAAACCATATCCTCTATTTTGAGCTGACATTCAATTAGTGATTTTTTATGTCCAAGTTTTTCCTAGGTTTTCAATTATAGTATACTTTGATATACCTTTGAGTATCAATATGTTTTTAGCATGATGTGACAACTTGTGTTTCTTGAATATATGTGCAAACATTGTAATAGGGGTAAACCAACTTAGATGTACATTTTTGAGCCAATGCTTAGCTTCATGGAATTGAATATATATTGGTAAAATTTTTATGTTGCACATTTGCAAAATATCACTATTGCATATTGGCCATTCTATGCTATTGAGTTTTGGTAGATGTATACGCCTTGGACGCTATGTATTGGAATCATAGAAAAAAACAAGATTTTCTATGTATTGCCTAGGTCTACACACTTGGAAAAGAAGTTGACCAATTTCCATGTGATGGAACTTAAATCCACATGTGGAACTCTCAACACTTTGCCGCTTAACACAATCCAAACAGAATACCATAAACACAAGGGAAACTGAGTCATTGGATATCTAGTATTGTAACATCCTTTGTACAATGTAATGACTTTATTGTTAGTAATGTGACATTGAGTGTTTGCTATGTGTGCAATATTTTGTTTGTGCAGGAAAATGAGAGAGGGATGAAAAAGTTTGGAGATGGTAGGTGGGTTAGTTAGAGAGAGGAGAGGTGGTGAGAGAATACTGATAATTATAAGTTGGTTAATTTATTATGTTAGTTAGTAGGTTATTAGTTAGTTAGTTAGTTATGTAGGTTAGTTAGAGTTAGGTGGTTAGAGAGTGTATGTGTGTTATTAGTTAGTGAGTTATTGTTTGTTAGTTATTAATTGGTTAGTTAGTAGGTTATTGTACATTAATTGTTAGTAGGTTAGTTGTTAGTAGCTTAGTTAGTTAGTTGTTAGGTAGGCTAGTTAGAGTACATTATTGTAAGTTATGGGTTAGTTATGAGAGAGAGAGAGAGAGAGAGAGAGAGAGAGAGAGAGAGAGAGAGAGAGAGAGAGAGAGAGAGAGAGAGAGAGAGAGAGAGAGAGAGAGAGAGATGATAGGTTGGTTTGCTTGGTATGGTTTAATTTATTGGTGTTTTGGTTTGCTTGGTATAGTTTTGTTTGCGAGGATTGGTCGTTTGGGCAATTTTTGACAACTATTATTCAGGTTGGCTCTCTCTCTCTCTCTCTCTCTCTCTCTATGTGTATTAGTAGCTTAGTTAGTTAGTTGTTAGGTAGGTTAGTTAGAGTACATTATTGTAAGTTATGGTTCTCTCTCTCTCTCTCTCTCTCTCTCTCTCTCTCTCTCTCTCTCTCTCTCTCTCTCTCTCTCTCTCTCTCTCTCTCTCTCTCTCTCTCTCTCTCTCTTACAATAATGTACTCTAACTAACCTACCTAACAACTAACTAACTAAGCTATTAACACACACACACACACACACACACATGGTAGGTTGGTTTGCTCTGTATGGTTTAATTTATTGGTGTTTTGGTTTGCTTGGTATAGTTTTGTTTGCGAGGATTGGTCGTTTGGGCAATTTTTGACAACTATTATTCAGGTTGGCTCTCTCTCTCTCTCTCTCTCTCTCGTTGTAATTTTGTTTATTGTGTTTGCTAGTTTATTTGTTATTATTGGTTTGGTGAGTAGGTTGGTTAGTTGGATAGTTAGATTAGTAGGTTCTATATTCTTTATTGTGAGTTAATAAATTATTATATAAGTTAGTGAGTTATTGTAAGTTTGTGAAGTTAACTCATGATGTTGGTTTGTGTTTGTGTTGGTTAGTAGGTTAGTTGGTTGGGTGGTTAAACACACACACACACACACACACACACACACACACACACACACACACACACACACACACACACACACACACACACACACACACACACACACACACACACACACACACACACACACAGATGGTTAGTTGGGTAGTTAGATTAGTAGGTTCTATCTTCTTTATTGTGAGTTAATAAGTTATTATATAAGTTAGTGAGTTGTTGTAAGTTTGTGATGTTAGGTTATGATATTGGTTTGTATTTGTTTTTGTTAGTAGATTAGTTGGTTGGGTAGTTATATATATATATATATATATATATATATATATATATATATATATATATATATATATATATATATATATAGAGAGAGAGAGAGAGAGAGAGAGAGAGAGAGAATGGGAGAGAGAATGGGGGAGAGAGTGTGTGTATTGGTTGTTAGTTAGTTATTAGTTGGTTGGTTTTATGATGTTAGTTTGTGTTTATGTTGGTTAGTAGGTTAGTTAGTTAGGTGGTTACAAAGAGAGAGAGATATATATGATATTAGTTAGTTGGTTAGCTATTAGTAGGTTCTCTCTTCTTCTCTCTCTCATTCTTCTTCACACACACACACACATACTCTCTCTCTCTCTCTCTTTCTCTTCTCTCACTCCTCTCCTTCTTCTTCTCTCTCTTCTCCTTCTTTCTCTTCTCTCACCTCTCTCTCTCCTCCTTCGTCTTCTTCTTTTCTCTCTCTCTCTTATGAATTTTATGTGCTAATTAGTTGGGTAGAGAGAGAGAGAGAGAGAGAAGGAGGAGGTGAGAGAGGGAAGTAGGTTCGTTAGTTGGGTAGTTTGATTAGGAGATTTTGTCTTCTTTATTGTGAGTTGGTAATTTATTGTAAGTTAGTGAGTTATTGTAAGTTTATGATGTTAGTTTGTGTTTATGTTGGTTAATAGGTTAGTTGGCATGCTTTGGAGCATGCAAACTGCAGATCAACAGGATGAGAAGCTAAAGATGTAAACACGGTGAGAGCTCCACTTATCTGTGCATTTGGCTTGACAAAAATGCATGTTATAACAATCTATAAAAGGGGAAAATCTGAGAGAAAAGGATTCAGCCTGCTCTTATGCACGATTTCTCTCATTTTGTCTACCTCATTCTTGGTCCAATGAAGCTCGAGTACTTGAGTGACTTTGGGGCAAGCAAAGGGTGAGGATTTTGAAGGTGTATGGGCTGTTATGGGCTGAAATAACCAGTCATAAACAGGGCAGCCCATTGTTATTGTCCCTTTTTATGAGCAAACAAGAGATTTATGTGGTTGTAATGGAAGGAAATAACCTCTTTTCATCAGGACTTTGTTCATTAATTATTAAAGGAGCTTCTTCATGAGTTTATACACTCATTTTGAGCATGATTATGGGCTGGAATTTTCTATTTTAAAATAGGAATGAAACTAAAATTATGCTCCTTCAATGCATTTCATGTGCCATTGACCCAAATCTTGAATGTATTTGAAGTCTATCAACATAATACTTGTTCCAAAGAGTTGAAATCCGTCTATGTACTTGAAATAAAAGCCATTAGAACTTGCATTTGATATTCATATTTGGATTGAGAATCTAAAAATATCCTTTATGTTATGATGTATGTATCCAGAGGCATTTGATGTAATCAAGATAGAGTTATTTCTTCCGTTCATGTATGTTAAATACATAGAGAAAAAGCTTGAATTCTTCTTCCATATCTAAATCATTTCTAAATCCCGGATGTTATTAAACCCCAATCTATTTCTCCTTCCTGAACTTTGAATCCCATACTCCTCTTCTGCACTAAGCCCCGGTGGTAGACCTTGAGCCCTTAACACGATGACACCGTCTAGTGGTCTTTAAAGTACTTTTTGGACATTGCTGCTTAAAATTGTACTGATTGCAACCGCCGCCTTCGACAAAGTCTATTTTTTCCTTGAAATTCAGCATTTTTGGCTATTTTTAAGCACTTCTCAATATAAAAAATCATCCGTCATTGGCGACCACAGGATAGGACAACTCAACACGTTGAATCCCATGAACAAATCTGCACATAAACACAACCACCAGGAGCATCAAGCTGATACAAAATAGATACACAACAAAACACATCACATCTCTCACCCTACCCCCTGTTAAAACCAAGGCATGATTCCGCAAGGAGTAGGTCTAGCATAATGTGACAGAAATTCTAAAGCTAATTACTAACCAACTGCTCCAACATAGCCAAGCTAAAAAGAACTATCAAAGAGGTCATCCTAAGTGGTGGTCTGAACTACCTACCTAACTAAGGACAACTCAACTAGGAGCTTCTACTAGGTGAAGACTCATATAGCCTGATCAAGAAATAGTTTCTTTTAGCCTCTTATTTTCCATACTCGGGCATATAAAAAGGAGGGAGATGAGCGTAGTGACCCAAGGAGAATAGGGCATCGGCCTTTGGCGGTACCCAAGAACCTACCAAGCCCTCGCAAGGCAACACTGAATCCTTTTCTAGCACTCACTTTTATTTTTGCTCCAACCTTCTTGTATTCCTTTGTTTTTTACCTAGATGCCACCCCTCGAAAGACAGGGCATCGGCCCCATGTCTTGTCTCATCCCAAGGAACCTACCAGGCCTTCGCAAGGTGATAAACAATAGCTCAAGGATTTTTCTTTCTTTCCTTTTCTATTTTTATAGGGGTTAGAATCCCTTTTTACACACCTCTGTATATTCATATATTGCCTTTCATATATTTAGGGTTTTGTCTCTTTCCATCATTATTTTAGTAGGCTTCTCTAACTGCCTCACAACTAACAGGAACTCCTAGAACGGTCGCCTAGCAGGTCAGCAGAACAGGGTCACTAGGATTGCCTTCTAAAACAGGTCTTTCAATGCCTGACAATGCCTTTGCAGGAGGCAATGACTACTCAGACCTCCCCCAGACATACAAAGTCTAAACCTATGACTTCATGCCTCGAGTGCCGGTCCCCAACAAACAAAAGAAAGTAACCCTTACATGCACATATATCATTAATTGCTTAAGGAAAAAGACTCGAAATGGGACGAAACCACCTGGAATGACCACAAGAAGCTCCTTCGCAACAAAGGCTCCCTCCAACAGCTTCGTCAACCTATATGATGCAATCACTACAACAAAAAACCATTAATTGTACCTACACCAAACAGACATGGGACCCTCTTAACCTAAAGAAATAGCACATTTCACTACAAACTAGCTAGCCCTCTTGGCCTCAATAAATCAAACATAACACGACAAAACTAACTGGCCCTCCTTGCCTAAGGAAATAGATCATTAAAACCTTAAAACAACTGGCCCTCTTGGCCTAAAGAAATCAAGCAAAGCTACTCATATAGATCCCTCCTTGAAAGAAGGCAGATATACGAAAATACGCTCCATTCCAAGGGAAAAAATAGGACTCTCAGCCCTAAACTAAATGCATCAAGTTGTGACTCATACCTCCTGCATATATAGCAAGAGTCGTACGCATAACATGTCATCTGATCAACCTATTGGTCTAGGATAATAGTGGTAGATGGGTCTTGGCCACTCTTCGCATTACCCATATCAACCATCACCTGCCATATAACGTGTGGTCTGATAACATTCCCCACAAGCGACCACGTCCATAGCAAGAGCGACATCCGGACTAGGACCACAATTGAAGAAGAGGTCCTCTTCATAAGCAAAATTAGCTGAATGTGCAAAATGATTCCAATAATATGGAACGAGCTGAAGAGATACGCTCTCAAATTCATCAAGTAGGGTTATAGCCGTTCAATGATACATACGAAGGATGGAATTTTGGACTGTATATGTCCCATTGAGTTGATTTAAGATCAGCTGGAAATCCCCCTTTACCAACAACCGCCGAATACTACCATTCTTGGCAAAGTTGTTAGTGAATCCTACCCCGAGATAAATAGCTAATTTCATTGCAACTCTACGTCGGGGATCTTGGATAACTACTCCAACACTCCCTTTTTTGTTAGGCCCCCTAGACGCTCCATCAAAGTATAATGTGTATGTTCATAATGGGTTTATACAGCTAGCCATCAAGAACTCCCCTATTTGTAATTATGATAGTCAAAATTCAACATATTTAGAGGATGAACTGATGGCTCCATCCCACCTTCTTCATTAAACTCAATAGGGATGTTTGTCAAATTTTGTAAACAGTGATGGCAGAAAACTTTGATCTTCCACACAAAGGCACCATCTTCTTGCTCAATCACATTGTATCCCTTACTCCACCAAATAAGCTTCCCCTGATGATATCTTTGCTCGAGATATGGGTGCTCCAAATAAGAGATTAACTACCCCATCAACTAGTTTAAGCTCTCCCAAATCAACCCCAGCATAGACCTGCAATGCATTTAGCACGTTAACATATTCAGAAATAATAAGGTTTAATCTTATTAAGATTAACCTTATTCTTAAATCTCACTCCTTGTAGATTGGTTAATAAAGTCGTGGACTTATTTTTACCTAACTGAACTATCTTGTAAGTGCCATCCCATCTAGGTTCCAGCTTTCCTGGAAATAGCTCCCTACGCGCATCGTAGTATAAAACTAATTGCCCTTTCTTAAAGGTATATTTCTTCGCTTTTAGATCATGCAACCACTTCATCTGACGTTTAGCCACCTCCTGGTGCAATAGACTCTGCAATTTAAGTTCATCCAAGTGGGCTATAGTCATAAACCGCTCAAATAGGGCATCTTCATCACCCAAAGAATGATTGTTGTGAATCTTATGGTCGGCAACTCAATTTCTAAGGGCAAGACACACTCCTCTCCATAAACTAATTTGAATGGGGTGTGGCCAGTATCTCATTTAAAGGTCGTGTTATATGCCCAAACCACCATATATAATTTTGTATCCTAGTCGTGCTTCTTTTCGAAGACTATCTTGGATAGGATATCCACAAGCTCCTTATTGGTACTTTCAACTTGTCCATTTGCTTGCGGATTATAGGGGGTCGTCTTATTATGCTTAATTTTCCATGCTTCAGTCATGCTTTTTATTACCTTGTTCAAAAAATGGGTTCCACGGTCAGATACTATTTCCTTTGGTGGACCAAAACGGCAGATGATTTACTCAAGTAGAAAACTGGCAATCTTGCATTGTCCTGCCTTGTCACCCATGCTTCTGACCACTTTGTAAAGTAATCAGTTGCTACTATAATGTATCTTTTCTGAGTAGTAGACGATGGGGTAATAGGTCCCACAAAATCAATGCCCCACTTCTCAAATGGAAGGATAGCCATAATCGACGTAAGTGGACGCTTCCTATTCTCTCTACTGTCATGTCTTTGACATGTATCACATCTCTTGACATAGTCAAATGAATCCTGGAATATGGATGGCCACCAATACCTAGCTCTTAAAGCCTTTTGTGCTGTCAACCGCCCAGCAAAGTGCCCTCCACAAGCGGAGTCATGGCACTCTTCCAATCTAAATGGAACCTCATCAAGCATCACAAATTGGCAATATATATCATCAACACCTTGCCGATATAGTGTTCCTGTGATCAAGGAAAATTTCAATGCATGTTGTTTAATTTTCCTCTTCTCCAATTTTGATAAAGTACCTCCACTCTCTCCCGTAGAAAGATAATGCGTTATAGTAGCATACCAGGAGGAATAGATGTCGTATCAATCTTGAACAAAGTTTCCATATCACTTCCTTCAGCCGAGACCTCTTTAGACCTCTTTTGGCTCTCCGAAATCCACAAGACACTCTACAATGCCCTGAAGCTTTGGCGGCTTGCTCTTAATCTCATAATCAAATTCCTGCAAAGTGATTAACCACTTTGCTAAACAATCAAGCGGCTGTAACTTATTCAACAATAATCGAAGTCCTTCTGCCTTCGTATAAAAAACCAACTTCCCATAAAGAATGTAGTGCCTGAATTTTTTGGTCACAAATACCATCACAAGGCACAACTTCTCCACATAGGTGTAGTTAATTTTTTATATGCCCAACTTTTGACTAGCAAAAGCTATCGGATAATACCGCTTCTCCTCCCAAATTTGGGATAAGTAGCAGCTAATACTATACATGGTTGCTGCTGAAAATATATAGAACATTTCACCCCTTTTAGGTGCTTTGGCAAGCTCCTACTTCACATCGTCAAAAGATACTTTGCAAGCATCACTCCATGCAAACTGATAGTTAAAGGACAATAGGTTCATCAGTGGCAATGTTCTTTCTGTCAAGGCATTGATAAACCTCCGACAATATCCTACTGATGACAGAAAGCTGTGCACTTCCTTTGGAGTATGTGGCGGACTCATGGCGACTATGACCTTGATTTTTTTAGGGTCAGCAATCACAATCCCTACGGAACTGACCACATGGCCTAACAATCGCCCATAAGGCACTCAAAAGATGCACTTCCGCGGGTCGAGAGCTATGTAAAATTGTCTGTAACGCTCGAAACACTTCCACAAAATAATCAACCGCCTTTCTCTTACGATGGCTTCCCCCAAATCATCAATGAATACTTTCAACTCCTCTGGGGAGATGTCACCAAAGGTCTTATCGGCTGTTCTTTGCCACGAACCAGGTGCATTACATAACCCAAATGCCATCACATGGTACGCACAGGTACCGAATACAGTGATAAATGTTGTTTTCAACTTGTCTTGCTCAGCAATCGCCATTTTATTATACCTTGCAAAGCAATCCATGAACGAATATATTTCCCTACCCACCAATTGATCCAAAATTTGGTCAATAAATCGAAATGGGTAGTAATCTTTAAGAGTCTATTTATTTAGCTATCTAAAGTCTATACAAAGATGGATTTGATTATTCTTCTTCTTTCTAATCACAATTGGCGAACACCATTCAGCTTGCTAAACTGGGAATATCAAACCCGCCTTCTGCAACTTCTGAAGCTCTTCAAACAGCCCGTCCCTCAGTTCAAAAGGCATACGCCTTACTTTTTGATGTACAAGGCGGGTACCTTCCTTTACAGGAATGGTATGCACAGCCAGACTAGGAGCAATACCCCTAAGTTCTTCATAGCTCCAAGCAAAGATGTTGCAACACTCCTAAATCAAGGACACATAGTCCTCTCTCTCTTCCAAATGAGCATGGAATCTAATTTGATTGGCCGTGAATCATTAGGCGTACCAAGGTCCAACTCAATAATGTCTGCATATCTTATTCGATCTTGAGGCTCTATCGGTTCATTCAAGGTTATCTGATAAATATCCTCTATAGTGGAACCTTCTTTAGATCCATCGCTCGATGACGTCTCACTACCAGATGGATCGTCTACTGTTTCTAGTTCAGTGGAGGATAGAGGAGCTCTCTCACTCTGAGGAGACTCAGGGTAAGCATCCACTATGGGCACCTCAACCTAGAATCACTCGACCAATGAGTATATCGACTTAACAATCTGTCCGTAGAATCCATGGCCTGCCTAGCTTCACTTGTGCACCATGGTTAATTGAACGTGGTTTTTTACTCCCTTCTTGGAGAGAACTAATCTTACTCCAACAGGTAGCAGCTAAGTGGTCATACTTTCCGCAAATATCACATTTGACATTTGGGCAATTCCTAGGGAAATGTTGGCCACCACACCACTTACAGTTGAATCTTGAGGGGGCACCCTCTTCAGGACATCGACTCCCTATCAAATTTTGCTGCTTCTTAAGAAAATTGACGTCCACAGCTATTTGTCTATATTGTTCAGAGATCATATCGGTATAGTGCTTCATCATGTCCTTAACTTCACCAAGGACATTAGAGGCACTCGACTCATAGCCGCAATCATCAGTTTGTCATCCCATCGGCCTAACCACTTGATTAGGAATTGGCTGTTGACCTATTGGGACAACATAAGAATTCATTTTTTGGCTTCCACCGCTTAGGGGGCCTGTCTAACTAGCCAGAGGCATAGTCATACTAGGAGGAGCTAGTAACATAGGTAAATTTTGCATGATACTCCCTCTCCCATTCACATTTGACATGGGATCACCTTGACTCCCATTGGTCAAGGCCAAATTATTACCATTCCAATTTATCATTGCTACATAAGCTACTTGCAAGCGCGACTCTACTCCTTATGCTTGGGTAATAGCAGTGTCAATGTTAGCCAAAGTGACACTACTAAGCTGTATATGGATATTAAAATCCAATCCATGTAGGAAATATTGCAATTGTGCAGCCGCAGGAATGGGGATATAAGTGTTAAGTTTGCGAAAAACTTGCTTTAGTTTCTTGGCATAGGCTTGAACATTCTCATTTGGTTCTTGGCGTATTACATTCAAGACACGCAACCAATACTGTCCACCCTTCTCAGGAGCAAACTCTCTACGGAAGGCCGTGAAGAATTGGGCACTACTAATCATGGTTCCGACTTCTAGACTATGATACTATACTATCGCTCTTCCTTTTAACGTCATGTTGAATAACATCATTAGGTGTCCTTCGTCTTGGATTCGATAGTTGAACATGAGCATTTGGAACTCCTTAATATGGAGTTCTCCATATTCTTCTGCTAATCCATGGAAAATGGGCAACGATGCTCCTAATGCCGGTAAATCCGGTGTCCCTGCTCGAATTGCAACGGGTTGTGCCATGGCTACAACCAGATTGACAACGAGAGTTTGTGTAGGTGCAACTACACCCCCACTTGTTATGGGTTGATTTAACTAGAAGTAGGGAAGTACTAAGACTTCCACTTACACTCCAAGAGCTACTCGTAACCCTTAGGTTACTAGAACCACTACCACTTATTCGTACTGGGCTGCTTCTTTGAGGAGAATATTGCCTTACAATCTCCAACCACCGTTTAGCCCTCTCAGCACGTTCCTCTTTTTGTATTTCGGCTTGACAATCCTTGTCAGAGGACATAAACCGAATATTTGGTCCCTAAAAACCCTAGATTTGAGAACAACCACTTGTTGGCGGCTCTCAGAAAATGCACCACTGATGGGACCTAAAATGGGACTGCACTGGCTATAGCACTAGCCAAACCTCTGACATACACAAGACAACCCCACGGCCTCACGGCTAGGAGCGTCTACAGGACACATTGCCCTGCCATTGTACATACATTTTGTGTTTGTATCATGTTTGTAGTCCAACCCTTAACCTTCTCAGACTCCTCAGAGTGAGACCCTACACATTTTGGTGTAATTCACCACGTAGAACAACATAGGAGACACCCCTTGGCTAATTTCTGCGGCCCCATTGTGACCCTCCTACACCTTGGGGATTGGCCCCTCGATGTGTTACTAACACATATAACACATACAAAACAGACTCCACTCTTGGTACCAATATTATATCATTCCAAGAATGTACCAGTCCTCACTTACTTATCCCCTTGAACCCACCATCTAGACCTATAGCTTGGGTGCCTTGCTCTCTCCATCGTGGGTCATTTATAATTCAACCAATTGTTATGCATGCCAGGAATAGATACCATGTGTATGGTTCATGCAATAGTGTATGTCTTATTGTGCACAAATAATTATGGTTTGAAATCAGCCTATGTGTCGTGCGAAAACATCCCTCTTAATGAATTTCTTGTGCACACCATTTAGACCATGAACTATCAAAAACAAGCAAAATTCTTTCATAAAATAGAGCATACTGCCTTTTGCGTATTCCGGGTTTTTTGAATATTTAATTGGGATTCCAACATTGGATTTTAGCATAGATCTTCAGCCTTTAGCCTTCAGCCTCCTCATCCTCTTAGAACAATCTGGTGCCTCCCAGAAAAGCATCCATGTTTCGATTCTCTTCTTAATTATTGCCACATGAAGTGTCTCTATGCAGGAGAGAGAAAGAGGAGAGAGAAATATTGAACCTGCATCTCCACAACTGGGCAACCATTCCATGCACGAAGACAAGTGATGATGAGCAAAGATAGAGTGCATCTCAGGCATCCAATCAGTTGGGGGGTTGTTTTTTAAGTGCCATAGTCCCCCTCTCCATCAATAGTAAAAAAATGGCGCCTCCTCTCAGCCTCGTGCCCAAAAAAATGGACCCCTCCCCCCTACGATTTTGAGTTTGTTAGGGGCCCCCAAAGGGAGCCCCCAAAAGGCATGACTTTTGGACTCCCTAAAGCCTATTTCCACTTGCCATTTGGCCTTGGCCTCTTCGGGCACTCCCATTTCTACGTCCGATGTCCGAATTGAAGTCTGAAAAATCCTGGCAATCCGTCTTAAAGTCCAACACTGTTGGGCATCTCCCAAGGTCTTGTTTGACATGCCCAAAAATTGTGAAAATTCACCGACCGCCGTCTAGTGGGTCTTTAAAGTACTTTATATATTTTCTCTTAAAATCGTACTAATTGCAGCCGTCGCCTTCGACAAAGTCTATTTTTTCCCTAAAATTTAAAATTTTTGGCTATTTTTAAGCACTTCTCGACATAAAAAATCATATGTTAGTTACACAGTTTTAATTTTCAAGAGAAATTATTTCGAGATTCCATGTTCTTATGTGGCTCAAAACATATTACTTGGTTGAAATATTTTTCAAACATGTCAAAATTTACTAAATATAGTGTCTTGTATCTTTTATTATGGTATAGACTTAGCATTTATAAGTCTTTTCTAGTTAGTAAATGTGAAACATTGGTGACTAGGTCAGTACATAAAAAAATTATTAATAATTATATCTTGGTATTTTCATCATAGACTTAGAGTTCTTCTTACAATATATTAAGTAAATATAACAATTAGAAACATCAAGCTTTCTAATCTAATCAGCTCGTTCTTTCACAATTGAGCAATAGATCTAGTATTTAGGCTTCATGGGATCTTCTCACAAGATTCAAGTAATTGTTCATGATACTCAAGAAGATCTACATCTTGTGAGACTTAGAAAGGAAGGATCCGAACCTACATTTGCTCAAATCCGTGAGCAAATTGAAGGTGATGAGCTTATAAACTAATCTTTTGATTTCATCGAGAATAAGTATATTGTCAAGCAACAACAACAAGAGGAGTGGTGGACTATTGGTGAAAACTTTCAAGTTCATATTAAGAAGAGTGCCAATATCACAAACAAACTTTCTTCCTCAAATAAGAGACAGTGTTTAGAACAAGTTGTAGAGGAACAAAACAATACTCCAAGCAATGACACATCCAAGGTAACAAGTAAATTGTTGAGTCCAAGTACTCTTGAGACTTGGAGACAAGAATGAAGTGGAGTAAGGCTAAAGTTAGAACAATCAATAATCCCAAGGAATGACAGGTTTGAACTACACAGTGAAGATGTTAATGGAGAACCTTGAGTTCAAATTTGGTGCAATGAATGTAACTCATTGTATGGGAAGGGCACACTGGAAGGAAAGCATGTCGTATACACTTGTCTTTCCAAATTCATGAGAACACACATTTTGAAAAGTAAATGACATGAAATAAATTATCGTATGTTGCAAGGGCTTAAAAGGTGGATATAAAACATACAACAATGGAGCAAGAATCAAATGATAGGAAAGAAATAGAGACCTCAATAGAGAAGTTGAATTCTTACATGGAGAAACATGAAGATCCCGACACTCTACCACTCCAAGGTTTATCAACAAGATCATGAGTAGGAGACTCTTGTGGTCCACTCAATGTTTGCAACTACTGACCTATTTTTTGCATGGCCACACTCTCATGCTTATCAACCCCAACTACATTTTGCACATTATTGTACCAACTACTCATTTCATCAAAAACAACATCCCTACTACCTCTCAACTCACGTATAACATAGTTATAACATCTATATCCCTTTTGCTCAAGAGAATATCAAACAAATACACATTTTTCTACTTTGGGATCTAGTTTACTACATAACTCATCAAGAATATGCACATAAGCAATACATCCAAATACTTTCAGATGGGACAGATTTGGCTTTCTGCATGTAAACTTCTCTTCAGGTATCATACCATGTTCAACAACAGTGGGTATCCTATTCATAATGTATACAACAATAGCAACTACTTCAGCCCAATAATAATGCGGAAGTTTCTTTCTGACATCAATGCATGAGCCACCTCTATAATATGCTTGTTTTTTCGCTCACCAACTCCATTTTGCTACGCAGTATATCTATATATATACTACTTTTATATACCATTTTTTTGTTAAAAATATAAAAACTCATTGGAGAGAGATTGTTCTCCTCCATTCGATCTCAAGCATTTAATATGCAACGATGTCTCATTCTCAACCAAATCCTTAAAGATTTTAAAGTGAGAGAACACCTCATTTTTCTCACGCATAAAGTAAACCCATACTTTGCGAGTATGATCATCAATGAAGGAAACATGATACTTGCAACCACTCAAAGTTGTAATCTTTGTAGAATCCCACACATCAAAATGTATCAATTCAAGTGGCTTCTTGCATACATGTTTTTTATGTGGAAACACATGCCTTCCTTGCTTTCCAAGTTAACATGCTTCACGTACTTTGTGATGCCAAGAGTCATATTTCACAGTGGATTCCGTGCCACGGTTGATTCCGTGAGGTTTTACGGTGGATTCCGTAAACTTTGATTACCAGGGCTCATACACAAAGTGGATTCTTTGTGCGAGAAGTAGATGGGGACGCCTATCCTTTTTGGGTGTTTGGTTAATTTAGTGTATACATGGGTGGTTCCATAGCGGGTGATTCCGTAAAATACATATTAAATTAATAAACGTTTATGAGTTTAGAGTGCGCACTCGTGATAAATTAAGGTTAGGATTAATTTCTAACCAATTGATTTATTTATGTAGTTGAAGGCTGCTAGGTATTCACTTTTGTCAGTTTAATTATATTATTTTACTAACGATTGTGAATGCTTCAATTGATGTGTAGAGATAGCAGCAGTAGCGGAGGAAAGCATTGGAGGATAGCGTGTATTCGAGTTATCACCTATATTTTGATGGGCACATACCTTAGGCATGGCGCCTATATTTTGTTGCACCTATTTATTAAGCTGTTGGATATTTATTTATTATTTTTTTATGCGCATGGGCGTACGATTATGATATTTGTATTTGGACATTGTATTGGGTATGCCTGACTCCTTGGGCGCCCGCCCATTAGCTTTATTTCTATTTAGCACTAAAGCAAACTCAAAAGCCAAAAGCATGCTATTTTGTAATTTGGGCTATTATTTGAGCTTGAAGATGATTAATACATAAAATACATGCTTTGTGGAGTGCTCACACAAGGCATGGGGGGAGATTGCACCCAATTGGTCTCTTATTCATGTCATGCATGCTTTCTACCTTGAGTTTTGTGCAAAAAGTAGAGTTCTTTTGTTCTTGGGGACCTTCCAACTCTCACTACGCGTGCTTACATCATCCGATCTATGCATCAGTGATATCAAAGTGAAGCTGAGATCGAGAGCTTCCAATCGCTATCCATCTTGTGCGAAGGCGGAGCTCCTGGAACGATCAAGCTCTACAGTGAGTTTCATCGTGAACGGTCGATATGGGTGGATTCCTAGCAGTCAAGAACCTTTGTTTACAGCCTCTGATCGCGAAGGACCGGCCTGAGGAAGTGGAGGACCACTTCTACATCTCTCTTTCCAAGTCGTTTTTCCACAGTCAACACAGATAAGTTTCATCTATTTCAAAAAGCTTAAAAGCTTAAAATTAAAGATTAGAAAGCTTAGTATTAAGCTTTAAGAAGCTTAATCCTACGAATTCATCATCGGACGGCGTTAGTATATTTTCACTACGTTCAAATCCATCGTTGACATACTCCATTACTTGAAAATCATATAGGCTTCATAAAGCCTTAAACTACTAAGTAACTCCTAAGTTCTGCAAGTCTACAACTTTTGCAAGTTCTGCAAGTTCAAATTTACCTACTCTGCAAGTCCTGCAAGTCCACAGAGATCAAAATCGACTTACCTCAATTACTCCCATAAGGACTGTTCCTGCGCAGAAGCACAGAACTACAAAATTGTTCCCTGGAAGACTCTGTTCGCATACGCAAACTTGCTGAATCAGTTTTAGCACACGCAAAAGGTCATATGCAGTTTTTTCGAAGACAACAAATCCCGCAACCGCAAAAGTCGAAGACCGTAAAAGCCAAACAAAAATCTATAAGCCTTGTATACCCGACTTTGAGCTACGCTCATCCCACTAATTAGATTTTGAGAGTGTGAGGTCTTTTGGATTTTTACAGGATGATGGAATAAAATATGGATGATTTAATGGCTGAAGGTGACCTTCCTGAACCTACGATGGAACAAAAATTGGATTTAATTATGATGCAGATTGATGAAGAATGAAGAGCCCGACAAGCTTTGCAAGTTCAATTGGCCAATTTGCAATGATCTACTACCGATAAAAATGAACCACAACCCGAAGATCTTATCCGACGTACCATCGATGCGACACTCGAAGCTCAATCCATCCGCAAAGAAACAAAGATAAGTAAAAGAAATTTCAAATTCTGTACTTTCAATGGAACTCGAGATGGAAGGACTGTCATTGCATTTATCAGTCAGTTTGATGACTACTTTCATGAAGAGACATACATTGAAAAAGACAAAATTAAATGTGTCACTAATCATTTAGTTGATCGAACCTCTCTTTGGTGGACCGTGGTTTGTAAGAGCATTGATTGTCCCACTACCTGGGAGAGTTTCAAAAAGAAGTTTCTATAGAATTTCCTTCCTCCTCAATTTCATGAAAAGGCCATAAAGCAATGGAATCTTCTACAGCAAAGAGATCGTGAGCCTATTTTCCAATACACTGAACGTTTTTGGAATGCCCTACTGCAACTCAGAATGCTTAAAGACGTACCTGAAGCGACTCACAAATGCAAGTTTATGTCTGGCTTACTTGGACATTACTACGCTGAAGTCAATATGTTCAAGCTTGCAACCCTTGAAGATGCAATTTCTTTGGCTCATGACACTGAAGACAAGATTCGAGGAAGAGACAAGCGTCCACAACAATTTCAAGCAAATGGTAACTATGGTTCCAAGCAATTCAATTTAAATTTTAGAAGATTCAATCAAAGTCATTTTCCTTCATCATCTTTTCGTAAGTCTTGGACAAAACCACCTGCTTTGCCATCAAATACCAATCAAAACCCTAAGCCATCTTCATAGCCAAATCCTAATATTCCTAGACTTCTTGCCATTGCAAACAATGTATCTAAAGCTAAACCTATAGTTTGTTACAAATGCCATCAACCTGGACATCTAGTAGCCAATTGCCAATCGAAGAAACCACCTATCCATATCAATTATCTTTGTGCAATGGAAGAAGAAGAACGTGAGGAAATGCTTGACTTTACAGAAGATGAAGATGACATTGCTACTCCTTCAGATACTTTACCAAGTATACCAACTCCACATTCTTTGTTGACGATGAAATGTTTAGTGCATGAAAAAGAAAAGATTATTTTGCATGATGATGGTAGTACACATGATTTTATTTCTGCAAAGTTAGTGAAAGAATTGAAATTACAAACTGTTTCTACACATGATCGCATTAAAGCAGCATTCTTAGGCACAATATATAATGGAACACAAGAGGTGCATGACTTAGAAATTAAAATTGGTGAATACATTGAACGTAGAAATTTTCTAGTTGTACCTTTGCAGTCTAGTGATATTATCCTAGGTATGCCTTGGCGTCATCGGTATAATCCTGACATAGATTATTCCACGCATTCAATTAAAATTTCTTTTCAAGGAAAACAAATTACATTGTATGGTATGCATGCATCTAATTATTTTCCACTGCTTACTCATACTCAAGCTAAACGTGCATTACGTAAAAGTAGCAAATCTTATTTAATTGGGTGAATGAACTTCAAGCTAAAGAAAAACATATGCACCCTAGACATAAAGAATTCCTTGCACAATTTAAAAATTGTTTTGCTGAAGATTTACCACCTGGACTACCTCCTTCACGTCCTGAAGATCATAAAATAGATTTAATTCCTAGTACACAACCACCATGTAAAGCACCATATAGGCATAACCAGATTGAACAGAAAGAAATCCAAAATCAAGTAGAGGAATTATTAAACAGAGAATTAATTAGACCTAGTAGTTCTCCATTTGGCGCACCTATTTTATTGGTAAAGAAGAATAATAATACTTATCACATGTGCATTGATTATCGTGCCCTGAATAAGATTACATTTAAGAATAGATATCCGATTCTTAGGGTAGATGATCTTATGGATAAACTACAAGGTTCTGCCATATTCAGTAAGATAGATCTTAAATATGGTTATCATCAAGTGAGATTAGATAAATCTGATATATTCAAAACTGCATTTAGAACACAATTTGGACATTATGAATTTCTAGTGATGCCTTTTGGATTGACTAATGCACCTACTACATTTAGCCGAATGATAAACCACATATTTTTTAAATATCAACATTGTGTTATAGTATTCTTTGTTGATATATTGGTATTCAGTAAAATTGAGAAAGAGCATTATGAACATCTGTCTTTAGTTTTCAAGTTGTTGAAAGATAATCAATTGTATGCCAATCCAGAAAAGAGTGAATTCTTTCTAACAGAAATTGAATATCTAGGTCACATTGTGTCATCAGAAGGTATTAAGGTTGACCCTAAGAAGATAGAAGCAATATTGAATTGGCCCATACCCAAAAATGTGCATGAGTTACATTCTTTTCTAGGTCTTACTAGTTTTTACAGGAAGTTTGTGCGAAATTTTTCATTACTTGCCTTGCCTTTGACTAAACTTTTAAAGAAGGGTATTGTTTATCATTGGTCTGAAAATCAACAAAAATCTTTTGATTTATTGAAACATGCATTAACCCATGCTCATGTGTTACAACTACCTAATTTCAATAGACCATTCTTTTTAGTAGTTACTGATGCTAGCGGATCTGGAATAGAAGCTGTACTTATGCAAGATAATCATCCCATAGCCTATTCTAGCTGTAAATTGAAACCATCTGAACTTAAATATTCTACTTATGATAAGGAATTGTTAGCTATTGTACAAGCCTTACGTCAATGGAAACATTACTTAATGGGTTTTGAGTTTATGATTAAGACTAACCAACAAAGTATTAGACATCTCCTTAGTCAACCCTAAATCTCTGACCGACATATCAAATGGGCAGTTTTCATTCAAAGTTTTCATCCCCTTATCCAATATCAACCAGGAAAAGAGAATGTAGTAGCCGATGCTTTAAGTAGAAGATCGACCATTCATAATATTTCTGTCATATCCTTTGATTCTCTTATCCCTATGAAAGATACTTATCATCAGGACATTACTTTTCAAGCTGATTGGAATAAATTAGTTGGAAATAACTGGATTCCTATTGATTCATTGTCTTACAATGATGGATTCATGTTTTATGAAAAGAGATTATGTGTTATAGTTCCATTTAGATCTTTTGTTTTGAATGAGATTCATTGTCCTCCATATCAAGGTCATAGAGGTATTATATCTACTTTGCGTACAACTGAAGATTTTTATTGGCCACATATGGACACTGATGTATTTAATTTTGTTTCTAAATGTTTAGTTTGTCAAAGAGTTAAGAGACATCATGGTAAACAGTATGGTTTACTAATGCCTTTATCTATTCCATCAAGACCATGGAAACATATTTCTATGATTTTATTACTGGTTTACCTAACACTAAAGCTAACCATGATATGATTTAGACTATTGTAGACAGATTTAGCAAACAAGCATATTTCATTCCATGCAAGAAAACTCTAACTGCATCTCAAGCAGCTCGGTTGTTTTTTAAAAGTGTTTTTACTAATCATGGTTTACCAAAAGTTATTATTTCTAATCGTGATTCTAGATTTTGTAATAATTTTTGGATTACTTTGTTTACTAACTTAGGAACAAAGATTGATTTTTCATCTGCATTTCATCCTGAAACCAATGGTCAAACAGAAGCTACTAACAATACTATTTTAGATCTTTTACGTGCTTACACTATTTCAAAACCACATACATGGGATACACATCTACATTTACTTCAGTTTGCATATAACAATACTCCACACACAGCTACAAAGAAAGCACCGTTTGAAGTGATTTATGGTTATAGATTGTCTACACCTGTTGCATCCTTATCAAATAAAATTCAGAGTGCTGATGATATTGCTAACATGCACGCTACTATTTTTGATGAAGTTAAAGACATGATTGCCAAAGCTCAGCAATCATATACAAAGCAAGCCAATAAGAAAAGACAGGCCATGAATTTCAAAGTTGATGACTATGTTTGGTTAAGAATAGAAAAACGTAGATTACAAAGTGTAGATAAACACCCAGTTGTGAAATTAGCACCTTGATTCTATGGACCATTTAAGATCATTCACAAAATCAATGACAATGCATTTAAGTTAGAACTACCACCACATTGGAAAATTCACAACACCTTTCATATTAGTTTATTACAACCATTTAGAGGCCAATTACCTGTACACCCTGTTTATGAAAACCCACATTTGTTAGATGAAGAGACTGAAATCCTTGAGCTTGAAGCTATTATAGATACTGACTTTATGACCACTAGAACTGGCCGTAGATATTCTAGATATTTGGTCAATTTTAAAAACCATCCTGTTGAAGAGGCCCAATGGATGCACACTAGAGACTTAAATGCTTTCCCCACTCTGTTAGCTCCACATTGAGCTAATAGCAATTGAGGACAATTGCTATCCCACCCCGGGGGTATCATGCCAGGAGGCATATTTCACGATGGATTCTGTGCCACGGTGGATTCCATGAGGTTTTACGGTGGATTCCGTAAACTTTGATTACTGGGGCTCATACACAATGTGGATTCTTTGTGCGAGAAGTCGATGGTTTTCGGGCATTTCATTAATTTAGTGTGTACATGGGTGATTCCATAGCGGGTGATTCCGCAAAATACATATTAAATTAATAAACATTTATAAGTTTAGAGTGCGCACTCGTGATAAATTAAGGTTAGGATTGATTTCTAACCAATTGATTTATTTATGTAGCTGAAGGCTGCTAGGTATTCACTTTTGTCAGTTTAATTATATTATTTTACTAACGATTGTGAATGCTTCAATTGATGTGTAGAGATAGCAGCAGTAGCGGAGGAAAGCATTGGAGGATAGCGTGTATTCGAGTTATCACCTATATTTTGATGGGCACATACCTTAGGCATGGCACCTATATTTTGTTGCGCCTATTTATTAAGCTGTTGGATATTTATTTATTATTTTTGTATGCGCATGGGCTCACGATTATGATATTTGTATTTGGACATTGTATTGGGTATGCCTGACTCCTT
Organism: Lygodium microphyllum; assembly: GCF_053477565.2. Taxonomy (NCBI): domain Eukaryota; kingdom Viridiplantae; phylum Streptophyta; class Polypodiopsida; order Schizaeales; family Lygodiaceae; genus Lygodium; species Lygodium microphyllum. The sequence goes on from NC_141155.1 coordinate 85,042,867, forward strand.
GGGCGCCCGCCCATTAGCTTTATTTCTATTTAGCACTAAAGCAAACTCAAAAGCCAAAAGCGTGCTATTTTGTAATTTGGGCTATTATTTGAGCTTGAAGATGATTAATACATAAAATACATGCTTTGTGGAGTGCTCACACAAGGCATGGGGGGAGATTGCACCCAATTGGTCTCTTGTTCATGTCGTGCATGCTTTCTACCTTGAGTTTTGTGCAAAAAGTAGAGTTCTTTTGTTCTTGGGGACCTTTCGACGCTCACTACGCGTGCTTACAGCATCCGATTTGTGCACCACTTTGTGCATCCCATCAACTCTAAACTTAAGTAAGCCATCCATGATCTATTTTGATTGCATGTCTTTCAGTCACTACACATTCACATGACCAATTCTCTTATGCCAAATTTTAATATTAGCCACAACACATGAATCTTGTGTAATCATGGTAGCATCCATTTCAAGTAGACTTACATCAAGAGTAAATAATATGCCAGCATATTTTCCTTTTACAATCAACCTATAATTGTTTTTATATCTTCTACATAACAACCATAAGATGTGAACCGAACCTATAATCCCTATTCTACCATGTGAACTGAGTTTTTTGTAATATTAGTATATATAGCACATCAACCAAGTACTTACTTTTACAATCCTGTATACTCAAAGGAACATTTTCAACATTAGTAATGGGGTGAGCTATATCATTCCCTATTTCCACATAGCTTGGAGACTCTAGACTGCGCATCTCTCTAAAATACTCTTCATGAGAAGTCATGTGGTTAGAAGTAATGTTTAAAAATTTGACCTGTCTAATCACAATGCTAGCATTCTCTATTATCACTGAAATTCTATTACCTATTAGAATTTGCAACTTGTCCTTTCTCAGGACTGTCCTCCTCTATTTTGTCGTGTATCATAATCTTAACCACAACTACCACCTTGGCCTCTGCTATGAACACTACCTATTCTAGTCGAGTAAAACACCTATTCAGACTTGTTCTTGATTTAAGAAGAAGAGGAATCCAAGCCAAGGTTCTTCTCCTCAAGAATCAACATAGAAATCAAGTCTGCAAAATGAGGGAGATCATCCCTCATAATCATAGATGACCTAAAGCTCTTGTATTCATCTCCAAGTCCATCTAAGCATGCACGCACAACATCATCATCATCAACTACCACATTGATAGATCCAAGAGCTTCCACAACACTCTTGATCTTTAAGGCATAATCATTAATTGACAAATTCTCTCTTTTCACTTAGTTTAGCTGGACTTGAGCTGCACCTTTTTGGCCTTTGTATTTACTTCGAATAGTCTTGCCAAATTCTTCCATGCAATAGTGGGGGTTTCAGATTCTCGCAAATAGCCCATCATGCTATCTGTGACATTGACAAACAACCAATACATGACTTTATTATGTGGCTAATCCCAATCTTTCTTAGCCTTTAACTGTTCTATAGTAGCATTTTGTGCATGAACTTCAAGTACTACATCCATGTTTCCTTCAATGTAGTTCCAAACACCTTTTCCCTTCAAGAAATATGTCATCCTAAATTTCCATATAGGATATTTGTTCTTATCAAGCTTCTCACTAACAATATGGTTGAAGTTGTCAGACATTTTGACAAAACAAAAAACCTTGCAGCCTTTTTCACTAGTTGTACAATAGTAACTACAATCTATAATCTATGTACAAATTCCTTTTGTGTAAACATTATAGATTCAAAATCTGTAGCCTATGCACCTACAAACAATGGACACATTGAAACTATAATATATCCAAAAGTTGCTATCATGACCACTTGCAGGTCCAAAATGGAGGCCAAAATGACCTTAGATGCAAAATATCACAATAGATTTTTCCTTTTGTCCTTTTCTACAGTATATACACTGTTCTTCTTGCTAACCAAGTTTCAATATAATCGAAGACTATAGCCCTACTAGCCTCAAGAGCCTTTTGTAAGTATAAAAGGAAAATCAAGCAAGGTGGAAGAGCTTCTTACCCATTGCTTGCTTGCTTGCTTTCATGCTCCAATGCCTTCACCTCATCCTTCAACCAAGCTCCACGTAGCAATAGGATGGCTTTGATACCATGAAAATAGATAAGAGGGGAGAGAGATGAAGAGACCAAGAGCACCCACACACAAAAGCAATGGAGACTTGAGCATACAAAGAGATAGGACCAAATTCTTCTTCTTCTTCTTTCTTCTTCTTCCCACATAGAACTAAGTCTACAACATAATAAAGGGCTAATATGAAAGTACCACAATGTATGTACATGTGGTCACTAAGTATGAAACTGCTAGGAAATAAAATGTGGCATAATAAATGTGCCGTAACCAAGGATGGACTACGTGGGCGTAGTCCAGTTTTGCAGAATCACTAGTGTATCCTCATGTTGGTCACCTAACATGCCAATGAATAATATTGTGCCACATCACCAAGGCACGTAGTGGATGCCAGCTCGTGTAGAGCTCAACATCTCAATACTTCTATAGTCACCAAGACATTGTAGAGTCCAAGATGCTCTAAAATAAATAGTCATAGATTGTTGATATGGTTGTATAATATAGAGAGATAGGACCTATACAACATTAAAGGGGACCCAAAAACTCTTGAGCATCATGGAGACAAATAGGGAGAGGGATGTGCGCGCGCGCGCGCGCGCATGTGTGTGTGTGTGTGTGTGTGTGTGTGTGTGTGTGTGTGTGTGTGTGTGTGTGTGTGTGTGTGTGTGTGTGTGTGTGTGTGTGTGTGTGTGTGTGTGTGTGTGTGTGTGTGTGTGTGTGTGTGTGTGTGTGTGTGTGTGTGTGTGTGTGTGTGATAGAGATTGAGATTAAGATAGGGAGATAAAGGAATACATGCATACATACATATAGGGTTGGAAAAATAGGATCCAAAAATGATCAAACATCATAATCACACTGTATTACTCCAAAATAATACAACACAATGTGGACCCCTTGAGAGTTTTGGTCTCTTACATTGGCCTAGTGCATGAATTATTTTTCCAAAGTTTGAAGATTTAGGCCACATATTGGAAAATTTAAAAGCTTGGAGAGATAGCATGTTTAAAACAAAAAAAAAAACTAAATACCAATACAATGTGAGAACTAGCATGATAGGAAGGGGATCCATCAACATGGGCGAGGGCTTCACATTACATTCTGCCAATCCAAGGCCACCACCATGTGAGGAGACCTTCATGGTATTGAATGGCCCACCATTGTATTATATGGAACTTTTAAAAAAGAATCAATATATTCCAAAAAAAATTTCATGAAGCTAGCAAAATAGGAGAGCGTTCCTCAACCTCTTCTAGGAATCTCCACTTGTGTTGGTTTTGTATGAGGGAGATCAAATAGACTTAGCATTTTGCAATCAATTGGCTTGGACAACCAAATGCCTAGACATTTGTAGATCAAAGGTAAGAGCACTCTCCCTATAGAAAGAGACAAAGTCTTGCACTTTAGGCATTTAGCTATATTTATTCCTTGTACATGTCGATATTAGTACCATATCACCTCATTTGCACCATGATCCTTACATGTAATTCTTGGGGTGGTCACTCACAAATATGTGACACACGGATTCAATAGAGGAGATAAAGTATAACTTTTTTGGATTTTTTTACACAGAAGGGTATCATTTAATATGGGAACTTATAGGTTTAATAGAAAAAATTATGCTTTATCATGAAAATTTCAAAAATAAGGGATTTTAAACTAGGCATTGAATGGATGTGATAGTAAGCATATACTGCACCCTCAAAGTGTGATCACTTACTTTGCTCATTTCTACCATGTGCACATTTGCATGCCACTCTTCCTTTTGCATCCTCTCTCTCTCTCTCTCTCTCTCTCTCTCTCTCTCTCTCTCTCTCTCTCTCTTTAAAAGTTGATTTTAAAGCCGAAATTCAAGAGAAAAGGTGGCTCGAGGCCCATAAAAGAGGTGGTTTTAGTGAAAAATGGAATGATCACGAAGCAAGGAGCTAGAGTTTTCCTAAATGCATTTCAATGCCATGAATCTAAAGCAAATGTCTGTTTGTTAATGAAAGTCTGTTTGACCCCCTATATATTTAATGACCACAAGGTTTGGCATTATAAAGTAGCTACTACATTTGAAAGCCACAAAGCATGTGATGGAGACCACGGTGATAGATTTTGATGCCAAAAATCCACTTGTCCAATCCGATCGCGATTTTGAGGATGTTTGCCCCTCCATCCACGACAAAACCCCTTATAGACAAGTGTGAAAATGCTAAATTTGAACTAGATAAGTTGGGAGTTAGAGTTAACCATGGTTTAGAGAGCCCAATCTTCATAGAAATCACACGAGATTGGGGGGAGGGGGGAGGTAGAGAGGGGGTTCTTGGGCGCCCCTTTCTCCCATTAAAATTTTGAATTTTCTTGATACTATAATCTTCTCCATCCTTTGGGGCATTAGATCCATCAATTATTTGCTCTCCGTCACCTCAATTCTTGTGAGAAATGATGTTGGGAATGGAAAGATGTATTTTCAGTATTTCTCTCTGCTCTTTGTTCCCTATTCATATGGCTGCATATGAGAGAGAGAGAGAGAGAGAGAGAGAGGGAGAGCAGATTTTATGAATCGGGGATGGACGATGGTTCAAAATTAAATGGCATGTAGATTAGGTAATTTGGATGCATCAATAAGCAACTATAAAATAGCATCAATGGCTCCATTTTCTCAAAATACGAGGCGTATACATGCAGATTTTAGAGTAAGTGACTCTTATTTAATTTTTATGATGAATCATTAGTGCATATCTTGGAAAGATGATTGGAAATGGTTGAAATATGTTTTTTCATGTCTGTAATTTGAGAAATTCATTCGTTCTTCTTCTCGCACTTTAAAAATAATAAAATTTCAAAACCCAAAAAACATGGGATTTAGTGGAAAATGATGTTATTTTTTGGATTTTGGGGATCAAATGATGTTCATATACCATGAAAATGGATATCTTGATGGATCACACTTCACATAAGTTATACAAATTAGAAAAATTACCAAAAAATTAAAAATAAATAATTTATTTTGAAATAAATAAAATTCATAAAAAATAATCAAATAAAGGAAAAAATCTAGGAAAAAATCATTCTTGTGTGTTAAAATTACAAAAAATTAGGAGAATGTTTGTGATTGTGTAATGAAGGTAAAGTATGAGGGTTTGCCTTAGTTTTCCTTTATTTATGTATTAAAGTGTGTGTTTAGAGCTGATTTCTATGAGAATTTATCATGAAATCTCCCTACAATTGTGAAAGCAAGAAAAATGTAAATAATAGGGGATGCGGGACTAAAATGGAAAGATATTTGATTAAGTTACTAATTCTTTTGCATATCTTAGCATATAGGCCGTGGTTTATATAAGTTTTAAGGGGTTCAATTAGCTCGGTGTTATTACTTAGGAACACAACATGATGCCAATAGAAAGAAATCATGAAAAGATTGTTTGTGCACTTCACATTGGTTCGTTTTTAGCTAAGTTATTTGAGCACAGAATGCCATTCACTTTGCATATGTAATCTAAATATGGTATCAAAAAATAAATTCCTTGCAATTGTATGTCTATGTGACGATCAACATTGAGAGTGTAAGATTCTCTTTGTTGTAGGATAGTGTGATATCTTGGAAAACTGATTAAGTGAGAAATATATACATTCTCCTGGATCATTATGTTTATATTATGAGAGGACTCTATTATGCTTATGTCCCATGTTTAAGATGGTGCATCTTGGGGCTAATCCCTAGGGTATAGGAGAGCTGTGAGGGAGCCACATCACTATGCTTTTTTTTTTTGGGGGGGGGGGGGGGGAGGGGAGGGGAAGGGGAAGGGGAGCTCTTTGTGTATATGAATTGAGGTGTTGATCACCTGAATGTTTGGATACTCTCTCTATTGGATTTGAGAAAGGAAAAATGTTGGACTACAAATCAATACAAATGTGTGATTTATTTAGTTTAGTGTACAGCCTCCAAACGCTCATGGCCGCGAGACCATGAGGATGGTTTGATGAGCATAGGAGACATGATTAAATCCCTAAAGCTGGTATCATACCCGTTTGTTAGGTTCTAACAGGTGGTGCATTTTTTGGGAACCACTAATAAGTGATGATTTTTTAATCCTGGTTAATTAGGGACCATTTGTTCACTGTATACCAAAGAGCATTGAAATAGATCCATTATTTCCTAATAGATACTGTCAAGTTGAGATTCAACAACAAGAAAGAGCTGAATGGGCTAGATGGTGAGCTGATATCATTAGGAGATATTCTCCTAAGCATATAGTCTAATATCCTTGAGAAAGAGAGATCTTGTTGACCCAGTTAATATCCCAATCAGTTCTCAAGGGGAGGAGGAAACTCCAACATTTTTATTTTTCCAAAAAGTTAATCTACTTCAAGTGGGAGCATAACCCCACTTATACAAACCCCTAGAGCAAACCCAATCATCATGATAGTGCAACCCATTGCAATACTTGCATGAATATCAGATTTGCTAGCCTAGGTTTTCTTCTAGCTATTTTTAATGGGTTAGTAGAGGAAAATGGAGAACTTCACATCAATGAGTTCTGGAAATTAATGTTCAATTGTTGAATTCAGGATAAAGGACATCTCATGATGTTTTTCAACATGACTCTAAAAGGAAGAGCTATAATGTGGTATCATGGCTTGGAATCCAAGACCATAACCACGATTGACTTATTATTTGTAGCCTTCAAAGAGAGTTTTCCCATGAGAGATGTGGTCAGTATTGGCTGTGTGTCTTGAATGTGACATGTCAGGAGCCTCATGAGAATGCTCTAGCTTATGCCAAGAAACTAGAAGAGGTGTTTTGCAAATTTCAAACCTCTATTCCTATTGTTGCCCAACTACAGTACTTTTTACATGGATTAGACTTTAATATTCAAGTGCAGTTGAGTAGTGTTTCTCTTGCTAATGTAGACACTACTATTACACGAGGAGAGGACGTAGAGTCACACTTACAAGCAACCTACACATCTAGGGTAAACCTAGATTCAAATTTAGATTCTGGAAATAATTTGGCATTGATTGATGGAAGTCAAGGTGCAACTAGTACACCTATGACCAATTCAAATGGAAGAGAAAGCATAATGCAGAATGTGCCCATGTCGCCGCCTCCTCTTAATGTTGCTATGCCAATGGCTAGCCAAATGGTTCCACTAAATAGTGGAAACCAAATGACAAACCCTAATTTTATGTCAATTAGTCAACAGTCAATCCCTAATCATGTGATTAGGCCATCTTAATGGCAAGTGGATGATCACGGTTATGAGTCTAGTGCATCAAATGTTCTGGGTGAAGTTAAGGATATAATGGAGCATTATACTAATATGATAATGAAATACTATAGACAAATAGCTATAGATGTTAATTTCCTAAAAAAGTAGCAAAACTCTATAGAAAGTTGATGTCCTAAAGAGGGTGGTCCATCAAGATTTAGTTGTAGGTGGTGTGGTGGTCAACAATTTTTGAGAAACTATCCTAATGCTAAATACGACATATGTGGGAAGTCCAACCATCTAGCTAGTACTTGCTAGAGTAAGATTAGCTCTCTTTAGCAGCAAGAGACTAAGTAGTCAGGTCCAATTAATTATCGAGCACAAGGAAATAACCTTCAAAAGGATGATGGACCAAAGCAAATATTATAGAAAGGAAAAGCTATCATAGAAGAGCTGACCAGTGCTAGTAGTGTCAGCCTTATCAAAGCTATCCATGTCAACACCACTAAAGCTTCCAATTTACAAGCCATTACAAGAGGACATAAGGTTAAAGAAGCCATTAGAGATAATATAAAGCCTATTCAAGTAAATCCTAAACAAGATGATAAGGGGATGCAAGTCCTCAACCCTAATGTGGAAGCCGATCCTTTAAGAGCTATTGATAGCAAAGCTAACTCCAATAAGAAGCTACCAAAGAAGAAGGTGAAAGCCAAGAAAGAGGCACCTAAGCATGTTCATCAAACTAAGAGAAAGAATGGTCTAGCAAAAGAAGAGAACCATTGGTAATTATCGTGAATTTAAATTAGCCAATTCACTTTGAGAGGTAAAGCTTGATATGAACCTCCTACAACTGATCAAGTTATCTCCAAGAGTGTGTAAAGAGTTTAAGAATATCCTTCGCACTGGGAATATCATCGAACCCTTCGGAATAGCCCAGATGGGAGATGACTAGTTTGAACATGCTGAAAAGCATTAACCAAGGGTGGTAGCATATGTTAATGGCATATTAGTGGATCATGCCATTGTGGATATGGGATCCTCTGTCAACATTATGAGTTTAAAATTGATGGAAAGGCTAGGACACTGGACAGGAAATCCAAAAGGATGCCTCCACAATTCTTCAAGTGGGTGATGATAGTTTACAACAACCGAAAGGTTGCATTACCAAAGTCCACGTGACCTTACTAATATGAAATGCATTTTAGACATTAGGGTTATTAGGTTTGCAAGGGGCGGCCAAGCTATCAAATATTGTTAGCAAGGCCATGGATCTTGATAACTTGACTGTCAAGTTGATGTACTACGACTCTCCCATACCCCAACCCATAGCATAGAAAGCCTCACACTCAACGTGGGTCAATTGTTCGAAATCAAGTGTTATGCATCCAAGAGATAATTCTCTTGATACCACATATGAAAATGTGAATGTGAGGTGAATGGTATATGTGCTCAAAAAAGTCAACTTATAAATGAATTGGTGTGGATGTGCACAAATAACCCTTTCATGATTTCATTCTAGCATATTGCTTTGTTTGTTGCTAAGCCAACACCGAAACAACCCGTGTGATGCTGCCTTTTCTAAGAATTAAATCAAATGAATCCTATATGTTAGAATATGCATAAAATCAAAATTTTAATGGTACTTAATTGCAACAATCCCCTTTCCCCTATTGTTTAAGATTTTGCATTTAATGTGTAGGTTAAAAGGGTATTTCATGTAAATTTTCTTTATGTAGAAAGTGATAAACACGCACTTTGACATATAAACAAGGGTAAATCGAGGTCGATCCTACATATAAACGAGGGTAAACTGAGGCTGATCCTCATGGTTTACCTCCATTACACTTGCACATACGAAATTCTAAATTTTCATAATTTTTTGGGCACAAAAACTATTGTTTTCCTATTTTATTTGCCCAAAATCGTATTTTTAAGTATTTTTTTTCTATTTTATTTATATAAAATGCTATACTTTTTTATTTTACTAAGTCAAAAAATTAATTCACACTTTAATCCATCATCAAATTTGATTTCATCCCACATGAACATGATTCGATTTTCTAAAACCAAGAAAAACATCATTTTTTCACTTAAAACACGCATTTTGGGGTTTTAAAAATTAATAACTCATATGCACGGACACACGTTCTCTATTTTATGTATCAAAACCCTAAAAAACATCACAACTAAGCTTCAAACAAATCTTCATTGTATATGAACAAGATTTGCACCATCAATTATCAAAAAGAATTCGAATTTTTTTAAAAAGAGGCTTACCACCATTTTTCGGGTTTTGGATCTCAAGAATTGAACTTTCAGATAGCCATCAGACCCACCATTGATCTTCAAACATTGGTAGTCATCATTCCTTAGCATTAGCATGATCTCATATCAATTCACGTCAAGCCCGACAATCGATCTCCATCCCGGTCTTCTTCCAAGAATTCCCATATGAATTGCCCTCAAGAGGAGAGAGAGAGGGAGGAGAGAGAAAGACTAAAATTACATCTTAGTGATAAGGCCACCAATTTTAGATCTAACACCAGTGAAATAGAGTGAGCAAATCAAGGATCGGGCTGTTATGATTAAATCATGTGGTTGTTCTTCAGCCTCCATACCCCCCTCTCCATCAAAATCATCACGACGAATACATGCGCCTTCTTCTTTTTTTCATTTTTTGAAAAAAAGCCCCCCCCTTTCACACAAAATTTTGGGGTTGGGAGAGGCCTCTAGGGTCACACCCCTTCCCCCAAATGTCATTTTACACTATGCTTTGGTCTTTTCTTACCCTCTTTTGCTCGCGGCCTTTGGGCTATCACAATTTTCAGCATTCAATTCTCATGCTAAAATTTTCTACTGGACTGTCTCAGAGCCTCACAATACCTGAAAATGTTCCAAATTGTTCTAGCACCTGAAAATTTTATGAAAAATCCATGACCATTGTGAGATTCGTCTTCAAGAGTGATTTTAAATTTCATCTTACACGATCACTTAAAATTGTCAAGTCCACATGACAACCATTTCATTGAGCTTTAATTTTCACTTCAATTTGACAAAATGTAGTAGATTTTTGGCTTTCTTTGGGTCATAAAATCTTACTCTCAGACTATTTGAGGAGCTACAAAAATTGTGTAAGGTTAGCCTAATATTTCTTATATAACACGTGGATTAGTGTTCGCTAGTAGTTATCAGGAAAAAGAAAAATAATCAAATTCAGGTTTGTGTAGATTTCAGGGAGCTCAATAAATGGATGGTCAAAGATTACTATCTATTGTCATTTATTGATCAGATTCTAGATTGGTTATTTAGCGGGTAGGGATATATATTTGTTTATGGACTATTTTGTCAATTATAACCAATCAGCTATTGTAGAGGAAGATAAGTTGAAAACAACATTTATAACTATATTTAGGACCTTTGTGTATCATGTTATGGCTTTAGGATTATGCAATGTGCTAGGGTGTTGGCAACGTACAGCTAATAAAACTTTTGGTGATATTTTCCTAGAGGAGGTAAAAGTCTTTATTGATGACCAGGAGGTAGCCACCACTAGGGAAAGGCACTTGATTATTTTGGGGAAATGTTTTGAGTGGTATAGGCAATTCTGCATTGCTCTCAATCTAAGAAAGTGTGTCTTTGGAGTACCCTATGGATTACTATTGGACTATATGGTTAGCTTGGCTAGCAAAGGTTATTATCACCGTGAGTCTGCCATGTACTGCTAAAGAAGTGAATAGCTTTCTGTTGTCAATCAGATATTATCAACCATTTATTAGTGCACTGACTGAGAGGACATTGTCATTGACAAATCTATTGTTCTTTAACTATCTATTTGTTTGGAGTGATCCATATCAAGTATCCTTCAAGGATGTGAAGTAGGAATTGGCAAAAGCACCAGTCCTAAAAGCATCTAAAAGGAGTGAGATATTTTATATATTTTCAGTGGCCAAATTGTATAGTATTAATTGCTATTGTCTAGCTCAGATTTAGGAGGAGAAGTGGTACCATCTAATTGTGTTTGCTAGTCACAAATTGGGGTATACAAAATTAATTATACCTACATTGAGAAATTGTGCCTTGTGATGGTCTTTGCAATGAATAAATTCAAGCACTACATCCCGTATAAAAAGTAGTATTTTATGAAGGTAAAGGGGCTAAGGCTATTATTGAATAAGTTGCAATTGTCTGACCACCTAGCAAAGTGACTGATCACTTTGCAAGAGTTTGACTATGAAATTAAGAGTAAGCCACCAAAGTTACAAGGCATTGTTGAATGTCTTGTGGATTTTGAGGAGTTGAAGGAAGTCTTAGCTGAAGGTAGTGACCTTGAGGGTCTATTTAAAATTGATACAGCCTCCATTCTATCCTGGTATGCTGTCATAATGTACTATTTATCTACAAGAGAGACTAGAGCTACTTTGTCGAAAGTTAAAAGGAGGAAAATTATGCAGCAAGCCTTGAAATTTTCCTTGATTGCAAGAACACATTGGCAAAGGAGTCAATGATGTCTATTGCAATGTGTTATGATCGATGAGGTTCCATTTATCTTGGAAGAGCATCATGACTCCTCTTATGGAGGACACTTTGTTGGACAGTTAACTATATAAAAAGATTTGACAACCAGATATTGATGGCCATCCACTTTCCAGGTTACATTCTTGTATGTCAGGATATATGATACATGTCAGAGATAGGACAATAGGGAGAATATGAAGCATCCACTAACTCCCATTATGGATATACTACCATTTGAGAAGTGGAGTATTGATTTTGTTGGACCTATACATCCTTCATTGACTATGTAGAAGCATTATATCATTGTGGCGAATAGACTATTTCATGAAGTGGTCCAAAGCCCATGCTACGATGAATAATAATGCTAAGGAACTGGCTAGTTTTATTTTAAAACTGATTATTTGCCATTTTGATCCACCTAAGGAGCTTGTGTCTGATCGTGGGATACATTTTTTAAATAAAGTGATTGATGAGGCTTTGAGAAAAGCTCTGAATATTAAACATAATAAGACCACACCTTATAACCCTCAAGCTAATGGGGCAAGTAGAGAGTGCCAATAGGCAACTTGTGGGAATTTTATTGAAGGTTGTATCTGAAGGTAAGAGAGATTGGCATAAGACATTTATGTGGTTGCTTAGGCTTATAATACAACATGCAAAAGAGCTATAGGCCATACCCCTTTTAAATTAGCATATGGAGAAGAGTGTGTTTTACCTTTATAGATGGAGCTTCCTACAATAAGATTCGCTCTAAACATTCTCTAGGCGAAGAGGAAGTATTACAAGAAATGTTAATTTTTCTTGCATATCTTGACAAGATTAGATTACAAGCCTTGTTACATCAGGAAGTAGGGAAGAAGCAAATGAAAATGCTTCATGACCTTCGGGCTAAGAAGTATAAATTTGCTAAGAGTCAATTGGTTCTATATTATGATGCTCACTGTGAGCTATTTTCAGGCAAGTTTGAACCTAAATGGGACGATCCTTATAAGATTTTTCGTATATGAAAGAATGGCTTTACAGCCCTTTTAGCAGATTTGCAAGAGGTAGAGTTCAAAGCTAAAGTAAACTTCAATAAACTGAAGCCCTATTATGTGTAGGGGCTGACATCAGACTTTGTTTGCATATCCTTCAGGATCCAAGTTAAACTTGCAAATGGTATCAAGATTATTGGATGGAAAAAAAAATTCCTTATCTTGAGCATCCATATTTAGAGTAGCATTACCACCAAGGCAAAGTCATCTAGTGGGGTCAGGGTTATCACATCACTGAGGCAAGATGGATCTTTCACATGAGATATTAAGGTCTATTGCCATCACCCTCATTGGGTTCTTACTAGCATTCCTATTGAGTAGATGAGGAAGAAGGCATTGCACCTATCTTATACCCTCTCTCTCAATTGGACTTTGATTATCATAAGTACAAGTAGGTTGATTTCCATGGTAGCTTATACCAGTGAAGCCTTGGTTTATACATTATATTTTGATGGAGCTTCTTGATGACCTGCTAAGCATGAGAGTATTGGGGTTGTCATTAAAGATCCATGTCAGTGAGTGATTCTAAAAAATGGGAGTGTATTTAAGTACTACTTTTACAAATAACATGGCAGAATACAAGGCCTTGCTTATGGGGCTACTCAGGTCAACATGGCCGTTCCAATAGGATTTAATGATTGATTTCGTTAGGCTAAGAGGGCCATTCATTTTGCAATGACACAGTTTAAGTTTGTTAGGCCAAGTGGGCCATTTGGTTATTTGGTATGGATGTGGTTAATGGGTTTCTGTCTTAGTGCTACACTAAACAAAATTCAACGAAGCACTTGGAGAGAGCCTCTTTTGTAGTGCAGAATCTTCTTATGGCCAAGTCCAGGTGATGTCCTTCCTTTATTCCCTATGTGTATATGTATGTGGGAAATTTTTTTCTTTTCTTGGGGACCGGCATTCAAGGCATGAAGTTCCAAGGTTAGGTTAAGTGTGTATGGGGAGGTTTCCTCCTATAAAGACATTGTCAAGCACTCTAAGCATTGTTTTTTAGGGTAGTCCTAGTGACCCTGTTCTGCTAGCGTGCTAGGCAGTTAGATCTAGGAATTCCTATTAAGTGTGAGGCAAATAAGGAAGCTTGCCAAATAAAAGAGAAGAAATAATGAATATATTTAAAATATATAAAATATGAAGGTGTGTAAAAAGGGGTTCTAACCCCTCAAATCAAGAAAGAAAATTTCCAAGAGCAAATGATCATTGCCTTGCGAAGGCTTGGTAGGTTCTTGGGGGGGATGCATCAGACTTGGGACTGAGGCCTTGTCTTCTTGGGGATGGCATTTAGCCAAAGAATAAATATGGATGGTTGGAGCAAAAATAAAAGTGAGCAGAAGAAGAAAAGGATTTAGTGTCGCCTTGCGAAAGCTTGGTTGGTTCTTGGGCACCAAGATAGGACTTGAGGTCGATGCCCTAATCTTCTTGGGTCACAATATGCTCAGCTCCCTCCTTTTTACACACTTGAGTATAAAGTATTGAAGGAAAAATGTAATAAAATGGAAGAAATATATAGACCAGGCTATAGGCATTCTCGCCTAGTAGGAGTTCTTAAGCCAATTGTCATAGGGCAAGTAGGCAAATCAGACCACCACTTATGATGATTCCTTTGATCATTCTTTTTAGCTATTCTATGTCAAAGAAATTGGTTAGCAACTAGCTTTGGATTTCTATTAGATTATGATTAGTCTATCCCTTGTGTGCTTCATTCTTTGATTTTGTCAGGGGTAGGGTGAGAGCTGTAGCTGTGCTCAATTATGTATTTTTATTTGTAGTAGCTTGATGCCCTTTATGGTTTCTATTTATGCATATCAATTCTCATGGGTTCGACGAGCTGATTCGCCCTATCCCATGGTTGCCAATGAGAGCTAATTTTAAAGCTGGAATTCAAGAGTAAAGGTGGCCAGCCCATAAAAAAGACAATTTTAGTGAAAAATGAAATGATCACGAATCAAGGAGCTGGAGATTTCCTAGATACATTTCAATGTCAAGAATCCAACGCAAGTATCACTTTTGTCAAATGACCCCCCATTTAATGGCCGCAAGGTTTGACATTATGAAGCAACTACTACTAGATACAAAAGCCAAAAAGCATCAAGAAAGGCTAGCATGATAGATTTTGATGCTACTAGAAAGCCGTTCATCTAGTCGGATCACAATTCCGAGGCCGTTTGCCCCTCCATCCAATACAAAATCACTTGTAGCCCAGTGTGAAAATGTCAATTTTGAACTAAATATGTTGGGAGTTAGAGGTAACCATAGTTTAGAGGCCTCAATATTCACAAAAATCACATGAGATGGGGGATGTATTTATTTCAGTGCCCCTTCCATTAAAATTTTGATTTTTTTGGCATGATGCTACAATTTTGTCGACCCTCTAGGGCATCAAATCCATCAATTCTTCACTCTCCATCACCTCAATTCTTGCAAGAAACAATGTAGGGAATGGAAGATCTATTTTCAATCTTTCTCTCTCCTCTTTGTTTCTTGTGCATATGGTTGCGTATGAGAGAGAGAGAGAGAGAGAGAGAGAGGGAGGGAGGGGGCTGATTTGATGAATTGAGGATGGACGATGGTTCAAAGCATAATGGCATATAGATCAAATAGTTTGGATGCGTCAACTTGGAAAATAGCATTAGCGGCTCCATTTTCTTGAAATACAAGATGTACATATGTAGATTTTAGAGTAAGCAACTCTTATTTGATTTTTATGATAAATCGTTAGTGTATATGATAGAAAGATGATTGAAATATGTCTTTTGATGTCTGCAATTTTAGAAATTCATTCATTTTTCTTTTTACATATTAAAAATAATAAAATTGTAAAATTTAAAATACATGACTTAATGAAAAATTGTGTTTTTTCTAGGTTTTGGAGAGCAAATGATATTCATATGGCATAAAAATGGGTATGTTGATAGGTTATACTTCACATCATTCATACAAATTAAAAAACTTAGAAAAATCAATCATGTGTGTTGAAATAAATAAATAATAGTCAAATTGAGAAAATTTAAGAAAAAATAATTCTTATGCATTAAAAATTACAAAAAATTAGGAGAATGTTTGTGATTGTATAATCAAGATAAAGCATGAGGGCTTGCCTTAGTTTTCCTTTATTTATATGTTAAAGTGTATGTTTAGAACTTGTTTCTATGGAAAATTATCACAAAATCTATCTACAATCATGCAAGCAAGAAAAATGTAAATGGTAGGGGGTATGGGGCTGAAATGGAAAGATATTTGATTAAGTTGCTGATTTTTTTGCATATCTTGGCATATAGGCTATGGTTTATATAAGTTTTAAGGGGTTTAGTAGCACGAGTTAGTGTAGCACGATGCCAGTAGAAAGAAATCATGAAAAGATTGTTTATGCACTTCACATTGGTTGGTTTTTATTTAAGTTATTTGAGCATAGAATATCATACACTTTGCATCAAATTGGATATTGGGCATGCTTCAAATGGGGATAGTAGATGGCACAAGCTTATGCTTGAAGATTACCTTGGAGAAGCTAGAGATGGTACCACCCCATAATTCAACTCCAGATAGAAGCAATGATCTCACCAAGGTGTCAGAGAGGTATTTCTTGGGTGCCCAATATATAATCTCCCTGACATTACACATTTTCTCAAGTGCATAGTAGGCTCATTTTCCAACTTCCAAGCCACCCATGGCACACACTACAAGGATACAGAGACATAGCGATGGCATTTTCTGACGCAAAATAGCGGCTTCGCTATTTGCGTCGCAAATGTGATGCAAATAGCAACACAAATAGTGATGGTGCTCATACAAAAAAATGCGGGCCGAAACCCGAGCATGTTATTTTATGCAAACAAACGAAAGAGAGAGCGAAAGGGAGAGCAAACTCCATCTTGCATTTGAGAGGGAGAGGGAGAGAAAGAGAGAAAGAGGGAGAAGGAAATCTTCTCGCCGCCACCGCCGTTGTTTGCGAAGAAGAGGAGAAGTGTACGGAGGGCGAAGAGAAGCCACCGTCGTCAAGAGGAGCTGCCGAATCCATCCTCGGGCCTTTGCGATGAGTGCATTGTTCCTTCTTGCTTTGTTTTTGTTTTTTTTCCTTTTCTTTTACTTGTTTTTGTTAAAAATCATGTGTATTGAGAGAGAAAGAGAGGAAATGAGAGAGGGAGAGGAAATGAGAGAGGAAGAGGAAGAGAGAAAAGGAAAGAATGAACAAGAGAGAGAGAGGGAGAAAACATTAAATATAATAGGGAAAGAGAGAAAGAGAGGGAAAGGGAGGGAGGATGGGAGGGAGAGAGAGAGAGGGAGGGAAAGGGTGTTATTGTTTTATTTCTTCTTTTCTTTTTTTCTTGTTTTTTGTTGTCGTGGTAGCGGTAGTGGTAGTTGTTGTTTAATTTCTTTTTTTCTCGTTTGTTGTTGTTGTCGTAGTTGTAGTAGTAGTAGTGGTAGTGGCACTGACAGTAGTAGTTATTGTTCTTTAATTTCTTTTTTTTTTTGTTTGTTATTTTATGGTAGTCGTAGTCATGATCGTAGTTGTCGTAGTTGTGATTGTAGTAGTAGTACTAGTAGTAGTAATAGTAATTTCCTTGTTTGTTGTAGTAGTAGTAGTAGTTTTTTTTCTTTTCTTATATATTGTTATTTAGTTTTCTTGTTTATTTGTTGTTGTTGTTATAGTAGTAGTAATCCAAGAAAATCACAAAAAAATATTTTTCTAATACTTTGTTGATTTTTTGTACATTTGGAGGTTTGAAATAAAGAAGAGGGTGGGAACAGCCTCTTGGAAAATCCAAGAAATCACTAGATGGAAATATTTCATGGACCAGTTTACCAAGGGGGAGTGAAGAGTAAAGATCAATGAATGAAGGTGAAGGAAAAATGTGTAATGTGAAAAGAAAAGACATGAAATAAAGTTTGAGCCATCCAAAGGGCATGTGAGACTCATAATGTCATGGCTTTGGAGCCTTATGATAATTCAAACAAATGGGACCCTTCTTGGAAGCATTAGTGGAAGAAAAATCAAGCATATGATTTTGTAAGATTTTTTAAAAATACTTCCACTCCGATCCAAAAAAACTTTTCAACATAAAACTTGTAGCGCGGGAGCTAAAGTTTTGGTTGGTATGTTTTTATAATTTTTTGGAGCTACGAGTTGGGAGATATTCCCAAAATGGTGGATGCCAACTTTTTTCAACTGCGGTGGAGACCACCTCCCAATTTTATACACACCCACACTTTATTTCCCACACTTAACACTTCCATAAAACATCATTCATTAGAATTCCTCTCCTAAATCACTTAACCCTTTCTCCTCTCTTCTCCTCTTTCTCAAGCTAATAAACCATTAGAATTCCCCTCCTAAATCACCTTCAAATCATCCTTAATTGTAGTAGTAATGTATGAATTCTCACTACTCTCTCTCCATTATTGCTAGATATGATCTTATTTTATGAAGATTCTCTATATTTTTTTATAGGAGAACTCTTGGACTCAAGCTATGGGGGGAGAATGGAGACAACTCACCTATGATGGAACTTGATTAAGTACAAAATTGGCCAACAAAACATCTAGATGGAGCTTCCACATTGGTGGAACCGCCTTAATGCAACTTTGGTGGTGTTAATTCCTATTCTATCTTAACCTCCTCCCTAAATACCCTCAAGGCCTATATAAAGAGGCATTCTCCTTTGTAATTTGCAAAAGAGAGAGCCAAGAGGCCTTCTTCAGCCTTATTGAGCCTTCTCCATTCTCTCTCATGAGCTTATCCAGTTCATTCCCTTACTATAGCTTATGCATGCTCTTCAGTGTAATAAACCCATGCTATTGGTGTCCATATTGTGTATATTGGTTATGTCTTGAGGGTTCTCCATCTCTTGTGCCCTCTTAAGTTTTATTGATTCATCTATTTTTTGTAGTTCTCTCTCTCTCTCTCTCTCTCTCTCTCTCTCTCTCTCTCTCTCTCTCTCTCTCTCTCTCTCTCATTTTTCCTCTCTTCTCCCTCATAAGCTCCTCTCCCTCTTGCATAGCGTCCTAGTCCGCTCTTTCATGACTAGGTGATGCCCTTACCTCATTGACTTTGTGGAAGAATGGAGTTTGGCATAGTATAGAGGCTGCCATACAGAATTTCCTTCGTCATAAATTGGTACCCCCACTGAGGACATTCTCATCCACAATTCTCTACCTCCTTATGTAGGATGATACAACACATAGTGGTGCATCCTCTGCAACAAGTGCTCCAAGTCGCTCTTCTCCAATGCCTTCACCAACTCTTTTTGAAGCTGGTCGAAGTCGACGACTCTCACAATGGTCTCCTAAGAAAGCCCAAGAAAGGAAGTATGCCTATCAGATGACGGCACGTATGCGGATAAAATGTGTTCACCTTAGAAATTTAATTCTCTCACAATGGAAAAAATCATGTTGCCATCAATTGCTAGGTTCTCATAATTATGGTGAGTGTTTTGCAAACAAAGTGAAGGCCCTTCTGGGAGGTCCTCATCTCCAAATCATCAAATCCCTCTCTCTCTTTAGCCTAATCCACATCAAAGGAGGACAACTATGCATGAATGGTGTGGACTTTTGTAGAGGTGCAAAGTATGGAGACTACCTTCAACTGTTGCTAGCTCGAAGGTTGGGTGTGGTTGAAAAGGTGGCCATCACACCGTATGAAATATATGTCGTCGAGGATGGACACAGTAAGGCAAGAACAATCACTGGTGAGCAAATTCTCTGTATAGCAAAGTTGGTGGGTTCTAGAAAGAAACACTCTAGGAAAAATCCTTTATAATTCAAGAAAGTGCATTCCCTGTACTCCCTTAAGTAGTCTCCACTTATGAATAATAATAATGGCCCAAATTTCTACACCTTCCACTCTGTACAAAACATCCGAGTTAATGTATGCATCAGTAAGAAGATTTTATTCCAGCAGCGTCTTGTCATGTACTTTAGGGCTGAAAAATTAAGGGAGATTCTTATATCACCAGAACCTATAATCTTCTTAATGCTAGACTACAATGCATACTTCAATGTACATGTGTTTATTTTGTTATAATAGTTTCTCATGAATCACCGCGAGTTGTATGGACCAATCCAACCTCTTGCTATGCAAACTGTGCATATTATAGTCAGCACAAAGCTTAGATTCCAAGGCATTATTAGAAGCGTATTGGGGCCTAGACGTCTTGCTGAAATCAATGCATCTGTGAACCCATTCATCATTCCCCTCATAAAATATAACTTAAGTATAGACGTGTTCAACTTTGTACTCTACTAAGGCAACATGGCATTTCCAAGCTTCTTTGGGCGCAATGGGAAAAATGCAGTGGATTTTTTGGACAACCTTGAGATGGCCTTCCTTGTCTCTGGGAGGGATGATGAAGCATTAAAGTTGAGGGCTTTTCCTTTGGTGCTCAAGGAAGAAGCTAGAATGTGGTTCCAAACTCTAAATCTGGTCCAAAGAGCTGAATGGGAGGGATTGAAGGTAGCTTTCTTGCAGAGATTTCAACAAACTAACTTAGCTGAAGAGTTATGGCAACAGCTTTTGGCCCTCCATCAAAGTGATACTTATGGTTATGCAACTTATGAGGAAGGGTTTTTGAAGCTTTGGGGGAAGTGGTCAAACTCCTCGTACTAGGACTCAAGAGCAAAAGCAGTCATGACCTGCAATTTTACAACCACCTTATGTCCAAGCTGAAACCCCTACTGTTCAACCAAATGTTAATATCATAAAAATAAAGGAGGTGGTCAGGGATAGAAGGCTTCAAGAAGAAATAGCGAGAGGTAAGATGAAGGTAGATGTAGTAGAGACCATGCCTATCAAGTGGGTACATGTCCAAACTGAGGCAAGCAAGGAAGCAATCAATGAGGCAAGTACATCACGAGCACCTAGAGATGAAGGGAAGAAGAGAAAGACTCAAACTACGTCTAAAATTGATATCTCTGACTTCCCTTTGGGTTCTTGGATACAACCTTATGATCTGATAGCAGATGTGAGCTCTCAAGGGCCAAAAATTACTTAGCCACAACTACTTCATGCCTCTCCAAAGCCACAATGACAATGGTAAAAAGTGGTAAGCAGAAGGGCAAGGCAAGGTAAAATGGTTAGTGCAATCAAGGCATATGACCTCAAAGATATAGTGCCTTTAGTGCAGGCTCAAATCAAAGGTCAATGGATTCGAAAAACATACATCGATAGTGGAGCAGAGGTTTGTGTCATGACAGAAAAGCTTATGCATCAATTAGGCATAGAAGTAATGGAATCCTCAACCTTTAGGGCAAAGATGGCCAACAATGATGTGGTCACATATGTGGGTGTAGTGAAAGCTTTGAGAGTTTCTGTTTTTGAAATCACTGCAGCAGTGAATGTTTATGTGATGCCAGTAAAGGGAGAAGGATATCCCCTCATCCTAGGGAGACCTTGGCTTATGGGCATCAGAGCTAGGCAAAATTGGGCAATAGGGGATCTGGATTTGAGGCCACGTAAGGTGGGTAGCCACGATCAAAAGGTGGTTTACAACTTGAAGAGTGGGCATTAAGAGAACCTTGAACTAGTAACATCTGTCGATGAGTGGAGCTCAAGTGGATGCTCCTCATTGGTAGAAAAGGAAGAGAGTTCAAGTGGAGAGAGTGATAGCACTCTCGAATTTATGGGAGTCACCTTAAAGGAACCTACCTCATCAGAAGACAACCCAAGAATCCAAGGAGGAGATGTGTGGGATGATAGCCTAGAGAAGATGATATCTAATGATATAAAGGATGAAGAAAGGGAGGGTTATCTAAATGTTCTCAAGAAGCATGCATCATTGTTTATTTCTGATTATACTCACATTAAAGATGTCATTACAGTGAAGCTTCACATCCAACTCAAAGAAGGAAGCAAACCTGCAGTACAAAGATTGAGAAGACTGGGAGTTGTGGAACAAGATGCACTGTTGACGAAGATGAAGAGACTCTTGAATGCAGGATTCATATACCCAGTGGAAGATTCAGAATGGGTCTCCCTAGTAGTAGTGAGGCTAAAGAAAAATGGTAAGTGGCAAGTATGCATGGATTACAAGCCACTAAATGTTGCAACAAAGAGGGACCACTTCCCTCTCCCATTTCAGGATGAAATCCTGAATGAAGTAGCGGGACATGAGTGATATACAGTGTGTGATGGCTACTTTGGCTACTTCTAGATTCGCATTGTAGAGGAGGATCAAAAGAAGACCACTTTCATCACACCATGGGGTTGTTTTGCCTTTCAGGTCATGCCTTTTGGTCTCACAAATGCCCCAGCAACCTTTCAACGATTCATGAATGTGGTCTTCCAACCTTCCTTTGGTAAGTCAATAAGGGTTTTCATAGATGACTTTTGTATTTATAGCTCAAGGAACATACATCTACGGAAGGTTGATGAAGGATTTACTCGCTTAGCTAGGTTGGGTGGACAACTAAATAAGGATAAATGTCACATTGGGGAAAGCAAGGTTACACTACTAGGGCATGTAGTGTCAATTGAAGGAATTGAGGTAGATCCAAAAAATGTAGAAACATTGCTAGCTCTACCTTCCCCAACCTCCATCAAACAATTAGTCTCCTTCTTACAAAAGCTAAGATATTTGGGTAGATTTATACATTTACTCTCTCAAGCCATATATCCTCTACAGGAACTGGCACGCTAAGAAACACTTGTATGGAGTGAACAAAGTGAAGGATATTTTAAGGAGATAAAGAAAATGTTGGGGTCACTTCCTATAATCCTCTAGCCTTGTTGGGAAGAAAAATTCTTTGTAAACCTTGGCGTGGAAGAAGAGGCCATTGGTGCTACTCTCCTACAAAAAGATCCAAAAACATCCTTCATGAGGCCTGTGTATTTTGCCATCCGCCTCACGAAAGCCTTAGAGAAGGCTTACACCTCCATGGAACAACTAGTGTTGGCCCTCACGTTTGCAGTAACCAAATTTCGGCCATATTTGCTTCGAAAGAGGTTCGTGATCATCATTGTGGAGGATATGTTTCCCTATGCACTACAACATATGGAAATCTCTGACAAAATAACAAAGTGGGTAGTCCGACTTCAAGAGTTTGATTATACAGTGAAGGTTGAAAAAACAACTTGAGCATGCCAGGCTGATATTTTGACAAACAGGTGCTATGAGAAAAATCTTAGGGTGAAAAGAAAGGACCTTCCACCACCCCCATCCATAAAGACTCTTGTAGATGCTCATAGCCTCTACTTTGATGGTGCATACAAGAGAAGTAAGGATAAGGCAGCCACAAGCATTGTTATTTTCTCTCCTTTAGGAGAGAAAATCTATGGTGAAGGAATCATCTTGGAAGGTGTCCACTCTAATAATGAGGCAGAATATCAAGCTTTAATTCATGGTCTTTGTTGGTGTCTTAGTAATTCAATCGAGAGGTTGAATGCTTTTGGATACTCCATGCTATTGGTAAAGCAGATGCAAGGTACATGGGCATGCAAAAATATAAACCTCTCTAGTAAAATGAGAGAGGCCAAATCTCCTATGAGAAGATTTAGGGAGGCACAAGTACATCATGTGCCAAGAGACCAGAACAAGGATGCTGACCATCTAGCATCATCAAAGCTGAATGAGTCAATGGTGGGAGCAATGGCTATCAAACCCCTACTTCAGCAAGGCAAGGAAGACTTAGAAGATATTCTACACCTCTTAGAGCAAGGAGAAGCTCCCAAACACATGACTAAGGGAGAAAGACAATGGCTAGCTCGGAAGGCTACAAGATATCGCATGGTAAACGATAGTTTGTATTGTCTTGGTAAGTATAGTATGCTTAGGAAAGTACCTTCAAAGTGGAAAATTGAAGAAATCTTAAAATTTTGCCATGATTATGTGTGTGGAGGCCACTTTACACATGACATCACAAGTAGAAAGGTTCTACAAGCCGGCTTTACTTGGAGATGTCAAATATTGATGTCAAACATGTGAAGAATGTCAGAAATTAGGACCACGATGGCTCATAGCAAAACCCCAAATCCCAATCAAGGTCTATGGACCCTTTGAGAAATGGAAAATTGATGTCATAGGGCCTCTACCACGCACTCCATCAGGAAAAGAGTATATTATCATGGGGGTAGATTACATGATTAGATGGGTCGAGGCTATGCCAACTAGAAGAATCACTACTAAGGAAGTGAGTAAATTCATATTTGACCACATTTGTTGTAGGTTTGGTACCCCTCTTGAAATACTATCAGATAGAGGACCAGGGTTTAGAGCTAATGTGGTGGGTGAACTCATGCAAAAGCTAAATATTCAACAACGACACTCTACCCCTTACTACCCTCAATGCAATGGATTGGTGGAGAAGGTAAATGGAATGATTTGTGAAATCATCAACAAACATGTACATTCAAGGCCCCGGGAATGGGACAAGCACCTTAGTGGAGCTCTATGGGCTTACTGGACCTCCTTCAAAACCATGTTAGGGTTCACATCTTTTCATCTAGTTTATGGACAAGAGGCTATTTTGCCTATTGAGGTGAAATTAGCCAGCCTTCAAGTATTAGGTGGCACAGTAGGCTCTCAAAAGGAGAAGTTACATCAAAGATTGCTGGACCTAGAGAGGCTACAATTGGATCGTGAAGAAGCCATCAACCACTACTCCCAGGAAGCTGAGAAGTGTAGAGAAAAGTTTAACAAGAAGCTAATAGATAAAAACATCAAGGAGGGATCTTTAGTGCTTTGATATGACAATCGCTTTGATAAAAGAAAGGATGGCAAGTTTCTCTATCGGTGGGAGGGACCGTTTTGGGTCACAAAAAATTTCAACAATGGCTCCTACAAACTTCAAGACATTGAGGGAAAAGTGCACAAGGCCAAGGTAAATGGATGGCGCTTAAAACCCTATCACATCAGGGTGAGGAAAGCTCAAGATACCAAAGAGTGTCTAGAGGCATAAATACCTCTAGCCAAGTTGGGGGGGCTATATGATTCCAGAAAATCACCAAAAAAAAATATTTTTCTAACACTTTGTTGATTTTTTGTACATTTGGAGGTTTGAAATAAAGAAGAGGGTGGGAACAACCTTTTGGGAAATCCAAGAAATCATTGGATGGAAATATTTCATGGACTAGTTTACCAAGGGGGGATAAAGAGTAAAGATCAATGGAGGAAGGTGAAGGGAAAATGTGTAATGTGAAAAGAAAAGATATGAAATGGATTTGGAGACATCCAAAGGCCATGTGAGGCTCATAATGTCATGGCTTTAGATCCTTATGATAATTCAAACAAATGGGACCCTTCTTGGAAGCATTAGTGAAAGAAAAATCAAGCATATGATTTTTAAAAATACTTCCACTCTGATCCAAAAAAACTTTTCAACATGAAAGTTGTAGCATGTGAGCTGAAGTTTTAGCTAGTATGTTTTTATAATTTTTTGGAGCTACGAGTCGAGAGATACGGCCAAAATGGTGGACGCTAACTTTTTCCAACTGCGGTGGAGACCACCTCCCAATTTTATACACACCCACACTTTCTTTCCCACACTTAGGACTTCCATAAAAAATCATTCATTAGACTCCCAACCCTTTCCCCTCTCTTCTCCTCTCTCTTAAGCTAATAAACCATTAGAATTCCCCTCCTAAATCACCCTCAAATCATCCTTAATTGTAGTAGTAATCTATGAATTCTCACTACTCTCTCTCCATTATTGCTAGATATGATCTTATTTTATGAAGATTCTCTATATTTTTTTATAGGAGAGCTCTTGGACTCAAGCTATGGGGGGAGAATGGAGACAACTCACCTATGATGGAACTTGATTAAGTACAAAATTGGTCAACAAAAAACATCTAGATGGAGCTTCCACATTGGTAGAACCGCCTTAATGCAACTTTGGTGGTGTTAATTCCTATTCTATCTTAACCTCCTCCCTAAACACCCTCGAGGCCTATATAAAGAGGCCTTCTTCTTTATAATTTGCAAAAGAGAGAGTCAAGAGGCCTTCTTCAGCCCTATTGATCCTTCCCCATTCTCTCTCATGAGCTTATCCAGTTCATTCCCTTACTATAGCTTATGCATGCTCTACAATGTAATAAGCCCATGCTATTGGTGTCCATATTTTGTATATTGGTTATGTCTTGAGGGTTCTCCATCTCTTGTGCCCTCTTAAGTTTTATTGATTCATCTATTTTTTGTAGTTCTCTCTCTCTCTCTCTCTCTCTCTCTCTCTCTCTCTCTCTCTCTCTCTCTCTCTCTCTCTCTCTCTCTCTCTCTCTCTCGGTTTTCCTCTCTTCTCCCTCACAAGCTCCTCTCCCTCTTGCATAGCGTCCTAGTCTGCTCTTACATGACTAGGTGGTGCCCTTACCTCATTCACTTTGTGGTAGAAGGGAGTTTGGCATAGTATAGAGGCTGCCATACAGATTTTCCTTCGTCAGTAGTAGTAGTAGTAGTTTTTTCTTCTTTTCTTGTTTGTTGTTATTGTAGTAGTAGTTGCTGTTGTTGTCATTATTATTTTTTCTTCTTTTCTTGTTTATTGTAGTGGTAGTGCTAGTGGTATTAGTTTGTTGTTGTGGTAGTCGTAGTCATCATCGTAGTTGTGATTGTAGTAGTAATAGTAGTGGTGGTGGTTTTCTTGTTTGTTTTTGTTGTTGTAGTTTTTTTTCTTTTTTTGTTTATTGTTATTTACTTTTCTTGTTTGTTGTTATTGTTGTTGTACTAGTAGTAGTAGTAGTTTTTTATTCTTTTCTTGTTTGTTATTGTAGTAGTAGCAGCAGTAGTAGTTGTTGTTGTTGTTTTTATTTTTGTTTTTTCTCATTTTCTTGTTTATTATAGTGGTAGTAGTAGTGGTAGTGGTAGTAGTAGAGAGAGAGAGATGTTTTGTTAAAGGAAATGAGAGAGGGAGAGGAAGAGAAAAAGGAAGAAGGAATGAGAGAGAGAGAATAAACATACAACATAATAAAGAAAGAGAAAAAGAGAGAGAGATGGAAGGAGAGAAGATAATGAATGGATAAAAAACAAAGAGATAGTGGTGGCGAGGTCTGGTGAGGTCCGGTGCAATACCACGAGAGAGGAAAAACTTCAATATACGTTAATTTATGGGTGGGTGGAGACTTTACATATGTTAATTTTGCTGAGTTGCAAGAGAAGAAATATCTTCTCAAAAAATTTAAGAAAAAAAAAAGAATGATAACAAAAACAAATTATTTGTCGTAATGTAGACCAAATGGAAAACGATGAAGGTCGTGATGTTCAAGGTTGTGAGGCGTATCTTAATCAGTGTATCCCATGTCCTTGCTCTCAATGTAGGTTGGCAATTAGATGAAAATATCGATTGTTTATAGAATACGTACGACACTTCGACGAGTTTCAAAATCTGAGATCATTGATCAGGCGATCTTTGATTTTGAGGAAATGGTAAGAAAAATGTATATCAATCATGTATTGTATTTGCAAGCTAATTGAATGCCATATACAAAAACATTGGGTGTGACTGGAAAGTTTTCTATCCAAGGAGGTGACGTCTCATCCCAAGGAGGACTGCACCCTTTGCGGCCAGTTAGAAGAGTTTGTGGGCACGCGATGGATGGAGTGACTGAGCCAATCCACCACTTGGAAGGTACTACCCAATCTATACCATCAATACCAGAGGGGATAAGCAGCCTTCTAAAATTACATAAAATCTTGGAGCCCGAGATGGAGCCAATGATCGATTCATTGATGCCCATGGATATCAAGACTTCTGATCCACTTAGAGAGGAAGCATCCATACCATTATATGATGGGTATCAAGTATCTTGCCTGAAGATACTACTTGCAATCCTAAGTGTGCAAGCAAAATACGGGTGGACTGATGCGAGTGTGACTGAGTTGTTCAGATACCTTGTACGTACGCTTTCTTGATTTCTTTTTGGCACTATCATTAAAAACATTTGTTAGATATGATCAATGCCCCCACCCTCATTAGGTGCTACCAATGATCCATGGTGCTCAAAGTTGTAAGGCCCCCATTATGAGGAGAAGCCAAGTGTGAGCCCGGACATTGGTGGAGTCCTGACTTGTATATCAGATGAGGTCTATGTGACCGGATGGCAAAAAGGTGACCATTGTGGGTCTAATCTTTGGGTTAGACAGAGTGGTTAAGCTGGTAGCAACTCGAGGCACATTGCATTGAGTTGCGTAGTAAGGGAGTTAAAAAGGGCCCCTATTGTGGGGTCCGGGGGCCGCGGAAGCGGCCCCTGGCTGGGGGGTCCCAGGGGGGCCAGCGGCCCCCCTGGCGGGGGTCCGGGGGCAGCGCCCCCGGCCCGATGGTAAAGGGAATATTCCCTGGAATATTCCCTGGCCGACTAGTGGAGGCTCATATGGTAGGTCGGTCAGCAGGCCGACCTAACGACCTTCGCGGGCTATAAAAGCTAAACCCCTTCGCAGCCATCTCACACTCATCTTTCACCCAGTCAGAGTTGTTGTTCCAGCTAGCCTTAAGCTCTTCACCTATCTTCTGTCTAGATCGCCATCTAAGCTTCATTTAGTGGAAGCGCACGGGTGGACAGAGCCATCTTTGTATCAGTTGTTTGGAGTTAAAGAATTTTACTGATTCTCCTCTTATCTGTTGTGTACTCTCTATCTCTTTCTCAGATTCTGTTCGCTGCGCCGTGTAATATTTTACAACATTTGTGCTTTTTCTAGGTGTTTTATGATTTTTTTTTTCAAGTTACTGAAGTATTATACATTACCACTTGCAAATGCCATGCCTAAGTCTCATAATGATATGTGACATGTTTTACGAAAGCTTGGCATGGACTACAACAACATCCATGCATGCATCAATGATTGCATATTTTTTTGAGGAGAATATGATACTATGGAGACATGTCCAAAGTGTGGTGCTCACATGTATTGACAAGACTTGCAAGGACAAACCATCCCTTAAAAAGTTCTTAGACACTTTTCGCTTATCCCCCGTATAAACCACATGTTTTGTACGTCCGACATGACAAGCTTGACAATGTGTCATGTGCAGAATAGGTCCACAGATGGATTTCAACGAATATCTATCAAAGAGAGAACCAGGGAGAGAGAAAGACTGCAGAGGAGAGAGAGAATAAGAGTGACGAGGAGAGAGAAATACTAGAATTGGAGAGAGAAAGATAGGAAAGAGGAGGAAGCCATAGATGCTGTGAGCAAGAAGGGAGAGAAAGATTATAATTGTATTGATATGTCAAAAAGATATGAAATTTTACAACTTCTCTCCTTATATACCAATGTCAGGGTGACATGGCATGTTATCAACATTTTAACTATTTCCAACTTCTTACAATCCATCCCTTCCCAAAAGTTTTTGTCCTAAAAAACAAACCTAAAAGACTAGAAAAGGATAGATGAAACAGAGTCCTACTCTGATACAAGGGCTACAAAAATAGGAAAAGCACTAGTTTGTACTAAGTAATGGAGAGGATCGTAAGTGGGAAATGAAGGTGCAAAATCTTGCTCAAAACTTCCTGGATCAAAAGGTATTCCATCATAATGATTGTCCAAGAGAATAGAATGCCTCTCAACCACATACTCCAATCCACCCAGATCAAATGGATACGATGAAGTATCCCCATAATCAAATCCATGATCACATCCATAACCCCCTGGATCATAGGGAAGCACAATGCCATCTTCATATTCATGTATGCCCAAATCATGTATTATATCATCATCAGACATGTGCCGGTCATCATAACCATGATCAAGGCACTCATTAACAAATGCGTTCAATGGCTGTTGTAAACCTTGATTAAGTGTAAACTGTTGCCCAAAAATATCATCATGAGATTTCTCTAAGAGTCTAAAACCTTCAACATGACCATCTACATCTGCAAGTGTTTCATGTGATTCATCAACGAAGATGCCATCAGCTTGTACATCTTGCTCATCTGCAAGTGCCTCATGTAATTCATCAACGAAGATACCATCAGCTGTACATCTTGCTCTTCATTGTTCACTTCTTGTACATCTTCTTGGACTCGTACATCTTCTTGGTCTTCTTCTTGCTCATCCTCTTGTTGATCATGTTGTTCATTATCCAAATCTTGTTGTTGAAGAGATGGATGCTCATAAGCATAAGCATGTTGACCATAGTAACCATTCTGTAGCGAAGGTTCAATAGAATGATACTCTGCATTATGATATGGTACATCATATTTATAAGCATTAACATGCTGTCCAGATGTACTTGCATACTGCTCATATTCATTTGCATGTTGTTGCTGTTCATATTCATAAGATGCATGTAGATCATAGTGTGTACCATCAGCATATACATGTTGTCCATAAGCATAAGCATTTGATCCAAGTGTACCATCAGCATATTGATGCTGGCCATGAGCATAAGCATTTGATTCAGGTCCTGCTATTTTTTCCATAAGTGCCTTTGTAAGAGCAATACATTGTTCAGTCGAAACTACAAGTTTGTCAATATTAGCTTTTGTTTGAAGCCAACCTTGTCCAAGTTTGTCCATTTTAGCCTGTGTTTGAAGCCAACCTTGTCCAAGTTTGTCCATTTCAGCCTGTATTTGAAGCCAACGTTGTTCACTAGGGGTGGAACTATTGTTCTCAGCTGCCATTGCAGTCAAGTTGAAGAAATATGTTGTTCCTTGAAAAATAGAAGTCTTAATAAGGTGTATGATAGCTTGACTAGAAGGTTAGGATGTCTAGAAGGTTAGGCTGTCTAGTATCAAGGAGAAATCCTGGTTTGAATTTAGGAGTAGCAATACCCCTCTCTGTTTAAGAATTTCCAGAACTGTCCACAGTAAACTGCTAGTGAACTGCCGATGCCAAATAGACTCTAGCTCAAGAAATATGTGTCCAAATGAGACGTTTGATGGCTCCACTCAAAGCTTATGATATCTAGTATCACTTCCAGTTGTTTCTTTGTCGTTAGAATGATGCTACTAATTTTTGTAGCAACTTTTCCAAATTTGTCCCAGTTTGGACTGCACCCTGTTTTAGCCAAGGAACTGAAGAAGGCAACCGATAGCTTCAGCAACTCCCGTAGGTTAAGGAAAGGGAGCTTCGGCGTCGTGTACAAAGGTGTCCTCAGAAACGGCCAAGAAGTGGCAGTGAAGAAGCTGGTTCTGTGGACCAATTCATTATGGAAGTTTAGTACCAGTTCATACCATTAATCCTCCAACAACACCACGCCCTCTTGTTCCTCCTGGGTTTTCTAAAATTGCTTTTCAAAGATCAGGCTCATGAAAAGAAAATGATCAAAGAAGCAATATTTCATCTGATGTTGATGGGAACTTTAAGGAGTCAAACACATGTCAAGCCATCAGAACCGAGAAGCATCAACATGATGGCACAGAAGATGAAGATCAACCCGCAACCAACACTAAAGATGATGAGGACTTTTTGCAGCCAGCAATATCAAAATTTGCTCAATGGTTTGGTAAAGAAGGGAATGAGCCAAGATTTCTCCAGTCAGGATGTGGTGAAGCTCAACCTCAGCTTTCAAGTCTTACAATATCCAGAATCAAAAAAGCCCGGTTCATGAAATGGCAGCATCAGTGCCCTTGATGCATATGCCTTCTCATCCAGCTGCACATTCAACATGGGACAATCTAACAGCAGCAGTGTTGATCGGTCATTTTCATCTCCGAATGTCTTCAAAACATTGGTCGAAGCAGAATTCTGAGAGGCAACATGCGGTGATTCCTAGAGTTACGTGTTACCAAGGAGGTCTCCTTGAAGCTGTCCAAGAAGATGCTTTGGAGAATCCAATCAAGATACACCGTCCGTTTCTGCCTCAGTCCTGAGAGATCCTTTGA
The DNA here is from genome assembly GCF_053477565.2 of Lygodium microphyllum. Lineage (NCBI taxonomy): Eukaryota > Viridiplantae > Streptophyta > Polypodiopsida > Schizaeales > Lygodiaceae > Lygodium > Lygodium microphyllum. The sequence continues at coordinate 85,074,421 of NC_141155.1, forward strand.
GTCAAATTCTTGAGACTTCTAAGGCTGAGATAACTCTGCAACTCTTTGGATCAGCTTCTTTGATCCAACTTTTTGTGAAGAAATTTCTTTTTGCTAAAGATCGTCAGAAAACATTGAAGGAGCTGCAAACTTTCCTTAATACGAAAATTGCACCCAAGGAACTTGTGTATGAATTGAAAAGAATTGGAAGCCCCTTCAACAGCACCGGCATACTTGTATGAAGAGAAGAGTCCTGCTCCTCAGAAGCTGGCATTTGATAGCAGAGAAGTACTCCCAATCTCATACAGAGAAGCTCTAAACAGTCAACAGACTGCTGAGAGAAGCAATGGGAATGGTGCCTTTGACGTGAGAAGAGACAACCCAGCAACCCAGCAACCCAGCAACTGTGGCTGCTAGAACCCACGAGTCTCTGAACGATAAGAAAGATTACTAAATGTTAAGCTATATTGAATATAGGAAGGATGCCAGGCACAAAGAGCTCTTGGCCCTTGAAAGGGAGAAGTTGGCTATATTCAGGGAGGCAAGTTTTGCTATGACCAATGCTATGGCGGTGTTCTCGAAGGTAGTTGAGGAGTTACTTCTGAGACAATGGTAAAGAATGATGGTTCTGCATTCTGTTATTGTCCACCCTACGACTGTACGAGCAGGCCAGTTTTGAATCTTCCAAATTGGTGAACCAAAAGGCTGCTGAAGCTTTAGCTTTGCAGCCAATTGAATCATTGGAGACCTTAGCAAGGTTTGCAAAATGGAGAACTGTGATCAGCATTCCTAATGGTCCATCTGAGTTACCAGTTCAAGAATCTGCATGGGGGCTGGCACAATATGCTACAGTTTCTCAGGACAATGGCCTGGTCCCAATTATGGAGCCAGAGGTCCTTCTGGATGGAGATCATAGCATTGACATGACTCTTGAAGTTACAGAGAAGGTCTGGAATGAAGTATTCTACTTCCTGAAGTGGTTGCAGAGTACACCTTGAAATTGCTGCAACATAGAGTTCCTCCTGGAAAAGGCGACCTGCCATTTTCCTGTTAGACAAGTCGATTTTCCATTTTTGATGGCTGTTGATTGTTGTGCCTGTGAGTTCAAACGTTGAAGAGAGAGACGAGTAACTAAAACAAATGGTCCTGCAGAGATCAAGCTGCAGAAGATGCTAGGAAGAGAAGTCTAAAGAACTCATCTGAACCTGACTCCATAACACTTTTCCCTATCTCATTATCCACAACTGCAGACCTCTGCAAAGTTTTCTTGGCCAAGCTAATTAATTGGTCACAGAAGGAGCACCTGGAAGCACCACAGTCATGGAACTGGAGCAAGCAGCAGGAAACACTATAGTCCCGGAACTGGGGCAACAGAATATTGCCATTCATGAAAATCTCGAGGCTCAACATTATAGCGGTGAATCTGCAGCCGAGACATGGGGTTTTGAGAATGTAGCTGTAGAAGTAAATGTGGTCCCAGCTTCAGATTCTTCATGTGTCTCAAACTCTTTGGATTCGGGGGTAAATTTGGAAGGTGTGGCGCCCCAAAGCGGAGGAGCATCCTCAGATCTTGGAGATTGGGAGTAAGTCGGAAAGTGCAGGGAATGAAGCAGCTGCTGTCATGGTATCAGTGAAGACCCCTCCACTGTCTCACAATGCGCCCTGGATCATTGGTTACTCCCCTCCTTTCAGCCCTTTCACTCCCGGTGCTACATGCCTGTGATTTCACCTGCGGTTCTGTGAGAAAGTGGCAAAATCTTGGACTTCTTTGAACTCCTGATCCCGTGTGCCAGCAGGTGGAGCAGCTAAACGTACTGGATTCTGGAAATGCTTATTATTCTTGGCCACGATGGAGCCTGAAACTGTGGATATGATCTCTAGGACTGTTCCAATACTCTCCAAACTGTTCAAGTATGCCAATGTGTATCATTGTATTGCAACTCCACGCAAACCATTTGGCTTCTTCCATTTTTGCCTCTAGCTTTGAAATATCTTCACTGCTGCATGTCTTTAGGGTTTGAAGAAGAACAAAATATCCCTAAAGCCTCTTCAAAGCCTTCAATAATGGTGCTCCACTTGTTAAGAATGAAGAGTAAAGAAAGTTTCTAGCATGAAATGCCTTCAAAAAGCTCATGGCTGAAAGCTAAGAGAAGATATGTGCTGCAACTCCATGAAAGCTTGGCAAAAGCTTGGAGAAAGAGGAACGGAAGACCTCTTTTGAAAAGTAACCACAGTTGAACCCCAAACTAAGCCCGGTTAACCATCCTTTACCCTTGTTACCTCCATTTTTGCATGAAATTTGATGACGTCCAGCCATTTAAACCTTTACCCGCCATATCTGACCTTGGATATCTCCAGATATAGTCACTTGCTAACTGTAGTTGTCCTGCAGCACTCCACTAGTCACTGTCTTGTACCATTTTTGTCTGAAATTGGTTTTGAAATAGGAAAATGAGACTGAAATTGGGAGAAAATAATGGATCAAAGACTGAAGCTCTGATACCACTTGTCAGAGAGAGAACCGGGGAGAGAGAAAGATTGCAGAGGAGAGAGAAAGACTGCAGGGAGAGAGAGAATAAGAGTGATGAGGAGAGAGAAAGACTAGAATTGGAGAGAGAAATACACGAAAGAGGAGGAAGCCATAAATGCTGTGAGCAAGAAGGGAGAGAAAGATTGTAATTGTATTGATATGTCAAAAAGATATGAAAATTTACAACTTCTCTCCTTATATACCAATGTCAGTGTGACATGGCATGTTATCAACATTTTAACTATTTCCAACTTCTTACAATATCAGTAGATTCACGCGCATGGAGCCACATTGACTCTACCTTCCCAGGCTTTGCCTAAGAGCCAAGGAATCTTTGGCTCGGAGTTGCTATGGATGGCCTGTCTGCACTCAACTTCTTACAATGTGTGGCATGTATTCCTTGTTAACTACAACATCCCTCCATGGCTTTCTATGAAGAAAGGACAGCTCATCCTTAGCTTGCTCGTTCTCGGCCACTACAAAGTCAAAAATATGGATGTGCATTGAGGGCTGAAATGATGAATGGATTGCCTCTCACCCATCCAACCTCCAATCCTCACAAAGAAAAATAAAGAGGGGCACCACCTAGCCAAAGGGAGGATGGGCTAGGACATCCCTTTTCTCAAAGAGAATCAAAAGAACCAAGACACAAATTTACAAGAGAGAATATATATACTAGACCACCATATTAGAATATGAGAGAGAGAGATGAGAGGAGAGGGAGACAAGAGGAGAAGAGATAGATGAAGCTTGCCATTATGTATTCATGGAATGAGAAGATGAGAAGAGAGGGAGACAAGAGGAGAAGTGGTAGAGGAAGCTTGCCATCATGCTACATAATAAAAGAACTCACTCATAGCTTACCTCAAAGAGATGGACTAGTATGAGGGTATTCTAGAGTGCTCTCATGTGCTTGTCATTGTCATTCTCCCCATTTTCCATTCTCCATGGGCCCTTTATATAGCCTCCATGAGAGATTAGATTAAGCTAATCTTCTTTATTAACATAATCCTAGATGATGTATGGCATCTTTGAAAATATGGAGAATAGTAGATGGGACAAGTCCCCACCTTGGTCATCATGCAAGAAGCCAAGGGTGGTGGTAGACAAAATAGAGAAAGGGAGCTAGATTACAAGAGGTGGGTGTCCAAAGCACATTATTATAATATATTTACAAGAATGGTAGAATGGAAAGTTGGTGTGGTGAAAGAGAGAAGAAAATTGCATGTAGCCAACAGTCTGCGCCTTCGTAACTTCAAATCCCTGAAGAATTTGAAAAAAGATTCTTCTGTAACTTTTTAGATCAGGTCGAAACGATCGGGCATCCCGGGAATTTTCTTGAAATTCACATTTCCTTGGGAGTTATTGAGATTATAAAAAAACAGCTTCCAAAAGTCGCTTTGACTTTAGTCTCCCATATATATATAAATACATATAAGCATGTGATAGAAGGGGTCCATGCTTATAAGCTTTTGTGTAAGATCAAAATGAAACCATGATGTGGATATTGACTTGTGTGCTAGGATAAGGTGTCCTCTAATGATGGTGATAGATTCCAAATCTCAATGATGTAGGCGGAACCCATGTGTAGTTGCAGGCTAGTCCTTTGAAAAATCTATGCACTCACTCAACTCCTAGGTGTAATCCATTTTCATCTTCACTAAAATAACCATCCCTTTTACCCTTTACATTGACATCCCTTCTAAGGACTAGTTCCCCCCATTTTCTAGAGTTATCATAATCAAGAAGCAATGTAGCATACCTAGTCCTTGAAGAGTAAACCCAAAGTGATATGGTAAGGCTCTTGATAGGGGTTTTGGCCAAATTTTGTGGTAGAAATCTGGTTTGTAAAAAACCTGGATCATTAGCCCTCCCCTTAGGCTAGAGGCATTCATGGCTCTAGCTTGCTAATGATGGTCCAATAGAGCAAGGAGGATTGTACCCCCTCATTGATGGCTCTTCATTGAATGACTACTCCAAAGTGTTCATATTTCTTTGATAATAAGGCTCCAGTCGCCACCCATTTACCCTTGTCTTGTGAACTCTCCCATCCATGTCACCTAGGTTATAGCTGCCATTTGGATATCTTCTTATGAGCATGAATGGCCCTTCCCACTTGAACACAAGTTTAGCATCCTTTCTGTTATCAAAATGGTTATCATAGCGTAGCACAAGTGATCCTTCCCTTATGTGTTTGCTAGCCATCTTCTTATTAAATGTCTTCCTTCTCTCTTCAGTGTGCATGGAATAGTGTTGGACTGTTGCTTCTCTATCTAATTCCAATCTCTCTAGATCCAAGATCCTTTCCTCTAACTTCTTATCTTGATTCTTCTCTTGACTGGCTACTAAAACACGCAAACTGGCCAATTCCACCTCTATAGGAAACAAAGCCTCTTGGCTATAGATGAGGTGAAATGGAGTATAGCCAAGTGTGTCAAGATTGTGGGAGAGAAGGAAGGAGTCTCACTTGTAGCTTTCTTGCTTACACAATGGGGGAATACACACAAAGGTGGAGGCTGAAAACAGTTTTCCTCTTCTTAGTTGTGTAAGCCAAAAGAACACAAGTACATAGAAATAGAAGAACCCTATATATGGGTCTCAAACCAAACTCAACTAACTAAGGTGGCATACTAACTGAGCCACAAACTAGAGTAGATAAGGATAGCTGTCATCTAGCTATTATTCATGGGCGGTGTACCAACCGCATCTGCAAAACTGACAAGTCGGTGACATAAATGTACAATGGTCACCCTGGCATATCACGAGTGGATCTCGATATCTCAATACTCCCCCTCGAGCTCAATCCCAATTCCTGCACACCAAGTAGGTCTCTAAACTTGCGTAGCTTCTCTGCACCCAATGCCTTTGTAAATATGTCAGCTACGTGATCCTCTGTACTGACATAACTAGATCAATAAGACCTAGTAAAACCCTCTCCCGCACATAGTGATAATGCACCTCAATGTGCTTTGTTCTAGCATGATAGATTGGGTTATTTGCCAAGTGTATACTGCTCATGTTGTCACAATAAATGACAACTGGCCCATCTGTAGGCTAATGCATATCATAAAATAGCTTATGCAGCCAAGCTACCTCTTATGCAGCCATTGCTGCGCCCCTGTACTCAGCCTCTGTGCTCGACAAGGCAACTGTAGGCTGTTTCTTGCAGCTCCAAGTGACTACAGCACTCCCAAAAGAGAACACATATCCACTGGTAGATCATCTATCAGAAATACTACCAGCCCAATCAGCATTAGTGTATCCATGCAACTGTATCTGAACCCCAGTCTCATAAAATAGTCCATAGTGCAATGTGGACTTCACATACCTGAGTATGCACCTAGCCGCATCTAAATGCGGTTTCCTTAGAGCCTGCATAGACTAACTTACCAATCCAACAGCATAGCTCAAATTTGGCATGATAATAGTCATATAAATCAAACTTCCTACTATGCGTCTGTACATAGTAGGGTCTTCCAGAAGCTCACCTGTATCTACGCTCAACTTCACATTCTGCTCCAAAGGAACTGAAATAGGCTTACAGCCTGTCATCCCATATTTGGACAGCATGTCCAATCCATACTGCCTCTGCAAGAGCTGTATCCCACTTGGTGATCTAATCACCTCAATGCCCAAGAAATAACGCAGCTCTCCCAAATCCTTCATCTCAAACTTCTGCTTCAATAGCATTTTCACATGAAGGATATCTTCATCACTGTCACCTGTGATAATCAAATCATCAACATAAATGACAAGCAGCATAATACCTTTCTCTATTTTTCTCACATAAAGTGAGAAATCTGTCATAGAAATCTGAAAGCCAATAGTGACAAGATACTATCCTATCTTGTCAGACCATGCTCTAGGTGCTTGCTTCAAGCCATACAATGCTTTCTTCAACCTGCAAACAAACTCAGAATGAACAGCATGCACATAACCTGGTGGCTGCTCCATATATACCTCTTCTTGCAAATCACCATGCAAGAAGGCATTCTTTACATCCATCTAATGTAAAGACCATTCCTTCGATGCATCCATAGCAATGACTTCTCTTATGGTTGCCATCCTTGCAACCGGACTGAATGTTTCTTCATAATCAATGCCATATGTTTGTGCATACCCCTTGACTACTAATCTTGCCTTGTAGATGTTCACCGAACCATCTGCATTGTGCTTCACCTTATAAACCCACTTACAGCCAATTGCATTCTTATCTTTAGGCAAAGGTACCAATTCCCATGTAGCATTTTCTTCCAAGGCATCCATTTCTTCATCCATGGCTTTCTCCCATTTTTCTTTTCCCATGGCTTGCTCAAAAGAAGTGGATTCTGGTTCTTGTATCACTTTGACCATATATCCATAGTGAATGGTTGTAAATCCATCATATTTCAGCCTATCCATAGGATACCTAGCTCTGATAGACTTGCGCAAAGTAGGTTCACTCCCAGGTGCTCTCAAATCATCCCTGGTCTTCCTTACTCCAGGTGTAACAATAGAAGGAATACCCAACTCATCATCAATGCTCTGTTCTGAGCCACTGGATTCACCATCCACATAAGAGAGACCTGCATTCACATCAAACATGGGCTGATCTACCTTCTCTTTTCCTTTTCGTGATACCTACATACCACTATCTACATTGCTTTGAGAAGATTCTCCTGATCTCAATCTGCCTGTCCATGGCGAAGAATGTGAACCACTACTAGAGGACGCTCCAGGTCCACTAATATCTTGTGGCTATTGCTGTGAATTCTGTGCAGCATTACCATTATGTGCATCTACATTATCAATCACATTTACTGGTTTATACCAGCCACTCATCTCATCAAAAACAACATATTCCCTTTGCTATAGGATAGTGTGATATCTTGGGAAACTAATTAAGTGAGGAATATATACAGTCTCCTAGATTGTTGCGTTTATATTATGAGAGGACTCTATTACGCTTGTGTCCTATGTTTAAGACGATGCATCCTCAAGCCGATCCCCCGGGTGTAGGAGAGTCAGGAGGAGGCTATAGTACTATGTTGGGAATGCCCTTTGTGTATGTAAATCAAAGTGTTGATCACCTGAATGTTTGGATACTCCCTTTGTTGGAGTTAACAAGGCAAAAACATTGGACTACAAATCAATACAAACACTTGATTTATTTAGAGTAGTGTTTAGCCTCTAGACGCTCTTGACCATGATGTCATGAGGGTGGTTTGGTGACCATATGAGGCATGTTAGCTAGAGCCCTAGAGCCAGTGTCCGATCCATTTTAGATCCCAATAAACCTAAAACGGACCCAATACTCTCTCTCTCTCATGCATGCTTCCATTTCCTTGATTTCACTTAGAGTGGATTTGATGTGCTTGATCTTCTTGATTTGGGACTATAATTCTTTTAGATGGGTGTGTGCATCCAAGTACGAGAAGACCAAACCCTATTGGCTCTATGTTGTTGAGCTAACATAGTGCTTTCAAGGGGTCCTTGAGAATGTTTTGGAGCCTATTATTACATTGTAAAGTTTCAAAGCGTGGCTTATTTTTCAAATGATGTGGTTCCAAATACAACATGGACAACAAAACATGAATAGAGGTGATGAGGAATCTTAAAACCCCTCATCATGTTGTGTTGATCTTGAGACCAATGCAATGTGATTAGGAGGTGATCCTCACTTTTGGGGCTCCTTGAACACATGGTCCCTCTGATACTTTTAGGGCTCCCTAATCATGTTGTGATAATTTTGGGCCACCACAACATGATATGGATGTTCCTAATCTTGTCTCATAGGTACTAGAACAACACAACATGATATCACATTGTGATAGTCTAAGATATGCATGATATGATTAGGGCCCTGACACTTTGGGAACTTGTACAATGTGATTCGGGGGACAATGGCACTTTGGGGACCCATATTTCATTCTTTGGACCAACATAACACAATCAAGGGACTTGAAATTTGTTAAAGGTCATGTATTCTATAGTGTTGATGTAACACGTACACAACATGATTAGAGAGTCCTGAAACATTTGGGAGCCCCATATCATGTTATGTTATTCTTAGAATAGCACAAAGGCTCTAGTGCCATCAAGGGACCAATATCCCATTGTGTGGGGCTACGGGGGGTCCATATCATGTTGTGTCGATCTAATATATATATAAAGAAAAACTTGCAAACCTTCTAGAGCAAAGAGTGGCTTGACAATCCCAATCAACCGATCCTCATCTTCTTTAAGGAGATTTGCATCAATGAGTCTTCAATTGGCCCAAAGATCTTCATCACTTTCATTTAAAGTGATCTTGTTCTTCCTCCATAACCACATCATTGTTAAAGCTTTCCAACACGAGGTGTTGATTAGTGCCATCCCCTTGGAATGAATTGATCAATGTCATCATCACCATTTTATCCCTCATTCTCTTGCAAGCACTCATGTTCTTATAACTTAGCTCAAGAGCCAAAGACATAATGCCCATTAACCTTTGTAGTCTAAATTCCATGTAAACAAGGTTAAATATGTGAGGCAATAATGTTGTATATATTAGATGATTGTCTCCTATACAATTTTGGGTAGGTGGGATAGCCAGGTTGGGAGAATTTGTAAGTATTTTGGGTAGCCCTAGGCTGGTTAATTTGATGGGATAGCCAAGTTGGGAAATTATGTAAGTGATTTGGGTAGCTCTGGGTAGATTAATTGGATGGGGAATTGGTAGTGTGAACAAGAAACTAGTCACATAGGTTGGACAAGTCAAACAATAGGAACATTAGGTTGGCAAGTTGTGTAGCATTTTGAGCAAAAAAATTAAACCGTTTTAGCAAGTTGGCCTAGCTAGGATCTTTGCCTATTTTTATAGGCTATTCTCATTGCAATCATGTACATTTAGTTTTTGATAGTCATTAAGGTTTTTTGAGATTGATACCTTTGACACACTCTCTTATACACACTTTTCTTTACATTTCAGTATTCAACATTCATCTTCTTTTAACACACACACACACACACACACACTCTCTCTCTCTCTCTCTCTCTCTCTCTCTCTCTCTCTCTCTCTCTCTCTCTCTCTCTCTCTCTCTCTCTCTCTCTCTCTCTCTCTCTCTCTCTCTCTCTCTCTCTCTCTCTCTCTCTCTCTCTCTCTCTCTCTCTCTCTCTCTCTCTCTCTCTCGTTTTTCACTTTGTGTCTTAGCCCATGCATTTGCTTTTGCATCATTACACTCTATGGTATTAGAGTAGTAAAGGGCTATAGCAAAGGTGGACAAATCTGGAGTGGATTTCTAGTTTGCACGAGGAGCTGTGAGTTTAGTGCATAACTATTAGCAAGTGGATGATACATCAAGCTATGATTGGAACGGGTTGAGGAGCATGTCATCAAAGGGATAAGTGTTTTGTCTATTACTATTAAATGGAAGGGCTATTTAGATCTATATGCCATTAGAAGGATAGGTACAACTTCATTTTCCAAAGATACTAGCAAGATAGGTGCTAAGAAGGCCACATTTTTAGCATTTGAAGTAGATTTTTCATCTTCATCTCCTCTTACAATGAAGAAGACTCAGTTATCAAGTGTTTTTTCTATTAAGGGTTGCCTAGATCTATGTGTCATTAGAAGGACAAGTAAAAACTTGATTTTTCAAAGAGATTAGCACAAGTGATGAGAAGGATATTTTTTGCATTTTAAGTAGAATTTCTACTTTCATTTCCTTTGACAACAAAGAAGACTCGATGATCAAGTGAAGGAAAGTCCTAGCCAATTCTGTTTTTAGAGAGCCATTTGAAGAAGTTTTTCGTCTTCCTTTCCTCTAATAATGAAGAAGACTTGGTGAAGGGTTGCCTAGATCTATGTGCCATTAGAAGGAGAGGTATAGTCTTTATTTTTCAAAGAAACTAGCAAGAGAAGTGCGAAGAAGGCTATATTTTTAACATTTGAAGTAGATTTCATCTTCATTTCCTTTGAGAATGAAGAAGACTTAATGACCAAGTGAACTAATATCCTAGCCAATTATGTTTTTAGAGCCAAAGGGGGACTACCCACATGATGTGCAACATTTTGGAAGGTGGGATAAGGATGTCTATATCAGAAGTGGATGTAGCAATGTAAGCAAGGAAGAATGCTAAAATAAACTATTGAACACGAGATAGAAGAGAAAGGAAAGAGAAAACACAAGAACACTACAAAGAACACTTAGAGAGATGCACAGGTGATTGCGGATTTTTAGAGGTCATTTTTGAAGTGGAAAAGTGGCTCGGGAGGCGTAAAATACCAATTTTTCATGGAAAATGAAATGATTACATATCAATGAGTTGGATTTTTCCTAGATAGAGTTTGATGCCATGAATGAAATGCAAGTCTTCGATCAGAGTCCATTTGACCCCCCATTTAATCCCCAAAAGGTTTCATGTTATAAAGTAGCTATGTAATTCGGGAGCCACAAAGTGCGTGATGGAGGCCAACTTTACATTTTGATGCCATGAAGCCAATCGTCCAGTTTGTTCATGAATGCGAGTTCATTTGGGCCTCCATTTGATAAAAACCCACTTGACATTGTGTGAAAACTCAGAAATTGAACTAGTTTTTTTTTAGTTTAAAGCCTTAAGCCTTAATTAAAAGGCAAAACACACAAAATCTGAATCGTAGGGGGAGAGGCGCCATTTTTTTTGGCATCCCTTCTTGTTTTAAAAAATGGATGATTGTGGATGTTGGCATTAGGAGGAGGCAAGGGGCAGAAAGATAGAGATTTTCCTCACCATCCAGCATAAGAATCAAATCAAAAAGTGATGTACTAAATAAAGAGATCAATTTTTAGCATTTCTCACTCCTCTCTCCTCTCTCCTCTTATTGTGTGTTTCCATGGCAGATTCTATGAGATAAGGGGGTGGAATGAGATGAGAGTTTTTTATCATGGGATGATGCTAGAGTGTAAAGGAGCATAGGTCAAGGCTGGAAGGATCATTATCGATTGTTGGGAATCGTCAGTAGGCCTCCAATCACGAGATATGTACGACATAAGGTGTAATTTCATGAGTAAGTTGTAAATATAATCGTTTTATGATAACTTTTAGTTGGAAATGGTTGCATTTGGTTGTGAACGTTGTGCTTCATCATAGAAATTTTAAAGAAACCAAGAAAAATTATCATCTAATAATGTCTTTATAATCATGCAAAGCCTGCAACATTGGAGTTTTAAGAGAAATCATGTGGTTTTGGGGTTTTGTTGTGCATATGGTATTCATATGGGATGGAATGTGATAGAAAAATAATTCTCAATAAGATCAATCAGTCTAAATCAATAAATCATAAAATATTGATATTTATCAATAAATAAATAGTAAAAATAAGAAAAGTTTTAAAAATAGATTTTTTACATCCGAAAAATAGAAAAATATAGCATTTTTATTTGTGGATGTATGATAAGGTTGAGGCATGAGGTTTAGCCTCAGTTCAACTCTATATTTATGTTCAAGTGGATATTTGCTACTTTTATGAAGGAAAAATACATAAAATAATGCTCTTTAAACCTACCATCGAATGCACAACCTTAAGCGATAGGGAGAAGGGGGTGTTAAGTGTTGATAATATGTTGAATTCTGATTGTTTTCTGATGCATGACATATAGGATACATGTGGTTTAAATTAAGAGGGTCCAGTAGCACAAGCATGCTCGATGCTAGCTGCCCTAAGCAACGTTGCAATCTCGTTTAGAGTAAAGGCATGAAAAGAAATGTTTCTGCACCTTCACAATTCTAGTTGTTGATGAAAGAAGTGTTTAAGCGCTAACAATCATACACAATTGCATTTCACACAATACATGGTATCATCTTGGATGCACAACAATTGTTTTCATGAACAATGATCTACATTGAGGAGGTGAGGTACCCTAAGTTGTAGGGTTAGTAGTTCGTTCCTTTGGGAAGTATTGAGTAAGGACTATTTATTATCTCCTAGAATGACTAATTAAAAGAGTGGAGCATGTTTCATATGTGTTCTATGTGTATGAACAACACATCTTGGGGCCCATCCCCAAGGTGTAGGAGAGCCATAGTGGGTGGCGGCAATCAGCAGAGGGGCACTCCCTTTGTCTATGCTTACATGGTGTATTACACCAATATGTGTAGAGACTCCCTCTGAGGAGTGTGGGAAGTGTTATCCATTGGATTACAATCCATACATATGCAAAGTTCTACATCAGAGGAGAGGTTAGGGTAGTATACTCCTTAGATGCTCCTGGCCAAGGTTATGTGGGGTGGTTTGGGTGTGTAGTAGAGGCTCAACTAGTGCCATAGAGCCAATGTTGGGCCTGTTTTGGGTCCCAACAAGTGGTGAAGTTTTTGGTAGCTGCTAATAAGTGGCAGTCTCCGAATATGGATCAATAGGGACCAGTTTATTAGTGTATGCCCAAAGGCAGTGGGATAGATCCAAAAGACCATCAATCCGAGCTTCAAAAGCAAGAAAGAGCTGAATGGGCTAGATGGCGAGCCGAGATTATTAGGAGATATTCTCCGCAACAAAGAAGTGTTCTGATATCCTTACAAAGGAAGGGGTCTTACTAGCCCTAGCCCCATACATAGTCGATTAGGAGGATGTGAAAGTTTTCAGTACTTCCCCTCTCGCAGTTAATCAGCCCACTTCAAGTGGAGTAATAGTTCCCATCGTTCAAACTCCTTTAGCAAATCCGATTGTCACCATAGTGCAACCCATTGCAATTTCCCAGTAGGAACCCCGGACTTGCCAGCCTTAGGATTTCCTCTATCTATTTTTAATGGGTTAATACAAGAAGATATGGAGCTTCATATTAATGAATTCCAAAAGTTAATGTTTAACTGTTGAATCCAAGATAAAGGATACTTGATGATGTTCTTTAATATGACTCTAAAAGGACGAGTTGCAGTATGGTATCACAGCCTAGAGGCTAGAACCATAACTATGATTGATGTATTTTTTACGACCTTCTAAAGAGAGTTTGCCCTAGAAAGGTGAGGTCAATACTGGCTACGTATTCTCAATGTAACACGTCAAGAACCTCACGAGAATGTTTGAGGCTATGCCAAGAAACTGAAGGAAGTATTTTGTAAGTTGCAAATCTATATCCCATTCTTACTGCTACTCAACTAAAATACTTTTTGTATGCGCTAGATTTTAACATTCAGATGTAGTTGAGCAATGTTGCTCTTGCTGGCATTGATACAACTATTAGAGTAGAGGAGGTAGAATTGTGAATTGCAAGCGGCCTAAATCTCTAGGGCAAACTAGAATCTGAATCTAGGTGTTGGAAATAATTTGGCACTAATGAATGGAGGTCCATGGACACCCATGAATACTTCCAATGGGAGAGGAAGCATGACTTAGAATGTGCCCATGTTGCCAGCTCCTCCCAGTGTGACCAAGCCTATGGCTAGTCAAATGGGTCCACAAAGTGTTGGAGGCCAAACAATAAATTATAATATTGCGCCAGGGAATTAACAACCAATTCTTAATCAAGTGGTTAGGCCAATGGAATGACAGGTAGATGATCGCGGCTATGAGTCAAGTGCCTCAAATGTCCTTTGCGAAGTTAAGGATATGATGAAGTACTATATTGACATAATCACCAAACAATATAGGCAAATAGTTATTGATGTTAACCTCAACACAAGAAAAAGTAAAAAAAGTGGAGAAGTGCAAGTCAGAAGCTGAAAGAGGCGGCCCAATAGGAAATCAGACATAATGGAAGAAGCAAGAAGGGAAACAGACGAAAGTGCAAGGGCGGCCTCAAAAGCCAAGTCAAAGGAAAAAAAGTGTATTTTTAAATGCAAGGCGCCCCTAAAACTTTTGTAAAAGAGCACCAGGCTCCCTCCTATGCAAATTGTAAGGGTAAACGGGCTGTAGAAAGGAAGCTAAGAAGATAGAAGGACAATGGGAAAGAGGGCTTAGGCCATGGCCATCCATGTAAAAAAGGGGATGACTGCCCAAAAGGAATTGGGGTTTTGTATATAAACTCAAAAAGTGAATGAGAAGCTCATTCTTTGGTGTGTGGCAAAGTGGACTCATCTTCTTCTCTTCTCCTTCTTGCTTGCTTGTGTGTGCTTGAGAGAGGGAGTGTGAGAGTGTGAGGGTGAGGGATCTTAGAGGTGATGCTCTCCATCATCTCCTCTCTTCTTCTCTTCTCTTCTCTTGCACGCGGCTATGGAGGATGGAGCTTGGAGGTGGAGGCTTGAGTATGCTTGAGCTCGCATCTCAAATCGTGGAGCTACTACTGTGCTTGAGGAGGAGGCAACTCATTCGGGCATCGAGGTAAGCTCACTATACCCCGATAGGATTGAAAGGCGTGTCGGCTAGGTGAGAGATAGCCATAGGTGTTCGCTTGAAATTCTTGAACAATAAGCAGTCCACGGGTCTTGGTGGTTGAGTGTGAGCTTGCCTCTACATTTTGGTTTTGTTTTTGCCAAGACCAATGGATTCAAGCTTGAGCACTTGTGTGCCTCAAATCGAGTGATTAATTAAGGGTTTTATCCCCAATCGAAGCTTGGATAGGAAGTTTTGGGTTTTTAATCTTTGCAATAAGTATTTTGGCTTTTTATTATCAAGCAAGTAGGAGAAATCAATTTAGTATTTTGCTTTTGATTTTTGTTGCATTTAGAGTAGGATAGGACCAATAAATAGAAGGAAAAAGCTTTATGGTTTCTCCTGTAAAACGGACCCAAACAGGGCACATACATGGAAAAAATGGGGGAAAAGAGTGCTTAGAGGTGTTAGAATTGCATAGGGAGTGATCAGGGTGATTAAGGTTGAGTCCAGAAAGGGTTTAAGACCCTGGGAAGCAAAGTGAAACCTCATTTTCAGTTCTACAACATTCACAAAGAGAGAGAGAGAGAGAGAGAGAGAGAGAGATTGGACAGCCAGGGTTTCCTACGAAAGTGAGTATGAACCAATAAGGAAGAGAAAATATATTCCCCATTACTATTAGAGAGTCTACAAAACATATACTCAAGTTTTAAGGAAAGAAGAATCTTGATCTTTGGCTAGATGGTAGACTATATCTCAAAGATCCTAGCAAAAATAGCATTCTGTCTTTCTATGATAAGAAATTACATGTCTAATGGATGCCATCTTGGCAAAAGACGTAGACCTAGGTTAATGTTAGAAGGTAATTGTAAGATCTCCACCAGACCACAATTGAAGAAGACATCTTCAACAAAAGCATAATTGGCTAGGGAATCTACAAATCGATTCCATTGTCAGGGAACTAGTTGACAAGTCACTATCTCAAAAATATGCAACATATCCAAGGCTGCCTGATGGTACATCCATAGGATGGGATCCCACACACTACAAGTCCCATTCAACTAGTTGATCACTAACTATGAGTCACATTTCACCAATAACACAGGTAGATACTACCACATCAAGCTACATTCATCCCCATAATCAGGGCCTTGTATTTTGCCATATTATTAGTTAAAGAGTGTCCTAAATATACTCATGTTTTCATAACAACCCTACATTTAAGATCTTTAATGACCACACCAACGCTCGCATGTTTAGTGAGCCCTCTACAATCTCTGCTGTCAAAATACAAAGTATAGACCCGGCCTTCGCTAATAGGCCATGGTATACTAATCAACTCACTTGTACTTATGATAATCAAAGTGGAGCCAAGAGAGAGGATGTATGACAGGTACAATCCCTCCTTCCTTGTTGAACTCGATAGGAATACTAATAAGAATCATTTGACAATGGTGTCAGAAGACCTTAATATCCCATATGAAATATTTGTCTTGCTATTCAGTAACCTGATAACCTTTACTCCACCAGATCACTCGACCTTGGTGGTAACATTGCTCTAAATACAAATGCTCAAGATAAGGAATGATTCTTCCCATCTGATTGTCTTAGTACCTCATAGATAATATAATGCCTAAATTTCTTTGTCACAAAAACCATTTCAAGGCACAACTTCTTTATGTAAGTATAGTTATCTTCAAATATCTCCAATTTACGACTGGCAAAGGCTATTGGATGATACCACTTCTCTTCCCTTCTCTTTTGGGTACTTTTAGGATTTGTGCTTTCACTAGTTCCTACTTCACATCCTCAAAGGATACTTGTCAAGCTTCACTCTAATTAAACAAACAATTAAAAGATAATAAACTCGTCAATGGCAACGTTCTTTCTGCCAATGCATTGATAAATCTTCAATAATACCCCATTGATGAACAGAAAGTTGTG
Organism: Lygodium microphyllum; assembly: GCF_053477565.2. Taxonomy (NCBI): domain Eukaryota; kingdom Viridiplantae; phylum Streptophyta; class Polypodiopsida; order Schizaeales; family Lygodiaceae; genus Lygodium; species Lygodium microphyllum. The sequence goes on from NC_141155.1 coordinate 85,091,118, forward strand.
TACCTCTTTTGGAGTGCGTGGTGGGCTCATAGCGACTATAATCTTTATCTTTTTTAGGTCATCACAATACCAACCGAGCTAACCACATGGCCCAATAACAACCCATAGGGCACTCAAAAGATGCACTTTTGTGGATTAAGAGCAATGTAGAGCTATCTGCAACGCTCAAAATATTTTCTTAAAATGATCAACTGTCTATCCCTTATGGTGGCAACCCCTAGATCATCAATGAAAACTTTTAACTCCTTTGGGGAGATGTCACCAAAAGTCTTACAAGCTATATGTTGCCAAGACTTAGGCACATTGCATAACCCAAAGTCCATCACATGATAGGCAAAGGTACAAAGATAGTAATAAACATCGTGTTTAGCTTATCTTCCTCCGCAATAGCCATATGGTTTATATCCAACAAAACAATCCATGAATAAATAGATTTTTCTATCTGCTAAGATAATTGATCTAAGATATGATCAATAAATGGTAACTGATAGTAATCCTTAACCATTTTCTTATTAAGCTCTTTGAAATCTATACAAAGCCGAATTTTATTATTCTTCTTCTTTCTAATAACGACTAGTGAACACCACTCCGTGTGTTAAACCAAAAATATCATGGTAACTTTTCATAATTTTTATAACTCCTCAAATAGTTTATCCCTTAATTCGAAAGGTATACACCTTACTTTTTGTCACACAGGGCAGCCACCTTCCTTTGGGGGAATGGTATGAACAGCCAGGTTGGGAGGAATACCTTTTGACTCATCATAACTCCAAGTAAAGATGTCACGAAATTCCTAAATCAAGGAAACATAATCCTTTTTTTCTTCAAAAATAAGCATGGACCCTAATTTAATTGGCCACGAATCATTCATCATCCCAAGGTCTAACTCAATTACATCACCATCTCTTATTCTATCTTGAGCCTTTATTGGCTCATTCAAAGGTACTTGATAGATATCCTCTATAGTGGACCCCTCATTGGATTCATCACTTGATGATGTCTCACTACTACCTACATCATCTAATGTATCTACATCCAATAGGACACCCAAATGTCAACAAAGAGCATTATGCATAAGTCGTCCTGGATAAAACCTTGCTGTGTAGCACCCAAACAATGTACAGCACTAAATCCCTGCATAAATCAAGCTATGGAAGCCCAAACCAAGTCCCAAAGCATCTCAAAACATTGGGCAAACATCCCCAAATCATCTAGGCATCAAATACCAAGCCTCAGGAGCATCATATAAGTTAAGAGCATGGCATTTTTTTACTGTAAATCAACTCAAATATGTTGCAAAAAATTTTGTGATTAGAATTTGGTAGATTTGACATTGCCATCGCATCCAGATCGTGTCAAAACCCCAAATTAGACTCTTATCTTTCCTAAATTGGGTTCTGGATGCCCGAAATATGAGAAAAATGGGATTTTCGAGTCAGATTTTGAAATAGACGCAAAAAAAACGTGAGCTGCTACTATGTGGCCTACTATTTATGCTAAGGATAAGGGGGGAAATGGGGGCATACAAGGTGCCCAATGAAGCCAAGGAACACTTGCAAAGAGCCTATGAGGGCCAGGGAGAGGCGGGAGATGAAATCTTACCTCAAGGGAAAGAAGCCATGGCTGGCATTGAAACTCCAAGCTCTAGGTCTTCAATCTGGGCTGAAGTAATGGGCCAAGCTCCATGATCAAGCTCTGATCCAAAGCTCTGATACCAATTGAAAGGTGAGAAGGATTGAAGCTTTCTTGGAAGTGAGCTATGGCGAAAAGCAAGAGCAAGAAGAGAGAGAGATACAAATGGGACCTCCAAAAGGATAAACGAACTCTCTCACTTTGAGGAGATTTAGGGTATGCATCTACTACTACACATCTAGCATCTCTACCAAAGAGCAAGTAACTAGTGGATATATCAACCTGACAGTCCGCTTATAAAATCCATGGCTTGCAACCTAGCAATACTTGATAGCTAGGCCACCTTGCAAACCTGATCGTCCTAAAGTCCAGAATGCATTCCACATTGGCAACAAATAATCACGTGGACTTTAGTAATGCACCCTTTAGGCTGTCTTCAACTATCATCAGCCATTCAGAGAATCTTGGAGGCATCTTTTTTAATTTCTAGACCTAGTCTCTTCATCAATTTTGTACTCATAATGTTGACAAAGGATCTCGTGTCCATAATAGCATGATCCACCAATATTCCATCAACATATGCTGCCACCCTTAGACAATGCTTTTAAGTATGCTCAAACCAATCATCTCCTACCTGCACTATGCCCAAGGGCTCCACGATATACCCAATGCAAAGAATCTTCTTAAACTCTTTATGCACTCCAGGAGACAACTTGATCAATTGTAGGAGGTTTACATCTAGCTTAACTTTGCAGAGAGAACTCACCGAATCAAATTCATGATATCTAGCAAGAGCTCTCTTTTCCCAGCAAACCATTCTTTCATTTGGTATTTGAACAACCTTGGTGCTTCTTTCTTGGTTTTGCCTTCTTCTTTGGCAATTCCTTATCCTTCTTGGGGTTAGTTTTACCATCAACGGCTTTTAGAGGTCTGCCTTCCATGTCGGGATTAAGGACTTGCATCCCCTTATCATCTTGCTTAGGATTTTCCTCGATAAGTTTTAACTTGTCTTTGTTAGCTTCTTTACCCTTTTGACCTCTTAACTAACCTGCAAATTAGAAGCTTCAATGCCTTTGACACAAACTAATTCAATAAGGGGCTGACTCCATTGCCACTAGGCAACTCTTCTACAATAGATTTCCCTCTTTGCAATATTTTTTTTGGTCCTTCATCTTGCTAGAGATTATTTCCTTGTGCTTAATGGTTGACTAGACCTGGCTATTTACTTCCTTACTAGAGAGAACTAGTCTTGCTCCAACATGTACTAGCTAAATGGCCGGACTTTCCACATATATCACATTTGATGTCTGGACAATTTATAGGAAAATGTTGGTTGCCACACCACTTACAACTGAATCTTGAGGGGACACCCTCTTCAGGGCATTGACTCCCTATCAAATTCTATTGCTTATTAAGAAAATTGACATCAACTGTAGAGGTGAGCTCATGTTCAATCGCCAAGACCCACGAACCGCTTATTGTTCAAGTGTTTCAAGTGAACACCTATGGCTATCTCTCACCTAGCTGACATGCCTTTGATCCTACTGGGGTGTAGTGAGCTTACACTTCTCATAGTCAATGGCTTGGTCAACTGCCTCCATGTACTTTTGTAGATGGCATTGTTCGACAATATACTTCACTGCTTGTTCCTCCATGTCAACATCCTCCAAGTTCAAGACATGCCTGAACTTGAATTGGTTAAAGGACCTTGTTTCCACAGAAAGGCCATATTTTGCATGCTCTTTTTTTGAAAATGGCAACTTGATGGCTTTCTCTTAGCTTGCCATGTTGAGTGCCTGTCATGAAGCCATGTTCACCATTAGTGTTTTTCAAAACAATTATTTGCAGAGGAAAAAGGTAACATGCTTGCATAATTGAAATGCTTAATTATAAAATTAAACTTCTCCCTCAAGGAGTCATACATCCCAAAATTTATGACCCTTTTTCTTAACCATGAATTGGTTTTGATTTGTTTTCCTTTGCTTTTGAGTTTTATTATTATTTCCACCTTACCCCCTCCCCCTGCGGAATTAAGAAGAATCCTTCCTAGGATTATGGTCAAGGGGTTAAGGGTGTTCCGCACATCGTTACTATGTTTACTTTTTCATGAGCCAAGGATAAAAATTGGGATTGTATTCCATTTGAGCATAGTGGTCCATGTTGTAGGGTCTAATGCCTACTTGTGTGATGTAAGTGAGGGCATCAAGAAGGAAATCCCTAGAGTAGACTCTACTAGCAATATGGAGATCCTCTTTTGTGAGAATTCGACGATCTAAATAGGGATGCCCTCTGATGTTGTCCTCAAGGGGACGATTACGAATGGTGGTTAGCACCCTATAGGAAGTTGGAGCTACATATGTTAGGTCATACTCTGTGGTTTTGATTGTGCATCTCTGTCCAAGCATTTGTCATGGCTTGGCACCCTTAGTTCCCATTGAAGGTGAAGAGCATACCATTTTCATAGGAAAGAGGAGTCATTGGCAATGAGCTACTTCAACTTCTCAATTTCCTGGTCAGTGGCAAGGATTTTGCTCTTGTCATAAGATGTGATCAGGCATTGTTTATGTGCTTGTTCAATGGAAATATCGGTGGCAATGAGTTCCTCGACTACCTAGAAAGCTTTGACAAATATGAATTTAGATTCCTCCCGTGAGCAAGGTAGCATGTGCACTTTTGTTGCTAAAGGCTTGTCCAAAAGACCTAAATCTAATCATAATTTTTAGCATGGTAAACATGGCATCCAAGTGTCTAAGAGAGGAAATCAACCAAGTCATCACCTATATTCTTAGCTAAGTCTGCGGCGGCCAAGGTTAGAATGGATCTCTGCTAGTAAAAGGGTCTAAGGCTGACATTAGGTGATTGAGGTTTGGTTAGGCTTGACAGTTCAAACGGGTGCAGCTCTGTGGTTGTGGTTCTGGCTGGAATTGTGGCCTTGGTACATTAAGCATGGCCAATGTGGTGGGCGATGCACTACTAGATTCTTGGGGGGTACTAACAAGGCAAGGTTAAGGAGGTTTAGGGGTAGCAAGCTATGGTTTGGGTTGATAGACTTGTTGAGTCTGGATGGGTTCAGGTTTTGAAAGGGTAGTGGACCTTTCAGCCAAAGGCTTTCATGGCGTTGATACTTGATTTGTCTTGATGCTTCGTGTGGTCAAGCTTGAGGGTGGCATTTGAGTAGTGTGCTTGGCCATCTTGGCTTTAGGTACCCAAATCCAGGTATTACCCTTGTAATAGCCTTGAACTTGTAATAAGGTCTTAGGGACCCATCGCAAGCTGACCGTTCAATGATGCCTATAGTTTCTTCTAGGCCTCCTAGTTTTCGAATGAAGGTTCCTAGCTTTGCGAGCTCGTGGTTGGGTGCTCTTAGGCAGTGGACTTGGATGTCTTGGTACCCATTTGAACTAGTGTTCAAGGGTTTCAGCTTTGTGGTTAGCTTTTTTTTTGCACTATCTCTAGACCTGAAACGAGCCCAACACTGGCTATGAGCACTAGTTGGGCCTCTCTATACTCAAAAAATCACACCCCCTTGGCCTCGTGGCCAAGAGCGTATAAGGGACACACTACCCTGACTGCTATTGTGAATCTTTCATTTGTTTTAAGTTATAGTCCAGTGATTAAAACCCACACTTCTTAAAGGAAATCCCTACACATAGATTGGTATAGAATACCTCGTAAGTGCAGACAGAAGGAGGCACCCCTCAACTGAATGCCATGGCCCCACTGCAGCTCTCCTACCCCTTGGGGATTGGCCTCTCGATACACCGCTAACACAGATAGCATAGGCATCACAAACTCCACTTATTTTAAAATGGTCTAGGAGATAAGATATTTTCTCACTTAACAATTTTCCAAGAAACCCAAATGCCTAAACCTACAGCTTAGGGGTTTCACAACTCCTCGTGGGTCATAAGTATAGGAAACCAATTGCAATGTATCCAGGAGTTACCATGTGATATGTGTAATGCAATTGTGAATGCCATCATGCTCAAACAATTTATGATTTATAAATCAACATTGTGAAGTGTGACAAACATTTCTTTTAATGATTTCAACCTACACGTGATGCTTCACTGCTAAGGGTCAATACCAAGCCTCCTCGTGTTGCTTGACCCCTTTTAACTTAAATTATAAAAGTCGTATATAGTATGCACAAACAAATAGATCAAAATTTCAAATATTCTCAGCAACAACTAATCATCATCAAAACCCCTATTCCCCCCTACTGTTTAGGTTGTGCATAGTTGTTTTGATAGGTGTAAAGAGCAGATTTTTCATTGGAGACTATTGACGCTTATTTTGCCACTAACGCTCTCTCCAACTCTAATCTACGATCTACTCCACTCTAGGACCATTATTCCATTAGCCTCTCACATTCATCTCCTTCCCTTTCTTCTATAGATCCATGCGCATGAACAGACCTCAAGAGAGGTGAGATGAGGGAGGAGAGAGAAAAACTAGGATTGTAGCTTCATCATCAGGCAGCCATTGTGCGATTGAAGACAGATGTCAAAGAGTGAAAAATGGAAGAAGTTCAATGCCAATCTCTGTTTGCGAAGGTTCTTCTTAGGCTGCAATGGCCTCCTCCCTAAAATTCATCGTCATGAAGGAGGCAACAGCTTCACGCTGTGCCATTTCAAAAATGGCACCCCCCACCCTCCAAATTTTTGATTTTTTTAGGGGCCAATTGGCCCCCCCAAAAGGCATGCCCAATTCGATTTAAATCTTGGCCATTTTGTCTTTTATACCATCCGGCTTCACATCTCGATCGTCGTCAGATGCCCAAACTGAGTTCTAAAAAATCATGCTTGACTGACTCAACATCCCAAATGGCCAGGAAGCTGTCTCTCTTCAATCCGATAGTCGAAAAATTTACTTAAAATGTGCAACCACCGCAACGACCGAAGTTTTGTATTTTTCGTCTTCATTGGTCTCTAAAATTGTCAGATCTTCATGTTCTGCTTCCGTTGGCTTTAAATTCCCACCTAAAATTTGCACTAATCAGCTCTATCTCAAAACTTTATGGGTCTTTTAAAACTCCTCTCAGGTGCTAAGGTTCGGCAGGTGGTGACAAATCACGACCCCCCTCCTTAGGCTTGATGGTGGGTTTCTCTACCGATGGCTTTGTGAACTGTGATACAGTTGCACAACCCTTGCTGAAGGCTATGACGATTTGTACACTGTCAATGGCCAGGTGAATGCACTATGACTGGTAGTCGACATTATAGTGGGCATACTTCTTAAAAGTTCATCCTAATAGCGATTCCGTGTTGCCTGCATCTTTCATGTTTGGTAACACATAAAATATCATGGGCAAGCTTTCAAACTCACTAAAGACTGCAACTTTGCACTTTCCCAGAAGTGCATATGATCGGCCCCCAAATGGGCTGAGTTTGGCACTAGTGGGCTGTAACTGTGGTTTGCTAATTTGAGTCCAATGATCATGAGTCTGGATATTAAAGTCAACACCCTCATCGATCAATGCATCAATGGTGTGTGTCTACTAGGTTGTAATGATCATGCGTAGGTAAGTCAAAGCTATGGCTTCCTCATCCTCATCTTCAATCTCCATAATGGTGGCTACTCGTGCATTGATAGAGGCTTCTAGTATCAGGGATTCATGTAGTGGATGTGTGGGAGGGTAGTACTTCTTCACATGGCTGTCGTTAAAGAATCCTATGCCCTCATCTTCCAAGGTTTCAAGTTCTGCATTATCGGTTTGACTTATGGTGCAAACTCTAAAAGTTCCTAACCCCCTAAACTTCATTTTTTGCTTATATCCCTTGACCGAGTACAATAGTACTAAGTCACCCTATTTAAAATCTTGCTGCTTGATGTGCTTGTCAAACCAGCTCTTGCATCATGCCTTTTCACAGGTCAACACATGGATGGCTAGAAGTCAAGTTTCTGATAAGCATTCTAGCTCAACTAGACATTCCATCCATGCTTCCTTTTCCTTCCATCTCTCTTGAGTGGCAATTCTCAAGCTAGGAATGAAGAATTCTACATGTAGAATTGCCTTAGTTCTGTAGGTCAACCAGAAGGCAGTTTGTCCCACAGCCATTTTATAAGTTGTTCGATAGGCCCATAAGGTTGCCATTAGCTTGTTATCCCAATCACTATGTGAAGCAGAGACTACCTTGGTTAGGACATTTACCAAAATCTTATTTGTTGATTCCACCTAGTCGTTTGCCTAAGGATAGTAGGGTGAGGATTTCTAATGGATGATCAAGAAGGTGGACAGGAGATGAGCAATCACCTCATTGATGAAGTACGTGCCTTGATCACATAAACAAGTTTGATGGGGCAGCTAAACCGAGAGAATACCTACTCCCATAAGAACTTGGTAGTGGTTCATGTGTTATTCTTCTGGCTCGAGCTTCTTCCCACTTTGTGAGATAATCAACGGCAACGATGATGTGCTTGGCTTGCGAATATTGAGCCGAAGTCAATTCCCCATTTCTCAAATGGTTTTCTTGCAATGATGGGACTTAGCTCCATTTTGTCCTTGTGAACTAGAACCTTGGTCCATTTGCACTCATCACAGTGTTTCATGAATCACGTCACATCTCAAAAAAGCATGGGCCACCACAGTTGAGATTGTAGCACCTTACGTGCTATTGTATCTCTGTTGAAGTGTCCCTTGCATTTTGCCATGCACTTCAACTAGTGCATCGTGCATTTTGTGCTTACACATGCATCTCCGTAGTAATGTGTCTTGCCCTAGCCGATAGAGTTGGCCTACTATTAACTGATAGGGTTGGATTTTGAGAATGAGTCACCTCAGTCAGGAATTTTCTATGGGTCGGTCAAGTAGTATGTACTCAAGCACTTGGACTAGGTCATCTGCCCAATATGGCATCAAGTCGGCTCTAAATAGATCTCTTTCGCTAGATAGGGTGAATAGATGTGTGTCTGGTAAATCGTCTCCAATGCTCTGTCCAACGACTTCTCCGTGGGTATGCAAGACATATGATCAGCCACATAGTGTTGCTTTTCCTTACGTACGAAGATGGAGAAGTCCAATTCAAGAAGCAGAAGTAACCATCGAGCTATGTGTCCTATAACGCAGGGTTTGTTTACTAGATACAGCAAGGCTTGATGGTCAACAAAGAAAATAAAGGGCATAGCCAAAAGATAATACCGAATTTTAATTACAGCAAACACCATGGCTAACCCCTCTCATTCAGTTGTGGAGTAATTCATTTCGATATCCATGAGTTGTCTACTAGCAAAGCTCACTGGATAGTCTAGATTGTGGTCATTAGGCTGGCACAACATAGCTCCCACCCTACGAATTTCAAAGCATCAATATGAACATGAAAGGTTATGTTCCAGTCTGGGGCTCTTAAGATTGGTGCGGTGGCTAGAGCCTTCTTCAATTCCTCGTATGCATCCTGGCATTCCTCGGTCCATTCAAATATTACCATTAGCTTGTATAGGGATCTAGAAATCAATGCATAGTTTAGCACAAATCGTCAATACTACCCTACATAGCCAAGGAAGCACTGAAATCCCTTGTAATCAGTTGGGGGTGGAAGATTGACAATAACCCTAACTTTTGAGAAGTTAGTGGCAATGTCATTCTTGGACACCATGCGCCTTAGGATGCATCCGTGCTTTACCCAGAACTAGCACTTTAAGGGGTTCAATGAGAGACAATACATTCTGGATCATTCAAAGACTACTCGGATTTTGTCTAAGTGTTCCTTCCAAGTGGAGTAAACACACAAGTCATCAACGAAGACCTCTAACTCTTTCCTAAGCATGTCCTTAAATATTACATACATGAGCCACTGAAAAGTAGCAGGTGTATTAGTCAACCCAAACTCTTTCCTAAGCATGTCCTTGAATATTACACACATGAGCCTCTGAAAAGTAGCAGGTGTATTAGTCAACCCAAAGGGCATAACTATGTAGGCAAAGATACCCCACTCAGTGGCAAAGGTATTGTTAGGGTGCACTTGCACTTGATTCGATCCTGAGAAGCCATCCAAAAGATTGTAGGCCTCCTTGTCCGCTACTCTCTTGAGCATGTGCTCAGTGTAAGGCAATGGATAATTTTTCCTCTTGGTAGCAGTGTTTACCTTGTAGTTTATACACACTGAGTGCACACTCTAATCTTTCCATTCTTCTTCAGTACAATCACTACAGGCAAGACCCAGTTTGTGTGCTCAATCTCGTAAATGAATCTTGCCCTTAGGAGCTTGTCAATTTCTTCCTTGACAATGTGAGCATGCTTAGGATACATAGGATACGATCACTACTTGACCGACATTGCATCAGGGGTCATGGGGATATTATAAGTTATGATACTTGGATCTACCCCCTTCAACTCCTCGAGGGGCCAAGCAAAGACGTCCATGTACTCTCACAAGAGAGCAATGAGACTTGCTTCCTCTTCCTTGGTCAAGTCATTAGCAATAAAGATAGGTCAGTGTGTCTCCCCTTCCTTAGCTAGATTAACCTCCTTGACTTTGGCTAGTGGTCCTTCTATTGGTTTGCTTGCTCGCCCTTGTTGGTTGCATCCCTTGACTTTAGTCATAGAGGCAAAATTGGTGTGCTTACACTTGAGATCATCGATCACATCTTCCAATATGGGCTCAGCATCCTTTAGGTGCTCTTGGGCTTCTTTTACCCATTTCTTGACCTTTTTTATGGCCTCGAGTTGGCGCTTTGGGTTGGGGTACTCCCCGACCTTTGCATTCCCCTTCTCAGGCATCTTTGGAACTAACGGTTTTGCCTCTGTGTCTATCACCTTTTTTCCAACAAGCAACATTGTGGCACTCTCAGTTTTTAGCGTGACCTTTGCGTTAGCTTTCTTTCTCCTTTGCCTACAACTTTTCTTTCTGGTTGAGGCTGCATCCAAGTTGCTGGGGCCGTGGCAATGATATGCTGCTTGCTTTGTCTGTGCGTGGGTCATGACATGCAACAGGATGGAAGTGGCCTCCCCGTCAAGTGTCTCGACACCAAATAACTCCAATGGGACAGATGGCATAATTTTCAAGCTAGGGGATGATTTTTTCCTAGGGAAATCTCCGAAGAGATGAGTAATTCCACAAGGCATCTAAGATCGGCCCTATACAATTTACTTACTCCCTTCCATGACAACATGAGAAGATGCGTCTTGGGTGACTACAAGTCCAACACAAGGTTGGTTCTTGGGTCTATCCTCCAAAGCCTCTACCTCTGCCTCTACCTAACTCCATCACCGATACAGGTCGGTAATCCATAAGGATTGCATTGCCCTCTTTGTCATATGAGACGTAAGGGTATACATAAGGCTCTTCATCGATCGGCTCCTCTACATAGTGGACTGGTGGATGGGTTACATAGTGTCCCGGTGGTCTAGGTATGCCCATGGGGTTTATCTCCATCCTAGGAATGGCCGGTTTGGAATCATTGGGTGCTGGGAGAGCCAATGGGGATCCCTTTCCAAAGAAGTTTAGCGGCCTATTCACTAGGTAAGGCTGTGTGTATGGTTGCAAGGTGGTACAGGAGTCTCCTCTCAGTACCCTACAATGCAAGGTATCATGGCCTAACCTACCACAATTTGCGCAAGGTCGAGACCTAGGGTCCACTCGGCTGGGCACGTAGTTTCCACCACAATACACACATTGGACATAAGGGTGTGTTGGTCATCTCATCATCTCTTGTAATTTGGCTAGCTCCATCTTCATCTCTACTAGCTCCTAATGACTTGGGTAGCTCCATCTTCATCTCCGCTAGCTCCTGATGACTTGGGTCAGTGCTCTTTCCTTTATCTTGAGTACTTGGGCCTGATCTTTTTCTTGTCGTTGAAGCTCTCTCAAAGCTTCTAGCATTAGTCTCCTCTCGGGTTGAGCTGGTCATCCACTCTAATCGCCTCGTCGAAGAACCTAGCTAGCACATCTCACTGCACGCTTGAATTGCCTACCAAGGCCTTGTAAAGTTCCTCACTTTGTATCCCATTGATGAAGAATGTGGAGACTACTCGTTTGGTGGGTCGCCCGACTGTTGAGATTCTCTTGAATAGAATCTGCACATGGGTGACATAGTCTTTGATATCCTCCTTGTCTTTCTACTTGGCGTTCATCAGTTGCACTAAAAGGTTATTGGAGTACATGGGCTTAGAGAATCTCTTAATGAAGAGACTCTTGAGGTTGTCAAAGTTAGCTCACTCTCAATAGCATCTAGACTTATGTACCAAGTCCTACCCCTATCGCCTAACAATAAACCAAAAGCTTGCGAACACTGAGCAAGATCAATGAGGTCGTTGGCCTTGCAGACTTGCTTAAACTGCTCTACAAAGCTATATGGATTATCATTTGGCTAATACTTGTCTAATTTCTTAGCCACAACAGGGATTCTCGATTGGCTCTTAAAGCCCTAGTTAACTCCTAATCTTGCAAAGCAATGAGATTGCCAATGCAACGGCACTCTGCTCTGCTAACGAGTTGTCTAGCAGTCTCTTTGTAAGAAGCTCGCTCAACGTGAGATTGCCTTCTAGCGCTCTTTCCTTTTTGCGTCAGGTCCTGTCCTATCTCTGATTACTAGGGCTAGTACTCACTGAATCACATGCATTTCTATATTTTGTCGCAAGCTTCTAGCTTGTTGTTCCCGATTGTAGGCCACTATGCACTGCAAAGCTTCCCGTGCTAGTCTCCTCTCCTCTTCCAAGTCTGCTATGATATCCTCGGATGGCCTAGCATGGTGGTCCATTTGGGTCTACAGGTTGTACTTGCTCACCATCTATTGGATTTCATTCGGAAAATCCCCCAGGTCGAGCTCTTCTTCGCATTTGCAATTCGTGCTAGTCTCTACCATATTTGTGATCTCTTGCTCCACCAGGGTATCAATGAGATTAATCAAATCGAATAGATCCACTCCTCCAATGGTGTCAGTCCTTGCTACATCTGACTCCTGTGTCCCGTCCTTGCTTGGTCCTATACTTGGGGTTCTCGATCACCCGACTACATTTCAGGGTCTTCTCCTATTAGTGGGTTCATTCTAATTGTTAAGTCTAAGTGAGTTCCTTATTATTTACAAATCGCCCTTAACTTACACTCACTCGGTGTGTGTGTGCGCGCGTACTCTCTTCCATGCACCATGCGAAATCAAGCTTTTAGCTTTTCTTAAGTACAGTTCAAGTGCTAGAAAACTATGTGGGTGTAAATACAAGGTGACAATTGCAGCTCTTGCACTCTCGTCTACATACTCAGCCTAATGGGGCTCTAGGTTCAATTCCTAGTTGTTCTTGCTAGTGATTAGGGTCTGTGTTGCATCGTTCAGCTCATTCAAGGTCAAATTGGGATCTATTGGTTAGCATACGGCTCTAAGCATGTGGAATATATTGATATGAGTGTCATCACTATTCTTGGCCACTCAGCCACAATTTCTAGGATTAGATTTTCCTACAAGGCTTTTGGTGAATTCTTATGTTGCAGGTTGTACTCTCCATCATCCTAGACGCACTAAATTTGTTAGTTTTGATGTGTCAAAACCTGGTCCGTCGATTCTGCAGTGTCCAATTACAGGAATCGAACGTCTGATTTGACAGCTGTCTGATTTGGAGTGTCTGATTCTGGATGGTTTGATTTTCATGTATGATTATGGGATGTCTAATTTTCAAAATCAGACAGGATGGGTTGGTCTGATTTGAGTGTGTATGATTGCCAAAATCAGATAGGGTGATTCGAGAGTCCGATTTCCAAAATTGGACGAGGTCACAGGTCCAAGTGATCGGATGTGTAGAAGTGGTCCGATTTTTGGTCATCCAATTCTTGTAAAACTGAATGGGTGTAGAGTGTCCAAGTGTCCGATTCTAGGAATCGGACACTAGTAAGGTGATCTGATTATGTCGAGCCGAGGAGCCAAAATGATGAAAAATCAAATCGCCAACACTATTGTGAGTAAGCTAGCAATCAAGGACTTCCAGAATGCATCTATGACTACAATGTAAGGTTTGTATATACATGGGATGCACTAATAATGCCCTTTCTATTCTGTCATGGATGCATAAGATTGTTTATTATCATATTCGTTGAGCATTCCTTGCTATTTATGTAGGGGAGTTAGCCAATAACCTAATGCATTTAGTGTAGGTCCTAAGGAGCCCTTATCCTTGGTTGATTTTGTGCTTCAACAAAGTTATGACCAAGGGTTTGTTTCAGCAGTATGCTATTGAATGGTCATTTTGTGGATTATTTCATTAGGCCAAGAGGGCCAATCATTCTATAGTGCAATGTCATATTTTGTTAGGCCAATAGGACCACGTGTCTATTTATTGTAGGTGTAGTTAATGGGTTTTGTTTTAGTGATGTGCTATACAGATTTAGCGGAACCTGGAGGGAGCCTCTTGCTGTGTCGAAGCTTCTTGTGGCCAAGTCCAAGTGATATTCTTCCTTTATGAGTACTTTTCTTTTATGATATATGTATTTATGTACTTGGGGAGACAGGAGCAGTTGATTATCATCTTATGAAGGTCTAGTAGGCTCCTAGGGACAAGCTAGTCGATGCCTTGTCTTCTTAAGGATGGCATCTAGTTGAAAAAGAAATACTAAGGAAGGTTGGAGTGAAAATAAAAGTGAGCAAAAAAGAAAAGATTTAAGTCTTGCCTTGCAAGAGCTTGGTAGGTTCTTGGGCACCGAATGAGGACCTAAGGCCGATAGCCTATTCTACTTGGGTCACCAAGCTCAGCTCCCTCCTTTTTACACACCTAGTAGGTATGCGATCTATAGGAGTCCTCACCTAGTAGGAGTTCCTGGTCTAGTTGTCTGAAGTTGGGTGGGTAGTTCAGGCCACCACCTAGGATAACTTCTTTGATGGTTCTTTTTAGCCAGTATGTGTTGGAGCAATTGGTTAGCAACTTGCTCTGGACTTCTGTCAGATTATGTTGGGCTTATCCCTTGAGGATTTTCATGCCTTGATTTTGTCAAGGAGGGGTAGGGTGAGAGCTATTCCTGTATTTTGTTTTCTTATGTTTTGTGGCAGCTTGATGCTTTTTATGGTTGTTTTTGTGCAAATCAATTCATGGGTTTTAAAGGGCTGAGTCGCTTTATCACGTGCTTGCCAATGAGAGCAGATTTTTAGAGCCCATTTTTGAAGCAGAAAAGTGGCCCGAGGTGTAAAAGACCAATTTTTCATGGAAAATGAAACAGGTTGTGGATAGATGTGCTAGAGTTTTCCTAGATAGAGTTCGATGCCAAGAATGCAAGACAAGTCTTAGTTTGTCAATAGGAGTCTATTTGCCTCCCCCCCCCCCCCCCCCCCCCCCATTTAATCCCCACAAGGTTTCATGTTATAAAGCAACTATGTGATCTACGAGCTAGAAAGTGCATGACCTAGGCCATATTTATAGATTTTGATGCCACCAAGCTAGCCGTCTAGTCCGTTTGTGAATTGGAGTTCGTTTGGGCCTTCATTTGGCAAAAAACCACTTGACACAGTGTGAAAACTAAAAAATTGAACTAGTTTTTTAAAATTTTAAAGCCTTAAGCCTTAGTCAAAAGGTTAAACATACAAATTCTGAATCGAGGGGGGTTTTGGCACACCTTCTTGATTTAAAAAATGGATTATTGTGGCTGTTTCTCGTCAAGGGGAGGCAAGGGGGCAGTAAGAATGAGATTTTTCTCACCATCCAATGCAAGAATCAAATCAAAAAATGATGTACTAAATGAAGAGAGCAGTTTTTATTCTTTCTCTCTCCTCTTGTGTGTTTCCATGGCTGATTCTATGAGAGAAGGGGGTGGGTTGAGATGATGAGAGATTTTGATCGTGCGATAATATTGGAGTGTGAAGGAGCAAATATGGAGCTTGGAAGGATCATCAACAGCTATTGGAAAGCGTCAACGGGCCTCCAATCACGAGATATGTATGATATAAGGTGCGGTTTCATAAGTAAGTCATAAATATAATTGTTTTATGAGAAATTTTGATTGGAAATGGTTGCATTTGTTGTCAATGTTGTGATTTTTTTATTAAAAAATGTTAAAGAAATCAAGAAAAATCAGTCATCTAATCATGTCTTTATAAACATGCAAAATCCACAACATTGTGGTTTTAAGAGAAATCATGCGATTTTGGAGTTTTGTTGTGCATATGGTGTTCGAATGGGATGGATGTGATAGAAAAATAATTATCAATAAGATCAATCAGTCTAAATTGGTATATCAGAAAATATTCATATTTATCAATAAATAAATAGTAAAAATAAAAATAAAAAATAGATTTTTTTCATCCAAAAATAGAACAAAATAGCATTTGTATTTGTGAATGTATGTATGATAAGGCAGAGGCATGAGGTTGAGCTAGCCCTATCTTCATGTTAAAGTGGGTATTTACTGCTTTTATGAAGGAAAAATACATAAAAGAATACTCTCGAAACCTACCACCGAATGCACAACCTTAAGCAGTAGGGAGAAGGGGGTGTTAAGTGTTGATAATACACTAAATTTTGATATTTTTCTAATGCATGGCATATAGGATACGTGTGGTTTAAAATTAAGAGGGTTCAATAGCACGAGCATGCTCGGTGCTGGCCCTAGGCAACGTAGCAATCTCATTTAGAGTACAGGCATGAAAAGAAATATTTTTGCACCTTTACAATGCTAGTTGTTGATGAAAAAAATGTTTGGTCACTAAGAATCATACACAATCTCATTACACACAATACATGGTATCATCCTTGATGTACATCAATTGTTTTCATGAACAATGACCTACATTGAGGAGATGAGGTACCCTAAGCTATAGGGTTACTGGTTCGTTGCTTTGGGGAGTATTTAGTGAGGACTATCTATTATCTCCTAGAACAACTAATTAAAAGAGTGAAGCATGTTTAGTATGTGTTCTATGTATGAATGGCACATTTTGGGGCCAATCCCCGAGGTGTAGGAGAGCCATAGTGGGGCCACGGCAATCAACCAAGAGGTGCTCCCTTTGTCTGTGCTTACGTGATGTATTACACCAATATGTGTAGGGACTCCTTGTGAGGAGTGTGGGAAGGGTTATCCTTTGGATTACAATCTATACAAACGCCAAGTTCTACATCAAATGTTATTAGGGCAGTATACCCCTTAAACGCTCTTGGCTGCGAGGTCGTGTGGGGTGGTTTGGGTATGTAGTAGAGGCCCGACTAGTGCCATAGAGTCAATGTCAAGCCCATTTTAGGTCCCAACAACGAGAAATGGGATCCATATACCAAACATGAGACTATCACATACAACAATGAGTCACTGGTTATGTGGGCATTGGCACTGGCTCCCTCTCTCCAACAGGGCCTACGTTGGAATTTACAAGTAATGAATGGCCAAATAGTGGAGGAGGGAGACAAAAAAATGACACAAATTAATGGCATAAATGTGACCAGGTCATCTAACATCCAATAATGAATGTGACTCACACACGAGGTGACTAAACTGCTAGCACCCTCTCTTAGATCATGGTGATCTTACACAATACAAGGATATGATGGTAAGGACACATCATAGTCCATACAACAAAGACCACCAAAAGAGAACCATGGATACCCAAGTAGTGGGTGTGTAAGCCACCACACCAAGGTGCCTTATAGAGAACCTAATGTCAATGTCGTTCATACAAGAACCCAAAAGTAGAGTAGAATCATAATAACTCTCTATGTCTTTCAACAATGTCTCATAGTAATATACATGACCATCCTGTCAAAAATACCTTTGAACATTTGTGACCATGGATTCCCCAGACCGTCAACAAAGTGTCCCCTCGTGTGAGCTTGGATGAGGAGCCAAGCCCACTCTCTATTAAGAAAGAGCCCATCATGAACTTGGATGGCAATCCTAGTTCTAGGATTTGAACCTGACAACGATGCATCTAGGATGCCCCTCTCTAGAACATGTGCACCTATATACATGTATAGATGAGGCATACCTGCCCTGCCTCACTACCCTTTCACACTCCCTCTCTATCATTAGAGAGTTGTGAGGATGACCACATCACATGCACTAGAAAGCAATAGAAGGAGGGGTTGTTAAGCCCTTCTCGTGATTGGAAGAAAATGACCCGTTTTGTACCTTAGCCTTGGCCTTGACCAAAGGATTTGAATTGGAGTTGGAGGAAGAGGATGATCTAGTAAAGGAGGCCATAATCTTCTTCTTCTTTTTCTTCATCGTAAAGCCACTAACTCCTTACAATCCTTGTGCAAATATCTTCCCTTCCAAAAGTGACAAAAGCATCATCATGGACACCATGCCAAGAGTGAAACCTCCTTTGTAATCAAAAATATGCCAACAAGTAGCATCAAGGACATATATGTAAAGCTCATTGACCTTGATGATGTTTGGGCCCATAATGGATTAGACACTCTAGCAAAATTTGGAGGGAGATTGTAGAGCACAATCCTCACAAGATGGGCCTCTAGAAGGGTGAACTATATGTGATGAAGTTGATCCTATACCTAGGCAACTTGAAGCAAGAATGACCAAATACTATCCTTTGATTCAAACTTAATTTGTTAGAGCTAGTCATAAAGGGTAACTACATGCATAGTCAAGGAAGCATCACAACATTTGAAGCTTTGCCCATATGGCAAAAGCTATCCTACAAGAGGTGACCACTAGAAAAACTTCTTTAGAGATACATGGTGATTAAAAAGATTGATTGTTGAACGGTGTAAGATCCCACATCTCTCCTTACTTTTGAGAAACATGACATAGAGAATGCTCAAGCACATTGGGACAATTTGAATGCTTGCATCCACTCATTCATCTTTCTCTCATACATCCCAATAATCATTGCCCATGGGAATCATATGACATTGGTGACCCATCAAACATAGATACATTTGGAAAAACTTCACATGAGAAGTGCCCCATTAGATAACCTACATTTGGAATAACTTTACAACTAGATGATGGCCATGAACTGGATATCTATAAAGATACATATCCAAACATTGGATCCCAACAAGTCTACATCCATGAAAGATCGCACTAACAACCTACAATAACTGCAACAAGAGATCCTCAATGTGGGGAAGGTGATATCCTCCAAACATATGCTCATCACTCTACTTGCATGGCTACCCTTTGCTCATTCATCTCTCTCTCATGCATAGTATCAATCATTGCCCATCTGAATCACATCACAAGTGCCCCATCATATATGGATACATTTGGAGAAACTTTACATGACAAGTGCCCCATTAGATATGGCCCATATGAATCACATAAGTGCCCCATCAAATAATCTATGTTTGGAGCAACACCCATGAGCTAGGCATTTTTGGAGATACATATGTGGACAATGGATATCCCAACAAGTCTACATCCATGAATGATCACACCAACAAGCTACAATAGCTATAACAGGAGATCCTCAATGTGGGGAAGGTGATACCCTTCAAAGATAAGCTCCATCACTCAACTTGCACACGTAGACTCCAAGAACAATTTTCTTTGTTCGTCTTTAATCACTTTTGAATGGGTTAATACCTTCTTATGGGAAGAGTTGGTACTTGTAGTGTTAGATCAAGAGGACCATTTCAAGGTATTTTCTCTATAGATAGGGAATTCGAATTCTTTGATAGGCCAAAACTCAAACACAAAGAAGGAGGGAAATGAGAAGAAGAAGAAGGATGATAAATCTAAGAAGGATGAGGACCCCACCCACCATAGAGATAAATCCAAGAAGGAGAAGGACCCCACTTGCCACAAGTGTAGTAAGACATGTCACTCAAAAATAAATTGCTCGGATAAGAACAAGGACGAGAAGGAGACTTCCAAAAAGGATATTGGGCCTTTAGAAGTAGCAATATTTGCTTCAACTACAGAAATGTTTCTGCACTTTGAGATGGTGGAGATATCTTCATCTTATGATGCAATGCTAATGGTACTCACTGCATGCAAATGGATCATGGACAATGGCACTTCCCACCGCATGACTCCATCCATAGAAGGCATTGAGCATTTGTGTACAATGCAAAGCAATTTTTACATTAGAGATAGTTCGTTGATTTCTATTCATGGTATTGGTGAGATTCAAGTTATCCCAATGGACATGGTAGTGCTTTTACATCAAAACTCCTCTATGTGCCTAGTCTTAGCTCTTAGCTAATTTCTAGTGAGCAAGATTTGTGGCCTAATGCTGATCGCTCAGTTCTACATTTATTCTTTCCAAACTTGCAATGATTAGTCAAAAGAGGTAGTGTGCCAAGGTCATGAGGACCATGTTATCTACAAACTGAAGAATATAGTTGCTCTTTCTCACTACCTTTTTTCTTCTTAATCCCAAAACAAGTTATGGCATGATCAATTCAATTACCTTAACCATGAATACTTTTGGAAGGGGACTCATGAAAAAATGGTTTGTGGCTTAAAAGAGTTTGGGTTGAGCAAACTCAATGTGTCTCTTGCACCAATGGGAATCACAACAAGATCCCATCCCCAAAAAAGGCATCTCAAGGGGCCAAGTCCCCTTGCAGTTTGTATTCATAGACTTATGTGGACCTACATGACAAGAACCCCTTAAAGGGATTAGGTATCTTATGCTCACTATTGATGATTCAAGTATCCCTTAAAGGGAGTAGATATCTTGTCCTCATTGTCAGTTATTTAAGTTGGATGACATGGGCTTTATTTTTGCAATTGAAGCCACATGCATTCTCTCGCTTTTGAGACCAATTCATATATGAAGACACACTATCTTAGTGAAATCTAATAGCCATTATGGCTAACAAAGGTGTCCAATTTACCTCAAATGAAATGGCTCAATTCTAGGTGGATTAAGGGATACATTAATATTTTTGTCCTAGAAAACAAGGGACTTATTTTACGATGAGTTACAAAATGGTAGGGAGGATGGAATAATTTGTTTAGACAATAGAAAAGATGAGAAAATCTTCAAGGATCTAGAATAATTGGATAGAAATGAAGGGTGATGAAGAAGCCTAGCATATGGGCAGCATATGGAAGACTTCAATGTTAAATCTTAAGCATCAAATCTCTATAAAAGAACACTTGAGAATAGTAGACAACTTGCTATCCAAACAAGCCCCACTAGACAATATTGGAGATAACTTTGTATAAGGACTTATCCAACTAGGACACGCCACATATCAAAACAAAGCTCTTGAAGAGTACTTTGAACATGTATAGGTGGCATTTTATTGAAAATAGGGAAGAATGAAATATGGTCTAAAATAGACTATTATCTAGATGTTATGTGCAGCATAACAGAGAAAATTTAGCTAGTCTTCAACCAAATGTT
The DNA here is from genome assembly GCF_053477565.2 of Lygodium microphyllum. Classification (NCBI taxonomy): domain Eukaryota; kingdom Viridiplantae; phylum Streptophyta; class Polypodiopsida; order Schizaeales; family Lygodiaceae; genus Lygodium; species Lygodium microphyllum. The sequence continues at coordinate 85,111,971 of NC_141155.1, forward strand.
AGTTAATCCCTAATAGAAATTTTTCCAAATAGAAAGTGAACCAATAATGATATTCCATTAACGCAGATCAAAAGGATACTTATCATCCAAAGCATCCCCACTAGGTCATAAAACTAATCCACAATATTATCTTCATGCACTAACTCATACTCCAAATCATCAAGGAAAATCATACAATTGACTTTGGTGCTGCCATAGATACACTTAGAAGCATACGGTAAAGTTCAAAAATTGATTCGTATATTCCCTCATAGAAAGACCACGCTCCTCTAGGCTATACCAACATTGAGCAAGTTTTTCTTTCTCTACTAGGGAAACAAAGACATGTACCATGAGTTTCTTAAAGTCCTCTCAGCTTTCCACTTAATGGCTTTCTTTCTCCATATAGTGCCACCATGTATGTGCAAAGCCTTGTAAGTGCAAAGTGGCAAACTGAATATTTTGGTCATCCATCCTTGATACAATGTCAAAGTAAGATTCTAGTTTGGTTACCCACTCTTCAAATGGAGAAGAAGATTGACCATTATACTTGGGTAGCACTATCTTATCGCTATGTTCCCATTCATTGTACATAGGTTGTCCATTATGGAATGAATCATTTGATTGCCTATAAAACCATTGTTGTTGGAATAATTTCTAACATAAGAAGGCTAAGATCTTTTTGTATGAATGGGCAGTCTTTGAGGAAAACAATTCACTCTACCAATGCTACCATTAGGGTCATCATTCTTATGAGAAGTTTCTCCTATCTTAAAAGTGGAAGGAGGAATCCTTGATTTACCAAGAATACCTTGGGCATTGACATTTACTGATTGGAATGGTGGTCTTTAAATATGTATTCTTTCAACTTCTGTCTACAATCTCTCTTTATTTTACCATGATTTTTCCCTTTCTTTCTCCTTCATTTGAAGTTCCCTTTCTTTCAATTGGATTTTCTTTTCCCTAGCTTGGTATTCCATCCATTTCTCAAACCGATAAGCAATTCTATCAATGGAAGATTGGGTTTGATTCATGGCATCCAGTAATTGCTCATGTCTAGAAGAATGACCGATCTCATGCTCACACAAAGTGGCATTCAATTGACTAAGTTCTCCGTACACTTGAGTATCATCCAAAGACCTTTGAGTGTCATTTTCCAAGAGGGAATATTTTTATCTATTGATGGGAATGCTTACACTTTTAGAGTGCATGGCTCCATCTATCACCATATAGGTCCTTTACTTTCTAACATGCAATGACAAGAAAAGCCAAGACTTGCATAGATTTATGTTTATGATATTGATGATGAGTCATCTAATCTGTTAAGTGTTATGCCTGATCTGCTACCAAGTTTACTTAGGAAGTTTCAGTCTTATGATGCATCAATACAACATATATGCATTGTCTTTTAAGTCTATGGGTATACAATCGTAAAACAATCCCCTGCATGATTTAAGAATGACTATTTTTGGTATTCAACAAACTAGTAGGCAATACTTGACTCTAATGGCAACAAAGGTTGTAGGTATTGTGCTAAGCCAAGGTGATTAGAAGACCCTTAATCCTTGATACATCATTTTTATAGCCGAGATGGTCATTGTATTGCTATTTAAAACTTACATAGAGCATATGTGCCAATGTTGTATGTCCTTTTTCCTACGAGTGATTATGCTTGGCAAGTAAATGTTTCTTATACTAATATTAATATTTAAGTTAATATAAATGAACTTTTCAATAAGGATTGTGTTACTAAAATGCAATTTTATGCATTTCCATTTTAAGTATGCAGAGACACTAAAGTGTGCATGTTGTGCGATGGTCGACTATTACAACAAATTATTGTTGATGCTTATTGTAGCATAGAATAACCCAATTTGGCTGGGTTTCATCAAAATCAATCTTTTTTATGCTCATCAAAATCAATCAATTTTATGCTCCTTAGTTAATGAAGGCTTAATAGTAAGACATGATGGGAGTGATAGATAATGAACAAGCACATATCACTAGTGCCTGTAGTGTCAAAAGGGTGGCTTTTCCATCTTCTTTTATAGGTGAGCCAAGGCACATGTACTAGTTGTATCAAGATGCCATGGCTATAGTGCAAAGAAATTGGAAACCTGAACTTTTTATAACAATGACGTGTAATCTAAAGTGATTAGAGATAATTGATGCTCTATTACTTGGAGAAAATGCATATAATCTTCTAAATTTGACTACTTGAGTGTTTCATAAAACATTCTAATATACGATGCATACATTGTTGAAAAAACATCTTTGGAAATGTTGTAGCCTATGTCAGTGTGATTGGGTTTCAAAAGCAAGGGATACCACATTCCCATACTTTGCTAATTTTGGAGCATTCTTTCAAACCCTCTGAAGTGTATCATTATGATAGATTGATTTGTGTTGAGTTTCTTGATAAATTAAAGTTTCCAACTTTGTTCAAGATAGTTTCAAAAGTAAGGTTTCTAGCTTTTTTTTTAGATTGTTTCAAAATGTAGCATTCGTAGCCCTTATAGTGAATTGAACCCCAAGAGTCTTTGTATGTGTGATGGTTAATATACTAAAATTTTCCTTGAAGATTCATGGTTCTAACAACCATTAATACCTCGTGCTATATCATCAATAGGAGGTGAGATTATGAAACCACAATGACTATAAAGAGAGATTTTGTTAATAATCAATGGGTTGTTCCATATAATCTAAAATTAAGTAAAAAATACAATACACATATAAATATGGAAGTGTGCTCAACAATAACAGGTGTTATTTGTATAACGATATGTATAAGGAGAAAGATCATGCAGCGATCAAATTTTCCATTGGGTCTATGAAGTGGATGACATGCAAATTTCATGCACAATATTTTTCGGTTGAGGTTCATTCGGCATTGAATAGTACAAGTGTCTAGGAAGTGGATGAGATCCAGATTTATTTAGATTCACAATATGTTTTTGGCTCTAAGAGGTATATAAATGAATATGTGATTATCCACTACATAATGAGAAGCCTAATGCACAATGCTTGTAGGTGCACTTGCATAGTGGGAATTATGTAGTGTTCCAAGATATAGATAACATATCAAATGTTATGCAAAATGAAGATATTAGAAACACTACTCTTACTCAATGATTTTTATGCAACCATACTTGTCCGAAGGCTAGAACTATTCACTATTAAGATTTTCCAAGATATTAGGTATGGAATGCACAACATAATATATGGAGCAAGAGAAAGCATAAAAATATATATGGTTGGATATGCTTTGTGGCACCTACCTGTTGTGAGTGTTACTAGTTTAAATGCTATTAACTGTGCCTTGAGGATGTACTTCTTTTGAGGATTTGTATAATAGTGGCAATGTGATGTACAAATACTTTTAAGGAAACTTATATTGCAAAAAGCATGCTAGAAAGTGATGATGAGTGTGCTATGTGCTTAGAAGAAGATGCCTCCATGCAAATTGGTGGTTAACTCTATACTTTCTTTGCTATAATTCTAGTATTTTGTGAGCTTTCTCAGCCTAGTTAGGTTTGGAAAAGATTTTGGTACTATTGGTAGGACATCTTGTATTAATTGCAACTAGAACATATGCATGTTTCTCTTGTTATTCTGCAATAAGAGCCATTTAACAAGGCTTTGTTACATCTTCAAGATCTTTTATATCAATGTGGGAAGATTGTTTGACTTTGATGGGATATGAAAGCCTCATTGACCACATGCTCAACTACATACAAATCCCCTTTTAAAAGATAACTATGCATACGATAGAATTTTTATTTCTATGGACCAATATAGAGTTTTTGTTTCTATGGAGGTAATATTGAATTATAGATAAGGAATTGCATACTCATTGTATATAGTGTACTTATGGATGATGTCGATGCAACCTCTAGGTATATATTCTTTTTGGATGATTCCAATGGATCTAGAGAGAACTTTTTAATAAAAGTTTGCTTGCTAAGTTGCACAGTGATCATCATATAGCATTAGCAGCATCATCATTTTGCATTGTTGCCTTATTTCTACAAGATGGTTGTACAACTCACTCAAGGATTAAAATGCCATTAGAAGTAGATAATTGATGAACCCTCAAAGTGACTTAGCTCCATTGTTGAGACAATTGAACCTTATTTTGTGGGATGAGGCTCTTATGATGCATTGACATGGCTTTGAAGGAGTGATAGAACTTTGAGGGATATTATGATTTGTGATAAACCATTTGGTGGAAAGTTTACTTTATTTGGATGGAACTTTAGATAGATCTTACTAGTCATGAAGATAAAGGGCTCTTGGGAGGATATCATTAATGTGTTATTAGGTTATTCTCATTTGTGGCAGTACATTGAGGTGTTAAGATTATCTGGGAATATGCATGTGTCAATGGTTGTGGCAATTTGATATAATGGGATCATTATCTAGATTCAAGGGATAGGGGATGTAGTGGGCATTACAAATCTTATGAAAAATTTTGGAGCATATTTTAGTGAGCATGTTGTACTTGCATGGTGGAATATAGAGACGGCTACTTTGAATCATCAACATCACAATTGATGCACATGAGAGGTTATCTAGTATTGTAGTGCAAATTCAATTGCAGAGATAGATGATAACTCATTTTTGGACTCTGTAGAGCAGTTAAATACACTAAATCTTGGAGGCAAATTTCCTCCAATCTTCTTATTAAATATGAATGCGCCTATTATTCTCCTTAGGAACTAAATCCAAGAAAATATCTATGCAATAGCACACAATTGATATGTAAGGCTTTCAACTCACTTTCAACATAAAGGTAGTAGATACTATGATAACATTAGGAACAAATGTAGAGAAATCAATTTTTATTCTTAGAATCACTTTTATTCCCAACACTTTGCAATTTTCATTTACTATAAAGTAGAGATGGTTTTTGTTTGAGTGGCATTTACTATGACGATCAATAAGTCACAAGGGCAGACTTTGGTCATTGCTGGTCTTAATTTGAAAGCATCATATTTACATATGGATAGTCATATTGCTTTTTCAAGGGTGAAATTCCTCATACATTAAAAATGAAGAGAATGTGAATGTCATCATAAACATTGTGTACAATGATGTACATCCAAAAGGTGATGACATATATTGGTTTTTATAGAGATGCATGTGTTGATTGCCCCATAGGATCACTTCCATAGCACAGATGCCTACTCCAACCTGGGCGATTATCTAGCTTTCCAATATCAAAAGAAACAAAAATGCACTTTACGTGTAGTAACAATACATGATATTATAAGGACATTCACAAGAGTGATTGAGTGTTTGGATCTCAATGTTAACTTCTAGTTTTTATTGGGGTTGTATATTGTGGGTATACTCAATGTTTCTAACTAGACATAGGTGAATTTGGCTGGAAGAAGACGTTTCAATGATCTCACACTGATCATATACCAAGGGGCTACCCCAAGTATGAACTTAAGAGCTTGGGTTACATCAAGTTCTAACAGTACCTATTGAGTGGTTGATATATGTTAGGCCACTAGGTAGTACTATTATTTTGGAATGAAATGAACTTTGTGAATTGTTAACGATATAGATATATGTACCGATATTTACATTTTGATTTTCTTCAATTATAGGTGAAAGAAAGAGAGAGAAAACCATCATGTCCCTCATGCCATCATTGAGACAAAGGAATGTGCCAATACCAACACTCCATCCAAAAGCATGGTGTCAAAACACAAGAGTAGGATAATGGTGGAGTTCATGAGGACCATGTTGGAGCATCAAAAGGTGCCCTAGGATTTATGGGGAGAGGCCACATAGCAATGGCCCTTCATATCCTAAATAAATCCCCTTTGCAGGGTGACAGTTTCCTACATGACACCTTTTGCAACATATTTTGGCACTAAACTTGATATTTCTTGTTTACTCGAGGGTACACCTATAAAAAATCATCTATATAATGTGCATTCAAAGGATATTTAAAAATACCATGTAATTACATGCTATAAGGCCATAAAATAACCCATTTTACTTTACTAGACTTATAGATTTTTTTCAAATTGTATTTAAAAATGCCATTTTATAAATATAATCTAATAAATTTTACCAAATAAAATACCCTTTCTTTTGAACTCATGTGGTATCTGCATGTTCTATAAGATGCACTCTCGAGCTTGTTTAAGGTCTTTGGATATTTCTTGTTTAATAGGTTGATCCAAAGGCCTCACAACATTTGTTCATTGGCTACAATGCCCAATTAGTGGGTCATTGGTTGCATCATTGAGAAACTTTAGACATCTACACTAGCAAGGGCATATGCTTTGTGGAGTTTTTGACTTTAGATATGTATTAGGAGCACCCCATTCTTGGAGACCCATGCAGCAGGTGGTCACCACCACTCATTTATCATGAGTCATCCAAGATTGAGACTCCAAAGGAGGAGGGTCCATTGTTATCAACTTCACAATTAATGGTTGAGCTAGATCTAGTGTCCAAGATAGTGGAACAAATGGAGAACTAGCCTCCTTTCCAATGGGCTTATTAGAACCTCAAAGATGTCATTATTAAGGGTGCCCCATAGGAGTGGGAATGGCAACATGGGCCATGACCATCTCATTGGCATCAAGCCTATTCAATAGATTTTTCTACACACAAACTACAAGTTGATGACCCATGCTATGATAGATAGGGATTTGACATTAGTTAGAGAAGCATTATAATATCACCAAAGAGTAATGGATCAAGAATTAAAAGCCAATTAGTAGAATAGTATATACGATATGGTGCCTCAATGAGCCAAATGTGACGTTATTAGAGTCAAGTGGGTATTTCAAACTGTATATCAAAGATACAACTCTTTGGACAAACACAATGCAAGATTGGTGGTTTAGTGGCTTGCTTAAAAAGTTGGTGTAGACTTTGATGATGCCTTCATATCTATCACACAAATGGCAACCATTAGGGCTATTCTTGCTCTTGCTAGCCAAAGGAGATGGCTTGTTTATCAAACTAGTTGTGTGAAGCCATCATTTTTGAATACTAACTTGAAGGAGGCGATATATGTTGAGTAGCCTCCCCAATTCACATAGTCAAATGCCAAAGGAAAGGTGTACAAGCTAAAGAAGGCTCTCTATTGCCTAGAACAACCTCTACATTTATGGAATGAGAAGATAAATATCTTTCTATGAAAAGACTAGGGTATTAAAGATTAGACTCTGACCCCAATTTCTATGTCCACACCTTGGATGGCCAAATAGTTATGTTTATGCTTCATATGGACAACCTCGTATTAATAGGTGACCACACTCAAATGGTGCAAAAGACCATGGGTTCCCTCAAGCAAGAGTTTAAGATGAGCAACATGGGGTTGCTACACTTCTTACTTAGCCATGAGATATGGTACAATGAGGGGGATTTTCCTCTTTCAATAGTGATGTGTTCAAGGATTATTGGCCACTTTTGAGATGAGGTGTGAACTTATCCAAGTTCAAAGGATATTGATGCCTTCTAGTTTACTAATGGCTAGTGTGATCTTTGATTTGGCTTCTTAATGCAAGGCTAGTGTGATCTTTGATCAAACTTTTTGCAATATTTATGAGGGAGCCCCATAAAACTCATTGGTCAGCAACCAAGAGGATTTTGAGATTCCTCAAGAACATCGTGGATTGTAGTTTCTTCCTTCTAGTAAGCTCAGCTAATCTCGACATGGTGTCGCATAGATGGATTGGGCAAGAGGTGTCAACCATCAATTGGTTGACTAGGGGCTATTTCTTCTTTTATTAGGTTAGGTTGTTTCATGGAGAAGTAAGAAGCAACCTACACTAACCATTTCTCCTATGGCGGCAAAATATCAAGTGACCTATACCACTACATACGAGGATGTGTGGTTCCAAACTATTAGGTGAGGTTGGCCATCCTCAAAGCCGTGCTACTACCATACTATGCAACAACCAAAATTGCATAGCCATTTCTTGGAGCCCAATGTTTCATGCATTAACCAAGCATATTGAGATCTAGTATCATTACATCTAAGAGAATATATTGGATGGCTTATCCACCACGATGTTGTAAGACACAAGATAACTTAGTAGCTCTCTTCACCAAAGCTCTTCTTCAAGCAACATATCTACACTCTAGCTCCCTTAGTTTCATGACCCATCTAGGATCTTAGTGGGGTGTTAGAATATAAAGCCTCATATAGTTAGTGGGCATGTGAACAGGCAAGATACATAGGCATGTGGGCTATTCAGGTAGCCCCAAGAAGAGTAGTTGGATAGGTAGTCAAGAAGCCAATCAGGTAGGTTGGACCAAGTCATACAACAAGTGTAATAGGTTGACCCTGACTTTAGTGGGCATGTGAACAGGCAAGATACATAGGCATGTGGGCTATTCGGGTAGCCCCAAGAAGAGTAGTTGGATAGGTAGTCAAGAAGCCAATCAGGTAGGTTGGACCAAGTCATAAAACAAGTCAAGAAGCCAATCAGGTAGGTTGGACCAAGTCATACAACAAGTGTAATAGGTTGACCCTGACTTTAGCAATATGACCTAGCTAGGACCCTTGCCTATTTAGAGATTGTTATGACTGTCATCGTGTACATTCAATTTGTGAGAGTCAATGAGGTCATATGAGAGTGATACCTTACACACTCTCTTTGTGTATATTTAGTTTGTGAGAGTCAATGAGGTCATATGAGAGTGATACCTTTGACACTCTCTCTTGTGCATATTCCACTATAGATTTTAGCATTTAGCGTTCATCTTCTTTAGAGTTACTGTCCTTCTCTCTCTTTCTTCTTCATTTCACTCTCTCTCAAGCCATGCATTTTCTTCCACATTGTTACACTCTAGCAGCATGGTAGTTTCAAAAATAAAGGAAGAGAAATAAAATAAAGAAAAAGTACATGCATGTTTATTAGACTACACTTAAAGGCCCTTGAGTTAGAGATACTTGGTGGCCTCAACAAATCAACTTTGTCTCTAATCCTCTAATCTCCTTTCTCTAAACTTGTGGATACTCTCATAGGGTACATCAAAGGCCAAACATGCCTAGGAAGCTCTTTCTTAACTAGTGTCAAATATGAGTCCCTAAGTCACTTGCATGTTCCTTCTCCTATCACTCTATTCAGCTAACCCATTGCCAAAGGAATAAACCCACAAATAGCAAGGTGGAAAAAGGCACTTCATAATGAGAAAATTTCTCATTCACCAACTACAACCTCACAAGGTGGTTTAAGTCACCATGGAGAAATTCACATCAACACTTATTGGATAGAACCCCAAAATTTGTTTATCAAAGCTCTCATCTTCTTACAATCTTCTTCATAATTCCCTTTCCTCAACATTGAAAACATTTCCTATTCCTCTACCATCACAATACCCTTACTACAATTACAACCCACAACAAAGACCAAACCAAAGGAGCCACCTACTATATTTATGTCTACATTTGATAGAAGGTACTAAGGGACTTACACTCATCTAGAAGGGGAAAATTGATAAACAATTACAAAAGCTACCAAAAATACACTGCTAAAAATAATAACTACCAAAGATACTAGGTGAAACTTGAAATGCTAACACTGCATAGAGAAATAAAAGTGAGAGCCAAAAAAATATAAGAATAAGCTTAAGATATATTTTAATCCCTAGTGCTACTAAATATAGAGCTCTACAATTAATTCCATATTCCATAAACTCTTTCAATTGTTTAAAGAATCATGTAGCCTATAACTAATATTCAATGCAAAAGTTAAGAGTGTCATGATCAATCCTATGAGAATTATATAAACTTGTAGGTAAATCAATTGTCCCATGGATAAATCAAAAGTCACATATAGCCTATCTAAGCATGTAGTAAGTATGTGAATCCCGAAACAATAGTATGATATAGAGCTAAATCATGTGCAAAAGCCACAAAGGCTATAGGCCTTGTAATGGGAAAGATAAGAGAGAAAGGGTTGAGGGAACCCCCCTTCCATCTCTACTCCCCACCCCCACACCTCAAATGTAACTTTATGTATAAAAAGTAAAAAATAAATGGAATGGCTCAATCTGGTCTATGCAAACTTTGTGAGCTTCCAATTTCTTATCATGTTTTCCTTCTTTCAACTCCATAGCTTGAGAGAGAGAGAGAGAGAGAGAGAGAGAGGGGGAGTTTCATAGGGTTTGAAAGGATGGATAGAATCATTAACCAGTTTTCAATGTTAGGTCCATGAAGGCATAAACCTACAATTATGTTGGTGAAGGTTTTCCTTTTCGAGTCCTTTACCATTTGCCTTAGCTACATTCCACTTATTTATAGTTGCCACAACATTGTGAAGGTTTACACATGCACAATTAGGGAAAAACCTTTGTTTATGATACATTTTTTCTTCCTCATGCAATTGGCTAAAACATGGAACTATATGAATATTCTAAGTATATTTTTCCTTACTTCAAGCAATTGCAAAAAATGATAGGACGCTCAAAAGAAGGGGTGGAATGGAATAGCCATACCTAAGGAACAATTTTTAAGGCTCTTAGCTACCCTAATTGGTTTCTAATTCGTTCTTAAGCAAATCGAATAAATTTTCAAGAATAATCTTAAGCAAGTTGGATGAATTTTTAGGAAGAACCAAAGAGATTTGACAATTGGAAATTATATGCTTAAGGATGGATAAGTTAGAATTATCTTATCGATTCTCATTCTTACGATTTTTTTAAATCGTCCCTTAAATTGTTGGAAATGCAATCTTGGTAGGTCTTTGCAACATTATCAACAATTTAAAAGGCCTCTTCATTACATGAATAAGGTCAAATTGCCCAACGCAATGTGCTTGGCTATCTCTATCCCATCTGCATCTAGCATGTACTCTTCATATCTACTACCTATTGGAATTAATATACTACCTTCAAACACAACTAAAATGGTCATTTAGCCATTTTGGACAAGTGACTTGCCTAACCCATACATGTCGCGCTTCCATCCAAAGCATCAAAACAATTTAGGTGGAGACTGTAGCACATGTAGACTTCATTATGACACATTAGCTTGATCTTTTTTGGAGTGGAGATCTTGCAGTTATACTACCAAGTTATTAGTATCATTGACTTTTTTAATTCAAAATGCCTTCAACACACTTAAATAAAAAATTCAAGTTTTACATATGCTCAATGATGGGGTGTGTCGGAATATAACAACTACAAAAGAGTTCAAAAGCTTTACGTACGCTCAATGATGGGGCATGTTGGCATATATGGATTATAAGAAACAAAGCTGCTGTGGTATATTCATTACCAAATTCAAGTAGAATTAAACATTACTAGTGTCTTTTTGCTTTTGTTTTGTTGCATTGCCAAAACTCCATAATTGGGAATGCGAATAGAGAAACTTCTAAAAGGAGATGCCATTATGAATATTAGCCGATTGCATTCAACATAAAGACTTCGAGGAGGATTATGTTATATAGTACTAACCCCATCACAATACAAGCTCCACAAATAGCATAAATAGAAAACTTGGAAGTAAATCATTCAAGCCCATAACATGATCTTCACTCAGTAAAAGATCTTGAGCGCATAAACATACAGACTTCTAAAGCCATGATGCCATTATAGTTTACTAGTGGATTGTGCAGTCAACGTGCCTTTCTAAACAACATGTTCATAAATATCATATGTTTCTGCCTAGATGACCAATTGGCTTAGACCCGAGTGTTGCAATGACAACATATATGAAATCACCAGTAATTTCACCTACATGGCTACCTAGCACTAGCAGTGGCGAATTGTTCTAAAATCATAAACTCATGCCTTGGTTCCATATATCAATATCTCAGTTGATACCTTATACAGAGCTGACCCTATAATGACGACAGTGGGTAACATTCGGTGATTGTGGATCTAGAACCAGAAACTCTCAAAAGCAGTTATTCATGAAATACAAGAAAGCATTCTACATTTAAAGCTTGTCCCTGAACATGTCTACCCACAATGAAAATCCTATCCCCCAGGAACCTCAGAAGATGACTTTAGCAGAAGAGAGTGAATGGCTGTCAGAAGGCATTGGTGACTTCACACAAATAAAATGCCAGTTCACCATCAAGGTCCACATTCTGTAGACATTCTTGACAAAAGTCACACTGGCATTTTGTGTCTGGTCAGGATAATACACAGATTTGTCATAGCCACTAAGCTAATTGCATACCAAGCTGCCAGATCAGGTACATGAAAACAGCTCTTACATGAAATGCATATTAGGCTCCAACACCACAGCAGAGAAATTTCTTTGCACCAGTTAACTCAAAGATGGCTCATATCACAGTTTTAACACCTCAATTGGACAGAAGAACCTGAACAGTTTGGCTTGGAATATACTTGTTCAACCATGACAGATCAAGATTCACGTGAATAATGATAGCAATGCAAACACTAGGCAGTGACAGCATTCTACCAAATGCTAATGCCAGGGACACTTAAACTCCCAATACTTTACATCCCGGAAGGGCAGCTTTACAAGTCCTACGACCAAAGTTCATGCACTATGCCATCACCTAAGTCCAGATATTCAATAAAACTTGTCCAACACCTGAAAGGCATGCTTACGGCAAAACCAGACCCCACTTCAAGCTCGTACGAGCTTTCTAATATCCTTCTGGGAGGTTAACAACTGTCATAAGAGTTTATGCAGCTTTGCTTTCAATTTGAGGACTTGTAGTTTCTTGACAAATTAGCTAAACCAAACCTGTCATTGATTACTGGAACACACTCTGGCCGTTTCATGCTTAGAATCTCACGGCCACCACCTCCTCGGCAATCAATCCGCACAGTGATCTCCTGCCCAACTTTCATCAGCCGCTCTAAAAGAACCACACCACCTGTTATGCCCAAGTCAGTTGCTGGTAGATATCCTTCTCTGCCATTGGGTAGTGTCACAAAGTAGCCCACAGGCATCACATCCTTGATAATGCCTTGCATGGTACCTGGATCGCCTTTCTTTAAGCACTTAGCTGGGTCTAAGTCCACTCGCCTCGCCTCTTCCTCCATTTCTGCTTGACGTTGAGCTTGGGAAATAGGCTCTCTTCTGATAAATCGTTTCTGAGATGGAAAATACGATCGGGAACCAGACACTGACTCAGTCATCATGCCTTGATCCACATACAAGAGACTCCTACCTGCTGCATTTTGTCCTGCCTTTCCCTTCAATGCACAATACACAAGATGTCAGTAAGATGAAAGAATCCTATTAAGATATCGATTTCTCTCCTAAGAACATCTGAAGAACATACAGTTCCTTTGAAGACATATGCAAAATCTGGACTCGGGAAGAGGCTCATCAAGTCCCAAATTTCTTTGAAAGAAAAGATGCTCCTTTAAGAACCCTCACTTCACGCTCACTGGTATAGTCACAACCATTACACTAAAAAGTAGAAACCTTGCAAGATTCTAGCCTTAATACCCAACTTCGTACAGGAAATAATTACAACACTCATACTAAAAAGCAGAAACCTTGCAAAAGTACCTATGAGGACCAATAATATAATATAAATACATTACCGTGTATATTGTGTTCATACATTGAATGTGAGCCATTTCCGTCTCAATTCTATCCTTAATACCCGACAGCTTCAAAGCAAAAGCAGGGTGTTCATTATGCATAAGCTGCAAACATAAGCAGAGGCCTATCCAAGAGGCTGAGCACAAAATCAGCTTCATCCAAGAATTGGACCTTTCAATCTGCGCCTATGTGCGACAAGACTGTTTTGCAAAAAACTATGAGTCAAACGAATTGTTTTTTATCCTTTTTTGGGGTTGGCCGGGGGTATACGCAGAAGAGGAATCAGATTTCATCCCAAAATAAGCATATTGTGCAGAGACCTCTTCAAGAGGGTGAGCAACAACCAGCTTCGTCCAGGAATTGGACCTTTCAGTCTGTGTCCATGAGCGACAAAAAGGTCTTGCAACAAAACTGTCGGTCAAGCGCATCGATATTACCCAAAATCACAAACCCGATCGATCCATCCCTCCGCTCCCAATTCATTTCGAATCTATGGGTTAAAGCAAAGAAACCAATCGACAGAATGCATTTTGTTTTTCCAGCTTGAGGGATGAGATTTCATTCAGAAGTCGAAACCCTATCAGTTTAACCGGATGCTTGAGACCCTAACGAAAGGGGGAAAACTTTGCGGACGCTGTCAGGTCATCTTCAGAAGCTTGTATACAATACCGAAGAAGCCTAATAGTACAGCGACACGAATCATTCGGTCCATTTCCATATTCCGTCAACGACAGTGTGCGCACATATGACGACAGAGGCTTTCATTCTGGTTGCTGCGCAAAGAAAGACAAGGAGATACTTACAGACAAAGCACTGAAGGCCCTTGCCCTGCCCTGTTGACAGAGGAAGCGAGACGCATTGCGCAACGTCGCCGGAGACTTCATCGCCTCCTTCTTGTTCTTCTTCTTTTCTCCCCCCTTCCCGTCCTCCTCCCCCCTGCAATTTTCTTCTTCCTCTGTAAGCTTCAGGCGTCCTGATAAAAACACCCCATAAACCCTAAAAGCCTTCAGAAAATATATCCTTCCGTAACCCCAAAGAATCTTAATGTTTAACCCCGAACAAATCGCATATCTAATGTATGAAATGTCAAGCATGTCACTAGGCAACATATGTTTGCCTACATGCCAAAATGCATTCACCTATGAGATGTTGACTGTGTGAACATCCCTCTTTTTCTCTCTCTTTCTTTATGCATTATAGCAAAATCTATGTACCTCTATTTATGGATGTTAAGATTACAAAGTAATATTTTTTTTATGTAAGCAACACAATTTATATTTTTTTCATGGTTATTGAGCATATAAAACATTAGACATTTCTCAAATATATCTTCCATAACCCTAGAGCACACATATATTTCAAGCACATGGAGCTTAACAAAGCATGCTTAAGATTCACGCAAGGTTTCTTAAGTAAAAGATATATTCAAAGTATACGATGGATATGGCTTTGGTGAAGAACAGTGTTCTAGCTCTTTTTGCAATGAGCTCTCTATGTTTAGCAATTGCACTCTACTTACACTCCTCCTTCACTTGAAGGTGAGTAATTGGATTGAGGAGTTATCTCACTGTATTGAGGTTGGTTACACACCAAATGACAAATGCCCAACCCCTGCCCAAAGAGTATGCATTGCAATTTTCGAAACCAAACACAGACACAAGCACAAAGTCTTTACACACCAAAATGACATATTTTGTAAAAAAGTAAAAAATAATATGTTTGTTTGTAACGTGCGTGCTTGAAACGTCCTTGGCGGGACAATTTAGTGGTCCATCGAGATAATTTTCTAGGCAGCGCTGCTCGATACTCTTCCGGATAACACGGGGTTTGCTACCTAGATTCTCTCAAGTCCACTTTACGATGGAAGGTCTTGGCTGTCCCCACAAGAATCGACTTGAATTTTGGTTTCTAAGCAAGTTAAGGTCTCCTATTTGGAATTAACTAACATCACTCTTTGAACAACTGCTTGTGCTAGATTGCGTCGACTCGTATCGCACTTGGTTCAAGGAGAGTGAGAAACGAGAGGGAGTATGAAAACACCAACCCCTCTATCCATAAAATAAAGTCTCACTCTGTTCCCCTGAAACGATACAAAGTCAAGGGTCCTAGTTGATTCAAGGGCTAAGTTTCTCTATATTCTATCGTAACAAATTTGTGAGAAGCTCTCAGCTTACCGAGACCACCCTACCTTAGGGTGCATCTATCAGGGATCATGCCATCTCGCTTCCCTCAATTGGGTAGTTTTAGTTATCTACTTACCTAATACATTTAAGTTGTAGACGTAAAATCAACTTCCTTATTTAATCCTTTAAATCACAATGTTCGTTTATGTAATTTATAAATCACAACACACAAACAATGAAAACAAACCCTTTGAAATATAAGTTTTTTATTTAATAGAATTTATTGTATAAGTGTTCACCTTCTGCCCATATGAAAGAACAGCGTGAAGGCCATTATCTATCCAAGATTTTCGCCCCTAACTAGTGTCAAGGCCTCAGGAAATCTATCATGACTCACATAAAAGTCTAGGCTGTTCCTAGGAGTCTTAAGTGTTTATCAGCCAAAGCCCCCCGGCACCCTCAACTCCTCTTGTCCAAGGACTTCCTATGAAGTGACCTTAGTTAGTGGCTCAATTAGTATGCCACCTTAGTTAGTTGAATTTGGTTTGAGACCCATATATAGGGTTCTTCTATTTCTATGTACTAGAGTTTTTTTGGCTTACACAACTAAGAAGAGGAAAACTGTTTTCAGCCTCCACCTTTGTGTGTATTCCCCCATTGTGCAAGCAAGAAAGCTACAAGTGAGAATCCTTCCTTCTCTCCCACAATCTTGACACCTGCAGTGTGCAGTGGCGGTGACTGTCAGTGTAGTAATACACGGGCGGCTAGGTAGAGGCGCCTTTACCCCCAACAATCTTCCACTTAAAGGTGAATCTGCCCTAGTGAGGAGTGAAAAGAAAAAGACAAAAGACAGTACAATATATACACATGTACAACAAGATGAGGAGAGACGTTATCTCATCCCACGCCCATCAACCTCCTGAGGAAGGCAAAGCACTCTGTAGAGAGGCTTTTCCTGAGTAGAACTGCGGGATTCTGGTCAGTTGAGATCTTGACAAGATCAACAGACTTGTCCTCAACGACCCCACATATGAAGTGATACCTCACCTCAATGTGTTTTGTCTTCGTATGGAAGACCGAATTCTTGGCTAACTGAATACCACTCATAGAATCCGAATATACTGTAGGGATAGCATCAATACCAAGGTTAGCAACTAAACGACCCAACCAAATGGCCTCCTTGCAAGCCTTAGTGGCTGCAACATACTCAGCGTCTGTAGTAGAAAGGGCCGTGCATTTCTGCACCCTGGACATCCAAGAAACAACACCTCCAACATAGGTGAATACATAGGCGGAAGTGGACTTTCTACTATCTGCATGTCCTGCATAATCAGAGTTAGTGTACCCCACGACTCCTGTATCCCGGCTGCCATAGCATATGCACATATCTGCAGTGCCCTTCAGGTACCTCATGATACCCTTCACAGCATCCCAATGCTTCTTGCCAGGTGTAGCCATATAGTGTGCCATAACACCAACTGCAAATGCAATATCTAGACGAGTGGCTATCATGGCATATATAAGACTGCCCACTGCAGATGCATAGGGAATCTTGGCCATCTTGGCCTTCTGCTCTTCTGTCTGCGAAAAATCAGCCAGCATACAACCAAAGCATCAGAGGCTTGAAATATATTGAGCAGTCAGTATGAAATACGAAACCAAACAAGGATTCAAAACTTGGAGAATCAACTAGCAGTGGAGAAGTTTGCTGAAGGAGAGATGGCTAAAGCATTCATCACTCGACCAGATGGCTGGTACTAGGATACAAAAGACTAGCGAGGAGCTAGCTCGGAGGTGTCTTCGGATTTGTCCACAAAAGTTTAATGGACTAGTAACTGCCCTTAATACTCATGTGAGACCTCAAGCTTTGACTTTTGAGAAGTTTTGTGCATTATTGATGGAGAAGGAGTTGAGGGCTGAAAGCTCGAGGAGGAACCAACAATGGAGATGCTGCATTCTCTACCAATGCAGAAGGCAAAGGTGGTTCCTCCACCAAAAATGACGGTGACAAAAAGAAAAATGGTGGTAAGAAGAAGTTTCAAGGAGAGGGCTTCTATTGCAAGAAGAAAGGACATGTAATCGCAAATTGTCGTGTCAAGAAGATAGATGAAAAGAATGGTACCCTTGAAAGGACATGCAATCGCAAAAGAATGGTACCCTTGAAAGGACATGGTAGATGAAAAGAATGATACCCTTGAAAGGACATGCAATCGCAAAAATGATGGTGGCGAAAAGAAGAAGGGTGGTAAGAAGAAGTTTCAAGGAGAGTGCTTCTATTGCAAGAAGAAAGGGCATGCAATCGCAAATTGTCGTGTCAAGAAGGTAGATGAAAAGAATGGTATCCTTGAAAGTAAAGGGAAAGAGACAGCCAATATGGCCAAAGCAGAGTTGGAGTTATTCATGGCGATCATTGAGGAACTGTGCTCCTTGGCACAAGAAGAATCTACCACTGACTCATGGGTGTTGGATAGTAGGGTCTCCTATCACATGACCACCAAGAAAGGTCTATACAGTTCTATGCAGCCTCTACAAGAATCCATCACTGTGATGGTTGGAAATGATGCAAAATGCCATGCTGCATGCACAAGTATTATTTCTTTTATTGCTATAAATGGTGAAGTCAAAAAGCTTTCAAATGTGTTGTATGTTCTTGAAATTAGGAGAAATCTGTTATCAATTGCTGCCATAACTGATCTTGGTCATGAAGTGAGGTTCAAGAAGACAAGAGCAAAAATTCTCGATAGTGCTGGCAAAGTTGTTGGCAAAGGAGAAAGAAGGAGCAACCTGTATGAGCTAAGTGCTCTTACAACCATCGCTTGATTGGGCACAAGTAAGCTTTTGCATGAAAGGTTTGGACACATGGGATTTGCAGTGTTGAAGGAGATGCACAAGCAAGGTATGGTTGCTCACCTACCTGTAGTGACTGAATTGAAGGAACCATATGAAGCTTGTATGATGGGTAAGCAATAGAGAAAGGCATTTCCAAAGGAAAGCAAGAATAGAGCACATGCTCCTCTAGAGTTAGTGCATGCTGACCTGTGCGGTAAGATGCCTATACAAGCCTAGGAGGGATCTTCTTATTTTATGTTGATTGCCGATGACTGCAGTAGAAAGATGTGGGTGTACTTCCTTCATGATAAGGCTCAAGCTTTTGGTAATTTTAAAGAATGGCTAAAACTTGTTGAGAATGAAACAAGGAAAAGTGTGAAGAAATTTAGAATAGATGGTGGTGGTGTGTTCAACTCAAAGGAGTTTGAAGACTTTTGCAAGAGAAAAGGGATCAAGTGTCAATTGAAGATGCCTCACACACCTCAGCAAAACGGTGTTGTGGAATGCAGGAATTGCACCATTGTGGAGATGGCAAGATGCATACTAAAGGGCAAGGGGTTGCCTAACCATTTTTGGGTTGAAGCTGTTAATACTACAGTCTACATTCTAAATCAAAGCTACACAAAGGCTCTCAAGGAAAAAACACCTCATGAGGCTTACACTAGCAAAACACTATCTATCTCACATTTTAGAATTTTTGGATATGAATGTTATGCACATGTTCCAAATGAGAAGACACATCAAAACCAAAAAGCAAAAAATATATCTTCTTGGGTTATAGTGATGAGCAGAAGGCTTACAAATTATATGACCAAGAGGCAAAGAAGATCATCGCAAGCCATGATGTGATGTTCAAGGAGGAGCTGCATATAGTGGAGAAGGAGAAGGCAAGTTTCTTCCACTTTATCATCAAGCGAAGAAGTAGTCCATTATGAACATGTCCTGAGAGTTGTCCCTATCCTTAAGAAAGAGGAAGCATCATCTTTAGATGCTGAGGAAAAAGTTCACCAACGTGACATCACCCCATCGGAAAAGCCATTGCTGTGTTGGGTGAAGCAGCTCTATGACCACAATAATCCTATGCCTACATCTGTTCATAGGAAAAGGCATACAAACTAAGGAGGTCTCAGAGAATAGAGGAGCAAAGGAGGGCTTCTGCTCACATAGTCAATATGGCCTTGATGGCTAAGATTGTGAGAGAAGTAAAGGAGCCAATTGACTTAGAAGAAGCACTTGTGGATCCAGCATGGAAGGCAACTATGCATGCCGAGTATGACATCATAATGAAGAATGATACTTGGGAGCTAGTGGAATGGCCAGCAAAGTGGAAGGTTATTGGCACCAAGTGGATCTACAAGGTAAAGTACAAGGCTGATGGTACCTTAGAAAAGTACAAAGTTAGACTGGTTGCCTAGGGATTTTCACAGGTTGAAGGGTTTGATTTTCAAGAGTCGTTTGCCCCAAATGCCTGAATAACCACTATTCACATAGTACTTGCAGTGGCCACCCACAAGCAGTGGCCAGTTTACCAAATGGATGTTAAGTCATCGTTCTTAAATGGTGACCTCAAGGAGGAGGTGTACATGGCTCAACCACCAGGGTTTGAGGCCCCCTATTCTGACAACAAAGTGTGTAAGCTAAAGAAGGCATTGTATAGGCTGAAACAAGCCCCCTAGAGCATGGTACCAACGATGGATAGACAAGTTCTTTTCAAGCTTAAACTTCAAAAGATGTGCCTCTGATGCTAACTTGTATGTTTACAGGGATGGTGAAAAGTCTGTAGTAATTGTCCTATATGTGGATGACCTTCTTATTATAGGTGACTATGAAGATATGATCAACCAAACTCAAAAGTCTTTGAGTTTTGAGTTTGAAATGACAGACTTGGGCTTGGTGCACTATTGTTTGGGGATTGAAGTCTAGCAAGAGCCAAGAAAGATCTTCATCTCTCAGAAGAAGTATGCATAGGAGATCTTGAAGGCATTTGGCATGACCGAGTGCAAGGAGATAGCTACACCTATGGAGGTGAATGCAAAGTTATCCATTTAGGATACATTTACACTAGTAGACATTGGGAGGTACAAGAGGTTGGATCTACTTTTGTAACACTAGACCAGATATCAATTTCGGTGTTGGTGTTTTGAGCATGTTATCCAACAAACCTCATGAGAATCATTGGAAAGCTGGGATGCGAGTGCTCAGATACTTGAAAGAAACTCTTGACTATGGTATCACATACGGTTCTCTCGAACTTCTTTTGTGGAGAATTGTGACTCAGATTGGGCAGGAGAGACAACAATGATTCTAGGAAGTTAGTTTCTAGTTTTTGTTTCTCTTTGGGTTCATGAATTTTCTCTTGGATTAGTAAGAAGCAACCAACAATGGCATTGTCTTCTACCGAAGCAAAGTACAAGGCAGCTTGTTTTGCTGCATGTGAAGTAGTATGGTTGAGAAGGATCCTATGGCATATGGGAGTGCAGGATGAAGAACCAATTGTGCTGAGATGTGACAGTCAGAGTTGCATCGCCATTGCCAAAAATCAAATGTTTCATGCACGCACTAAACATATAGAGACCTGATATCACTATGTGTATGATTTGATTGAGGATGGGATAGTGGAACTGTTCTATTGTCCAACAGAGGAGAATAGAGCAGATATCTTCACCAAAGCACTTATGCAAGATCTGCTTCAAGTTATCTTCAGAGACTTGGCATTGGGCCGAGGAGATAGTTCATCTGTGGGTGGACATTGAGGGGGGATGTTAGATATGCTCAATGTCCCACCCTCATAAGGTGCTACCAATGATCTATGGTGCTCAAAGTTGTAAGGCCTCCATTATGAGGAGAAGCCATATGTGAGCTCGGATATTGGTTGAGTCCTGACTTGTATGCCAGATGAGGTCTATGTGATCGGATGGCAAAAAGGTGATCGTTGTGGGTCTAATCTTTGGGTTAGATGGAGTAGTTAAGGTGGTAGTAGCAACTCGAGGCACATTGCATCAAGTTGTAGGGTAAGGGAGTTATCAGGGGCCCTAGCCAATGAAATGAAAGACTTGGGCTTGCTACACTATTGAAGGCATTTGGCATGACCAAGCGCAAGGAGATAGCTACACCTATGGAGGTGAATGCAAAGTTATCCATTGAGGATGCATCAGCACTATAGCAGACATTGGGAGGTACAAGAGGTTGGTCGGCAACCTGGTCTACTTGTGTAACACCAGACCATATATCAATTTTACTGTTGGTGTTTTGAGCATGTTCTCAAAAAAATGAAAGCTGGAGTTGTTCTAGCTAGAATAAAGCTCTTCACCTATCTTCTGTCTAGATTGCCATCTAAGCTTCATAGTGGAAGCGCACGGGTGGATAGAGCCATCTTTGTATCAGTTGTTTGGAGCTAAAGAATTTTTTTATTCTCCTCTTATCTATTGTGTACTCTTTATCTCTTTCTCAAATTATGTTCGCTACGCCGTGTAATTTTTACAAGAATTCACTGATCTACTTTCAATCTGGAAGAGGTTATGGCTTTTTGTTGTCATGAGTACACGTTTTATGTGGATTGTTTTGGGGTAATCTTATTCTACTAATATAAGAGATTAAATTTTGATATTATTAGGCTGAAAAAAACTCTCTATGAAGCTTCACAACAAGGATTTATTGGTTTAGGTTGGCTAATTTGGAACCGGATTGGTTTAATGCAAGTTTGGCATGCTTTTGACACTATAAGGGAATGGGGCAATAGCGTGGCGCCCCAAAAGGAACACCAAGGAGAAGGGGTTTATACTGCAAGAAAATATATCTTGTTACATCAACAAGCTTTTGTTTCATTCTTTAGAGAACCACAATAAGGAAAAGAACACTACGAGCAAAAAATCTTGACTCGGTTTCATAGAATAATTCTCCCACGGTTTTAACTTCAACAAAATTCATCATTCTCTTCATATTCTTCATAGAGTTCATCAACCAACAAAGAGAACACAAAAGAAACACCACTTTGAATGGAAATAAGATCACATATGATTCATCTTCAAAATTTTCACAGCTTTCTCTCACAATCTCTCATAGGTAGATACACTGTTTTGCATAGAATTGGCTATTTCATACACACACACACACACACACACACACACACTCTCTCTCTCTCTCTCTCTCTCTCTCTCTCTCTCTCTCTCTCTCTCTCTCTCAAAATCAACAGTACATTATGTCCTCACTACAATACTCAATAATCACTCATAATACTCATTCTTTGGTCGTGGATATCCCTTCCAAAAGATGTGTCTGATATGAAAGGTCACCAAAGCCAGTATAGTGACTCCTCATAGCTCACTACTATCACTTCACTCCAGTTTTCTCTTGAGTCTTCATTAGCAGCTACTTCTTCCACTTTCTTGAGCTCTTTTGAACTTACATTCACCTCTTTCCAAGGCTAGAAATATTTCCCAAAGTCACACGTACATTCCACAAAACACTTATAGAAGCTTACAGAATAGAACAGAACAGGAACCTAGGCTCTACAAAAGCTCAACAGAAGGTTTTACAGAAGATCGATAGAAAACACCAAAACCACATAACTCATACTAAAATCATTCCAAACTATCAAAAACCATTAAATGAGCTTTTAAACAATCTCAACCTTCATCAATCATTAATCCACGCTTCATATAGAAGAAAAATAGAATAAAACAGAAGCTAAACAGAAGCTATTAGAACCAATCAGAACCTATCAAAACATTACAGAGCCTCATATTTCTACTGAAAATCATCACGAGCTTCCAAAACATAATCAATCTCATCCAAAATATTCTCAAACATTTCCAAAATAACAAATTATTACTCAAAATCCATCAAAAATCAAACATTTAGTCCTTAAAAATAACAAAAAGCAACCAGAAAATCAAGTTAATTCAGCATTCAACATATCCCCACACTTAATAAGGGAGCGCCCTCATGACCTAAGAAAAAGGGAATACAAGCTCATTAAAAGAGATCAACTTGATTTTCTTCAGTATCTTCATCAATAATCCACCCAACCATGACCCCAAATTATCACGTGTATCTAATAAAGAATACAATGAAATGAAAACATCTTTATCCATTAATAGATCTTATAAACAACAATAAATTATAACAAATTCATAGAGGATATAAAAGGTTGCTTTCATCCTTCAATCAAATAGAATCACGAACCACCATCCATAAGCTTCTCAATCAAATCCATCTTCATCTTCAACTCCATATAAGAGGATAATACACCACACCACATACATCACAGAACATACACAAAACTCACACAAACACAATATTAGGTAGAATGAATGGCACATGCCCCTAAAAAATGGAGAATAAAGAAAAAGTTTGTCCATTAAGAAAAGAGGATACAACAAGGAAAATAATTCACTTTGAATTAGGACAAATATATTTCTTTATAAATTGCATGCTAAGCTTGAGACGCTCAAGAGCTTTACTCTCATCTACAAAATATTGAGGTACATTCTGTAGGAACTGTAAACAACACATCCTTTCCAGCAAAATAAGTAACCTGGTAGAAAGCCTGTGCAAAGTAATACAGGACATCCATTTGAGCAACAATCACATCCACATTGGGTTTTATGATCAGTGGCGGGTTACTCTTTTGAGTATTTAGATGAGACTGCTAATGCATGAAAGCAACACACCAATAAAAGTGAGTAGCAAGGCGTACATAAGTATCCTCAGATTAAACATGCACTTGATCAAAATGAAGATAAGAAGTCGAACATGTAGCAGACGTCTCCCAGGACCTTGGAATAAGAGGCCAGTTAAACACTGGTCCTATCAAAGAATCATGCAATGTTCATTGCCTTTGACGAAGAATATCACTGTCATATCCAGGTGTATCCAACACTGATTGGGGAGGAAGGTTAATAGAATCCGATGGAGATGGTAATGGAATGCGAGGGGAACATTGCAAAGGTGGACAAGACAAATCATAAAATGAAGGTAAGTGAAGGGATAAGGAAGATGGAAAAGACAGAGAATTCATAAAAAACGTTTGAAGGGATTCTATTGAGAAAATAGAAGGAATAGGAGGAACTATAGGAGGGGTAGGAGATGATATAGGATCAGCAATAAAAGGACATATAGTAAAAATAGGAATATGAAGGAATCTAGCAGGAGTAAAGGATAAAAGAGAAATAGTGTCTGGACTAGAAGAAAGAAAGGAAACATATAAAGGAAAACGATAAGACATGAGAGAATAGGAAAGAAGATTAGTAGGATCCAACTGATAAATAGAACAATGAAAATTAAGGGCTTGGAAAAGGGAAAACAATGAGGTTCTAAAGCATCATCCTCCAAAGGTAGATGCCAAGCATGTCCTCTACACCAATACGTTTGTTGATGATAAGTCTTCAAGCTTTTCGCTAATAAGAGCTCCATTGAATGAACATAAATGACTGCTTGCAAAATCACATCCCCCACATAAACAT
The DNA here is from genome assembly GCF_053477565.2 of Lygodium microphyllum. Lineage (NCBI taxonomy): Eukaryota > Viridiplantae > Streptophyta > Polypodiopsida > Schizaeales > Lygodiaceae > Lygodium > Lygodium microphyllum. The sequence goes on from NC_141155.1 coordinate 85,136,882, forward strand.
TTAGATCCTCCTCATCACGAATTTGTAGATGTCATGTGATATACATAAAAGATAATAACTGGGTTTCATGTGAAACTAACTCATCCACGAATCTATCAAAGATAGCTCTCAATAAATCTACACTCCATGGAGTTGACCACCCATCCTCTGGAGGTTCCAAATCCACATTGCTTAAAGAAATATATAGGGCAAACCTCTACTTATTGTACTTAATCCAGAAAGAGGGGGAGGTGACACCAATTCAGCATAAATCATCTTGCACATAGTTCATTCGTTGCTAAAGGCATTCTACCTTATTAGAAAACCCATCACACAGCTTAGCCTTTTGTTGCAATTGATCAAGCTTCTTTGTAGAAGATAAGGTAGAAGAAACTACCAAAGCTGGAGGAGGAATAGAGAGAACAACAATTTGTTGGTTAAGCTCTTCAATAAGCTTCTTCTGTGATTTAGCAGTGTCTTGGGAATGTTGCAATTCACCCTCACAAGTTCCCAACTTACGAGCTAACTCTATCATGCCCTCAATAGTTGCATTCTTTTCTTGAGTTAAAGCCACATTCGCAGCTTCCAAAGTAGCTACTTTATTTTGTAACTCTTTGATTTGGGTTTGCTGGGAATCCATCAAAGCAGTGGCATCAGTCATCTGTTTATGAATATCACTAAGGGTAGCTTTTTCATATGCCAAGTCCTACAAAGCTTTGTTCAACTGATTAGTCAGGGAGTCAACTTTGTCTTGCAATGAATTATAAACTTCCATGTAGATAGACTGAAGACATGAAGTAAAGGAAGTCTCCAATGTATATTGGACACTAGAAATCAATTGGGAAATCAAAGACCTAGCCAACATCGTCAAAAAAGGGGAGGGAATTTGATGATCCAAATGTCCATCCCTTTGGGCAACAAATAAATTAGGACAAGATAGGAATGAAGGGAGGGAATTGCTAGAAACAAGAGGGGTAGTGTCTTGCATAGGAGGATTGGCAACTGAAGTTGAAGAGGGACTAGACAACCCTGTGATATGTCTATGTTTAGTTCGAAAGAACCTAGGAGGGGGCCCATCCTCCATGTCTGAGTTCTGTTGTAATGGAGGAGGAGATGGAACAAAAGGTGGAGGTTGCTTCGGAAGAGGAGCAGGATTAGCCACTGGCACACTACCAGGAGGAGGGGCAAAGGTAATAATCTTATAAAGGAAGACACCATAAGAAACATTACTACCTTGACCTTTCTGACTCTCTAAAAATGTTGATTCATCGTGGCCAACATGAATGGAGCACAATTAAACTTGGCTCCCTCAAGGATCTGAATAGACACGGTAAAAAGCTCCTTGGATAAACATTTGGAAGCAGGATTTCTGGACATGAATCTGTCTTGTAGGAATTGGCAGAGTTGCTTCCACACCAGAGAGGAGATATGAGCAAAAGAAACCCCAGAACTAGTAATAATTTTGCTAGACACCAAAGGGGTAGATGTCTCCTTTTGAAGAAGTGAAACGATCTCCTCAATGGTCAATAATTGATTACCACTAGGTACAAAGGAAGTAGAAAGGGGCAGACATAATGCTTTATTGATATTGGCAGTGGAAAGGCAGAAGCATTGGTTGTAGACCAAACCAGAGTGTTTTTTGTATGACGCCAAGAAAGAGTAGCAAAGCTTGTTATCCACTAGCGGAAACTTAAGCACTACAAAGGAACGGAGACCAGCACAGTGAATACAATCCACTTCCAAGAGAAGGGAATAGTCATGCACTGGTAATGGCACATGTTGGATCACAATTAGGGGAGTAGAGGAAGATGCCATTCAGACTACATAGGATATCCACACACACAATCAAGAATGGGAAAATTCGTGCAAAACCCAAACAAACCACCACTAAGAAAAAAATCAAGACAAAGAATAGAAGACAAACAAGACTAGCTGGACCAGACCTCCCCAAGCAATCCACATCCTATGGAAAAAATTCAACATGACCTACGAACTCATGTGACCGAAAGCTTCATGCGATGTTAATAGTCAGGCATCCGGAAACCCCATAATCAAGCATTCCAAAAGAACAAAAAGTCAAGCACATCGGATCCCAAACATTAACTAGATTCAAAACAAAATCATGAATTCGGACCATCAAAATAAACTCAGACCAATACGACCAACATCTTTGATTAAGAAATCCCCAATCCCCGTAAACATTGTCATATACCTAAGGTGTGGTGAAGTGAGTAGGTGATCGCTATCGAATTCATTTTTTTAAAATGATCAATTAAGCTCGGTTTATTATTAAATTAATCTGTTAATGCAATGTGAGTCGTTTGCGTAGCCCATTCCCACTCATTTTGACTTTGACTAGATGGGGGTCTCTACTAATGCAATTCATTTTTAAAAATTACATGATCTTTGTCGCAAAGCACATGCATGTGTGACTTTTGGGGGTTTCATTTTTAATTACAAAGGTTAATTGCGTTTGAATAGCGCATGTGCGTGTGCAATGTGAATGGATTTTAGAAACTAGGTGGGTTATTGTGCTAAAGTGTGCAACGGTGGGGGTTCCTTTTATAAATAATGGTTGGGTTCATTTTAATTACAAATTTAGGATAGTGCATTGTGTTAATTTTGTGGGTGCAATGGTTGGATGATTTTTTAAATTACAATTTATATGTGTGTTAGAGTGCATGTGAGAGAGGGAAAAAGAAGAAAAACCTAGCAGTATGTAGGCACTTGCAAGGTCTGATACGCAAAAATTTGTTGTCCAATCAATACCAAGAAATAGAAAGATCCACAGATGATAACAACAAGGCGACTAGGAAATAGTCAACCTTCTGTCAAATACAAAAGAAACCAATACTAACACCACAGGGGAGAATAGAAAAATAGAAAAGAAAGGAAAATGGAAAAAGAAAATTTGGCCTAAGGGATAAATCATGTGTGGTTTTTTTAAAAAGCATTTTGCCATTTGAAAATGATTTTCAATGAACAAAAATCATTAAGTGATGAATTTAGGAATTGAATATCAATTTATCATTCACTAGCATAAAAAAAGGGATTCAAATTTTTTTCAATGGTTTGGTTGGAATTAATTTTTTATTTTTATGGATTTAATTAATTTTTTCATTTTTAAATATATTAAAAGAAAAATTTTAGTTTTTGAATTTTTAAAAATTGGTTTCTAGCATTTCATTCTAGAAAAATATTCCAATCACGCTTTGTTGATAGATACAGGAGGGCAGCCCATTCCTGAAACCCATTGATGTTATCCTCACTTTTGCTTGTGTAGAGGGTGTATGCCTTGTGCGCAATTGATGGTGCACTGTGCATCCTGCCATGTGCCGACATACGGTGCAATAAGAAAGGCTAGGGAGCCTTATAGAGCTGTGCACATGAACAATTTTGTGCATTGTGCATTGAGAGACCCATCCCGTGCGTGCAACTATCCATTCACACATCTCATCTCTCTCTTGAATAACATGGGCAAGGACTAGTCACTCACCCCACCCATTGTCTCACACTATATTGATGAATACAGAGGGCAGCCCATACTCACATTCCCATTCGGTTACGATGAAAGCTCACGACGCTCAAGTTTTGTTGACGAGGGTTAGCCTTGTCGAGTTGATGTTCTCAACGTGGATTGGTTGATGAAAAGGGATGCCTAGGGAGGTAGCCAACAAGTTCAGTGCTTGGATTGCATGTTGGAAACTTAGTCTATTGTAGGAATCAGAAGCACTGGGGAGGTCACAGGATTTAGTGCACCAAGGGAAGTGGCTCGAAAACTTCTTTCAGAAGAGTTCAACTAGAGATTCGGTGATCCTGAACTGCGAGGTGTTACCACCTTTTCTATAGCCAGCTTCCCATCCAAGGGTGTGTGCCACCTTTTCTTGGAGCGAGGCCTGTTATGATAGAGAATTACTTCATTTTCTCCCATAACAATTTTATTATTATTATTTTCTTCTTTTCTTTTCTTTTACCCTACTCCCGAGGGTGTTTCCACCTTTTCTCGAAGAATAGGTCGGCATGACAAGGACCGAAGTCCTTTTCTCCCATGACTGATATATTTTTATTTTTTTTTCTTTTCTTATTGTTTTTTTTTCTTTTAGATTGTTGTTGAAGAATAGAATGGCAGGAATGCCATGTATCAGAACCATCCTCGCCACCTCTGCTACATCAGATGGAAAGGAAGCCAGGGGGGAGGGGAAGGTGGCTTTGAGGGGCTATTAGAACAAAACCATATCATTAGGATCAGTAAGAGGGTTATCAAGAGCATTAGGCAAATCCGTCTCGACCATTGTGCAAAGAATGAGAAAGCCACTGACGGTGCCTGGGGGGTAATACTTCTTAAGATGATAGCCATTAATAAGGAAGGGATCATCCGAAGCATTGATTGTCTCTGAGCCATTCGAATTAACGGCAAGTAACTTATAAGGGCCCATCCAACATTGTTAAAGCTTGCCTAGAAACTTGGCAAATCACGAATCATAAGCGAGGACGAAGTCACCTTTCTTGAACTCGTTCTACTTGATGAAGCTATCATGATAGACCTTTCTACGAGTTTGCGTGGCTTCCATGCACTATAGGACCATTCTTTGGATCTCATCGAGGCACTCCAAGTGCAAGTGACGGTGTTGTAGGGACTCGTCATCTCCCAAACGTTTCTTGATGACCATGCGCAAAGAGGGTAGCTCGAGTTCAACAGGAAAGATGGCTTCTGTTCCATACACCAACCAGAAATGAGTTTGTCTTGTAGCCACCTTATGGGAGGTTCTATACGCACAGAGGGCCTCTATAAGTCGATCATCCTAATCAGGATGATATGAGGCTATCGTTCTTGTCAGAAACGAGCATAAGAATGCAATTGGTGACTTCGACTTGGCCATTGGCTTTGGGATAATAGGGTGTGGACTTACGATGAAGGATCTTGTACAGTTCTGTCAACTCTTCCATAATCTTGTTAAGGAAGTGGGTACCTTGGTCTCACTGATGAGCTCTAGGGGACTGCCAAAATGAGTGATGATGTTCTCATTCAGAAACAAGGACACACTATTACCATTGTCTTGCTTCAGAGAATTAGCTTCACACCACTTGGTTATGTAGTCTGTACAGACCAAGATGTATCTATTCTGTTTCCTTCTAGTTGGTGAATCAATGAGGCCCATAAAATCAAATTTCCACTTCTCAAATGGCTTCAGGGGAAGAATGGTTGCAGGGGCATGGCACTGGATTTGTTAGGCTTTCCTATTCGCTAATAGGTATCACACCGTTTGCAATAATCATAGGCATCCTTGTGGAGGGTTGGCCACCAATATCTTGCAAGTAAGGCCTTTCTGACTGTCGCTTCTCCTGTGAAGTGTCCACCACAAGGCTCGTCATGGCATGCTTTCAATACTATGCCAATCTCTTCTCTTGCAACACATATTCGCAAGACTTCATCCTTGCTTTTCTTGTATAGAGCACCTCCTAACAGGGTGCAGGGGGTCGATTCCAACAGAAGCTTCTTCTTCTCACGATTTGAGATACCTGGGAGGTACTGTTTTTGGGTTGCCAGGAGGTTGGCTATGTCTACATACCATGGAGTAACTGTTTTGACTAGAAACAAGGAAGCATATGGCAGGTCTAGATCATCTTGCTCGTTTTCATCAGTTTGAGGGATTTGCAACAGATGATCAACCAAGACATGAGAGTGACCGAGTTTGGTAACCACTTTAAAGTTGACAAACTCTTGAAACAAAAGGAGCTATCTCATCATTCTTTCCTTCATGTTGACCTTGTTCATCAGGAAGAAGGACATGGCTTCATGGTCCACATAGAATTTGAAATGCGTCAATAGTAAATAGTGTCAAAATTTCTTCAAGGCAAACACCATTGCTAGACACTCATGCTTCGTCACTGTGTAGCTCCACTCTCTGTCGGTTACTTTTCAACTTGCATAATAGATTGGTTGATCTAACTTAGATTGCACCTAGGCCTTCAAGTGATGCATCAGTGTTGTGCACATGGAACTCCTTCGTCCAATCAGGAGGCTGCAGGATGGGTGCTTCAATTAAACACTGCTTCAAGGTGTTAAATGCCTCATCACAATCAGTGGTCCATGTAAACTCGGTATCTTTCCTTAGGAGTTTATGCAAAGGGGCTACCTTTGTCGCAAAGTGCACAATGAATCTTCTGTAATAGCCCACATAGCTAAGAAATCCCCTCAATTGCTTAAGGTTGGTCGGGGTTGTCAAGGCGGAAATCTTCTCAATCTTAGTAGGATCTGTTGCTATTCCTTGTGTAGAGACAATGTGGCCTAGAAGAACTCCTAATGAGATGCCAAAGACACATTTTTTGGGGTTGAGAGAAATTCCATACTCTTGACATCTGCCAAAACACTGCTCTAAGTATCCCCAATGCTCACGGATTAGGCTATAGACATAGAAGTCATCGAGATATATCTCTATGAAATCATGTAGATGGTTTCGGAAGGCAGCCATCATCACTCTTTGAAAAGTAGCAGGAGCGTTAGAGAGCTCAAATGGCATCACTCTGTAAGCATAGGTTTCCCATTCGGTTGTGAAGGTTGTTTTGGATTGATCATCTTCTACAATTTGGACTTGATTGTATCCGCTGAATCCATCCAAGAGGGAATAGAGCTCATGGCCTGCCACTGTGTCCAATAGTTGGTCTATAAAAGGGATAGGGAAATGATCCTTCATCTTGGAATTTAGCTTTTGGAAGTCCACAAATATTCTAATTTTTCCATTATTTTTGGGTACAACCACAATGGGCGAAACCCATTCATTGTTAGCCACTGGATAAATAAAATTAGCTTTAAGGAGCTTCAATAATTCGTCCTTCACTAGAGTAGAATAATTGGGATTCATACGCCTCTATCTTTGCCTCACAGGTTTGGCATTAGGCTCTAGGTTGATGTGGTGTTGTCATACTGTGGGATCAATCCTCTTTAGATCTTTGTACAACCATGCAAACACATCTAAGTTCTCCTTTAGTAGGTCTTGTAGGATCAACAGTTCTTCTTGTGAAAGATTTAGACCCACCTTCAGGTGACGTTCAATACTGTTAGCATCCACAAATGTCAATTGCTTTTCACCTTCCACTTCGCGGATAAATGTTCCATGGACTACTTCTAGACTCCTTCAAGGGAGTGGTCTCATCTTCTGATGATGCATTGAAACTAATGTCCTCTTTAAATGGAGGCCTAGCTCGCTCTTTGGGAAGCCTAAAGGGTATCATTGAGGTTTCGAGTTTAGATTGGGGATGAGTTACTTCTTGGCTCAAGGATTCATCTTATGAGGATACATCCAAGAATGTCACATACAACAAGAACCTTCCGCATTCTGTTTGAGCTATTGAACTAGGGGTTGTTGGCAAGGTGCATCATCATCATCTTCTTTAAGGAAGGGTAACTTTGGACGACAAGAGCCAATGCTGATGGAAGGCCTATTCTTCTTATCCATTTTATATAGAGGCTTTGCTTATGACATGATTCATTAATTAGTCCAAAAGGTACCATAATTATTTTGTCGATTAGAGAGGGATCTTCTACTTATGAGGCTCTAGGAACTTTTTCCTCATCTCTGCCTTCTGTGAGTAGGATAGATCCTTCTAGCTCGCTTTCATAATCTTCTTCTACATTATCACCTTTGTCCTCTTCAAGTTTTGTTTCTACATCTGTGGGTGCTCTATAAGAGAAGAACAAGCTCTCTGTTATATTCTCTACCTTTGCTTATGTCTCTGTCTCTGGCTCTGTCTTGGCGACTGCCATATAATAGGGAGAACAGTACATCCATGCTTCTATCTCCCTATCAGAGGTGATTTCAAAAGTTAGTTTGGGAGGTATTCTCCCATGGACAAAGACTTTGCTTCCTTCAGTAGTTGGCTTATAGTGCCCATTGTTAGGGAATGTGCCTCTATTTTATTGGAAAAGATTTGTTTGATAGCCTCTTCGTCTCTTGATATACCATCTGTTACTTCATTGGAGGAGTCGATTACGACTTCAATGGACGTGGATCCATTGCCTTTTTGCAATCCATACAACTTCAACACCACTTTGTTGGATCCTCTGCCTAGGGTTAGGTTCCTTTGAATCAATCCATCCTTGCTCTTGCTTCAAAAAGCCAAGGTCTTCCCAATAGTAGAGGGTATGAGGTTTTGTAGGAATTTTGTTTGACCACCAGCTATGTTAGCCAATAATTCCTTCTTGGGAAGGTTGTCTTTACATATGGGAGAATGCCCAACTGTTTGATTCTGCTTTGGTCTGCCAACGTGATAAGCCACTGTGTAGGTTGCATTCCTTGCAAGCCTAGATCCTTCATTGTCACATCTGACATTATGTTTACTGACGAGCCTCCATCAATCAATGCATTTGCAATAAAGCATCCTTCAATCCATACGCCAATCTCTGGGGTTCCCAGATCCAAGAAGGTATTAGTCACATCTACTTCCTTCACGGGTTCTGAGGACTTGGTCACCACGGAGGGAAAAATTCTTAGGCCTCTTCTTCTTGTAAGTATGCTTTTGAATTTCTTTCGACAACTAGGAGACAACATCAACAACTGTTGGAATGTTAAGTTTGGTTTAAAAGTGTCTAGGTCTTTGACCAAATCATACTCTTTGATAGGATCCACAGGCTTTTCCAATTGGCTGGGGAATGGGGCCACGTCCACTTCTATCTTTCCTTTTTCTTCTAGGAGTGGCAACATTTGTGCTTCTTCTCCATGAGGAGGTACTTTGGCATCCTCTATCTCCTGGACCTTTGGTCCTGCCTCTGCAACTGTCTCTGTGGCTCTCTGTGGCTTTGTAGTGCTCTGTACTTCCTTATTCTGGACTGCATTGTTATGCTTTTCCCGAGGAAGGTTGAACTTCACAGTCTTGGTAGACGGAATGTTCTCTTTTGGAACTACAGGTTCTCCTTTCTTTTCCCGTGTTATTGCCACCACTTCCAATTCCACCAAATTGAAAGCAGGTTCTTGGGTCTTCTATTGGGTATCAGAAGTAGATTTCATAGGGGCTGGACTTGGACAATCTTTTGCAGTGTGGCCTTCTCCTTTGCACCGACTGCATAAGGGCTTGTAATCCATAGACCTTCTAGGGTTTGGACAATTTGGTGAGATATGACCCTTTTCTCCACATCTATAACACCACTTCTAATATCTGACTATCTTTCTCTCTGTAACTCTGAGAGGGAAACCTCCTTAGAATGAAATTAGGATCAAACTCCCTAGGCTTTGGTTCAATATCCTATGTTGTCATTTTGGAGTCCAATAAGTTGAATCTTGCATCTTCATTTTTCTTTCTTCTTTCGTGCATCTCTTTTAGAGAGCAGATATCCTATGTATAGTTCTTTCTCAAACAGTATGAATAGAAGGCTTTATGAATGGTTAGTTTTCGAGTACATTCAATGGTTAAATGTCCCGTTCGATGGCACTTTTTGCACCATGTATTAGAATGCATCACATGTCTCCCACCTCACATAGGAGTGGATATATTGGCGGTATTCACCTTCAGCATCTGTAGCTATTCTATAATCACATCCATAAGCTCTTTCTAGATACTTGCAACTGAATGGGACATGTAATCCTTCAGATTTTCACCTCCTAGAGTACTTGTGGTAGGGTTTTGGAAAGCTTCTGTGATTACTGTATACATTGGTTGGGTTGATCCAGAGGGTCCTCTATTCTTGTTTTGATTCAGAGCTCCTGTTGAGACTTGGGGTTGTTGATTCTAGTGGGTAGGATTCCACTGTAGTTGAGTCGCCGTTGGAGAAACTGTTTGAGACCACCGTTATTATGGTTGAACCATCGTTTGAGGCACTATCATTTGTGGCCAATGTGGATTAGGTGCATTGTATTGTGGCACTATTTGCATATGGGAGTAGGGGTAGGGAACTGTCCCTGGGATTGCATTTGGTGGGTATATCATTCTTGGCATGGGAGGAGGTAAGACTCCTCTTCTTGAGGTCATTGACAGCCTTGCTTCAACTTCATCATATAGTTTTGCACCTTCCACTGTAGCTTGTAGGTTGCCTGGTCTTCTCAATTCCACGAACTTGCAAACTTCTGGTTGTAGGCCTCTAAGGAAAACTCCCTTTTGGATGCCCTCATCCAAATGATGGTTGGTCCATCTCTTCAGTATGGATTTCATTCGCAAGACATAAGCTTCTACTCTTTCTTCCAGAGGATTGGCTTAAATTCATGAACTCCTCTCTCATTCCCTCTTCAAAACCTTCACACTTGAATTTAGTGAGGAAAGTTAACTTCAGGTCATCCCATGTGCAAAAAGTTCCTATTGCTTGTCTCTCATACCACTAGAACGTTGTGCCTTTGAAGGTGGCGGGGAATAGTACAAACCAATGCTCAGGGGTTCTAGCATTGTTAGCCACACATGCTATCATAAACTGTGCTACATGAAGATCGGGGTCTTCATTGTACTCTCCCTTAAAAATTGGCAATGGGACCTCATTTGCTAGCCTGTCATCAATATTTTCAAGACGAATCTGACTAGGAAGGGGACCTTGAGTCACCATGGGGACTTCTATAAGGAGTGCTTTTAAGGCATCAAGGGAGGCTTCTACTGCAAGCTAGTTCTCAGCCTTGATTCTTACCTTCTCTCTTCTTACATACCTCTTGACTCGTTCTAGTGCTTACCTCTTGATTGCATCATTCATCAAGGGGTTGGCTCCAACTAGTTGGTCTATACTCAACAAAATAGAATTAGAGGGAGCTTCAGTCTCTGTAGGAATCTCTGGCCAACATTTCTTCCACTTCCCTCTTCTCTACGTCTCTGAATTCAGCTTTCAAACCACTATAGAGAGGGAGATATTTCATTCTGAAGGTATCAAAAATCATTCTTTTGAGGATCATTGTTGTGACATTATCATAATAGTGCCAACTTCTAATGGTTTGAATAGTGTATGTTGTGAAGAACACTCTGTCTACCAACTTCCAATGGGTTGCTAATTGGACAAACAGTGTACCAGGCATCCCACGTGTCCTGCTGTTGAGCATCCACGAACAAATTCCAACTCTTTTCTTTCTTATTTTCATGAACCTCCATTAACTACAACTCTTGAAATTTTTTCACAATCTCCCACTTGATGATGTCTGGAAACTTCTCAATGAATGCTAGATCTCCCATGGATGATCATTTTTCATTTTTTCTACACTTCAGTTTGTTCCCAAATAATTTATCGCCAAGATGCATGTCTTTGTTGCTTCAACAGGGAGAGGAAATAGTCCACCATATAGAGCATGCATCAAGATGGTGATACGTTTCTGCCATTGTGGGATGAACTTCTTGTGGAAAGTGGCTTTGGTAATGAGAAACTCCAATTCTTCAATAGTAGAATGAACTTTGCAAGCATATTCTTTTCTTGGCAATGCTATTTCCTTCATTTTCAACCTCTTTTGATGCCTGTTGATGGCAGTGTTCCTCGACTGTGCATAAAAAACATGGAGCCCCAAAAGGAACACCAAGGAGAAGGGGTTTCTACTATAGGAAAATCTATCTTGTTACATCAACAAGATTTTGTTTCATTCTTTAGAGAACCACAACAAGGAAAAGAACACCATGATCAAAAAATCTTTACACAGCTTCATAGAACAACTCTCCCACGGTTTTAACTTCAACAAAATTCATCATTCTCTTCATATTATTCATAGAGTTCATCAACCAACAAAGAGAACATAAAAGAAACACCAATTTGAATGGAAATAAGATAACATATGATTGATCTTCAAAATTTTCACAGCTTTCTCTCACAATCTCTCATAGGTAGATACATTATTTTGCATAGAATTGGCTATTTCTATCTCTCTCTCTCTCTCTCAAACAATCAATAGTACATTATGTCCTCACTATAATACTCAATAATCACTCATAACACTCATTCTTTGGCCGTGGATACCCCTTCCAAAAGGTGTGTCTGATATGAAAGGTCACCAGAGTCACTACACTGACTCCTCATAGCTCACTACTATCACCACTCTAGTCTTCTCTTGAGTCTTCATCAGCAGCTACTTCTTCCACTTTCTTGAGCTCGTTTGAACTTACATTCACCTCTTTCCAAGGCTATAAATCTTTCCCAAAGTCACATATACATTCCATAGAACACTTACAGAATCTTACAGAACAGAACAAAACAGAACATAACAGAAGCTCAACAGAAGGTTTACAGAAGGTCAACAGAGAACATCAGAACCACATAACTCATACTAAAATCATTCCAAACTATCAAAAACCATTTAATGAGCTTTGAAGCAACCTCAACCTTCATCAATCATTAATCCATGTTTTATATAGAAGAAACATAGAATAAAACAGAAGCTAAACAGAAGCTATCAGAACCAATCAGAACCTCAATAGGACCTATCAGAACATTACAGAGCCTCATATTTCTACTGAAAATCATCACGAGCTTCCAAAACATAATCAATCTCATCCAAAATATTCTCAAACACTTCCAAAATAACCAATCATCACTTAAAATCCATCAAAAATCAAACATTCAGTTCTTAAAAACAACAAAAAGTAGCCAGAAAATCAAGTCAACTCAGTATTCAACATAACGACGCGATTGATTTTGACAAAAAATAGCAGCGACACTAAATTTTTTTTGCAATGCTAATAGTGACGCTATTAGCATTGCAAATAGCATCACTAATTTTTGTTTGCAATGGCAACACAAATAGCGACGTCGCTTTGAGAAAAAAAAAGTGTTGAAAACTCGAGCGTGGTATTTGCCGAAAGCATTTGTGAGAGAGAATGAAAGAGAGAGCAAGAGAGCTCAAAGCTTAGAGAGAGAGAGAGAGAGAGAGAGAGAGAGAGAGAGAGAGAGAGAGAGAGAGAGAGAGAGAGAGAGAGAGAGAGAGAGAGAGAGAGAGAGAGAGAGAGAGAGAGAGGGAGAGCTCATCACCGCCGATGTTGCCTTATACGAAAGAAGAAGAAGGAGAAGGGTGCAAAAGAGGAGAGAGGGAAGCCACGAAAGGAAGGTGCAAAGGGTTTCATCTTTGAGTCTTTGTAAGATATAATGAAAGCAATGTCCCCATCTTGAACGAGGAGAGTATGCAGGTAGAGGGGTATTGTTGCAAGGGGTGGAGAGGCAAGGAGGGGTTGGAGCATGCGAAGGAGATATGCATGTGTAATGTAGATGAAGAGATAGGAGACCAAGAAGTTTTTGAGAATGAAGTGGACTCCTCTTTCTGTGGAGACCTATGTATAGACCTTCTAGTGTATACTCGATCTATGCCAAGAGCTTAACATGGAGCCATAAGCCCGGTAGTCGTATTTGCATTCGCTTGCTCAATTCATTGATAATTCACTTTTAAGAGTACTTTAGTATATGTATTTTAATTAACATACTTTTTTATAGAGTTATGTTGTTGTATTTTACTTAAACCCTTATATTGATTAAGGTAACATCATTTTCTGACTGTATAAATTACCTTTGATGATACCTAGAGAGCAAGATAAGTTGAGGGACGACAGATGAGAAGTTGTAGGAGATTATCACGCATAGATTCCCAAATCAAATGGCCTGTTTTAGAGGTATGGTAGACCAGGAGTTGTCTTGATCATCGTCTGGCCATTCTGCGTAGTCTACCTTAGTACGCTTTCATGCTTCGATGTTCAATAGGCAAAGTCGATGCTCTAGACTGGCCCTGGAGGGAGGGTGTGGTTTTGGGAGGTATTGCAAAGATGTAGATATTGGAAGCCCATGGCTGGTTACTACTCCTCGCTCTCATATTGGTTCCAAAGAGGGTGGTGGAAAAATAGTAAAGCACAAAAAGACATGAAAGAAAATGGTTTGTTAGAAGCTGAAGAATGCATAAATGGGATGTATGATGGGCTATCTTATATGATAGAATGGATAAACCTTTCAATTATGTTGAAATTTGAGTTAAAAGTTAAAAATCTAAGTTAAAAGCTAAAAATGACATGGTATAGGTATGTTCTTTGGATACGTAGTAGCTGACATAATAGTTTGTGAAATAGAAATGTCTATGGTTAGATGACAGAGTTGAAGTAAATATCCCAACAACTTGGTCCTAATATAACATCCATCTTGTTGACCAACCAAGTGGAGCCATAACGTTTTTTTTTGCATTGTACAAGGTGCCTACACTGCTACTCATGAGAATGAAACTCTAGACCTTAGGTTTATCACACCATTTCCACCTCTTGAGCTACTAAGACTTGGCTAATTGTTTTGAATTCTTTGAGGTTGGTTTGTTAGAAAAGTCACAATTTAGTAGCATTTTATACTTGTTCTTAGGGGGTGAAATCATGCTCTTTTACATTTAGTTAACTAGAGTATAGTACATTGGATAGATATCAAGATATTTTTTAATTTTGGTTTTTTTTTTGGGGCATTGCTTTTCATGGATTTGCTCCTTTGGAAATGATGATGTTGTTTTCGTAAGCTTCAATCTTTTTCTTGGTTCGGGTTTTGGAGATTGTATTGTTCTCCATAGGTCTATAGGTAAATTCTTCATCATTCTCTCCATAAATTTTCATGTTGTTTAGGTTTTGGGAGGGGGGGGGGGGGTTTGGTTGTTTGGGGAGTGTTTCATTGGTGGTGGTTGTGTGTGTTGGCATTTATGCCATAGTCAACATGCTTATTGACATCATGATTCTTATGATTAAGTTAATGTATGAGTTTTTCTTAATGCCATTGTTCTATTGATTGTTAATTGGGGAACTTGACTAGCCATGACTATACACGGATTAGAGGAGTTTGAAGTATTGTCATGCATATCATATCATGCCTCTAAATCATGCATTAATTAGGGTTCTCTTTCTTGCTTCATCTCACCATATCTATCCTCTTGCCAACATCACCCTATCCTAAGCACATAAACATCAAGAAGAAAGGCCTCTTACATAAGTTTGATTACTCGAGGAGTCCACCTTACAGAACGTGTAAGATACCACAAGATTTCAAAGGAAATGGTATTTTATTTAGCTATTTACAAATGGAGTTTTTAAAGTATTATTTGAAAAAACTTGCAAGTTTAGTAAAGTAAAAGGGGTCATTTCATGGCCTTACAGCATGTGGTAAAGAAAGAGTATTTCTTAATACTATTTGAACACAAATTATATAGATGATTTCTTATAGGTGCACCCCCTCGGGTGTGATTACATGCATCAAGAGCTTTCTTACATTCATGTGCTCAATTGTTTGCTATGGTTGAGGCATGCCTTGTTTTGCTTGTATGCCACTTGGCATGTTGATTTCATGTCACTTGTAATAAATTCTTCATTTTCTCCATCATTTTGATTGTTTGTTGGTTGTGCTTTATGGTGGGTGGTTGGGTGGGGGATTGGTGGTTGTGTATGTTGGCATTTATGCCATAGTCAATGCGCTATTTGACATCAACATTTTTATGATTAAATTAACATATGCGGTTGTTTTTAATTCCATGGACCTATCGATTGTAGTCGTGGATCTTGTGTGGCCATAACTATGCATGCATCAAATGGGTCATAAGCATTGTCATGCATATCATATCATGCCTCTAAAGCATGTATTAATTAGGGGTGTCCTTTCTTGCTTCATTATCTATCCCCTTGACAACATCACCATATTCTAAGCACAAAAATGACAAGAATAAAGGCCCCTAACACAAGTCTGATTGCAAGGGAAAATACTTGCTCAAACATATTCTTGTGTGTCCTATATATCATCAACATGATGAGGTGCTATTGTTATGTTGTTTGTAAATGTGTGTGTGTGTGTGTGTGTGTTAACACATTTCATCAATCAACCACAATGGATAAATCAAGAATTTTATGAAGGTTGCGTGCTCATTGACAACATTATAAAGGGCAAGCAAGGTACCAAATATGAGATATAAGAAGCATGATGTAATCAGGCCACAAACAAGAATAACATGTTTAAGAGGAAGGGTTATTGCCTATTACTTGCAAAAGAGAACATGTAGCCCATTTTTCGTAATAACTAGACAAACTAACTTGCATTGCAGCTGTCAATGGCAATACTAAGTTGCCATCTCTATCACCCCTATAAAATAAGTATACCTTATTCATATCCATGAGGCTACAAAGGCCAGAGATATTAGATTGCCATCCTTTGAACTTGAAGTATGCTAGATGGTGAATTGTTGATGGAGCTTTAGTGTGCTAAGGGCCATTGGGAGGAGATATATATATAAAAGCCCAAAGTTGAAGAGAACCTAATTATGTGTGTGGGTAATATAGGAAGGTGTAGTGGGTATGCCACTTTTACTGGTCAGTTGTGATGATCAAGTTAAATTAAGATTATTTAACACCCTGCAAATTAACAAGGATATAAAACTTCAAGGAAGTGGTGGTTAACTGCACTAATGCATTATGAAGTGGGCTTAGGGATATATGTAGGTTAAACCAAGGTCATCCCATCATGAGCCTTAATTGTCAAATGGGTGAAAGATAAGAGTTAAATGAGTAGATACAAGTTAGATTATTAAGGGAAAGAGACTCAAGGTGAGTAGATACCCCATCATTGCCGGACCATATTGAGGTGTGCTTGTGAACATTAGTTAAACTACCATGATTAGGTGATACAATTAACAATGAATTTCCATACTATTTTTGGGATATATATTAGGAAAATATACAACATTTTCTTGAAAAAAAAGAAAAGAGAAGCAACCAATAAATTTTGTATGAAAAAAAGTATGAAATCCCCCCAACCATGATCCACTATGATACTTTACTAATTTCATTCTCTAAAAAATGGGAGTTTAAAAAAAACCTGTAAACAATTAGCTAAAATATATAGGAAAGAGAATATTTATCATCCCCCTTTTTTTAAATCATTCAAAAGCTATAATAAACATGAAGAAAATAATACTAAGGAATATAAATTGTAGAAAATTATTAATTTAGGAGAGATTGAGGGTATATGGATATAGGTAAGTTAGTGCAAAACCATCCCAACATGTGCCTTCATTGCATGGGAGAAGAGAGTAGATAAGAGTCAGATTATTAGGAAACACGGACTCAATGTGAATTGCCTTGATAAACATATTTTATTTTTATTATTCCATAATAAGGTGGGTTCCTAAATAACATTTAGCTTACCAAGATTAGGTGACTTATCTAATTATGAGTAAGACATAAGTAACATATAAAGTGGTAAATCACGATCATCCACATTATGTTTATTTAAAAAGAAACAAAAAAACAATAATTTATGAATGAAAAATTTTATATAACCATAAACATGACCTACTACTATACTAAACAAATAAGTTTCCCACACTTTAGAAAATAAGAAATTACAACATACGGGATTCTACACCATCACCCCCCTTTTTATAAAAACCTATAAAAACTACCATAAGCATGCAATCCAAATCATAGCAAGATTAATGAAAATTTATTAACAAAGGAGAAATATCCCACAATGCATTATGAAAAAACTGGGTAGTAGTTGCAATGCCTGCCAGTTTTACTTTATTAATATGCGTCAATGAGCAAAACTAGAACCGATCAGGCAACCATTATGCACATGGTCCATTGTGCTCCAATATTTATCAAATAGTTTAACTTGGAGACAAAATGGCCATAGATAAACACCTAGGGATGGATAAAACCTACTAGAATCTAGTCATACCTCCAAAATGTTTTAATATGGAGAGAGGGAGAACTATCATTGGTCTCTCAAAATCGTTCAGGCTAATTAGAGAAAAGAGACTAATTCAAACATGGGTGGGCTATGGGAGTACCTACTAAAATTTGGCATGAAGCACTACTGTCATGAGGTATGACCACCTTTGCTACACACATTAATCTGTTGGGCCCAAGAAGCCATTCGACATCCTCAAGCTTACTATCCAATTTTGATTGAAGTTATCATGGCAGCAAATTAGAGTTAGAGCAACAAAAAATGAAAGGCCATCAAATAAAAAATATTAAGGTCATACCTATTATCTTTCCATTTGATGGAGGCAAGCATAGCTGCATATTTTACATAATCAAGAGGGTGGTTACTATAGAAATCTACAATGATAAAGAAAAGAAGAGACAATCATTTGTCATGAACATCAAGAAAGGCAAGAAGAGGGTGAGAATAGGGATGTTAGAGATCATTAGCCCTAGAAGGAAGGAATCATTTCAGGGGGGCATGGTGATAGATGGTTCAATAGAGCCACTTCTCGTAGCCATCCAATTTTCTGGAGTGGTCAACAAGGGAAGGTAGGATATCCTAACAAGGGTTAGCTTTTAAGGGTTAGGGTTAGGGTTAGCTTTGTCAAGGGTTAGGGTTACTATGGGTTAGGGGTAGATAGGGTACATGAGTTAGCATGTAAAATTACATCAAGTGGAACAAGGGATTAAAAAATTACCCCTAGAGGTATGTAATAGTCCTAGTTTCAATGGGCTATGCCAATATCTAAATGCCTAGAGTACGACACTTGTATTCTACTAGTAGCTAGATGATATAAATTAAATCTTGTAAGAGGGATATAAATACCAAAAAAAGGGGTTTTAGAAAAGGTACAATGCAAATTACTAAGAGAATTTCGAGCATTTTGAAATTGATTAACAATGCATTTATAATGTTATTGTGGGGGTGACAAGTAACTTGCTGAAAGCTAATAGGGGTGGTCCCAAGGTTTACACCATATGTGGTTTTACAATAGTGCTCGCAATTGTAATAAGTCTAGTTTGAGCAATGGTAGATCGGCTTTCAAATATCTAGAAATAAGTTGCCATAATCTTGCATTTTCAAATCCTTTATAAGCAAATCTTTGCACTAATGTTCTTGATTTGTAAGAGTGCATTATGTGCTTTTTTACAAAACTTGTTATTTATTGGTACATGAATTTTATTGATGATAATAGATAATTACTATACAAACATAGGACCACTCTAAGGTTTTCATGTTAAAAAAGTGGAGGTCACACTTCTTTTAGGGGGGGACACGATTGATATTAGAGTTTTCTAAAAGAGATATTGTTAAAAAGAAATAGACTCCCTCTCTCAAATATTACCTAGACATTGTTAAAGCAACATTTCAATGTTGCACTTGCTTATGCTAATCATAGTCTCACAAATCATGATTTAAAAGTAGAATTGATCTAAAAGCACATATTTGAAACAGTTCTTTTAATGATGTAGATTTTTTTGTCTTTAAGTAGTAATAAAGACCACACACACACACACACACACACACACACACACACACACACACACACACACACACACACACACACACACACACACACACACACACACACACACACACACACACACACACACACACACACACACACACACACACACACACACACACACACACACACACACACACACACACACACACACACACACACACACACACACACACACACACACACACACACACACACACACACACACACACACACACACACACACACACACACACACACACACACACACACACACACACACACACGTGTGTATAGATCGAGAGAGATACCCGAACCAATGCATATGCATTTCAATATTAAAATATTTTGATATCTAAATGGAGATTTAGGAATTACCTTTGCCACGATCAAAATTATAATATGGTATAATTTTTTCTATATTTTTATGTTTTAAATTTAAATATGCATTTTTATATATTAAATATTTTATCATAGCTTAAGCATCACATATTACTCCTCAAAATTAAATTATTTTTACCTTCAAGTAGTGTTAACACTTTATCTTCTTACATATATATAACAATTTATATAAGACACATAAAGAGATTCTATCTAAGCACCAATCGATCCCTCAAAGCATATGCTTGATACACTTAGCTTAGTTAGCTTTATCATCAAAAGTGTTGGATGTATTTATATGTCAATGCATATGCATTTTTAATTCAATATAAATATATTATTTAAATAAAATAAATATTTTATATTTGAATAACATGTTTTAATGTTACGTGTCCCCCTTTCTTCTTGCAGGACATGTCTTAGCAGCCCATCAGGAAGAGAGTCCAGAAAGTGCCGCCCGACACTCCCATGGAATGTCATGGGGTTTGCAATCTAGGTCTTCCCGAGTCTGCCATGAAGTGGAAGCATTTCAGTCGTTCCCACTTAGGACCAACCTGAATCAGGGTTTTCCTAATGGTCAAATTCCTAGAAGGTAACTAGCGTTGAGCCCCAGATGAACTACTTGTGCAGAAACGTCAAGGTCGAAGCGGATTCATGCTGCACTTGGTTCAAGGAGAATGGGAAACGAGAGGGATACAAAGCTCGACCTCTCTGCCAGTAAGGCATAGTCCCATTCCGTTCCCCTAAAACAGCACAAATCGGGACTCTAGCTCTAAAGATTCTAGGTCATCGTTACCTTGCTGTCAATTCCTTTGGGAAAAGTTCTCGGCCAACCGGGACCACCCTTCTGTAGGACAGACCCATGGTCACATCCACCACACTTTCCTCAAGGTGCTTTAGTTATCTAATTACCTACCATATTTAGTTTGACAAGTAAAAATAGCTTACTTAATTCCCATCTCGAGTCACGTCGGCCTCTTATGTAGGACATGGAGGTAAGGGATTTGTGGCCAGAGCCCCCCCTAGCAGCACCCAAGCATCCTCCTACTCCAAGTAGCATCCACGGAGAGACCTCTCGTGGCAGGTTCGGTCTACGTACCCGGTGCGGCTAACAACCCCCTTGGATAGGGTCAGGCAGACACTCGGGGGTAACTGATGCTGCCTCTCCCTCCAGGCCTTCAACCTGAAGCATTAGTTATTTTCTAGCATTAGTTTCTTGAGCAAAGAAGAACAAACAGTGCTCCTAAGTGTACAAACACAAGCACTACAGTGGTTCTTTATACGGCCAACTGCTAAGGTATAGTTCCTTCTCTCCGAATACATCCAGCACACGATCCGGGATCAATTTCAACTTGGCAAGATCCGAAGGGTTTCGTAAGCTAAGTTGCTTGCTTACCCTCTTTCCTTGGGTTTGGGTTTATACCCTGTTAACCCAAATTATCAATACTTTAGGTTTCCATATATTATGGTCGATAAATCTTGGACAACCCCGTTGTCCTCACTTGATTTGGTCAATTGCTTACTAGGCAATTCATAAATTTCCCTAACTAGGCAAATCACCCCAAGGAAGGGTGATGTAGCAGGATGTTTGTTCATCCTCTTAGAACTCGCCAACGTTGTTCTAAGGAGTGGCAAATCTTTTTTGTGATTTAAACACAAAGCCATGCGACGTTGCAACTTGTTGCACGAGATAGGTGTCGCACCTAACTTGTGGGATTATTTCTCCCATCAGACGGTATCCCTTGGCTAAGAATACCTTTGGTCAAGATGTAGGGTTTGGGAGTCCTCTTGACCCAATCCAACCCTAACCTTACTAGGCCGCTGTGCTATTCATATTAACGTAATATGAGAACGTATGATAAGATATTAACATAAAGAATCTTATTGTTCAAATGCAACCCCAAGCGCAGGTTCCAAATCCGACTCCTGCACTAAGTCTAGCTATGGCTCAAGAGAAGAAATTCCTTCTCAAACAAATTAAGCCACCCGAGTTTGTTGGCAAGGGAAGGACTGTTCAAGCCGATGTCGAGATCTGGGTTGAGTCCATGGAGGACTATTTTGAGGCAGCAGGAACTGCACCTGCTAACCAAGCCATGCTTGCCAAACTTAAGCTTACAGGCGAAGCGAGACTTTGGTGGAAACAATGGTGCAGAGACCAAGCGATCTCGGAAGGGACAATCACTTGGGATAACCTTAAGGAAGTTGTGCGAGGGAGGTATCTACCACCTGCCTACCGCACACAAAAGATGAATGAATTCTATGACTTGAAGCAGCTAGGATTATCCCTTGAAGCATATTATTCGAAGTTTGTTTCACTCCTAAAGTATGCACCCCCAATGGATATGATACATCAGGTGTCAAAGTTCTGTGTTGGGTTGAATCCATCCATAAACACTTGATTGGAATCAATGCGTCCAATGGACCTACAAGACGCACTCATTCGAGCTACTCCAATAATACAGGAGATGCATACCAAACCAAGGAAAAACAGGATTTGGCCTTACAAAGATCAGAATAAGGGTATGTCTAAGGCTCAGACTAAGAGAGCACAGGGTCAGAATTAGGGCCAAAGAAAGAAAGCTAGGGTCAATGCTGTCAACAACTTTGTTCCAACACAAAGCAATGATCGCAACCCACGTTGCTTCCATTGCAATGAGCCCGGACATTTCAAGAGGGAGTGTCCCAAGCTTGGCAGAGGGCATCGCTAGGGGCAATTCCAAGGTCAAAACAGAGCCGTTCATGGCCAAGGAACCACTGTTTTGGCCAGAGGGAGAACCTCCAGTGTTTCCAACAAGGAGCTGGACAATGAAGAAGATCCATCCATGGATGCTGACATTGAGAGGGCGACGGTTCACGCCACTCTTCACAAGAAGGGTTCAAATCGCCAATTCTCGGTGATTCAAACTCCATTAGAATATCAAGGTAAAAGCTTCAAAACCTTGATTAACTGTGGTAGTACACATTCCTTCATCTCACCAATTTGCGCAAAGAGATTAGGAATAGCCACAATAGATGTACCTACTTTACTTGTGGAATTAGCAAATGGTCGTGATGTCACTTGTACTAGGCAAACTGCTAAGGTGAAATTCCTACTGGGTGGGAAGCCAACTTCTGTGAGATTTAGGGTAATGAACCTAGGTGTCTACGAATGTTTACTCGGAATGGATTGGCTAATACCCAATGATGCCCACATCCACTATGGGAAGGGCCAAGTCTCCTTCCGCAATTCTGAAGGGGAACTAGTCACAACTCAAGGTGAGCCTGGTAAGCCAAAAATACAATTGGCAAAAGCAACACGGATAATAAAGGTGTTCAAAAGGGTCTACCTGTCTATCTGATTAAATTGAATAAGCTAGATCAGAATTAGGAATCCGGAGAAGAACCTTCATGGTTAAAGGAATATGTAGATGTATTCCTAGAAGATCTGATGGAACTTCCTCCCCAAAGGGAAGTCGACCATGAAATTAAACTTGTGCTAGGAGTTGCACCGGTTGCAAAGAGGCCATATAAAATGTCCATCCCAGAAGCTATCGAATTGATAGAGCAACTCAAGCAACTGTTAGATCAGGGCTACATCATCCGTCCTAGTAGTTCACCATGGGGAGCTCCAGTTTTGTTCCAAAAGAAGAAAGATGGAATGCTTCACCTATGCATTGATACAGAGGGTTGAATCAAGAAACCATAAAAAATAAATACCCCATTCCAAGAATAGATGAATTACTTGACCATCTTCAAGGGGCAAAGATCTTCTCAAAGATAGATCTCAGATCTAGATATTATCAGATAAGGATCAAAGAAGAAGATATCCCGAAGACTGCATTCAGTACAAGGTATGGACACTTCGAATTTCTAGTGATGTCATTTGGACTGACGAATGCTCCTACTACCTTTAACATGTTAATGCAGGATATCTTTAGGCCCTATCTTGATGACTTCGTACTCGTCTTTTTTGAGGATACCCTAGTCTACTCAAAATAGGGAAAGGACCATGAACCCCAGCTTCGCATTGTTCTTGAAACAATGAGAGCACACAAGCTTTATGCCAAGAAGAAGAAGTGCACATTTTTCAAGCGATAGATTGAATATCTGGGATTCATTGTATCATCAGAAGGAATTTCAGTAGATCCACCTAAGGTCAGAGACGTTCTGGAATGGCCAACACCAACTTCTGTCAAAGAAATACGTAGTTTTCTCGGGTTGACAGGGTGGTACATAATTTACATCAAAGATTATGCCTTGGTTGCAGCAAGATTATTCATCAAGGAAATATTCAAACTTCATGGGTTACCTAGAAGAATCATTAGTGATCGTGACTCTCTTTTCACATCACACTTCTGGAGGGCTATCTTTGAGACTATTGGAACTCAACTCTATTTCAGCACAGCTTACCATCCCCAAACTGGCAGTCAAACAGAACGAGTCAATCAAGTCATTGAAGATATGCTTAGGGCATACTGCTGTCGCGAACCCAAAAAGTGGATTCAATACTTAACACTGGTTGAGTTTGCTTACAACACTTCTTACCAATAGAATATTCAGATGACCCCTTTTCAAACATTGTATGGGCATGATTGTCGTACCCCTTTGAACTTCTCAGATCCAACTTTGAGGGTAGAAGCTTCAAGACAGATGTTGGAAGACATGGATGATCAAATCAAATCAATAAGGCAAGACATTCAAGCTACCAAGGATAGACAGAAGGCCTACACTGACTCAAAATGACAAGATAGATCCTTTGTCGAAGGTGATATGGTCTTCATCCGTGTATGCCCTAAAAAGAGTTCACTGTCCTTGGGAGAGTACAAGAAGCTAAGTCTGAGGAATTGTGGACTTTATAAGATCATCACGTGCCTAGGGCCTAATGGTTATAGACTACAACTGCCCGCAACTCTAAAGATTTATAATGTATTCCATGTCAGCCTATTGAAAACGTATCTACCTAATTGGAATCATGTACTTGATGATCAGCAAATTGTAATGCCTAGCTAAGGAGTCCTTGAGCTACGGCCTGATAGAATCCTAGATGTTAGGGAGAGGCATTTGAGATCAAGGACCTTGAGAGAATACCTCATCCAGTGGAAAGATTATCCCAAAGAGAATTCCACTTGGATGGCTGAAAATACTCTCAACCGACAACACCCCTGAGAGAATACCTCATCCAGTGGAAAGATTATCCCAAAGAGAATTCCACTTGGATGGCTGAAAATACTCTCAACCGACAACACCCCTAGATCTTCTCGAGATGAGGACATCTTGATTCCTCTAAGAGGGAGAGGATGTAGCATCCCCCTTGTGCATAAAAATGCCCCCCTTTTAAATTTTTTAAAAATTAACTTAAAATTTTTACCTCTCTCTCTCTCTCTCTCCCCTTCGACAGCATGTCGGGGAGAGAGAGAGAGAGAGAGAGAGAGAGAGAGAGAGAGAGAGAGAGAGAGAGAGAGAGAGAGAGAGAGAGAGAGAGAGAGAGAGAGAGAGAGAGAGAGAGAGAGAGAGAGAGAGAGAGAGAGAGAGAGAGAGAGAGAGAGAGAGAGAGAGAGAGAGAGAGAGAGAGAGAGAGAGAGAGAGAGAGAGAGAGGGAGAGGGGGACATACACCCCCCAGGTGGAGGGGTGGCGGCTGTTAAACAACTGTCTCCCCCCCACAAACCACCCCCTTCCCACTATAAAAGGGGAGACCCCCCTGGTGGTCTCAGGCAGTGCCCCCGCCCCCTGGTGATCAGCAGTGCCGCCAGCCCCTTCCCTGCCACGCCCCTTGCTCCGCCAACACTCCGCCAGGCCACCATACCCTTGCCACCATCATTTTTGCCATCATAACGTGAATGAGGAGGAGGAGATGATGTCGGGCTCACCTGACAGAAGAAAAAAAGCTAAAGAAGCTTCTTAGGAAGCTTCCTAGAAGCTTCCACAAAGAGCCTTCTCAAGGGTGCTTCACCCGCGGAATCGCATAAGGGACATAGTTGTCTGTGAAGGGAGTTTCCTTGCGAAAAGGGAGGACTGCCAACTTGCAGAAAAATTTTGCACACCCTCCACCTGCTCGACTTATTCCCAAGTCTCAATTGCAATGGCCCCAAAGTGCCACACAAGAGGAACACACACGGGAGTAAGAGGAGCACATGTAGGAGTCCCCACTCGAAGCGCAGGAATCGATAATACCCCTCCTGCGGATGTTTAGGTTCCATCAAATTCACCCTTTTTCATTTCCGCATGATATGGGTGCATTAAGTTAATTGCATTATTAGAACGCTTTGCTTTTAAAAAGATCACAGGGATGTTTGGAAAGGTCTTAAATTGAATGACAAGGTACTTATAATCCTTGCACCATCATGATGAAAGGTTGTTGCATTTTCTAGTATACGGTTCAGGTGTTAAAAGATGCGGTTATGCAATAATGTCCTAGTTGCATCGCACACATAGCTTAAATATATATTGCGATGCTCATGTGCATTGGAAGGTTTGCATTGGGTAACTTACGTTGACAAGAATGAGTTATGTTGTACATAATGCATTTGTGCAAAAAAAAAACCCTCATGACGACCATAAATAGGTTGATTCGTGGAAGGATGAATAGGTAATTGCTATGGAGAAGAATAAAAGGGTTATATTTTTGCATAAGCAACTGCATTCTATTTTGTGTGACTTGCATGGAAAAGGAAAAGATTATGTTTTTATTTCAATATCATTGTAACTATACATAGCATAACCTGCATGCATAAGCAACTTGCACGCATAAGTAAATGTATGAAAAGAAAAATGGTTATATTTCATTTTATGAAAAGCATATAATACGCATGAAATGTCAATCACATTCAATATGAAAGATAGGTTAAGTTAAGTTAAAATGTTACTTAATATTGCGCTTGCAAAGTTAATCCAGCATTCTCGTACTTAGATCATTCTATGTTGTGAGTAGAAGAGGGTACAAGGCCTTAGGACATGGGTACTAGTAATATCGACAAAGGGATGTAATTCCTCAAGATAGGCACTACTACCTATCTCGTGCAACTAGTCCGCAAGGTCAGATGCTATTGCAACTAAATCATAAGACGCTATTACTACGTCATAGGCCAAGGGAGGCGAGATCTAATTACTAGTTAGATTCGTCAAGGGGTCAAGTAGTCGCCCTACTACAACTCTCTCTCTTGGGGACCAATTTGTCAAACTTAGGGAAATTGTGAATTGTCAAGAAGCAAATTGACTAATCGAGGACGACGAGGTTGTCCAAGATCTAATTGACTATAGTACAAGGAGACCTAAGGTAAGGATAATTGGGGTTGGTAGGGTACAAACCCTAACCCAAAGAAACAGGGGAAACAAGCCACCTGGCTTGCCAAGCCCTTGGAATCTCGCCAAGTCGCGAACGATCCAGGATTGAATGCTGGGAGTATTCGGGAAAAAGGAATCACACCTTAGCAGTTGGTCATATGAACGACCACAGAAATGATTGTGATTGTACACTTAGGTACATTGTTTGAACTTCTTTGCTCAAGGAACTAATTCAAGGCCAAACACTTAATGTTTCAGTTAATAGCCTGGAGGGAGAGGCAGGTTCAATTACCTCCGACTGTCTGCTTGGCCCTATCCAAGGGGATTGTTAGCCGTGCTGGGTACATGGATCGAACCCGCCGCAAGAGGTCTCTCCGTGGGTGTTGCTTGGAGCGAGAGGATGCTTGGTTGCTAGGGGAAGCTCTAGCTATAAATTTCTTACCTCCGGACCCCGCACGAGAGGCCGACATGACTCGAGATGGGATCTTGAGGCCCGTGTACTAGTCTATGGGTGAAACTTGGAGCAGTAATCCTGTTGATTGCTGGGATAGCCTTCGGGCATGACGCTTGATGTATTCCAAGACTATCATAAATAAAGGTCAAATATTTGGAAAAGGAACTTGCTTGACATTGTTTTTTTTTAAATGTCAGTGCCTAAGTTACGTGAAGGAACCTGTGTTTAAATTGATTAATTAAGGAAGCTGCTTTTGCATGTCAAACATAACATGGTAGGTAATTAGATAACTAAGCAACCCGAGGAAAGTGCAGTGGACGTGACTTGAGTCCGTCCTATGGAAGGGTGGTCCTTGTTAGCTGGGAACTTTTCTCAAAAGACGTAATAACGAGACTATGAAGACCTAGAGTCAGTAGAGTTAGAATCCCGATTTATGCCGTTTTAGGGGAGCGGAATGGGACTATGCCTTATGGGCAGAAAGGTTGAGCTTCACATCCCTCTCGTTTCCCATTCTCCATGAACCAAGTGCAGCATAAATCCACTTCGACTCTGTTGTTCCTATGCAAAGTGGTTCATCTAGAGCTCGACGCTAGCTACTTCCTAGAGGCTTGGTTGATAGGAAAGAAACCTTGACTTCAAGTCGGTCCTAAGTGGGAACGGCTGGATACTTCCGCTTTTCGGAGTAGACTCGGGAAGACCTAGATCGCAAACCCTGTGACATTCTTTGTGAGTGCCAAGTGGCGCCTTCTAGACTCCCCTCTCGATGGGTTGCTAAGATGTGTCCCACAAGTGGACAAGCGGACACATTACATTCAACCACCATTGTGTAGCCACATTGTCCAAGATGACCTACATGAATAGCTCGTGAATTGCATCGTGATTTGTGGTGAGTTGCTACCCTCACTCCACGACTCATAACAATCATTAGTCTTCCACTTGTACTTTTGTCACATTAATCAATCCACTGAGATAGAAGGCTATTCTTCAAGATTATTCAACATTTGACATCTAAGTTTGATATTCTTCATCAATAGAAATGCTAATATACACCAAGGCAGCAATAGCTTCAACCTTGAAGCCTCCAATTTCTTCAAGATTTGGTACTTCCCAACCTTCATGGCTCTCCTTTAGTCATTATACTCCAACATTGACATCAAGATTGCAAACATTGAAGGGGTTTCAACATTGCAAGCATTATGGAGCAACATTTGAGCTTTTGTGCATAAAGCTCAAATTTCTTGTATTTGAGCATTCAAAAGGACGGAAGGCACTTCTACCTCAAAGATTTTATGATCTTTAAGCATTGGATGGGATAATTTACGGAGCTTATCGACTATGGAGCATTATGGATTGAATGGGGAATTCTCTTCTACTCAATGGCTAAAGCTTGATTCTCTTTGGATCATCCATCTTCTTTGATTTCTAAAGAGGTAATTCATTCTATTTTAATATTTGAAATCTCTCTTTATTCAATTGTTCAAGCTTATCCAATTGTTGATGAGATATTATGGTTTATTTAGGCTTCTAATGAGCTATAGATAATAGATTAATACATCTTTAGATTGACTGGATTTTTAAGATCAATTCTTAGCATTGATTTCATTCTAATTGCAATCATAGCTCCAATCTTTCATGCTTTGATAGATAACACTAACTTGTGCATTTGATCTTCTTATGCCCAAGAAATAATTGTAAAAGGCAAGCATTGCAATTGATTTGTAATGGTAAGACCCACAACCATTCTCTATTTTCAATATTCTTTTATTGATCAATCCATGCATCTCATTAAAGCCTAAAAGATCAATTTCAAAAATGCATTTTATTCTTGTTTTCATAGCATGCATTTTCCCTTTTGAGATACCCACTGAGAAAAAGGTAGATGGCAAGGGAGATATGGAATAAAAGATAGGTGACGTGCCCTCACTATCAAAAAACCCAAAGGGGTGCAACCAATCGACATGAGGGAAACTTTGCCCACCTCCTAGTGATTTGGGGCTCATGTAGGAAGCCCATCCTACCATTTTATCCCTCACATAGGTACATCATAGTGGAGGATTAAAGAGGGTACTATCATTGAAGATTTAGGCCTATTTCTAGCCCCTACTATGGTTTGTAGATTATTCGTCAGTCCAATATAGGTTTAATAAGAGGAAATAGGGTTTATAGTGACAAACATGGCATTTTTAGGACCAAATATAGGTGGTACAAGTCATTTAATGCTTTTCATGTTGGGGATAAAGACATTTGTGTCTAGCCCCCCCATGTATTAGTTACACAGACAATATTTGCATCATGTATTAGTTACCCGCACACTGTACACTCCAGGTGGTTGGTGCCCATCACTATCACTTCAT
Source organism: Lygodium microphyllum (assembly GCF_053477565.2). Classification (NCBI taxonomy): domain Eukaryota; kingdom Viridiplantae; phylum Streptophyta; class Polypodiopsida; order Schizaeales; family Lygodiaceae; genus Lygodium; species Lygodium microphyllum. The sequence continues at coordinate 85,166,465 of NC_141155.1, forward strand.
TCATTATTCTTTCAATGATATTTGAATAAAGGGAATGCCAGTCACACCTTGTGAATATTGGAGTTCCCATCTCTCTCTCTCTCTCTCTCTCTCTCTCTCTCTCTCTCTCTCTCCCTCTCTCTCTCCTTCCACCATAGCTCTTGCTTCTACTGTGTGCTTCCACTTCCTTCAACTAGTATCAAAGCCATGTTCCCTGAGAGCTTGAAGCCCTAACCTATCATTACTTCAGTTTGGAGAGGTATGAGTTGGTGCTCTTCTCCTTCTGGCGATCAAAGAATTGTTGAGGCTTGCTCCTTCCCTTGGCCACAATAACCATTGTCTTGGACTCTATTGTGGGCAAGATAAGCTATAGTAAGATGGACTGTAGGCAATGTGTTTGTGCCTACTGTCCCTACCCCTCTTCTTGGCCCATTTGGTACCCCTCCCATCTCCCATTTGGCTTCTACCACTTGGTTGACTCCTGAGCAATCAACCTTGGCACCTCGGCATTGGTTATTGGCTCTTGGGATTGAATTTGAGCTTTCCCATTTCAATCATTGACTGTGTATTTACAATAGTTTGTTGTATACTGCATGTGGATAGTTAGTATTGAGCTTGTCTTTACCTATGTGATGCTCTTGGGGCATGACATTGATGCCCGAATGTTAGCTTGATGCTTGGGATGCTTCTTGGGCTTCAATTGAGCTCATTTGGATCAATTTACAAAGGTTATTCCAGTGCTAGAATAATGGGGCAGCATACTATTTTATCAAAGATCTTGTATGCCTATTGCCATTTGATGCTTCTAGAGCACTTTAGATGCTACAATGGGATATACCATTGATCTTTCATGCTTGGTTATGCTCTTTACATGCTCTTGAGATGAGATTGAGCTTTAAATCTTGATATTGGTTGTCATTCACTATTATATCTGGTCATTTGATGCTACAATAAGAGCTTTGTAAGTTACTTGGATCGAATGCTCTCAGATATATACTACTTAGATTTTGTTTGTATAAATGCCTTCCATGTGATATTTTAAGCTTGATTTTCTCATCTGGCATTCAACTTTTGTTCCAATGGGAGCCGTTGCTTAACACTTGGATGTTACATTGAGCATTTCGTTATGTAGTTGAGCTTGATGGTCTTACAATGAGACTGTGGGACTTGGTGACATGTACATGCTCTCATCATGCTTTATGTATACAATTGATGCTTAGTGGGCTATTCAGACATTGCTTTTGGGCTAGCACCTAACTTTATTATGCTATTATTAGTGATGTGTGCATCTTGGTTGGATTTATATTGAGCTTCCATTACATTACTCAGCCCGTTGTGCCTATGGTTGGTCTCTTTTCTGTTACCTATGAGACCTACTTTATGCAAGATGGTTATGCCTATGGGATGTATCTCAATCTAACAAATTGGTCCTTTGATAGTTCTCGATGCTAGTCACATATTCACTAACTACTAGTTGCAGCTTTTCCTTGGCAATTGCAGTTTGTCTTGTATCAATGATTGCCCCTCTTTGTTGACATTGATTTCTTACTGGTGTACTTCATTTTCAACATGCTGTAATTGCAGTTTATTGCACTATATATACAATAGTCACCTCCATTTACCAGTTCTTTGCATTGACTTTATGGATAGCTCATTACTTGGTTAGTATCCCTTGTTTTCAACTTGATTTGTATGACTAGTGGTTCCAACGATAGTGCTATCCTTAATATTGATAAGTTGGATGGCACCAACTACAGCTATTGGAAGGCCCAAATCTAGCAAGTTTTAGCACAGAAAATGCAAATAAGCCTTTGAAACATAAGGATGTCAAGCCAGAACATATTGATGCAAAGGATTAGGTTAAATTAGATGAGCTATGTAAGTCCACCATCATTTTATCCCTCTCTAAGCAAGTATTCTATAATGTTATCTCTAATGGATAGTTCGCATGGGACCTATGGGATAAGATTCGCAATGTCTATGATAAGTAGAGCCCTGCTTCTTAGATGTACTGGCTAAAGCAACTCATGGACCTTCGCATGAAGGAGGACACTTCAATGTCAGCCCAGTTAAATGAGTTTCATTCTATTCTCAACCATTTATCTTCACATGGGATTGAATTCAAGGGTAATATTTCCTCTTTATTCCTCTTGGTTACACTACTTGAATCATGGGATATATTTAATATTGCTATGTGTGTAAACATGCCTATTGATGGACTAAAGTTACAGGATGTAGAGGGTGCACTCTTGAATAAAGAGGTTAGCATAAAGAATGTTGATGCTTCTTGCACCTCTCATGCTTTGATAATCAAAAGAAATAATGACAAGAGTGGTAATAACTGCCATGGGAGAGACTCGTAGCAAGTTTGTTCTCAGCCAGGTGGATAGTCTTGCAGTAAATCCCATGACCATAAGTCGTCATTGACTTGTCATTATTGTGGGAAACCAAGACATATTGTGGGAAATCAAGACATATTTAGCCAACCACAGTGTCATAAAATGTGCGAGGAGAAGCACAAGGAAAAGGGCAATGATAAAGTACATGACAAAAATGATGATTGCAACATTGTCTCAACAAGTCCAACATTAAGATTGAAGAGATTAATGTCATGTAGACTGATTTTGATGATGATTTCATACTTGCAACTTCTTCTCTTGATACTTCACAACTAATTAATGCTTTGTTAGGGTATACTTAGAGTTGGCTGATAGATTCATGGGCTTCCTTTCGTGTGACCTCTTAAATAGAGTGGTTCCACTCTTATCGCAGTTTGACTAGATTTGTCCATTTGGGTAATGACTTGGCATTAGAGATTGTTGTTATTAGTGATATCAAGCTACAGTTTGGTTCAAGTTGCACATTTACTTTTCATGATATATATTATGTACCAGCTCTCACAAGGAGTCTTATCTTTGCTGGCACTTTGGATGATGCAAGTTATGTTGTTTCCTTTGGTGATTCCTCATGAAAGATTACTCGTGGAAATCTTGTCATTGCACATGGTATTAAGTCCAATACTCTCTACCCTTTTCTTGTATCTAGGTTAGTTGACCATGTTTTGGCCGTGGATGCAATTTCACATGTATCTTTGGGCATCATCACCTTGGTCACATATCCTTGAAAGGAATGAAAATGCTTATCCGTTTGCAGTATCTTCCACTCCTTGACGTATAAAAGTCTGGTATGACATGCATGGGTGAGCCTTTGGCTCTTGTTCATTCAAATCTATGTGGTCCCATGCCTTGCAATTCATAGGTGGTGTATAATATATCGTTACTTCATTGATGACTATACGCATAAGGTCTAGATATATCTTATTAAGCAAAAATGGAAAGTCTTGGCTACATTTCAATGTTGACTTTCTTTGGTTGAGAACTAGTCTGGGTATCAATTGAAATGCCTCATATTAGATAATGGGGATAAGTATGTCTCTAAAGCCTTTGAGTAGTTTTGTGATGAAATGGGTACTAAGCATCAGTTGACTGCCCCATACACCCCACCCCAAAATGGTATGGTTGAGTGCATGAATATGACAATTCAAGAGTTGTTCGATAGTATGCTTAGCAAAGTAGGCTTACCATAACTTTTTTGGGTTGAGGCAATTACTACTATTGTGCATTTGATAATTTGGTCCCCGTGTACTGCTCTTGACTATTAGGTTGCAGAAGAGGTATAGTATGGAAAACCTCCCTCACATGCTCATTTGCGTATCTTTGGTTGTGAGGCTTTCTACCATATTCCCAAGGACAAGCGTAATAAGTTGGATCCTAAGTCTAGGAAATGTATCTTTCTTGGTTATGGAGATGCAAGTCAGATGGGCTATCACATATGGGATCTACAGGCTTGGAAGGTTATCTGTAGCCATGATGTTTTTCATGAATAGAAAATGCACAAGTAGCCCGAGCATGTCGTTGAGGTATGCAGGGTGATATTTTAGGAGGAGCCTCCTACTAATGTATAGCCAGCTAGATAGCCTACAGCAATAGCGACCGATGCTCTAGTGGCCCAAGTCCCTAATGCTACACAGGAGTTAAAGTATGAGCCACTACAAAAAAAACATATGCGCGATTTGGTTCCTTTGCCTTTTTGCTATACAAGTGGTTGTACAAGTTGAAAAGTATCCCCAGATGTCCAAGCCAACGTACAAGACCAATTTGGTTGCTAAGGGTTTCAAGCAAGAGCATGGTGTAGACTTTGATAAAGTCCTTTCTCATGTTGTGAAGATGTCTACCCTACACTTAGTAGTACTAGCTTTGGTTGCTGAGCTTGACTTGGATATTTGTCAAATGGATATTAAGAAAACTTTTCTTCATGGGGACTTGCATGATGAGATCTACATGGAACATCCTAAGGGCCTTGTAGAACCTAATAGGGACCACCTAGTGTGAAGATTGAGAACTAGCCTTTATGGCTTGAAGTAGGCACCTAGGGAATGGTACCACAAGTTTGATGCTTTTATGCATTCACATGGATATTCCCATAATGATATAGATTTGTGTTTATACACAAAGAAGGCTCATGATGATAGCCTTATGATTTTGATCCTCTATGTGGATGATATGCTAATTTCTTAGAATGCTCATGATGAGTTGGATGCCTTGAAAGATCAGCTCAAAACGAGCTTTAAGATGAAGGACATGGGACAGGCCACATCACATATTCTTGGGATGCACATTCCATGCGATTGCTCTAAGGGGCTCCTTTAGTTGTCACAAAAGGAGTACATCTAGAAGGTCCTTGAGCAATTTCACCTACAGGATGTTAAGCCTATTGGCCATTCTTTACCTTCTCTTGTGAAGGTTACTCAAGTTGATTGTTCGTAGTTTGATGAATAGAAGGCCGAGATAGCCAAGATCCCTTATGCATCCACAGTGGGAAGTTTGATGTATACCATGACAACTACTCGCCCTGACATAACATTTATAATGGGAGTTGTGGCATGCTAGATGGCTATACTCAGCCCATTGGGATGCCGTAAAGGATATCATGATGTACCTAAAGGGAACAACAGTTATATGCATCTGTTATGGTACCCAAGATATAGGGCCTCTAGGGTACATTGACTCTAATTATGTAGGACATGTAGACAATAGGAAGTCCACCTCTGGCTATGACTTCACCTTTGCTTGAGGTGCTGTCTCTTGGATGTCCACGGTATAGAAATGCATGATCATATCTACTATAGAGGTAGAGTATGTTGCAGCCATTGAGGCTTGCAAGGAGGCTCTTTGGTTAGGCTGACTTTGGCATTACTTGATCAGGTCCCTATATTGCATTCGAATTCTATGAGTGCTATTTAGTTGGCCAAGAATGCCTTCCATGCGAGGGCAAAGCACATTGAGGTGCATTACCACTTTATTCAAGAGGTCATTGAGGGCAAGTCCATTGAGCTTGTTAAGATCTCAATTGACCAAAATCTTGTAGACCTTCTCACTAAAAGTCTCTCAATGGAGTGTTTTGCATCTCTTAGGAAGTTGATGGGTGCTAGATGAGATGTCATCTTTTCTCATCCTGTTGTACTAATGTACATTTGTATTATTTCACTTTTTTCTTGTTCTTTCCTCACTAGGGGCACATTTGCCTTTAAGTGGGAGGTTGTTGGGGGTAAAGGAGCTATGCCCAGCTGCTTGTGTATTAGTTACTCTGATAGTATCCACATCATGTATTTAGTTACCCGCATACCTATACATTGCAGGTAGTAGGCATTTATCATTATCACTTCATTATTTATTCTTTCAATGACATTTGGATAAAGGAAAGGTTGGTCACACATTGTGACTTCTCTCTGTCTCTCTCTGTCTCTCTCTCTCTCCTTTCACCATAGCTCTTACTTCTGCTTCGTGCTTCCACTTCAGGGTCACTCCCTTCATTTCATAGGTCATACATAGATGCCTCAATGTCCTATAGTGTCTTCTTAACCCAAAAAATAATCGTACAAAGTTAAACATGGCTATAATTGGGTTTAAAGGTCTCCCACAGGGTCATTCAGACACGGATAGGTCCTAGACACTTTCTATTAGCCAAATTTGAGTAGTTATAACTTTTTCTATCCTAAACCAAATTGTATGGCTAAGTGTTTTATTTGAAGAAGGCAAAACAATATTCAAATTGAATAAAAAATCTTGTCAATTGGAGCTCTCTAGCAAAATTTATGGTAGATTTAGTGGCACTAGATATTATAGAACTACATTATCATGATAGGGCTTAAAGGGAAAAATAAGGCTCTAAAGGAGTACGCCATACAAATCAGAGATTCCCTCTTGAAAAATGACATTCAATGGTTTTTGGATGATGCTCAAGTGTACGAAGAACTTAGTCAATTGAATGCCACTTTGTCTGAGCATGAGACTCATCATTCTTCTAGACATGAGCAATTATTTGATGCCATGAATCATACCCAATCTTCCATTGATAGACTTGCTTATCAATTTGAGAAATGGATGGATTTCCACGCTATGGAAAAGAAAATTGAATTGAATGAACGGGAACTTCAAATGAAAGAGAAAGAAAGAGAAAAATCACAATAAAATAAAGAAATATTGCAAAAACAAGTTGAAAGAATACGTATTGAAAGACCACTATTCCAATAACTAAATGTCAATGCCCAAGGTGTTCTTAGTAAAACAAAGATGCCTCCTTCCACTTTTAAGATAGGAGAGATTTCTCATAAGAATGATGAACCTAATGGCAACATTGCTAGAGTGAATCATCTTTCTCCAAGACTACCCATTCATACACCAAGATCTTAGCCTTCTTATGTAGAAATTATTCCAAAAACAATGGTTTTATAGGTGATCAAAATGATTCGGATAGCCTATGCACAATGAATTGGAACTTAGTGATAAGATAGTGCTACCCAAGTATAATGGTCAGTCTTCTTCTCCATTCAAACTTGAAGAGTGGGTAACCAAATTGGAATCTTACTTTGACATTGTATCAAGGACAGATGACCAAAATATTTAGTTTTCCACTTTGCACATAGAAGGCTTTGCACATACATGGTAGCACTATATGGAGAAAGAAAGCCATCAAGTGGAAAGTTGGGAGGACTTTAAGACACTCGTGGTACAAATCTTTGTTTTGCTAGTAGAGAAAGAAAAACGCTCAATGTTGGTATAGCCTAGAGGAGCGTGGTCTTTCTATGAGGGCATATACTAATCAATTTTTGAACCTTACGGTATACTTCTAAGTGTATCTATGGCAACACCAAAGTCAACTGTATGATTGTCCTTGATGATTTGGAGTATGAATTAGTTCGTGAAGATGATATTGTGGATCAATTTTATGACCCAGTGGTGTGCTTTGGATGATAAGCATCATTTTGATCTGAGTGAATAAAAGATAATTATTGGTTCACCTTCTATTTGAAAAAATTTCTATTAGGGATTCTTCAAGTAACATTTGACTGAAGACAAGCTAAATTGGCTCTATTATGCTGCACATAACATCTACATAACAGTCTATTTTAGAGTAGATTTCATTCTTCCCTATTTCCAACAAAATGGCACCTATACAGGTGTACTCTTCAAGAGCTCCGTTTTAATATGTGGCATGTCCTAGTTGGATAAGTCCTTATACAAAGTTATCTCCAATTTTGTCTAATGAGGTTTGTTTGGATAGCAAGTTGCCTACTATTTGCAAGTGTTCTTTTATAGAGATTTGATGCTTAAGATTTTACATTGAAGACTTCCATATGCTAACCATATGCTAGGCTTCTTCATCATCCTTCATTTCTATCCAATTATTCCAGATCCTTGAAGATTCTTTCATATTTTCTAATGTCTAAACATAGTATTCTATCCTCCCTACCATTTTGTAACTCATTTAATAAGTCCCTTGTTTTCTAGGACAAAAATATTAATGTATCACTCAATCCACCTAGAATTGAGCCATTTCATTTGAGGTAAATTGGACACCTTTGTTAGCCCTAATGGCCATTAGGTTTCTCAAAGACAGTGTGTCTTCATATATGAATTGGTCTCAAAAGAGAGAGAATGCATGTGGCTTCAATTGCAAAAAGAAAGCCAATGTCATCCGACTTAAATCATTGACAATGAGGACAATACATCTTCTCCCTTTAAGAGATACTTAAATAATCAATAGCAAGCATAAGATACCTAAGCCCTTTAAGGGGTTCTTAGCATGTATGCCCACATAAGTCTATGAATACAAACTACAAGGGGACTTGGCCCTTTGAGATGCCATTTTTGGGGATGGAATCTTGTTGCGATTCCCATTGATGCAAGAGACACATGGAGTTTTCTCAACTTAAACTCTTGTAAGCCACAAACCATTTTGTCATGAGTCCCCTTCCAAAAGTATTCATGGTTGAGGTAATTGAATCAATCATGCTATAGCTTGTTTTGGGATTGAGAATAAAGGAGATAGTAAGAAAGAGCAACCATGTTCTTCAATTTGTAGATAACATGCTCCTCATGACATTGGCACATACCTCTTTTGATTAATCCTTGCAAGTTTGGAAATAATCAATGTCAAACTCAGAGATCAACCCTAGGCCACAAATCTTGCTCACTAGAAGTTAGGTAAGAGCCAAGACTAGGCACATAGAGGACTTTTGATGTAAAAGCACTACCATGCCCATTGGGATAACTTGAATCTCACCAATACCATGAATAGAAACCAAAAAACTATCTCTAATGTAAAAATTGCCTTGCATTGTACACAAATGCTCAATGCCTTCTATGGATGGAGTCATGTGGTGGGAAGTGCCATTGTCCATGATCCATTTGCATGTAGTGGGTACCGTAAGCATTGCATCATGTGATGAAGATGTCTCCACCATCACAAAGTGCAGAAACATTTATGAAATTGAAGTAGATATTGCTACTTTTGAAGGCCCAAAATCCTTTTTGGAAGTCTCCTTCTTGTCCTTGTCCATATCCATGCAATTTATTTTTGAGTGTCATGTCTTGCTACACTTGTGGCGGGTGGGGTCCTCCTCCTTCGTAGATTTATCTTTATGGTGGGTGGGGTCCTTCTCCTTCTTGGATTTATTATCCTTCTTCTTCTCCTTGCCCTCCTTCTTTGCGTTTGAGTTTTGACCTATCAGAGAATCCAAATTCCCTATCTACGAAGAAAATACCTTGAAATGGTCCTCTTTATCTGATCTAACAAAATGGGTACAACTCTTCTCATAAGAAGGTATTAACCCATTCAAAAGTGATTAAAGAAGAATAAAGACCATTGTTCTTGGAGGCGACTTGTGCAAGTAGAGTGATGAACATATTTTTGAAGGATATCACCTTCCCCACATTGATGATCTCATGCTATAGCTATTGTAGCTTGTTGATGTGATCTTTCATGGATGTAGACTTGTTGGGATCCATTGTCCACATATGTATTTCCACAAAGGCCTAGTTCATGGGTATCACCTAGTTGTAAAGTTGCTCCAAACATAGATTATTTGATGGGGAACTTGTAATGTGATTCACATGAGCCATATCTAATGGGGCACTTGTCATGTAAAGTTGCTCCAAATGTATCTATATATGATGGGGCACTTGTCATGCAATTCGCATGGGCAATGATTGCTACTATGCATGAGAGAGAGATGAATGAGTAGAGGCTAGCCATGCAAGTAGAGTAATGAGCATATCTTTGGATGATATCACCTTCCCCCACATGAGGATCTCTTGTTGTAGCTAATTGTATCTTGTTGATGTGATCTTTCATGGATGTAAACTTGTTGGGATCAATTGTTCACATATTATGTATCTGTATAGATGTCTAGTTCATGGGCATCATCTAGTTGTAAAGTTACTGCAAATGTAGATTATCCAATGGGGCACTTATCATGTGAAGTTGTTCCAAATGTATCTATGTTTGATGGGTCACTTGTCATGTGATTCACATGGGCAATGATTATTGGTATGCATGAGAGAAATATGCATGAGTGGATTCAAGGATTCAAATGGTCCCAATGTGCTTGATCCTTCTTTATGTCATGTTTCTCAAAAGCAAGGAGAGATCTAGGATCTTGTACCATTAAATAATCAATCTTTTCAATCACTAAATTTTTAATATTATATGACTCCAAGAGGTCCTCCATCATCACCTTCTATATATTGAAGTTGTCTCCATGAAGCTTCTAATCTTGGGAAAGCATACATAGGATGGACATCTTATGATCCATCAAGACCTAGATATCCATGTTTGAATTAGTAGACTATTAGCAGTTTAGTCAACTCATGTGTGAGTCAGTGGGCTAGGCTTGTGGATTGGGCATCTAACATTTTTCATGTGCCATTATTGTGGTGTTTCCAACATTTAATGCTAGCAAATATGGTCATAATTATGGCATTATTTTGTGCTATTTATTTGGATACCTACTCCATAGTCAGGTCATTCATCACTTGCAGATTATAGAAGTTATGTTGTGATCAACCATCTTTACATTGCATGTGAACTCTATTTAGTGTAGTTTGTGCTATGTTTTGGATGTACTCTCTCTCTATTCCACTTCTTTTCTTTATCTTCTCCTTCTATCCTCTCACATGGCTCTAGTAAGGAAAAACTTTATGGCCCTGATTATTTGACCTAGAGTGTTGTTATGAACGCATGGCTTGTGTAGAAGCGATTATGGTACATTGTTTCTGAAGCTCTCGAGTGTCCTCAGTCTCCCACTCCCCTTGTTGATTGGTACCAAGATAACTACAAGGAAGTTGTGCTTACATGGGTTTTTGATGATATTCGTGCATATTCTACTCTTCTTTGTTGTATCTCTATAATAATTTTTTTGATAGTCACCTCTTGTAGGACAACTTTTGCGATATGGGCAAATATTCAAATATTGTACTAAACTCCCTTGACTATGTATGCAGTTACCCTTTATTGATAGCTGTAGTAGATGTAGTTTGAATCAAAGGATACTATTCGGTCATTCTTGCTTCAAGTTTCCAAAGTATAGAATCGGCTTCATCACATGTAGTTTTCCCTTCATGAGGCCCATCTTGTGGGGATTGTGCTCTACAAGCTCCCTCCAAAGTTTACTAGAGCGGTTAATGCTTTACGGGCCCAGACATCATCAAGGTCAATGAGCTTTACACATATGTCCTTGATGCTGCTTGGCATCTTTATGATTACAAGGGAGGTTTCACTCTTCACATGGTGGCCATGATGATGCTTTTGCCACTTCCAAAAGGGAAGACATTTGCACAAGGATTGTAAGGAGTTAGTGGGTTTATGAAAGACAAAGAAGAAGAAGAAGAAGCAGATTATGGACTCCTTCACTAGATCATCCTCTTCCTCCAACTCTGATTCAGATCCTCTAGCCAATGCCAAGACTGAGGTGCAAAAGGGGTCATCTTCTTCCAATCACAAGAAGGGCGTAGCAACCCCTCCTTCTATTTCTTTCCAGCGTAGGTGGTGTGATCATCCCCCTCACAACTCTCTAGTGTTAGAGAGGGAGTGTGAAAGGGTGGTGAGGCAGGGCAGGTATGCCTCATCTATACAGGTATATAGGTGCACATGTTCTAGAGAGGGGCATCCTTGACGCATTGTTGGCAAGTTCAAATCCTAGGATTGGGACTGCCATCCAAGTTCATGATGGGTTGTTTCTTAATAGAGAGCAGGCTTGGTACCTCATCCAAGCTCACATGAGGGGACACTTTGGCAGTCTAGGGAATCCATGATCACATATGTTTAGAGGTAATTTTGATAGGATGGTCATGTATGTTACCATGAGACATTGGTGAAAGACACAGAGAGTTATAATGATTCTATTCTACTTTTGGGTTCTTGTATGATTGATGTCAACATCGGGTTCTCCCCAAGGCACCTTGGTGGTGACTTATGCACCCACTGCTTGAGTATCCAGGGTTCTCTTTTGGTGCTCTTTGTTGTATGGACTATGATGTGTCCTTATCATTGTATCCTTGTATTGTATTAGATCACAAGAGAGGGTGCTAGTAGTTTAGTCACGTCATGTGTGAGTCACATTTATTATTGGATGTTGATTGACCTTGTCACATTTATGGCATTATTTTGTGCTATTTATTTGGCTCCCTCCTCCACTATTTGGTTAGTCATTACTTGTAGATTCCAATGTAGGCTTTGTTGGAGAGAGGGAGCCAGTGACTCACTATTGTATGTGATAGTCTCGTATTTGGTATATGGATTCCATTTCCCATGCATCTCTCAGAGTTCTTCTTTGTAGTGTTCTTGTGTTTTGCCTTTCCTTTCTCTTCTATCTTGTGTTCAACAATTTATTTTAGCATTCTTTGCTTACATTTCTACATCCACTTTTGATATAGACATCCTTCTCCCACCTTCCAAAATGTTGCACTTCATGGGTACCCTTTGGCTCTAAAAACACAATTGGCTAGGACTTTAGTTCACTTGATCATTTAGTCTTCATTCTCAAAGGAAACGAAGATAAAATCTACTACAAATGTTAAAAATGTAGCCTTCTCAGCACTTCTCTTACTAGTTTATTTGAAAAATAAAGACTATACCTCTTCTTCTAATGACACATAGATCTAGGCAGCCCTTCACTGAGTCTTCTTCATTATTAGAGGAAAACAAGATGAAAAACTTCTTCAAATGGCTCTAATAAAAACACAATGGTTAGGACTTGCCTTCACTTGATCATTGATTCTTCTTTGTTTTTGTCAGAGGAAATGAAGATGTAAAATCTACTTAAATGCAAAAAAGTATCCTTCTCATCACTTTTGCTAATCTCATTGAAAAATCAAGTTTTTACCTCTCCTTCTAATGGCACATAGATCTAAGCAACCCTTCCAATTACCAAACACAACACTTGATCATTGAATCTTCTTCATTGTTAGAGGAAATGAAGATGGAAGATCTACTTAAAATGTAAAGAAGTATCCTTCTCATCACTTTTGTTAATCTCTTTGAAAATTCAAGTTGTTACCTCTCCTTCTAATGGCACATAGATCTAGGCAAAGAGTATCCTTCTCATCACTTTTGTTAATCTCTTTGAAAATTCAAGTTTTTACCTCTCCTTCTAATGGCACATAGATCTAGGCAACCCTTCTAATTACTAGACAAAACATTTGATCATTGAATCTTCTTCATTGTAAGAGGAGATGAAGATGAAAAATCTACTTCAAATGCTAAAAATGTGACCTTCTCAGCACTTCTCTTACTAATTTCTTTGAAAAATCAAGTATGTACCTCTCCTTCTAATGGCATATAGATCTAAGTAGAGCCCATCCATTTAATAGTAATAGACACAACACTTCCTCCTTTGATGACATGCTCCTCAACTTGTTCGAATTGAAGCCTAATGTATTGTCCACTTGCTAATAGTTATGCACTAAAATCACAGCTCCTTATGCAAATTAAAACTCAACTCCAGACTTTTCCACCTTTACTATTAGCCCTTTACTACTCTAATACCATAGAGTGTAATGATGCAAAAGCAAATGCATGGGCTAAGACACAAAGTGAAACACGAGCGAGAGAGAGAGAGAGTGTGTGTGTGTGTTAAAAGAAGATGAGTGTTGAATACTGAAATGTAAAGAAAAGTGTGTATAGTAGTCAAAGATATCAATCTCAAAAAACCTCACAGACCATCAAAAACTAAATGTACATGACTGGAATGAAATAGCTAATAGGGAAATATTGTAGCTAGGGCAACTTACTAAATGGATTGGTTTTTTTGCTCAAAAGTCTACACAACTTGCCAAGGTAATGTGCCTATTGTTTGACTTGTCCAACCTACATGAATACTTTCTTATTGTTCGACACTATGGATTGCCAATCCAATTAATCTACCTAGGGCCACCCAAACTACTTACATAATTTCCCAACTTGGCTACCCCATCCAAATAATCAACCTAGGGCTACCCAAACTACTTACACAATCACCCAACTTGGATATCCCACCTACCCACCATTGTATAAGAGACGATCCTCTAATACATATAACATTATTGCCTCATGTATTTAACCTTGTTTACATGGAATTTAGAGTACAAAGTTTCATGGGAACTATATCTTTGGCTCTTGAGTTGAGTTATAGGCACATGAGTGCTTATAAGAGAATGAGGGATAAAATGATGATGAAGACATTGACCAATTCATTCCAAGGGGATGGCACTAATCAACACCTGGTGTTGGAAAGCTTTAACAATGATATTATTATGGAGAAAGATTGAAGACACATTGATGCAAATCTCCTTAAGTTGACGACTGGTGATTTGGGTTGTCAAGCCACTCTTTGCTCTAGAAGGTTCGCAAGGTTTTCTTTATATAGATCTTGGATCAACACAACATGATATGGGCCCCTCATAGCTCCACACAATGGGATATTGGTCCCTTAATGGCATTAGAGCCTTTGTGCTATTCCAAGAATAGCACAACATGATATGGGTTTCGAAATGTGTCAGGGCTCTCTAATCATGTTGTGTACATGCTACATCAACACTATACAATATGGGACTTTTAACAAATTTCAAGTCCCTCAATTGTGATGTGTTGGTCCAGAGAATGAAATATGGGCCCCCAAAGTGCCATGGTCCCCCTAATCATATTGTGCAAGTTCCCAAAGTGTTGGGGAACTAATCACATTGTGCATGTCTTAGACTAGCACAATGAGATATCAAGTTGTGTTGTTCTAGTACCTGTGAGACTGTTGAGATATCGAGCTCCACTCATGATACGCCAGGGTGACCGTTGTGCATTTATGTCACCGACGTGTCAGTGCAGATGCGGTTGGTACACCGCTCATGAATAATAGCTAGATGACAGCTATCCTTATCTACTCTAGTTCGTGGCTCAGTTAGTATGCCACCTTAGTTAGTTGAGTTTGGTTTGAGACCCATATATAGGGTTCCTCTATTTCTATGTACTAGAGTTCTTTTGGCTTACACAACTAAGAAGAGGAAAACTGTTTTCAGCCTCCACCCTTGTGTGTATTCCCCCATTGTGCAAGCAAGAAAGCTACAAGTGAGACTCCTTCCTTCTCTCCCACAATCTTGACATGGTATCAAAGCCTTGTTCGTGGTAAGGAGCTCAAGAAAGCAAGCCAAGCTCGCGGTGTTCTGGTAAGAGGAGCAGTGTTGCTTTCATTTTCTGTTTTGGGAGCAGATCTCTGCAGGTAGCACAGCCGGAAATTGCAAGAGTGCATTGTCTCAGGTTGAGACGCCCTTCGCGGTGAAGCAAGAGGGCTGTATATGTTGCGGGCAAGGGCTTTAGCCCTTGGCGACCCTGTTTTTTTGATTTGAGGCCATTTCGGGGCCTGTTTTGGAGGTGGAAGTTTTCTGCACGCACTCAGGAAAAGGCCCAGTTTTATGCTGTGCAGCCACTGTTCTACAGGTCGATGAAAAGTTACTGTAGAAATTGCATCGTATGCTTGTGCGCAGAGACATTGGGAGTTACAAAATCGTCCGTGTTGCCTGTTGATGCAAAATCGTCACTAGGAAGTGACTGTGTGGTCAAATACCACTTTCCTCAGTTTTGCAGATTTGCCTTTGTGAGGCTGAAGTTGTGTTCTTTGCAGTGACAGAATTTTTTGCAGTGTTCTATAATGGCGTCTGATTCTCTCTCACAGATTGTCACTGAAAAGCTTGACAAGAACAAATTCCAAGCATGGAAATTTAGAATGACGAATTTCCTTATGGGAAAAGGATATTGGGAATTTGTTGCAGGAAATGAAGAAGAACTAGTTCTTCCCGATGTTCCCAATCAACAGCAAATGCAGGCATTTAAAGCATGACATGAGAGAGCCAAGAAAGTTATGTACTGGCTGTCTATTAGTATTTGAGACTCTATGATTATGCACATTCAGGATCCAAGTACGCCAAAGGAGGCATGGGATACTTTGTTAAAAATGTATAGCACAAATACGCAAGCCAGGAAAATGCAGCTCAAGCAAGAGTTGGATAATGTGCAAAGAGAAAATATGAGCATCAATGACTACCACATGAAGGTGAAGAAGATTGCAGATGCACTTGCTTCCATTGGGTCGCTAGTGGAAGATGATGATTTAGTTTCTATGACCTTGAATGGTCTAGGAAAGGATTATGCACAGTTTCGAACATCCATTTTCGTCCGTGAAAGATTTCCTGATTTTGAGGAGTTGATTGCTCTTCTAATTTCTGAGGAGCAGAGAAATGGTGGTGCATCTTCTTTAGAAGGAACTTCAAAAGAAGCTGTCTTCTACTCAAATGCTGGAAGAGGTAGAGGCAGAGGTAGAGGAGGCCGATTTGGAGGCCGTGGTAGAAATCAGAATATGCAGCAAACTCAAGAAAACCAGTCCTATGGAGGAGGACGTGGTAACTCTAGAGGCAGGGGGAGCCAAAGAGGTCGTGGTGGATGGCAAAGAGGCCAAAATGCAAAGAGTAATGTTGAATGCTACTACTGCGGTAAAATGGGTCATATGGCTAAAGACTGCTATAAAAAGCAGAATGACATCATGAATGGAAAATTGGAACAAGGGAATTATGCATCTTCTAGTAGACAGGGTGATGACATAAATGAGCATTTGTTTATGGTGCAGCACATGAACAATTCTGTGACAAGTGCAGAAGAAAGCAATGATGTATGGTATGTTGACTCAGGTGCATCAAACCACATGACAGGTCATGCAGAATGGATGGAGGATGCAAGGAAAATGGAAAAACCAGGATTTGTGGAGACTGGTAATGATACTGCACATCCTATTGTGCAGATTGGAAAAATTCATTTGTCTATGCAAGATGGGAAAAAGAAATACCTGTTCGATGTATTTCATGTCCCGAATATCACCAAGAATCTGGTTTTTGTTGGTCAAATGGTTGAGCAGGGCTTGCAGGTTAGATTTAATCCTCATGGATGCTTTGTTGAGGATATGAAAAATAAAGGTCGCTTAATAGAAAAAGGAAAGAAGAAGGGCAGAATGTTTACGTTGGATGCAGACATGTCTGAATTGAGTGCAGCAATGTTTGCACATGGGACCGGTGTAGTTGCAGATATTGATATCTGGCATAAACACATTGGTCATGTTAATGTACATCGACTTAAATCAATGCAGGCCCAAAATATTGTTGCAAGATTGCCTAAATTCAAGGTTGCAGAAATGCATAAGGTATGTGAAGCCTGCCAATTTGGAAAACAGGCAAGGAAACCATTTCCTAGACATGTTCAAGAGAGTGAGAAGCCATTGGAATTAATCCACTTTGATGTATGGACTACTAAAGCTGCATCTCTTGGAGGCTGCCATTATTTTGTCACTTTTATTGATGACTATAGCAAAAAATTTTGGGTGTATTTTATGAAAAAGAAAAGTGAAGTTTTTGGGCATTTCAAAACTCTTAAAGCTATGGTTGAAAAAGAAACAGGCATGTAGATAAAATGCCTAAGGTCAGATGGAGGGGGAGAGTACCTCTCAAATGAGTTTGCAAGGTTCCTGCAGGAGCATGGCATAAAGCAACAATATTCATGCAGTCATACCCCACAACAAAATGGAATTGCAAAAAGAAAAAACAGGCATATTGGAGAGGTATCTCGTGCCATGCTCAATGAAAAAGACTTGCCAGATTTTTATTGGGCTGAAGCAGTTGCTACAGCAGTCTACATAATGAACATGACTCCCACTGCAGCAATACATGGGATGACTCTAGAGGAGAGGTATACTGGTAGGAAACCAGATATTTCTCATTTGAAAATTTTTGGTTGCATTGCCTATGTACATGTGCTAGATGAGTTGAGATCCAAGTTGGATCCAAAAGCTGAGAAGTGCATCTTTATTGGTTACTCTCTGCAGCAAAAAGGGTATAGATGCTATAACCCTTCTACTTGTAAGTTTACAGTGAGCAGAGATGTTGTTTTTTATGAGATGAGTAGCTGGTATAAACCAATAAATGTGATTGATGATGTAGATGCACAAAATGGTAATGCTGCACAGAGTTCACAGAAGCAATCACAAAATATTAGTGGACCTAGAGCGTCCTCTAGGAGTGTTTCACATTCTTCGCCATGGACAGGCAGATTGAGATCAGGAGAATCTTCTCAAAGCAATGCAGATAGTGGTATGCAGGTATCACGAAAAGGAAAAGAGAAGGTTGATCAACCCATGTTGGATGTGAATGCAGGTCACTCTTATGTGGATGGTGAATCCAATGGCTCAAAACAGAGCATTGATGATGAGTTGGGTATTCCTTCTATTGTTACACCTGGAGTAAGGAAGACTAGGGATGTTTTAAGAGCACCTGGGAGTGAACCTATTTTGTGCAAGTCTATGAGAGCTAGGTATCCAGTGGATAGGCTGAAATATGATGGATTTACAGCCATTTACTATGCATATATGGTCAAAGTGATACAGGAACTAGAACCCACTTCTTTTGAGCAAGCCATGGGAAAAGAAAAATGGGAGAAAGCCATGGATGCCTTGGAAGCAAATGCTACATGGGAGTTGTTATCTTTGCCTAAAGGTAAGAATGCAATTGGCTGTAAGTGGGTTTATAAGGTGAAGCACAATGCAGATGGTCCTGTGAACAGATACAAGGCAAGATTAGTAGTCAAGGGGTATGCACAAACATATGGCATTGACTATGAAGAAACATTCAGTCCTGTTGCAAGGATGGCAACCGTAAGAGTAGTCATTGCTATGGCTGCATCAAAGGGATGGCCTTTACATCAGATGGATGTAAAGAATGCCTTCTTGCATGGTGATTTGTAAGAAGAGGTCTATATGGAGCAGCCACCAGGTTATGTGCATGATGTTCATCCTAAGTTTGTTTGCAGGTTGAAGAAAGCCTTGTATGGCTTGAAGCAAGCACCTAGAGCATGGTCTGACAAGATAGGATAGTATCTTGTCACTATTGGCTTTCAGATTTCCAAGGTAGATTTCTCACTTTATGTGAGAAAAACAGAGAAAGGTATTATGCTACTTGTCATTTATGTTGATGATTTGATTATGACAGGTGACAGTGATGAAGATATCCTTCATGTGAAAATGCTATTGAAGCAGAAGTTTGAGATGAAGGATTTGGGAGAACTGCGTTATTTCTTGGGCATTGAGGTGATTAGATCACCAAGTGGGATATAGCTCTTGCAGAGGCAGTATGGATTGGACATGCTGTCCAAGTATGGGATGACAGGCTATAAGCCTATTTCAGTTCCTTTGGAGCAGAATGTGAAGCTGAGCGCAGATGCAGGTGAGCTTCTAGAAGACCCTACTATGTACAGATGCATAGTAGGAAGCTTGATTTATATGACTATTACCAGGCCAGATTTGAGCTATGCTGTTGGATTGGTAAGTCAGTTTATGCAGGCTCCAAGGAAACCGCATTTGGATGCGGCTAGACGCATACTCAGGTATGTGAAGTCCACATTGCACTATGGACTATTTTATGAGACTGGGGTTCAGATACAGTTGCATGGATACACTGATGCTGATTGGGCTGGTAGCATTTCTGATAGACGATCTACCAGTGGATATGTGTTCTCTTTTGGGAGTGCTGCAGTCACTTGGAGTAGCAAGAAACAGCCTACAGTTTCCTTGTCTAGCACAGAGGTTGAGTACATGGGTGCAGCAATGGCTGCATGTGAGATAGCTTGGTTGCATAAGCTACTTTATGATATGCATCAGCCTACAGATGGGCCAGTTTTCATTTATTGTGACAACATGAGTAGTATACACTTGGCAAATAACCCAGTCTATCATGCTAGAACAAAGTACATTGAGGTGCATTATCACTATGTGCGGGAGAGGGTTTTACTACGTCTTATTGATCTAGTTTATGTCAACACAGAGGATCAGGTAGCTGACATATTCACGAAGGCATTGGGTGCAGAGAAGCTGCGCAAGTTCAGAGACCTGCTTAGTGTGCAGGAATTGGGATTGAGCTCGAGGGGGAGTGTTGAGATATCGAGCTCCGCTCGTGATACGCCAGGGTGATCGTTGTGCATTTATGTCACCGACGTGTTAGTTGGCAGATGCGGTTGGTACACCGCTCATGAATAATAGCTAGATGACAGCTATCCTTATCTACTCTAGTTCGTGGCTCAGTTAGTATGCCACCTTAGTTAGTTGAGTTTGGTTTGAGACCCATATATAGGGTTCCTCTATTTCTATGTACTAGAGTTCTTTTGGCTTACACAACTAAGAAGAGGAAAACTGTTTTCAGCCTCCACCCTTGTGTGTATTCCCCCATTGTGCAAGCAAGAAAGCTACAAGTGAGACTCCTTCCTTCTCTCCCACAATCTTGACAGAGACAAGATTAGCAACATCCATATCATGTTTTGGTGGTTCATGATTATCACAACATGATTAGGGAGCCCCAAAAGTATTGGGGACCATGCGTTCAAGGAGCCCCAAAAGTGATGATCACCTCTATTCATGTTTTGTCAGTCCATGTTGTATTTGGAACCACATTCTATGAAAAATCAAGGCATGTCTTGAAGCTTTACAATGTAATAAGAGGCTCCAAAACATTCTCAAGGCCCCCTAGAGCACTATGTTAGCTCAACAACATAGAGCCAATAGGGTTTAGTCTTCTTGTACTTGGATGCACACACCTATCCAAAAGAATTATAGTCTCAAATTCGATCAAGCACACCAAAGCCACTCTAAGTGACATCAAGGAAATGGAAGCATGCATGAGAGAGAGAGAGAGAGAGAGAGAGAGAGAGAGAGAGAGAGAGAGAGAGAGAGAGAGAGAGAGAGAGGATGCAAAAGGAAGAATGGCATGCAGATGTGCACATGGTAGAAATAAGCAAAGCAAGTGATCACGCCTTGACGGTGTAGTATATGCTTACTATCACATCCACTCAATGCCTAGTTTAAAACCCCTTATTTGTGAAATTTTCATGAATAAAGCATATCTTTTTCTATAAAAATATAAGTTTCCATATTAAATGATACTTTTGTGTAAAAAATGTCCAAAAAAGGGATGTTTTATATTCTCTATTGAATCCATGTGTTACACATTTGTGAGTGACCACCTTGAGAGTAACATGTGTAAGGATCAGGGTGCAAATGAGGTGATATGGCACTAATATCGAAATGTACAAGGAATAAATATAGCTCAATGCCTTAATTACAAGATTTCATCTCTTTCTATAGGGGGAGTGCTCTTACATTTGATCTTCCAATGTCTAGGCATTTGGTTGTCCAAGTCAATTGATTGCAAAATGCTAAGTTTATTTGATCCCCCTTATACAAAATCAACACAAGTGGAGATTCCTAGAAGAGTTCTTCGAGGAATGCTCTCCTATTTTGCCAGATTCATGAAACTATTTTTTTGAATATATTGATTCTTTATTAAAAGGTCCATATAATACAATAGTGAGCCATTTAGCACCATGAAGGTCTCCTCACATGGCAATGGTCTTGGATTGGTAGAATGCAACATGAGGCCCTTGCCAATGTTGATGGATCCCCATCCTATCATGCTAGTTCTCACATTGTATTGGTATTTCGTTTTTATGTTTCAAACATGCCATCTCTCCAAGCTTTTAAATTTTCCAATATGTGGGCTAAATCTTCAAAGTTTGGAAAAGAATTCATGCGTTAGCCCAATGTAAGATCCCCAAAACTCTCAAGGGGTCCATATTGTGTTGTATTATTGCTGGAGTAATACAATACGATTATGATGTTTGATAACTTTTGGATCCCTTTTTCCAATGTGATATGTATGTATGTATGCATGTATCCCATTATCTCTCTCCTTCCCTATCTTCCTCTCTCAATCTCTATCTCTATTACTCTCCCTATCTCTCTCTCTCTTAGATCCCTCTCCCTATTAGTCTCCATGATGCTCAATAGTTTTCGGGTCCCCTTTCATGTTGTATAGGTCCTATCTCTCTATATTGTACAACCATGTCAAACATCAATGACCATTTATTTTAGAGCATCTTGGACTCTACAATGTCTTGGTGACTATAGAAAGTGTTGAGATATCGAGCTCTACATGAGCAAGCATCCACTATGTGCCTTGGTAATGTGGTACAATATTATTCATTGGCGTGTTAGGTGACCGACATGAGGATACATTAGTGAAGAAGAAGAAAGAAGAAGAAGACGAAGAAGAAGATTTCAGCTCTATCTCTTTGCATGCTCAAGTCTCCATTGCTTGTGTGTGTGTGTGTGCTCTTGGTCTCTTCACCTCTCTCCCCTCATGTTTGTTTTCATGGTATTAGAGCCATTCCACAGTTTCATGGAGCTCAATTAAAGGCTAAGGTAAAGGCATTGGAGAATGGAAGCAAGCAAGAAAGCAAGAAAGCAACAGGTAAGAAGCTCTTCCACCTTGCTCAATTTGCCTTAGGTTATAGGCATAGGAGGCTGGTAGGGTTGCAATCTCTAATTACACTGAAACTCGGTGAGCAAGAAGAATAGTATATATATTGTAGAAAAGCCCAAAAGGAAAAATATGTAGTGATTTTTGGCATCTAAGGTTATTTTGACCTTCATTCTAGAGGACATGCAAGTGGTTCTGATGACAACAACTTTTGGGTATATTGCAGTTTCAACTGTGTCCACTATTTGTAGTGCATAGGTTACAAGTTTTGAATTTGTAATGTTTCATATGTTCGCTAGATTACATACACAATGGGAACTTTCACACAAATTACAGATTTCAGTTACCATTATACAATCAATGAAAAAGGCCACATGTTTAGTTGTAGTGTACTTGGTAAAAGCTTGCTCTTGCAAATTTTTGCAAGGTTTTTTGTTTTGTCAAAATTTCTAAAAACTTCAATTAGATTGTTAATGTGAAGCTTGATAAGAACAATTATCATGTATGGAAGTTCAGGACGACAAATTTCTTGAAGAACAAAGGTGTTTGGAATTACATTGAAGGAAACATGGCAGTAGCACCTAAAGTTCTTGCATGAAATGCTACTACAGAATAGTTAAAGGCTAAGAAATATTGAGAGCAGACAAAGAGTAAAGTCATGTATTGGCTGTTTGACACTATCATAGATAGCATAATGGGCTATTTGCAAGAATTTGAAACTCCCACTATTGCATGGAAGAATTTGGCAAGACTGTTCGAAGTAAATACAAAGGCTAGAAAGTTGCAACTCAAGTCAGAGATGAACCAAGTGAAAAGAGAGAATCTGTTCATTAATGATTACGCCTGAAAGATCAAGAGTATTGTGGAAGCTTTTGGATCTATTAGTGTGGTAGTTGATGATGATGATGTTGTGTATGTATGCTTAGATGGACTTGGAGATGAATATAACAACTTCAAGTCATCTATGAATACGAGGGATAGTATTCCTCATTTTGCAGACTTGATTTCTATGTAGATACTTGAGGAGAAGAACCTTGAGTTAGATTCCTCTTCTTCTCAAAGCAAGAACAGGTCTAAAGAGGTGTTTTACTCTACTAGCAGAGGTAAAGGTCGTAGCAGAGGCCAAGGTGTGGTTGTGGTCAAAGTTATGATACACAACAAAATAGAGGAAAACAATCTCGAGAAGGAGGAGCCAAAGAGGACAAGTTGCATATTCTAATAGGCAATCAAATTCTAGTGATAACAAAGAATGATAGCATTGTGGTAAGAAAGGCCACATTTCTAAAAATTACTTCAAAAAGAAGGTTGAAAATAGAAACATGAAAAAACAACAAGGTAACTATCCATCTAGTAGCAAAAACAATGATGATATAAGTGAGTAGTTGTTTCTTATGTAGCACTTTATGAACACTACGACTGTTGATGGCTCATCAAAGAATCATGTATAGTATGTGGATTCAGGTGCCTCTAACCACATGACTTCTTATGGAGAGTGGTTTAGAGAGATGCACAATCTAGAGTCTCTAGGCTATGTGGAGATAGGGGATGATACATTTCACCCCATTACTCATGTTGGAAATGTTCCTTTGAGTATGCGGGATTGCAAAACTAAGTACTTGGTTGATATGATGTATATACCAAATATTACAAAAAACTTGGTTTCTGTTGGTTAGATGGTAGAATAGGGATTATAAGTTCGGTTCACATCTGATGGCTATTATGTAGAAGATCTAAAAAATGATTGTAGATTGATTGCAAAAGGAAAATATGCTAGCAAATGGTTTACTCTTAATATAAGTCTACCTGAAATTGATGTTACAATGTTTGCAAAAGATTCAGGTGTTGTGGCTGATATTGAAATGTGGCATAAGAGAATTGGTCATGTGAATGTGGAGTGGTGGCTGAAAGACATGCAATCAAAACAGATTGTGGATGGCTTGCGTAAGTTTAGAATTGATGGGATGGACAAAGTATGTGAAGTATGTCAACTTGGAAAGCAAGCAAGGCACACATTTCCACATGAAAAACATGCATGCAAGAAGCCACTTGAATTGATACATTCTGATTTGTGGGGTCCTACAAAGACTGCAACTTTGAGTGGTTGCAGGTAATATGTTTTCTTCATTGATGATCATACTCGCAAAATATGGGTTTACTTTATGCGTGACAAAAGTGAGGTGTTCACTCACTTGGCTTTGGTTGAGAAGGAGACAATATTGCATATTAAATGCTTGAGATTGGATGGAGGAGGAGAATATCCCTCCAATGAGTTTTCTGATTTTTTACAAAAAAATGGTATATAAATGCAGTATACATGTACATATACTCTGCAACAACAAAATGGAGTTGCTAAGTGAAAAAACAAGCATATTGCATAGGTGGCTCATGCATTGATGTTAGAAAGAAACTTGTCTCATTATTATTGGGCTGAAGTAGTTGCTATTGCTATATACATTATGAATAGGACACCCACTACTGCTATACATGGTATGACACCTGAAGAGAAGTTTATAGGTAGAAAGCCAAATCTGTCCCATCTAAGTATTTGAATGTATTTCTTATATGCATAATACTGATGAGTTACATAGTAAATGGGATTCCAAAGCAAAAAAAAAGCATTTGTTAGATATTCTCTTGAGCAAAACGGATATAGATGTTATAACCCTATTACATGTGAACTAAGAGTTAGTAGGGATGTTATTTTTTGTTAAATGATTAGCTGGTATAGTAATGTGCAAAATGTAGTTGGGGTCAATGAGCATAAGAGTGTGGCTATGTAGAAAACAGGTTAGTAGTCGCAAACATTGAGTGGACCACAAGAGCCTCCTACTCATGGTCCTATTGATAGACCTTGGAGTGGCAGATTGAGATCATAGGTTGCCCCATTAAGTATATTATAGATGTCAAGAAAAGGTAAAGAGAAAGTTGGGGGCTCACCTACTGTGACAAATGTATCATCAAGTTTCTTTCATGTTGATGGTGATTCAGATGGATCTGAACAGAGCTCAGAGGAGGAGTTTGGAATTCCATCTATTAAAACACCTCATGTGCAGAAGGCACAAGAGGATGGATGCTAAAGCACCTAGTGGTGATAATCTCTCTCTCTCTCTCTCTCTAGAGAGAGAGAGAGAGAGAGAGAGAGAGAGAGAGAGAGAGAGAGAGAGAGCGAGGGAGAGTAGGTTGACTGTGTTGGTCAAGTTACTTGCTTAGTGAGTTAGTAAGTTACTTAGTTAGTTAGGTAGAGAGAAAGAGATAATGGTTTTTATATCTCTCAAGGTTAACACGTGCTTTTTATCTAGTATGGAGGCTTCTAGCGAACAAGAATATGTGCGTAGAAAATGTTGTATGCAAAATGAAAGAGGCCACAAGGAAAAATGCAACTCAATATGTGCTCAAGTGTATTGGAGGGCACGACAATTCTAGTGGTTTCTTGAGGATCATTCGTCGCTTGGATGGGATTAAAAAGAAAGTGAAGATATTGTCTCCATGCCAAAAAGCTTCAATTTCTCCTAGTAAGAACATTGGTGACCATTTGCAGAGGATTGAGAGAATATTGAAAGAGAACAATGAAGGAAAACTTGCTGATGGAGTAATGATACAAGGTGAGTTAGAAGAGATCAGGGGTTATATAGGTGACATTTATGAACACATATGGAAAAGTTGGTGGCTGCGTGCTGGATCTTTGGATGATCAAGGGGAAAAGCTAAAAGATATTATTAATAGTACAGGTCGTATAGAGGATGGAATGTGTGAGTTAATTGCCCACAAGAATGAGAGCTTGGTTGTGTTAGAGAATATTGCTCTTGATGTGCAACTTACTTCTTTGAAAGTTTATCTTAATAGATTTTCGACAATTTTAACGGAGATGAATCGCCGCATAGGCTCATTGCCATAGCTTACTTGATGATACATGCAATATTTACATGACATTTGAAATGAGTTTTTGATGAAAATGTCCATTTTGAAGCACATTGTTAAACTCTTACGGATTATGATACTATTTATACTATTTTAAAGCCATTTTGATAGTGATTCTTCCATCTGTTTTGCTCTCGATTGTTGATGTTGTGACCTAGCCTTGAAGTTTCTTAGTGTGTTGATGCTCCATTGTTTCTTTCAACCAATGTACATTGGGGCTTATGTGGTAATAAATAGTTTCATTAAATCAAACATGGTGGGCATAATTTAACTAAAGTTCTCTAATTACTTGGTTTAGATATATAAAATAGTTGAAGGTTAAAGGTGTTAGGATATAAAAATGACTTCCTAGAATGTTTTTGTCTGAAAAGGTAATGTCGCCCTTGAAAAGTCGGGTCGAGATTTACAATTGAATTTATTGTTAAGAAGTTGTGTGCTTAGGCTCTACCACTACATTCTTTGATAATAATGTATTTCTATGC
This sequence comes from Lygodium microphyllum, assembly GCF_053477565.2. Lineage (NCBI taxonomy): Eukaryota > Viridiplantae > Streptophyta > Polypodiopsida > Schizaeales > Lygodiaceae > Lygodium > Lygodium microphyllum. The sequence continues at coordinate 85,193,055 of NC_141155.1, forward strand.
ATCTCATGCTAAAATGAGTGAGTCTCTGGGTGTTCTAGAGGTGGGTAATGATACAACCATGGATTTATGACATTCCTGCTTTGTGCAGGTCATATAGAGGATGGAGTGTGTGAATTGGGTGTCCACAAGAATGAGAGCTTAGTTGCATTGGAGAACATTTCTCTTGATGTATGGCTTACTTTTTTGAAAGTTTATCTTAACAGTTTTTCAACAATGTTAATGTGAATGAATTGCCACATAGGCTCATCACTATAGCTTGCTTAATATATGCAGTCTTTGCATGATATCTGAAATGAGTTTCTTATGAAAATCTCTATTTTGAAGTGCATTGGTAAACGCTTGTGGATTATTATACTATTTTTAAGACATTTTGATAGTGCATTGTTCCCTTTCGCTCTTAATTGCTAATGCTGTGACCTGGCCTTGAAGTTTCGTTGTGTGTCGATGCTCTGTTGTTCCTTTTAACCAATGTACCTTAAAGCTTATGTGGCAATAAATAGTTTCATTAAATCAAACATGGTGGATACAATTTGACTAAAGTGCTCCCATTACTTGGTTTAGATACATAAAATAGTTGATTCAACGCTTAAAGGTGTCCGGACACAAAAATGAATTCATAGCATGTTTTTGTGTGGAAAAGTGATGTTACCCTTGAAAAGCGAGGTCGAGATTTGCAATTGAATTTGTTGTTGAGAAGTTTTGTACTTAGACCCTACCACTACATTCTTTGATAATAATTATTTCTATGTTGCTAATGCTGAAACGAGAGAGTCTCTAAGTATTCTAGAGTTGGATAATGATATATCCATGGGTTTATGAAATTTTCACTTGGCGACTCTTACATTTTCTTGAAGGTTTGGTGTGGTCATGGAACAAATAAGAGCCATGGGAGATGTTCCATACTTAGTGCTTTCAACTAATTGAATGCAGTAGATTTGATAGAGTTAAACAAAACAGCCACAATATCGTCTCTTCAACACTTGCCAGCTTGGAGCTATTCACCTAGGTATGAAAGATAGTTGTTTTGATTGTGCTTGCATGAAGATGCTATGTATATTTTAGAGATAACCATTTGTATGTTTTATTACAACCAAAACATGGACTCTAATAGAGTGAATATGCAAAAGATGAAAGAGGTGGCAAGGAGACAATGTACACATGATGTTAAGTATGAAAGAAATGAGAGGATTTGAAGAAACATGAGGAGTACTTTAAGTTCTTCAGACTTTAAAAACCTTGAGATAAAGATGAATGAGTTGATGAAAATGCAAACGGGTTTATGCACATGTGTGGATCATGCACTTGCCATGTAATCAATGGAGTTGCAAGAACATGCTAAATGTTTGTATGATATTGTGTGTAAGGCAAAGTAGATTTAGAGTGTTCTTCACCAGATGTCAAGCGATCTGGGTGGTGAAGTAAGAACACTTTCAACGATTATTTTTGAGATAAGCAAGTTAATGAATTTTCTAATGAATGATGTGGGTATCATTTTGGGGGCTCGAAAATGGCTATGAGCCTATGATTTGGCAAAGGGATTGTTGATTGCTGTTCTTGCCATTTCAAATGAACATTAGTAGGTTTAATGCCTCGCTGCAACAATTGAGTCATTGTATGGGTGGTCTAACTAGGGAGGGAGATATGTTTCGGGGAAAACTTATAAGCGCATACTATCTCGTATATTTCAAAGTGCTTGGATCAGCATTTTTTTGTGATCTTAAATGGGATGTGCTAAGACATGCATGCAAAACTTTCTTATGAGGAAACTTATAAGATCATACTATCTTGCATGTTTTAATGTCCTTAGGCCAACAGTCTTTTGTGATAATATATGCTTCTTTTTTGCGAGGCTACATGGAATGTGCTAAGCTATGCAATGCTTTCAATGTAAGAAGGCATATTTGAGTGAAGTGTATTGAGTATGTACAATGTGAAATATTCCATGGCTAATGAATTGTGTGTTTATAGTATTGTAAATTTTGATTTTCAAAGTGGTAGATTGTGCTCCATTTTGCATACTTTGCCTACAACTGATGTTTATCCAACGACAATGGTGTTGCTATTTCAAGAGCCAAATATGCATTCCATGGTTGGGGAGTCTTTCTAAAATATGTAAGAGGTGTTTAGCTAAATTTTGGAAATGCGAGGCTTGGGTACAAGGGTCGATTTCGTTTGGAAAGCATAGTTGTCAAAATGAAAAAGTAACATTGCTACCATTGCAATGTCCATCGTAGCCATTGCATGATTTGTTGCATGGTATGCATCCTTGGAGTTGGATATTTAATAATAACATATGAGCATACAACAATACTCTTGCATTTGTATTCCTTGGAGCTAATGTTGATGAGATGCATGTTATCGGGAATGGTTACACCTTTAGAGTGCATGGCTCTATCTATCATTGTATAGGTCCTCTACTTCCTAATATGCAATGTCAAGAAAGGCCAAGATTTGCACAGCTCTATGTTTATGATATTGATCATGAGTTGCTTAATTGATTGGGGATCATGCATCATCTTGTGCGAGCGTTGAGAATATGTATTTTTGGTATTTAGAGAAATAACAAAATAGTACTCGGCTCCTACAACAACAACTGAGGAGGTTGCTGCTATCATACCGAGGCAAGGTGATGAGAGTGCTCTTGATCGCCAAGATATTCATGTTTACACTTGGGGTGGTCGTTGCATTGCTATTTCAAACTTACATAGAGCATATATGCCATGCTATATATTCTCCTTTTCCCAATTGGTGATGATGGTTGGCATGTAAATGTTTTCTATATTGATGTCAATGTTCATATTAACATACATGAATTGTCCAATAAAAATTGTGTTAACCAATTGCAATTTTATGCACTTTGACTTCAGGTGTGTGAAGATATTGAGGTGTGTATATTGCGCGGTGGTTGACTATTGCAATAGCTTATTGTTGACACTTATTGTAGTATAGAGTGGTGCAAGTTGGCTTTGTGTCATTAGAATCGGCAGACATGGTAGGGGAAAATGATAATGGACCAGTGCAGATTGTTGGTGCCTCTATTAGCAAGAGGATAGTTTTTCTACGAGTGGGCCAAGGGACATATACCAATTGTATCAAGACGCCATGGCTATAGTGTGATGCAAGGAAAAACCTGTCATTTTTATAAAAATGACATCTAATCCAAAGTGGTTAGAGATAACTAATGCTTTGTTGCCTGGATAGAGTGCTTATGACCGTCCGGATTTGACTTCTCTCATGTTTCACAAAAAACATGATGTTTTGATGCACACATTGTTGTGAAGAGACATCTTTGGAAAGGTCGTAGGCTATGTTACTGTGATTGGATTCCAAAAGATGGAACTACCACATTCTCAAACTTTACTAATTTTAGAGCAGTCTTTCAAACCTTCTAAAGCATGTCACTATGATAGAGTGGTTTGTGCTGATCGCCTAATAGAGTTAAGTTTCCAAACTTATTTGAGACAATTTAAAAATGCAACATTCATGGCCCTTGTGGAAAATTGAACCCAAAGAGTCCTTGCATGAAAAAGGGTAAATGTACTAGAGGCTACCCTCTAAAATTAGTGGGCATGACAATGGTAGATAGTTTTGGTTATTCCATCTATCAAAGACGAGATGATGGAAACACGGTGATCATAAACGGTAATGTCATTGGTAATCAATGGGCTATTCTATCTAATCCTTTCTTGAGTAACAAGTATAATGCACGTAGGAGGTGTGCTTGACAGTGGTGGTTGTTAAGTATTTGTATAAGTATGTGTAGTACAAGGAGCATGATTGTGCAACCATCAAATTTTCTTCTAGTGTTGATTCAATGCAAAATGGTGGTAGCGTTCGTGAGATGGACGAGATCCAAAGTTATTTGGATGCACGATATGTTTTTGCCTCTAAGACATGTTGGCGAATCTATGATTACTCATTACACAATGAAAGGCGTACATACACTGATTGCATGTGCACTTTCCTGGTGAGAACTATGTGGTGTTTCGAGATGCAGATAGTCTATCAGATGTTGTGTAAAATAAAGACCTCTAGAAGACTACTCTTATTGTGTGCAATCACGTTTATTCGGAGGCTAGAAGTGTATGCTACTATAAATACTTCCCAATGTACAGGGTGTGGAATGCACGACATAAGGTGTGGACAAAGAGAGCGTGGGAATACATGTGGTAGGATGTATTTTGTGGCACCTACTTGTGAGCTTTACTATTTGCATATGCTATTAATGGGATGTTAAGGGCATATTTCTTTTGAAAATATGCGTACTATTGACAATGTGATCTATGATGCTTTTCGGAATGCTTACATTGCATTGCAAGGGGTATGTTGGAGAGTGATGATGAGTATGCTATGTGCTTGGAAGAAGCTGCCTCCATGCAAATCGGTGCTCAACTTCATACTTTGTTTGTTGAAATTTTAGTCTTTTGTGAGCCAACTCGACCTGGCTAGTTATGGAAAAGATTTTTGGTGCCAGTAAAGGATATCCTACATAGATTGCAATTACAATGCGTGTACGCCTCTCCTGGCGTTTTATAATATGAGGCATCTAACATGACTTTATTACATCTCCAAGACCTTTTACACCATACAAGGCGAAGACTGTCTGATTTTGATGGGTTGCCAAAACCCTATAAGCTAAACTCTCAAGTGTATGCTAACCCCCTTTTGCAAGATGAGTATATATACAACACGTTTGAAAAACATAGGGTTTCTGAATCTATGGAGGCAATGTTGAAAGATGGATAGAGAATCACCTTTGGTGCAGTTATGGATACTGTTGATGCAAATGATTGGGGTATATTCTTTTTGGTTGGCCCCGCTGGATCTAGAAAGACTTTCTTGTACAAGTGCTTACTTGCAAAGGTGTGCAGTGGTGGTCATGTAGCGTTGGCTACAATGTTGTGCGGCATGGCTACCTTGCTCCTGTTGGGTGGTCACACAACTCACTCACGGTTTAAAATCCCAGTAGACTTAAATAGTCAGTCCACCTATAGCACTCACGGTTTAAAATCCCAGTAGACTTAAATAGTCAGTCCACCTGTAGCATTCTTTTTCAAAGTGACCTTGCTTGGTTGTTGAGATAGTAGAGCCTTATTTTGTGGGATGAGGTGGCTATGGCCCATTGATATGCCTTTGAAGTAGTTGATAGAAATTCGAGAGATGTTATGAGCTGTGATACTTCATTTGGTAGAAAGGTTGTTTTATTTGGAGGAGATTTTAGGCAGGTCTTACTAGTTTTGGTAAAGGAAACACATGAGGATATTGTTAATGCTACATTGTGTTGCTTTGATTACTGGCATTATGTTCACGTGTTAAGGCTAAGGGATAGGAGATGGGATGGACATTACAAAAAACTATGATAAGTTGCATGTTCCACCTAGCATGGTGTTAAATGGACACTCTATCAAAACCTTGATTGAAACACATGAGGATATTGTTAATGCTACGTTGTGTTGCTTTGATTGCTGACATTATATTCACATGTTAAGACTAAAGGATATGAGATGGGGTGGACATTAACAAAAAAATATGATAAGTTACATGTTCCACATGGCATGGTGTTAAATGAACACTCTATCAAAACCTTGATCGGTAGTATTCACGGTGAGCTATACTTGTGTCGTGGAATATGGAGATGGCTACTTTGAATGAGCATGCATTGTTGATGTGAGGTGAGGTTAGGTAGTATTATAGTGTAGACTCGATTGCAAAGACAAATGACTCATTTTTGTACTTTGTTGAGTATTTAAACACGTTGGACCTTGAAGGTGGATTTCCTCCCCATTTATTCTTGCTCAAGGTAATTGCACATGTTATTTTTCTTAGAAACCTAAAGCTAGGAAATGATTTGTGTAATGGTATACAATTGATCTATAAGGTCTTCATTAGAAATGTGATAGATGGTGAGATAATAATGAGAAAAAATGTGGGTGAATGAGTTTTTATTCCTAGGATTACTTTTATTTTCAATGCTACACAACTACCATTTACTATGAAATGGAGGCAGTTTCCCATTGGATTGGCATTTGCTATGATAATCAACAAGTCACAAGGACAGATATATTCATTATTGGGCTTTATCTAAAAGCCGCAGTATTTATGCATGGTTAGTTGTATATTACATTTTCAAGGGTGAGATCTTCACATGGTGTGAAAGTTCTACTGGGTGACAAGGATGGAGATATAACCACAAAAGTTATGCACAAGAATATACTTCGAAAGGTATAGTGATGTGTGTTGCTATTGTCGGTTGTGTAGGATCACTTGTTTGACATATGTGTGAATTGCTCTTCATGCCATGTTTGGGTAGCATGTACTCTTTTAGAAGTGAATTATTTTTCATGTTTTGATATTTATTTGACTTTTCAAGATATCTATCCTAGAGTGGGGCTATTATCTAACTTCTAATTATCAAAAGAAGCTACAAAGTACGTTGTGTTCAGTAACGAGTGATGATATCATAAGAAGGATGCTTGTAAGAGTTGTTAAGCATTTACATGATGATGTTAATATAGACATTAAGCTCTTGATTTTTATTGAAGTTATACATTGTGGATACACACAATATTTTCAAGTACATATATATAAGATTGATCAGGAGAAGAGGTATCAACGCTCTCACACTAATAAGATACCGAGGCATTGGTTTAAGTATGGGTTCAAGGATTTGGATTGTTTTGTTATACTACATCAACGTCTATCAATACATATTGAATGGTTCACAAGTATTCACGCACATATTATTATTTTAAAAATAATATGGTCTATATTAGTTATTTCACACGCTTACAAAATCTCAACATAATCATACGGAATAACTAATATAGACCATATTATTCTCAAAATAATAATACCTAGCTAAACACTTGTAAACCATTCAGTAATAAGTATTGATTGATTTTGATCCAGTATAAAAAAACAACCCAAATCCTTGAACCCATACTTAAACTAATGTTTCGGTATCTTATTAGTGTGAGAGCATCGACACCTCTGAAGTCGAATGAATATCAAAACTTGAAAAATAATTCACTTCCAAAAGAGTACATGCTAACCAAACATGGCATGAAGAGAAACTCATGCATATGTCAAACCAGTGACCCTACACAGCCAACAATAGCATCACATATCACTACACCTTTTGAAGAACATTCTTGTACATAATTTTTGTGATCATATCCCCATCCTTGTCATCCAATAGGACTTTCACACCATGCGAAGATCTCACCCTTGAAAATGCAATATACAATTGACCATGCATAAATACTGGGGCTTTTAGATAAAGCTCAACAATGAATAGAGTTTATCCTTACAACTTGTTGATTGTGATAGTAGCAAATGCCAATTGAATGAAAAACTACATTCATTTTATAGTAAATGGTAGTTGCACAACATTGAAAATAAAAGTAATTCTATGAATAAAAACTCATTCATCCACATTTGTCCCTGTTATTATCTCAACATCTATCACCTTTCTATTGAAGGCCTTACATATCAATTGTATACCATTACACAAACCCCTTCCTGGCCAACTGCTAAGGAGTGAATCCTTCTCTTTGAATACACCCAACATTCGATCCGGGATAAATTGTGACTTGGCAAGATCCTGGCTTTAGGTTTCTAAGAAAAATAATAAGTGCAGTTACCTTAAGCAACAATAAATGAGGAGGAAATCCACCTCCAAGGTCCATTGTGTTTAAATACTCAACAGAGTATAAAAATGAGTCATCTGTCTTGACAATCAAGTCTACACTCTAATACTATCTAACCTCACCTCATATCAACTGCAATGCATGCTCATTCAAAGCAGCCATTTTCGTAATCCATGACACAAGTATAGCTTACTCATTGAAATACGTTGTATAGTCATCCACATTGGTCATGTCACCGTAGACACTACCGATCAAGGTTTTGATAGAATGTCCATTTAACACCATGCTAGATGGAACAAAGAACTTATCACAGTTTTTGGTAATGCCCATCCTAACTCCTATCCCTTGAATCCAACAAATGAACCCATTGTCCACCACATTACGAGCCACTGACACCCATATATTCCTAGATAGCCTTAATACGCGAACATAATGCCAATAATCAAAGCAATACAATGTAGCATCAACAATATCCTCACGTATTCCCTTTACCAAAACTAGTAAGACCTACCTAAAATCCCCTCCAAATAAAATAACTTTTCCACCAAATAGTGTATCAGACCTCATAACATCTCTCAAAGTTCTATCAACTACTTCAAAGGCATATCGATGGGCCATAGACGCCTCATCCCACAAAATAAGGCTCAACTTTTTTAACAATTGAGCAAGGCCACTTTGAACAAGAATGCTATAGGTGGACCAACTATTTAAGTCTATTGGGATTTTAAATCGTGAGTGAGTTGTGCAATCACTTGGCAAGAGCAACAATGCAGTATGATTATGCAACCAATGGTATACGACCATCCACAAATAGTGAAGCTCACCACAGGTAGGTGCCAAAAATACATCCGACCACATGTATTCCCATGCTTCCTCTTTGTCCATACCTTATGCTGTGCATTCCACACCCAATACACAAGGTAGTCTTGATAGCGGACAGCTCTAGCCTTTGGATAAACTCAATTGCATAGAGTAGTCTAAAGGTCTTCATTTTACACAACAATTGATATATTGTCTGCATCTCAAAACACCACATAGTTCTCACTAAGCAAGTGCACATGTAATTGCTATATGTCATGCTTTTCATTGTGCAATGAGTAATCATAGATCCGCCAACATGCCTCACAGAGGCAGAAACATATCATGCATCCAAATAACTGTGGATCTTATTCACCTCACGAACACTACTACCATTTTGCGTTGAATCAACACTAGTAGAAAATTTGATGGTTGCATGGTCATGCCCCTTTTGTACACATACTTATAAAAATACTTAACACATATCACTGTGTCAAGCACACCTCCACATTGATGTGTGTATTATATTTCTTGCTCAAGAAAGGATTATATGGAACAACCCACTAATTACCAACAATGGCATTACCATTTATGATCAATGTGTTTCCATAATCTCGCCTTTGATAGATGGGATAGCTGAAACTATCAATCGTTTTCATACCCACTAATGTTTTAGGGTAGCCTTTAGTACATTTATCATTTTCTATGCAAGGACTCGTGGGGTTAAATTATCTGCAAGGACCATGAGTGTTGTATTTTGAAATTATCTCAAATAAGACTGGAAACTTAACTTTGTCAGACAACTCAGCACAACCATTCTATTATAGTGACATGCTTCAGAAGATTTGAAAGACTGCTCTAAAATTAGGAAAGTATGAGAATGTGATAGTCTTCTTGTAACGTGCTCGTCCAGGCACGTTTTTAACAGTCTATCAAGAGATGAATCTAAATGACACCGCCTAGCACTCCCATGGAATGTCATTGGGTTTGTCGCGTCCGCCTCTCAACTAAAAGTTCGCAGATGAACCCACTGGGATCGACCTGAATTTGGGTTTCTAATGGCCAAGGTTTCTTGACAGCATTCTAGCATCGGGTCTTGGACATCCTATTTTACTTAGAGATACCCAAGTCGAAGCTGACCCATGATGCACTTGGTTCAAGGAGAATGGGAAACGAGAGTGATGTGTTGCACAACCTCTCTACTTGTAGGGCATAGTCCCATTCTAGTCCTCTGAAATGGTACGGATCGGGGTCCTAGCCTAACTATTTCTAAGGGTCCGACGTCGCTAAACCTTGTGAGAAGCCTCCCAATTCTCTGGGACCACCCTACCGTAGGACAGACCCGTCGGTGGTTCCGCCCACTCGCTTCCCTTGATAGCTTTTGTTTTCTAATTATGTCCTACCACAATTATGTGTGAGATTTAAAAATTAGCTTTCTTAATTAAACCTTTATGAAACAAGGTTCATTTGCATAATTTACAGCACAAATACGAATACAGAGCAAGCAATCCTTTGACAAACAAGTTTCTTAACTTATCTTGAAATTAATCTTTGTCTCATGCCCTTACATGAGAAATTATGTATCCCTTTTTCCCTGTAGAGGTAACTAGTCCAAATCACATGGCACCATAAAATTTCCACCTGTATCTAGAATAGGGTCTTCCAATACTACAGATGTTGGGCTCAGAGCAGTCTTCAACTTCATTCCGGACTAGACAAGGGGTGTCCAGAGCTCCACCTGACCCCAAGTGGCCTAGAAGTGAGACATGATTTTCGTAGTTGGCCTTTTTACCACTCGACCCTCAACCATGAATTGAGTGGTCCCCTCTCGGGTTGAAGTGCGGTGTGACTTTAGAGATGATCCACCCGTGCAAAATATCATTTTCTTAATTAATGCGGTTAAGAATCAAACACAAACAAGGCATTCAGTCCTAATATCATTTTCCAAGAAAACATTCCTTTATTCCCATGGCAACTTGTCATCACAAACCCCTGCCATGCATTTACCATTAATCGCAAGCACTCGGAATAATCATCCAATCACATCCTAACAATCAGTTTAATGCAAAAGCATTTAGGACGTTGTTTGATCATTCAGCAAAAAAAATGGTATTCTTTTCCAAACATTGTAGGAATAGTCGCGATAACCTTTCCATTGTGCGTATTTGCTCTCCCCCTTGGGATCAGGAGCGGTTCTATGTAAAATTTACTTAACACACCCTCCTTTCGGCTAAGGCATATGTTAAGGTTTCGAACACTGTACAAGACATAAGTTCTATTAATCACTTACATTGGTTGATAACCCAACCTTCTTCCCAACAAGTACAAAAGCATCGGTCTTTCCTTTGACTTAGGGTTTCCTAATCCTTGAGCTTCTCATTTGCCATGGAGTTGTTGCATCTAGCCCAACCCCGAATAGAAATGATAAACATAGTAGTGTGACAATGGAGGTAACTATGTATGTACGTGGAGTTGTATATATATGGGGATGAATTGGAGCTATGCCTATGTTAAACAATCATCTCTTCCTCTCTACTCCTTATATTGCCTTTGTTGCCCGCAGTGCCTTGAAGTCCTTCTATTATCCTTGGCGACATTTTCATCTTTCATTATTATGCCACTGCCATCATCTTTGATTGACACTTTAGCTACCAATGAGCCTAATAAACATGATTGTTGGCATTATTAACTATATCTTTTGCCTTACTTAAGATAGCAATTTCTTGAAACCTAGGCTTGTCTCCAATATAATCCCAACTTCTTTGATTGGTTTACTACAAGGCTAACTAACACAAAACCAAATCTTTCATTTGATTTTTGTTACCATGCCAAATGCATCTTCATTGAATATTATAGAATAGAGTGACATATATGAGCATTCTAGAAGCAAGGATATGGTAGTATGCTTGAGACTTTGGACCCTAATCCCAAAGCTATTGATGTCTCTACAAAATCCACCCAATACTTAGGCCAAGTTGAGCCAACTGATTCCCAAATTACTTTCGAGGAGGTTTCTTAGACTCACTTATAGATCAATGCTAGAAAAAAAAACAAGCATCTTATTAATTACGACCGATATCGGAGTTGGATTGGCTGTGAAACCTCGCGTGAGGCTTCGTTGCTCATTGAGGGATGGCCAATCTGTGCATGACACTTTTTGCTTGGGGGCCATTCTCGAACTTCGTCTCCCTTAGACGCGAATTGCACAGGGCTTCTACACCTTGTACTCGATTAGTGGGGGCCAATTGGGGAGCAAAATGACATTGTGATTGAAGGATAATCTTGTAGAAACGGGGTATGGGTTCGCGACCAACAGGGAAAGAAGAGACATGTGTGGACACCCTCTAAGGAGCCTGGGAAGGGGAGAAGAACCTTCCTAGAAGGTTCTCTCTCTTTTTCACTCTGTCACACACACACACACACTCTCTCTCTTCCTCTCTCTCCCTCACCCTCTCTCTCAGTAGTAGCAAAAGGGGGGAAGCAGGTGGTACCTCCCTTTTCTTCCCTTTACAAATGGGGGGGGTTTTATAATATGGAGGGGGGGTTATTATTGGGGGGGTGACGTGGGAAAAAGGTGGAGTAGTGGTGGCCGTGAGACCATTGCCTATTTTGCATGGTGGCGGGGGGCCAATTTGGGTGTGAGTTGGGCATGTTGGCCATGGGGGAAGGACTGGTCGTTAAGTTCAAGGGGGAGGGGTTGGCAGGCCACGTGGCCTCCCCCTCTCCATCGTCATCATCTACTCCTACTTCATCAGCTTTGCCTCTGCCTCCCTCCCCTCATTGTCTCATACTCTATCTCCCCCTCCCTCCACCAGTTTGTCAGCATTGACAGGGGGTGTAAAAAATTTTCGATTAATTTTAAGGGGGGGAGTTCCTATGCGGAGCACAGGCAGGATATTACACTTCTCTTTTTTAATTCAATCATAGTAACATAGCATGTGACCTTTCCAAAGAGGTCTATTTGCAACAGCGTGTGGATCAAATCATCATGCTTTTGTGAAACATGCAAGCAATCAAATTCGGATGATCATAAGCACTCTATCCTAGCAATAAAGCATCAAATATCTCTAACCACTTTGGATTACATGTCATTGCTATAAAATGGTTATGTTTTCCCTTGCATCACACTATAGCCATGGCGTTTAGATACAATTGGTACATGTGCCTTGCCCCACTTGTAAATGACAATAGCAAAACTATCCTCGTGCCACCAACAAAGGCACCAACAATCTACACTGGCCCATTATCGTTTGCCCCCACCATGTCTACCAAGCCTTCAAAGGCCTCGAATTGCAACATTGACTGATTCTGATGCACTGCTCTATACTACAATAAGTGTCAACAATAAACTATTACAATAGTCGACCACCCTGTAATATGCAAACCTTAGTATCTTCATGCACCTGAAGTCGAAATGCATACAATTACATCTCGATAACACAAATTTATTGGACAATTCATCTATGTTAATAGGAGCATTGACATCACTATAAGAAACCTTTACATGCCAACCATCATTCCCCATTGGGAAAAGGAGAACATATAGCATTGGCATATATGCTCTATGTAAGTTTGAAATAGCAACTCATCGACCACCCCAAGTGTAAACATGAATATCCCAGCGATCAAGAGCACTCTCATCACCCTGCCTCGACATAATAGCAACAATCTCGATTGCCGTAGGAGTCAAGTGCTATTTACTAGTTGTTTGAACACAAAAAATACTCATTCTTTACTCTCGCACGTGATTATTTTGCAGTTGCACACCCACATACCTAAAAGCTTGTACATATATGTTATGTTGATGCATCATAGATTGCAACTCCCAAGCAAATCTAGTAATAGATCATGCATGACCCCCAATCGATTAAGTAACTCATGCTCAATATCATAAACATAGAGCTGTGAAAATCTTAGCATTTCTTGATATTGCATATCAGGAAGTAGAGGATCTATATGGTGATAGATAGAGCCATACACTCTAAAGGTGTAGCCATTCCCGACAACAAGCAGCTCATCAACATTAGCTCGAAGGGATGCAAATGCAAGAGCATTGTTGTATGCTCGTATGCTATTTTTAAATATTATACTCTGAGGGTGCATACCATGCATCAAATCATGAAATGGCTGCGGTGGACATTGCAATGCTAGCAATATTACTTTTCCATTCTGACAACAGTGCTTTCCAAACAATAGGCCCAGGTCACTTTTTGACCTACTCAGGTCACTTGCTGGTCACTTTAGTCTATTACTTCAGGTCCCCTGTGAACCTAGTGGACTTTTGGCAACTTTTGGCAATTTTCTTGAGTTCTGACCATATTTTTGCACCTGAATCAATGTGATTTATCCTGCAGACTGTCAATCACTTCCAGTTGACCAAGTTGTAGGCTCCCATAGACTTATTTTTCATCAATATACATGGTATAACTGAAAATTATATGCTAAATACAAAAGAACTTATGTAACTAAGTTGGTTATTGGGTAACAATGTCTGAATTTTGTATGCAAATTCCTCATTTAACTCCTAGTGAAGTTCTTCTGTGTTCATAAGAATCCCATGATTTATATGATGAACAGTAAACTCTTTGACATTCACCCCCTCCTAACCTGCACATCCTCCGGCATGTGCCATTTCATAAGATTACAGGTTAAGGAGGGTCTTCTTCTGATATATCTTCATCTTCATCCTTTAAGTCTTTTTCTTGCTGCTTGTCTTTAAGTAGAGGGCTCATATCTAAGTCATCAAGCTCATAAGTTGAAGATTCTCTTCGTTTGAAGAGCTCGATTCGTTTCCCGGCTATTGGTATTTTTATCATGGTCCCATCCATTTCAGCTAAAGAGTAAGTAGCATTATTATGTACTACTTTTACAACATATGGTCCAAACCATCGCTTGGCTAACTTTCTTTGAGCACTATATTGATTCTCCACGCTGCTATCATAGACAATTACCCAATCATTCTCTTGAATAGCTCTTGGACGGAGTCGATGATGCTTGTCAAACCTCTTCTTATTCTTTAATCTTGCTGTTTTCAGCCTTTCAATGGCTGTCTTGATATCTTCTGGCCTTCTTTCAAGTTGCCTTATGCGTAGAGTCAGCAATTCTTCTGTATTCAAGCCTTCATCCCAAGGTAAGATACTCCATGTGACAATGGACTCTTCAATAGGCATAACAGGTGGCTGTCCATATATTAGTTCATCCGGCATATAACTTGTTACTGCACTATGGGTAGTTCTATCAGCCCATAATGCGAATGGTAGCATTCTAGGCCATTCCCTCATCTTTCATTTGCATGATTTTGCTAAAGCTTTAAGAATTGGTTGATGACCTCTTTCACTCTTACCATTGCCTTCAGGGTTGTAGGCTGAAGTAAGAGATAGCTTAATTCCCAATTGAGCAAAGAAATGACGAGCCTCATCAGCATCCAATTCTCATCTATCAGCAGTTACTTTGGCAACACATCCATACCTGCAAAATACTTCTTCAAGTAAAAATCTACAAACAACATGAGTAGACTTTGTTGTCAAGGTTTTTCCTTCCACTTGATTTGTGAGATCTTCTCTAGCAAGTACTAGATATCTCATGTTCCAAATTCCTATAGGCATGGTTACTAAATCAATAACCCATCTATAGTGAATGGATAAATGATAGGTAGGCTGAAGCCCATCTCTATGCTTTACCATAGAGTACATTTGACAAACATGACAAGACTCAACAAAATGCTCAATGTCTTTATACATGTTTTGCCACCAAAATTTCTCTTTTATTTTGGCAAAAGTACCCCATATGCCTCTATGACTAGCCAGTAGGCTTTCATGAAATTATTGCATGACTTGTCTTTGAGTCTTTTTGTCTCCTAAGGCACGAACAAGTGCCCTTCCTTTCTTTTTCGCATGCCTCCAAAGGTAACCATCTTTAAGAGAAAAGCTTATTAAGAAAAAAGCCATAAGCTTTTCTCTTAATTCTCTTAAACTCTTCATTAGTCCAATCTTCCTTCTTTGTCATAGTGCTAAAAAATTGGCCAATTTTTAGCCAATCATTTGCATAATACTCCTCTTTAAAGTGTAAACAAACCATAACAAAACATTGAGCATGTTGTTTACTAGTTACCCACTATCCTTCTTTGGTTGTTTCATCCTTCCTTGCTGATGTAAAATTTGTTTTAGTAGCTGAACCTGTTGTACTTGCTGTAATTATTGTTGTACTTGTATTTTTGATTGCTGATTCAACATTAGATTCAACTATACTTGATGTTTTCAGATTTGTACCTGCATTTACAACATCATTTATAGACTCTGATTCTTCTTCATCCTTATATCTGGCACGCAAAAGCATGTCAACAACTAGATTATCTCTTCCTGCAATATGTTTCAAATCGGGATTTAAGGATTTAATATAGGCTATCCATCTTAGCATGGCTATGTCAGGAGTGGAATAGTTGGCAATCATGCCCAAGAGTGGAAGGCAATCTGTTTCAACTATTACGTGTGCGCCCATGAAGTACTCCCTGTCATATTTCAATGGAGTTACTACTCCCCAAAGTTCTCTTTTAATTTGAGCATACATTCTTTGTCGTTCATTAAGAACCTTCGCTCCAAAGCGGATTGCATATCTATTTCCTTCAAGGTCGTCTTGGCCAACTGCCCATCCTATTCCAATAGGACTTGTGTCCACTGTGAGTATAATGGACTGTCCATTAGAGTAATTAGTCCTCTTTAAGGTGGGGGTTGAAATCAACAATTTCTTCAATTTCCGAATTGCTTGAGTATGTTCTTTTTCCCATATAAACCTTTTACCTTTTCTTAGCAGTTGATAAAGTCTTTCAGCAACATGAGCAAAATGTGGTATCCAAATAAGGTAGAAGACACATGCACCAAGAAATCTTCTCACCTCTGAAACATTTGTACATATTTCCTGCAGTTTGCTGATAGCATCTATTTTGGATGGAGAAGGCTTTCGGCCATATGGACCACACATATGCCCGACCACAAGAACTTCTTCGACTCCAAAAACAGATTTAGCTCCTGAAAGAGTAAGATGGACTTCTTCTAATTTAAACAAGATTTGAGCACAATCATTAATATGATTGGAAACAAACTTACGACATCCAAGTTCATTGAGGTCTTTATTTTTCTCATGAACTTCACATCCTTTGATTGGAACATCATCAAGAAAAGGAAGAGTTAATTGAGGAATATAATCCCTCAATACTTTATGCATGGCATTCATCGTGTGAGCTATTGAATTCATAGCCCCTTGAGGTAGAGTACACATGCAGACTAAGCCAAGAGGTGTCTTCATTGTGGTAATGTCTCGGCTTTCCAAAGCAAGCTGAAATTGGTCATAGCTTGAATATAAATCTCCCATGGAATAGATTGCTCTACCTGCAAAAGCTTCAGCAAACTCATCAACAATTGGCACTAATCCAACATTTCTAATAGTGACTTTATTCACAGGCTGTAAATCTTGAATGAATCGCAAAGATCCATTCTTCTTAGGCACAGTAAACCATCGGTTGGAATATGGAGATGAAGATGGCTCCAATATTCGCATTTTTATCTTTTCATTTAGAAGTTCCAATAACTTAGGCAAATGAGCCCCTGGTACCGGAATTGGTTTAAGATTCCAAGGAACGTGTGGGACAGTAAAAATCACCATTGGTGCCACAATGCTTGGATCCACATAGCCAATTTCATGTGGCTGAAATGAAAAAGCTTTGCCATGAATCTTTAACATCTGCATGAAGATTTACTTTTCAGCCGGCAAGAGGAAAGAGTCCTCACCAATTTTTAGTTTTTGTAGACTTTCTGCTGTAAATTGGTGACCAATATCTTTAGGATCATGAAGGCTTGGCTGTTTGGATACCCTTTCTGCCAGTCCTTCGCTTTCAGGTGGTAAAGGAGTAGCCACCGGCTTGACCTTTTTATCAACAGTTTTATAGTTTGTTTCTACTCTTACTTCATCCTTGTTTGGCTGTCCAAAAGCTTCATAATTTGAAAATTCTTGAATTATGTTATACATATCCAATGTACGTACCTGTATGGACTGATTTTCAGCTTGATTTTCAGCATGAACGGCTGTATAAATTTCAGCCATTGTATCATTATAATTTAGCCCATAAAATAGCCCTGAAATTTCTTCATCTTTAGGTAAAACATCAATTTGCTTCAGCTTTTGTTCCATATGGCACAAATACTTTCTTTCAACCCTATTTATGGTTGAAAATTGTTTATAACAGCCCATACTATTGGCTGTAAAAACCCACAAATCAGCTTTTGGCCTTGCCTCCTTTATAGGTGGAGGTAATTTTTTATGACATGATGCACTGCCATAGCCTCCACTTATAGTAACGCTACCCGAAAGCCCTTAAATTCTTGGGCATTAGAAGGAACAGGATGATCTCTCAATCGATCCCTATTCCGATGGTGATTAACATAGACGATCAGGAATTGGACAGCTTTGTCATTATCCTTACTTCTTATCCAAGCATATGATGAACCATCATCAAGAGCCTTTGTCTCTAAACGAGACTCGAAAATAAATGGTTGTCCAAGAATGATAGGATAGCTGCAGGAATCTTGAACAAAGAAATGAAATTCATCTTTTACATTACCAATAGTAACTTGTACATAAGGACATGCTGCATAAAGATCACCAGAAGAGTTATTGGCTGCCTTCATGCACCATCCTAGGTCCACATCAATGGGCCATCCGCCATTCTCATAGAGACTTCTTGACATAACATTAATCTCCAAACCATGGTCTATAAGGGCAATGCATGGAGTTTCTTTTTCACCGATTTTAACAACGGTTTCAGTAGTCGCCCTTGCCCAATGGGTACGGGAGTAGTGACTACTAGGAATAAAGTGAGCATCACTTTCTTCTTGCATATTATGAAGATGAGCTTCTTTCTTATGCATGGGCTGCACTTTAGATTGAGAAGTCCCCATCATAATAGCTTCTTCAGTTTCTGTTTCATAAATGTCTTCATCTTTGGCTTCTATGGCTGCAATTAATTCTTTGATTGCCTCCAATCGAATCCCTTGAGTTTTTAGCTTCTCTTCATTCTACAAATACACATGAAGTGCTTGCAAAAAAGCATGTACAAATTCTTCAGTTTCCTCACCAACATATTGTCTTTTTCATTTAATTACATCAATTATTACATCATGAAATCCTCGTTTTGCAATTCCAAGAATTTCACCTAATGTAAATTCAATTCTACTTCCAAGAATCCTTTCTTCTAGGATCCGTTTTAGATCCGTTACGGTCTCTATATCTGACTGCAACTTGTAACTGGGATGTTTACTTTTTCTTTTTCCTTATGTCTTCTTTGCTTGAGGGGCATCTCCCATGTCAAGCTCTGGTGGTGGAGGATTTTCAACAGCCTTCTGTTGGTCTGGTTTACTTCTTGTTATGTGTTTAGTTGGCCCTGAAGAAGAAGGACCGGCAACATCCTCATCTCTTCTTCTCTTTTCTTCTATCATGGCTTCATGATTATTAATTTCAGCTAACCGGGCAAAAGCTGAAAATGAACCCATAGGCTCGGTCCAACCGGTTCTTCCTCGGATACATTGACTGGCTGTGGTTAAATCATCTTTAGTTGCCTTGCCTTGCTCCATGCGATCCAAGGCCTGCATCCATACTTTAGATTTAGCATTAGTTTTACATGCTTTAACAATTTCATTAGTTGGTTCAATTTGTAGCCCATAGGTTGCTGCATCAACAGCTGCATAGGCTGTTCTTGTTGCCAAATCCTCCAATCTTTTCTTCATGCCACCGTTACCGAAGTTTGGCTAAAGAGGAAGCTCGGTTTCGGTTGCATGAATTTTATCATCCTTCCAAAAGACTAATTTTTGTGCTTCAGCCTCACAGAATGCACCGCACTCCCTTTTGTCATGCTGTAGGCTATCACACCAAATACAGCGTCTTTTGAAGCCTTCTCGTACATGCCTTTGGGTAGTTGACCGACCCCTTTCTTCTACTTTTACATCAAGCCTTTCCACTTTAGAGTTAATCTTTGTTAGATTAAGATGGAGATCCCGCATGCTTTTGATTAGCTCGTTGACATCCTTCTTAAGAGATGAAACATCAGAATTTCTTGGTTGCTCGGCCATAGAGATAGGAGGTCGAGAAACTGGAATAGGCTCCTTCATGGATTCAGTTGTTGCAGGGGTTGATCCCCATCTTAGGCGCAACCGCTCTCTTTGAGCAATCATATTAACTGCTTCAGTGACATCACTCCAAGCAGTCTTCAATCCCGTCTTAGAGCCAGGTCTTCAAGTCGATCAGTTAATTTCTCCTGAAGAGAAGAATCTGCAGTCTTTAGAAATAATTCAATCTTTTGACTTTCCATACCTTGTTGGTCGTCATGATCTAGTTGGGCAAATTTGCTTTCAAATTCTCGATGAAGAGCAGTGGTGGCAGTTAGACCCTTATTGGGCCTTTCGACCCATTCGGTGAAGACTTTCTTTGTCATAAGGCTAGAATCTTCAAGAAAAAATTCTTCTCAAAGAGCTTTCTTGAACACGGTCCATCCCGCATCTTTTTGGAAAGACTATGAATTCGGTCCTAGAGACCATGCATAGCCAGACGGGGGGCAAAATAACGGCTCCACGCATGTTGAGGGACTCCAAAGAAGACCATCTTGTCAGTATAGAGGCGGATAAAAGAGGACATATTTTGCCCATTAAATTGCTTGAGCTCTTGCCCGACTGCTTCTAAGGCTTTAATGGCAGCAGCATCAATCCGCTCTTCTTCTTGTCTCCGTTGTTGTTGCAATTGCAACTGCTGTTGAAATTGCAATTGTTGTTGTTGGCTTTCTTGCATTAGACGAACCAACTGTTGCAAGGCATCTCCTCCCGAACTTGATGATTCTCCCATTGGACTTCTTCTTCCGCAGCGGACCTTCACGTCGGGTTCACCACTGTTGTTGTGTTAAGGGCTGAAGGTCTACCACCGGGGCTTAGTGCAGAAGAGGAGTATGGGATTCAAAGTTCATGAAGGAGAAATAGATTGGGGTTTAATAAAATCCGAGATTTAGAAATGATTTAGATATGGAAGAAGAATTCAAGATTTTTCTGTATGTATTTAACATAAATGAACAGGAGAAATAACTCTATCTTGATTACATCAAATGCCTCTGGATACATACATCATAACATAAAGGATATTTTCAAATTCTCAATCCAAATATGAATATCAAATGCAAGTTCTAATGGCTTTTATTTCAAGTACATAGACGGATTTCAACTCTTTGGGACAAGTATTATGCTGATAGACTTCAAATACATTCAAGATTTGGGTCAATGGTGAAGAAGCTCCTCTAATCATTAATGAACAAAGTATTATGTTGATAGACTTCAAATACATTCAAGATTTGGGCCAATGGTAAAGAAGATCCTCTAATCATTCAATATTTGGAACAAAGATTTGGGCCAATGGTGAAGAGGCCATTTCCTTCCATTACAACCATATAAATCTCTTGTTTGCTCATAAAAAGGGACAAGAACAGTGGGCTGCCCTGTTTATGACTGGTTATTTCAGCCCATAACAGCCCATACACCTTCAAAATCCTCACCCTTTGCTTCCCCCAAACTCACTCAAGTACTTGGGTACAAGTCGGGCTTCATTGGACCAAGAGTGAGGTAGAAAAAATGAGAGAAGTCGTGCATAAGAGCAGGCTGAATCCTTTTCTCTCAGATTTTCCCCTTTTATAGACTGTTATAACATACATTTTCGTCAGGCCAAATGCACAGATAAGTGGAGCTCTCACCGTGTTTACATCTTCAGCTTCTGGTCCTGTTGATCTGCAGTTTGCGTGCTCCAAAGCATGCACCATAGCTTCAGCTTTCTCCAGTTGTGCTCAGGCTATGCAGCCTGCATTTTGTGCCGAAAAATGCGGGCTGCTCTCTGCTCAGGCCCAAGTCACTTTTTGACCTACTCAGGTCACTTGCTAGTCACTTTAGTCTATTACTTCAGGTCCCCTATGAACCTAGTGGACTTTTGGCAACTTTTGGCAATTTTCTTGAGTTCTGACTATATTTTTGCACCTGAATCAATGTGATTTATCCTGCAGACTGTCAATTACTTCCAGTTGACCAAGTTGTAGGTTCCTATAGACTTATTTTTCATCAATATACATGGTATACCTGAAAATTATATGCTAAATACAAAAGAACTTATGTAACTAAGTTAGTTATTGGGTAACAATGTCTGAATTTTATATGCAAATTTCTCATTTAACTCCTAGTGAAGTTCTTCTGTGTTCATAAGAATCCCATGATTTATATGATGAACAGTAAAATCTTTGACAACGGCGGTCGGTGAATTTTCACAATTTTTTGGCATGTCAGATGAGACCCTGGGAGATGTCCAGCAGTGTGGGACTTCAAGACGGACTTCTAGGATTTTTCAGACTTCAATTCGGATGCCGGACATAGAAATGGGAGTGCTTGAGAGATCAAGGCCAAGTAGCAAGTGGAAATAGGCTTTAGGGATCCCAAAAGTCATGCCTTTTGGGGGCCCCTAACAAACTCAACATTGAGGGGGAGGGGGTCCATTTTTTTTGGTGACAGGCTAAGAGGAGACGCCATTTTTTTACGATTGATGGAGAGGGGGCTATGGCACTTAAAAACAACCCCCCTACTGATTGGATGCCTGAGATGCACTCTATCTCTGCTCTTCATTGCTTGTCTTCGTGCGTGGAATGGCTACTCAATTGTGGAGATGCAGTTTCAATCTTTCTCTCTCCTCTTTCTCTCTCTTGCATAGAGGCACTTCATGTGGCAAGAATCAAGAAGAGAATCGGGAGATGGATGCACCGGATTATTTCAAGAGGCCGAGGAGGTTGAAGGTTGAAGATCTATGCTGAAATCCATGGCTAGTTGGTAGATATACAGTCCCAATTAAATATTCAAAAAACTCGAAACACGCAAAAAAGCGGTATGCTCTATTTTATGAAAGAATTTTGCTTGTTTTTTATCGTTCATGGTCTAAATGGTGTGCACATGAGCTGAAATTTTATTTGAATATTCTTTGCATTATGTTTGAGGGCTGTAATCATTGTTATGTAGAACTTGTATTGATTTACACCAATTATAAAATTTCAAACCCCAAAAAAATACAATTTTTGATGGAAATTGATAGTTTCTTTGATTTTGAGTGGAAAAAATGAGTGAACATGAGGTAAAATAAGAAAAAATACCGAGTTTCAATTCCAATGATCACTCATTAAAAAAAACAAAAATATATTTTTATTAAAAATAAATAAAAAAAGAAAAAAAAATAAAAAAAATAGATTTCTTGCATTCAAAAAAAATAAAAAAATGAGATCTATGTATGTGAATGTCTGACGAGGCTGAAGCATGAGGTTAAGCCTTAGTTTGGCCCTTGTCCTTTGTATTAAAGTGCATATTTATCGCTTTTACATACAAAAAATTGACATAAAAGAACCTCTACACCTATGCAACGTAGCAAAATTTAAACTCTAAGGGGGAGGATGATGTTATACAACAGTTTAAGCGCTGAAATAATACAAACTCTGATTTTTCTCTTTATGCATAACATTTAGGATGCGGTTCATTTGGAAATAATGGATCTAGCAGCACGAGGTTTGCCTTGGTGCTAGGTTCTTGCAACGAAGCATTGCGTATTAGCGAAAATTCATTAAAAGGGCTATTTTTGCACGACACATAGGCCGATTTCAAACCATAATTGTTTGTGCACAATAAGGCATACACTATTGCATGAATCATACACATGGTATCTATTCCTGGCATGCATAGCAATTGGTTGAACTATAAATGACCCACGTTGGAGAGAGTAAGGCACCCAAGCTGTAGGTCTAGACGGTGGGTCCAAGGGGACAAGTAAGTGAGGACTGGTACATTCGTGGAACGATATAATATTGGTACCAAGAGCAGAGTCTGTTTTGTATGTGTTATATGTGTTAGCGACACATCGAGGGGCCAATCCCCAAGGTATAGGAGGGTCGCAGTGGGGCCGCAGCAATCAGCTGAGGGTTGTATCCTATGTTGTTCTACATGGTGAATTACACCAAAATGTGTAGGGTCTCCCTCTGAGGAGTTTGAGAAGGTTAAGGGTCGGACTACAAACACGATACAAACGCAAAATGTACGTACAATGGCAGGGCAATGTGTCCTCTAGACGCTCCTATTAGCCGCGAGGCCGTGGGGTTGTCTTGTGCATGTTAAAGGTCCGCGGCTAGTGCTATAGCCAGTGCCGGCCCATTTTAGGTCCCATCAGTAACCAACTAAATCTTAGGGTACCATAAGCATGCTTGAGTATTTCATCTAATGATATTTGATCAAACAACCCATGACAATCAAAGTGAGATTAAAAAAATTGTATTACCTATAAAAATTAAAATAAACATGCTTGAGTATTTCATCTTATGATATTCAATTAAACAATTGGTGACAATCCAAGTGAGATAAAAAATGAAGTTACCTATAAAAAATCAAATAATGATATCTCCACTAATTTTTTTTTGATTAGCACAAAAGCTAGCAACGTCATTTTTAAATGATATATAAAAAATAAAAAGCATAGTTTACTAACATCTAAAGGCTTTCAAAAGGATTTTTATATATGGCCAATCAAGTCAAATGAGTTACAAGGCATGTGATAGGGTATTGATCACCAAATAAGTATTCAGATAAGGCTTGGCTCCATTCCTTCCAAGGGGCGCATAGCCGATTCTCCATTCATACCATGGCACTTACAAATATACTCATTTATTTCATCAAATGAAACTCATTTTGATGAATTTGCATTCATCACTTGATCTTTGATAACACTTAGAGTAAAGGATGGGGAGATAGCTTTAGTTACATCAAAGTAATCAGATGCATCCTCATAGAAATAGCACATCTCCCACAATATCCAAGCAAGAGCATACACATTAGTCTATGGACTGTAAAAACCCTAATTCAGGGGCTAACCATTTTCTTTGTGCATGGTCTACTTTACATTGTTCTAGTTTCTGTGCATACACTTTATCATCATTAGTATGCTCTCGATGTGGCTTAGAAAATGCATTTCTTCTCTATGAGAAATCCAAAGCTCTACCCCAATCTATAATCCCCACATAAAAAACATCACCAACAAAATCTAATACAATATTACTAGGGTGTAGATCAATGTGTAACCATCTTGCTTTATGCAAATTGCACATTCCCAAAATTAATGCGTGCATAACGGAGATGATAGATTTGCAAAATATATTTATTTGCATGATTTCATCACTTCTCAATTGAGTTTCTTCATCATTCTTTCTTTTGCATGCCCCCCAAGCATAGAATAATCTTGTGAATCGCCCACTCTTCGTTGCTCTGCTTGCCTTGTGTAGTCTTTTTCTTTATAACATTTTCCTGCATAAATCTTATTGTGGTCAAATCTTGCCACACCTACAATCTTTACTTTGAAAACAACACCATAGGCACCTTTTCCCAGTTGTTTCCCTTGTAATTATCTCATATTCGCTCAGGTAAAAACCACTTTCAGTCCCGTTGGAGCAGAATGTAAAGTTGAGTGCTGATGTTGGGGATGAGATAGAAGACCCTACTATGTTTAGGAGGATAGTGGAGAGTTTGATCTACATGACCATTACAAGGCCATACTTGAGCTACGGTGTTGGTCTTGTGAGTCAGTTTATACAACTACCTAGAAAGCCACATTTGGATGCAGTCAAGGGTCAACATTGGAACATCAAAATCTTGTTGGAAGTTAGGGTGAGCAACATTGCAACTTTCCAAAAGATTGCCAATCATGCTAGAGATTCATCTGGTGGCAATAGCATCTAAATCCACATCTTCAAGTGAATATGCAGTCTAGCATCTAAATCCACATCTTCAAGTGAATATGCAGTCTAGCATCTAAATCCACATCTTCAAGTGAATATGTAGCCTCTTTATTTTCTACATATCTTTTTATTTGTGAAATCACTTTGTATCTTAGTATGTCTCTTTTCCCAATGTTCCAACATGCATCTCTAATCTCCTCATCTTTCATAGAGAAAATTTCTTTAAGGAGCTCGTACCTACATCTTTCCAAAAGTATTTTTAAATCTAATTTACTCATATTTCCTTGAGTGCTTGCTTTTCCCTTAGCATCTATACCTGAAAAATTGAACCAATAGAGCATATTAAAATTATTTCTCTTCAATCGCACGTGCACACACACACACACACACACACACACACACACACACTCTCTCTCTCTCTCTCTCTCTCTCTCTCTCTCTCTCTCTCTCTCTCTCTCTCTCTCTCTCTCTCTCCACACCCTATATAGCTAACAAATTGCTCTCTTGAATTTGAGAATAAGATAAATGCTAATGTGTAGAGTATTGTGGATTATCAATTGCTTGCTTTGAAACATGTGTGTGAATATTAATGTAGTGTCAAGATGCACACAAGTGAAAAATTTTGAGATAACACATAAATCACAAGTAGTGGTATGATGAAAAAGGTCTACTAAAGACTAGGTAAGGAATAATGTTGGGGCCTCTTGGTGTGAGTCCCAATCCACAAGATGAAAATGCAGAATGCTAGAGTAGCCAAAAAAACGTTCTTAGCTAAGGCTATATTTTGAAAGTCTCGTGGGATGGCTCCATATTTGTAAATTATAACACTAGTATTGCAATCGATGTGATGGTGTTTCAGGTGATAGAAATAACATGCTATCAACGATGTCATAGCACATTCCTCATTTAGGATTTAAGGCTAAGAATGCTCACATGACCACCTCCTATGTTAATAGCTCTAGCTAGCCTTCTTCAATGTCTATCTAAGTAGATGGGGATCTAGCCAACCTCCTATTACAATAGATCCTCTTGACCCAATAGTTGGAGTTATGCTCAAAGGTTCCATTCGAGTGATAGAGTCTGCAAAGGTGACCCGCTAGCCTTGACATCACCCCACAAGGGATTTCCATTGATGGAGGTTGGACATACCTTTCTGTAGGTGATCCTAGCATGATGACACTAGTACATTTCTCAACCTCAAAAGTGTATCTCAAGTTGTGAGCTTGATAATGTGATTTTGAAAAATTAAGCTACTAAGACATTAAGACTCTAGGTTCCCAAACACACCATTGTTAAATAATAACTTTCTAGGACAACAACTAATTGTGTTCATCAAGAACAACAACCTAGGTAGGAAGTCAAGGCCAAAGTCTCAACCCTTCAAGCCTACTATGGTGTATAAGCAAAAGGACTCATTTGTATGACTAATTAGCACTTGTTATCACGATCATCCAAACACAATGACCTATCTATCACACCAAATGCACAACAACAGTAGTCCTTGGCTATTGTATCTCTCTTGTCCATAAAAAGAGAGAGCATTTGATATGGTGACAACAAGTATTGAAAGAAAAATTGTAGAATATAACCAAGATTTTATCACACCCACGGCCTAAAATACCCACCAGCCAATAAAATGAGAAAACAAAACTTTGTAGGTATCTTGATAAATCTCTATAGACCAAGGATGAGACCCACCACTAGACTAGCACTACAAAGCCACTTAGATAACAATTGTCACTCTGTCTGTCTCAACTAACGACAACCATAGCCAATTAAACAAATCCCACCACTATGGAATGCTTCCCCTAGCTCAACATGACATTTGAAACCCTTTCTCGAGCCTATAAAATAATTGGCATGGGCATTGCTAATAATCAAATGCTTGTAGTAAAATTTTGCACAACTAAAGATAGAGAATTTCCCATCAGAATCTTGACTTTTGCATATTTGGGCTTGATAATTTAACACTAGTTATATTTTATAACATATAAATTAACCACACTAAATATGATACCAAGTTACTATTAAGTCGTAAAAGACATGGGACATTGACAAGATATTTAGGGACACTCTTGTCTTGCTATTCTTTGTAAGTTGATCAACCCCATGCTTTATCATTAATCTTCACCTCTTTGCAGTAGTAAGGTTCTCCTTTTGGATTCTCAAGTAGATTCCCATTAGGTTATGAGTATCTAGGCTATGGTTACTAGATTGGAACACGCATTGCATAGTAAGATTAGGTAAACTTCGTATATTTTTTAACGATAAAATGACAACACTAAATATAGTATTCCTTAGTGCCAAGCCATGAAGACTTGGGACATAGATACCATGTTTAGTGAAGTCCTTGATATTTGGTATGATGATTACCATATATCATCCACTGCAATTATCCTAGATAGATCTCATTTATTGAAGGTAGTTATTATTTTAATTAATGATAAAAAATAATAATTATTTAGTTAAATTTTTGAATATATATATATATATATATATATATATATATATAATTTTTCATTTACTTTATTACCATTCATTGATTAAAATTTTATTGAATTTAATTGTTATTTTAATTAACTATCATTTTAATTAACAATCCTGGATGTCTTGGGGAGAACCCTCTCTCATAAATTGAACTTGCAAACAATGATCAATCTCCTACATTTCCATCATCTCATGCACATGATGCTGAAGACATGTTTTGCTCACCCATATGTTGAACATATGTATATACTTCGTGATTAAGCAAACAAAACAAAAAAATAGTGAGAAGCTTTGTGTTAGGATAACTTATCTTTCATACAAAAGACAAACAGACATTACCTACAAATCACAGGTACTCCTAAATATTGCATAGAGACTTCAAAGTGAAAGCTTGTCACAATTTACTACTGTCTAAACTATGTATATAGCAAGGTATCTATTGTCCACAAGGTTTTCTAGGTTGATTTATAGTCTTCAGAGACTCTCGTTAAATGCTATGATGCTCTATGGTTGATAGATGATTGCCAAAACCAAAATACATGCTTCGGAGTGATTTTTGGGCAGCATATACATGTTTAGGGTTTAGGGTTTCACAACCAAAGTGACATCTCTATGTCGAGTTTATGACATAGTGCCAAGTCAATTGTGACATACTTATCAAAAGACACTCACTTGCCAAGTTCACAATGACTAAGTGCCTATTTGACTAGCACTTTTCGGCCCTATGCACTCATCACAAGACAAACGCATCATGACACATTCATCCCCTAAGACCCTTGTACATAGTGATGATTCTAATCATGTGTGTGTACCTGTGTTATGCATTCAAGGAGGCAAGGGAGCCTTAAGCGTTAATCATAAAAGTACATATGTATAAATACATACATACATCTATTAAGATATTAGTACATAAGCAATCTTTCAAATTATACACGTTACTTTGCACATTTGTCATAAAATTCTTTTTCACAATCCTCTTCTTATACCTTTCTCTTGAAAGGGATTCTCATCACAATTTGTAAGCTTTTAAATCAATTTGTTGGTCCTAGGGAGGGTCTAAGCAATAATATCTTATCCTATTTTCAATATTGAAGAAAGTAAATCTCCCTTCATGCTAATTCGGCCAAAATAGGAGAGATGCACGCTGAATAGAAAGATCAAAACACTAGTATGAGAAAACCATCCATTTCAAATGTGTTTCCAACCATATGAAATGAGCTTTATAATATTTATTGACATTTGTCATACGTGAAGACGTATGGAACTTATATACATTCATGAATTCAGCGAGTTTGCAATGGTATGACGTTAGCCGTTGGACTCCTTAATTAGATCATCAAAACCGAAAGCATGCATGCATGCGCGACACAAGAGTTCATACCTACTCTTAGCAGCAGCTGGGACAATTGGCATGATGGATAGAGATTAAGGATGAGGTGGTGATGATCGACGTTAAGCACATGAGCATGATCAAAACGGTGGGTTTGATAATGGTCAGGATGAGGCGGTGATGATCGACATCGAGCACATGAGCAGGACGAGGTGGTGATGATCAACGTCAAGGCGCACATGAGTAGGATGAGGCGTTGATGATCAACGCCGAGTGCATGAGCAATATGAAAACGGTGGTGATGATCAACGTCGAGTGCATGAGCATGAAAATGGTGGGTTTGATAATGGTCAGGATGAGGCGGTGATGATAATGTCGAGCGCATGAGCATGAAAATGGTGGGCTTGATTAATTATTCTGGTCGCATGCAAGCATTAAGAATTTGGGATCGCCAACAAAATGACAAGAATGAATAGACTCGAGTCAGCTCTAGGAGGTCATCAGCTGGGGAGCTCTCGACAAAGAGGGTAGGAAGGCAGGCAGGGGAGAGAGAGAGAGAGAGAGAGAGAGAGAGAGAGAGAGAGAGAGACATAGGTGAGGTCTCGACAGAGAGGGCAGGAAGGAAGGAGAGAGAGAGAGAGAGAGAGAGAGAGAGAGAGAGAGAGGAATCGATGGGGGGAGAGAGGTTCAAGGGGGCCTAATCATGACAACAACCTCTAGGAAATATCAACCATTAAATCACTATCATTATAGAGAGTGGGAAATTATTAGAGAAAGAGAATGTGGGCAATTATGACACAAAACATGTTTCAAAAAAAAAAGAAAAAAAGAAGAACCTAATATGCAAAGATGCATACTTGGTGTAGCAACCATGAGCAAAGTTATTGGTAGCATTCTCCTTGCCATTAATTAGTTGCTCAATGTGAAGTATGTTCACAATCTAGTCGGTCAAATTGATGCATGCTATCCAAAAAATTGGAAGCTATTGGGGTACAACTTCATGGGCTTCCAATGATACATTTTTGTATAAAGCTTAATTGAAAATGAGATGGCAATAACCTACCTTTATAGGTGCATCTACATCTTTATGGACACACACACATATCAATTAAAAAATAAATCATAATTCAAGTTGCTAAATCTTTATGCATCTAACCTAAATATATGCAAAGGTCAATACAAATTACATCCCATTTTCTTTTTTGCTAGAACATGGAAGAATTATGTTACGCAGAAAAAGTCAAGTTACTAAGGCATTACTAACTTCACTATGATACTTTTCCACACAAAACAAAATTTACAATGAGGTGCCAATAGAGTTACGATAAATGATATATTGTTTGAAAGTTTACAAACATGAAGGTGTAAGCATAAAAACTATTTGATGTATAAAACCTATACTTAATATCCAATTATTTGCATCATAGCTTCAAGTAGGTTAAATATGCATGGAGCATAATTTTTATTATGCAAGAATCACTATATTCAATTTATTTTTTGTGTGCAAAGGAAAGAAATCGTGTGATAGTATAGCTTTATTTTCGCTAAAAAAAACTTGAGCTTTGCGCATGCCCTTTGTGAGTGTCTTGAGAAGCACTCCTCACAGTTTACTCTTCTAGCATTTGTTTTTCTTCTCTGCCCATGCACTATCTTTACTTTCACTCAAAAAAACTCGAGCTTTGCAATGATGTGAATTGTGCAAAGTAGAAATAGCTAGCCAACCAAGCTACTATAGGGCTGAGAGGATAACCCCTTATTGTTTAACGTTTCCTTAGAGTCAAAATCTTACGATTTTTAAACTTTAGTCCTTTGGATTCGGTTGGAATCAATTGGAGTCACTAGGTATTTATAGGTTTCCTCACTGTATGATGGATGATATAGCTCAAATATTCAGCATTTACGAGAGAGAGAGAGAGAGAGAGAGAGAGAGAGAGAGAGAGAGAGAGAGAGAGAGAGAGAGAGAGAGAGAGAGAGAGAGAGAGAGAGAGAGAGAGAGAGAGAGAGAGAGAGAGAGAGAGAGAGAGAGAGAGAGAGAGAGAGAGAGAGAGAGAGAGAGAGAGAGAGAGAGAGAGAGAGAGAGAGAGAGAGAGAGAGAGAGAGATTTTAGTAGACATGGAAGAGGGGGCAACATGCTTCAACTGGGATGTCTTTGTGTGGTACGACGACTTGCATGAACAAGATGGTGGTTGATAATAGCTTGTGGGTAAGAGATATAGCTAGCTTCCACCAATGGCTGAATATTTTCCATTGGGTGACCCTCCCCTCCCCACCAACTTGAAGGACATATTTGCCTCTTGCCAACCATTCAAGGTTCTTGTCCTCATGATATTGGCATAGGTGACAAAGAAGAAGGTCCTGGATGCATGATGTGGCAAGGGACCACTAGCCAGTGTGCCAATTGAGGTCATAGAGGCGGGTAGCCAAGAAGTGGTGGGTGTGTTGGGCTAGGAAGTTGATGGTAGAGAGCAGGTAGTCAGCCTCCTCCTCGATCATGTTGCAAGAGAGACTCACCCTTGTCCAGCCTAGCTTCATCGCCTCATACCCCTAGCCACATCAATCAACTACTTATTAGAGAAAGAAATAAAGTAGTAAGTGACCTTTTTTTGGCATCCTTTCAAATGCCTAAGTCACAGTCCTTAGGGGATGCACAAAATTGACCTCACAATTATATCACAATCGAAATAATCAAACCTCTAAACTACATCACAATCAAAATACTACATAAAAGATCCTCTTAATAAAGGATCGCCAATAGTCCTAAATAAGTCTTGTGCGCACAATATATTGCACACTTGCCTTGCTTTTAGGCCACCTTTATCTTGACAATCTCTTTTGACTTCTTCTTGACAAAAACAATACTTAATATAATCTCTTTTCTTCATTCTCAGCAAGGAATGATAAAATTCTTTCAAACTTCTCTTTGCATTGAGATTAAGTGTTGCCATTAAGCCACACTATTACCTTGAGAACTATTACAACATATCGTAATATCTTTAATCCAAACATATTTAAAGTTATAAAGTCTTTCAAGCATATGGAAAAATGTACCCTTTCAATGGCACTCCTTGTAGCAAGTGATTGATCTTTTCCTATGCCTAGAAGTGTGTGGCCATATGGGCCAGCACATGCATACCCGCCTCATGGTTGTATGCCAAACAAATCATAAACAAATCATTGAGCAATCTGACAACAAGTCGCCCATGCAATGGTAATTTACTCTCATCATGTGTAGGCACTAAACTGCAATTTAGCTTCCTCTTGGCCCAATTTTGGAGTAGACAGTTGGCATTGTCAACATCTTTCACAAGGAAAGAGAGAATTGGTACTCTCTTGGTTGTCTTAGGGCCTAATATCTCAATATTAGGATTGGTAGATAACCTATTTATGGATTTTTTAATGAAGTAAGACTCTTGACACCCAATAAGCTCACTTCCCATCAATCCATCTTTCACCCAAAATGCCAAAGCACGCCTAAAAAAGATAAAAGTAAATTTCACTTTGTTAATGAGTGGTTGTTCTTTAAACTTTCTTGATTTTGGAACAAACCCACAATAAAAACATAATATATTGAAAAAAAAATTGTGCAAAACAATGAGTACCAAGGCTCCTATAGACATGCCTTCACAAGCCTCAACTTTAAGCATGTGCAATCATCAAGTTCAAGAAGATAAGTTGTGGATTAATCAAAAAGTTCTAATAAACATAAAAAAGCCCATGAAGTTGTGCCCCAATAGCTTTACACTTCTCATGCTTTTGTAAATCTGCCACACTTAGCATACATATCCACTAGATCATTTTTAAGCACAACATTTCCCTCCAACAACCCTAGCCGAACAATCTCTTCATGAATTTCTTGGTCCTTGTCAATGGCTCTTATGTTAGCACACATGTTTTCAAGGCGCTCAACAAGGTGACTACATTAGGAATGTGACCCTCCCGTTGTGGCTTGTCAAAACATTTTAGTCCTTCCTTACATTGCCATGTTGTGCATTACCTATGATAAGTGAACTCCAAGAAACATCCCTAATAGGGAGCTACTCACTCTGCTTTTGCAAATGCACTACACTTGGCATACATATATTCACCACAGAATCGCTAGACACACACTCTCTCTCCAACCACCCTAGTCTTCAACCACACTCTCTCCAACCACCCTAGTCTATTTATCTCATCATGAATTAACAATACCCTTTTGTAAAATGATCTAGGTTAGTTTTGTAAATTAACAATACCCTTCTGTAAAAAATCATGTACATGAAATATAAAAACCCCTTCTGTGAATAGATTTATACGTCTTAAAATATTTCCTTCTGTGAATGTGTATATTGTCAAGAATCGTATGATGGGGGGATTTGCTTGAGCTGTTGTGCAAAACACACACTATATACACAAGAGGAAGCTCACTTAAGAACACAAGAAGAGAGATGGAGGCCAAAACATTTTCTTGCTGATTTTTCTTCTTCTTCCACACACTATACAATGTACACAAAGTATAGATAAGATACAATATAAAGGAAAGTGGCCTTCTAAGTCAAATAGTGCGTAATTGACTACACTAATCAACTGGTGCTATATCTTTGCTGGTTGTAGGTAGGTGTAACAAACTAAATATAATAAGTGATAAGTTAGTGGCCATGTGAGTGTCATAATGACCACCAACGTGCTAAGTGTAGACATGCAGATCCATCTAGCCATGCGGTCCATCATCAATGCCTGCATGTGTTGAGCTTGCTATCTCAACACTCCCCCTCAAGCTCAACTCTATCTCTACAACTCGAAGTAAGATTTGGAAATTTCGAAGCTTCTCTGCACCCAATGCCTTTGTGAAAATGTCAGCTATCTGATCCTATGTGCTGACATATACCAAGTCAATCTCTCCTGCAAGTACCTTCTCTCTCATAAAGTGGTAGTACACCTCAATGTGTTTTGTCCTAGCATGGAACACTGGATTCCTAGCTAGCTGTATGCTACTCATGTTGTCACAATGAATGACATTTGGACCATCTCCATGTAGGTCCAAATCACCTAATAACTTTTGCAGCCATACCACCTCACATGCTGCCCCATAGCAACACCTCTATACTCAGCCTCTATACTCGATGAAGCAACTGTAGGTTGCTTTTTGCTGCTCCATGTAACTGCTGCACTACCAAGGGAAAACATGAATCCACTTGTAGATCTTCTATTTGACATGCCACCAGCCCAATCTGCATCTGTGTATCCAAAGACCTGTACATCCTTACTTACCTCATAAAAAGTCCATAATGTAAAGTGGACTTCACATACCTCAATATATATCTAACTCCATCCAAATGAGGCTTTCTAGGCATCTGCATAAAACTGACTAGCAAGGCCAACATATAGCTCAAGTTTGGCCTTGTGATAGTCATGTAAATCAAACTCCCTACTATCCTCCTGAACATAGTAGGGTCTTCTATCTCATCCCCAACATCAGCACTCAACTTCACATTTTGCTCCAATGGTACTGAAAGAGGCTTACATGCTGTCATACCATACTTGGATAACATATCCAAGCCATACTACCTTTGGGACGGCCATATACCATCATCACATCTGATCACCTCAATGCCAAGAAAGTATCTCAGCTCACCCAAAATTTCATCTCAAACTTCTTCTTCAAGAAGTCCTAAACTTCAGCAATCCCATTGTCACTGTCACGTGTAATAATCAAGTCATCCACATAGATGACTATGATGACGAACTTGCATCTCCCTTTCTCACATAAAGTGAGTGATCAATAGCAGAAATACAAAATCCAATATTGACAAGATACTCTCCAATCTTGTCAGACCATGCTCTAGGTGCTTGCTTCAGCCCATAGAGTGCATTCTTTAACCTGCATACATATGTGGGATGCTCTAAATCCTTATAACTTGCTGGCTGCTCCATATACACTTCTTCTTGCAACTCACCATGCAAGAAGGAATTCTTAACATCCATTTTCTGCAAACTCCAACATTTGGCTGCTGCCAAGGCAATCACACATCTAACAGTTGCCGTCTTAGCAACTGGGCTGAATGTCTCTTTATAATCTATGCCATATGTTTGAGCATAGCCTTTTGCAACCATCCTAGCTTTATACCTGCTAGCTGAACCATCTACATTATGCTTGACTTTGCAAACCCACTTACAACCAATAGCTTTCTTAACCTTAGGTAAGGGTACCAAATCCCAAGTCCTATTGGCTTCTAATGCAACCACCTCCTCATCCATTGCTACATCCAATGAGCATGACCAATAGCATCCTCAAAACACGTGGGCTCAACATCCTCAACTAGTTTCACCATATAAGCATAATGGTGAGTTGCATAACATTCAAAACCAAATATTTTAACAGGGTATTTGACCCTGCTAGATCTGTGTATCACCGGAATACTCAATGGAGCCTTTACATTACTATGAACTCTCTGTACACCTGGTATCCTAACTAAAGGAATACTAAGCTCATCGTCCAAACTCTCTGGACCACTAGAATC
This sequence comes from Lygodium microphyllum, assembly GCF_053477565.2. Lineage (NCBI taxonomy): Eukaryota > Viridiplantae > Streptophyta > Polypodiopsida > Schizaeales > Lygodiaceae > Lygodium > Lygodium microphyllum. The sequence continues at coordinate 85,228,641 of NC_141155.1, forward strand.
TTCGTCAAATCCCAAATTACTGGTAGATGCATCATTACCATCCAGTACTTTCTTATTTCCTTTGTCCTTCCCTGCAACATTTATAGATCCACTTGATGATGTGGGGCTACTCCTTAGTCTCCCAGACCAAGAGCTCACTGTAGGTATAGTACCAAATGATATTTCTAGTCCACTAAGACTCCGTGATTCTTGTTTTTCTTTTTGCACATAATTGTCCTGATCATTATCATCATCTAATACATCACCACCAGGTGCATACCAGCTGCCCATCTCATCGAAGATAACATCCTTGCTCACTCTGAACTCACCTGTAATAGGGTTATAACAAAGCTACCCTTTCTGCTCTAAAGAGTACCCAATAAAAATACATTTTTTAGCCTTTGGATCAAGCTTCTTCCATAGCTCATCTAACACATGAACATATGCAACACATCCAAATACCTTCAAGTGCGATACATCGGGCTTCCTACCAGTAAAGCACTCTTTAAGAGTCACTACAAGGAAACTAGGCCATAGCAACGCCGATTAGTAACGTAAAGGCATTGCTATTAGCGTCACAAATGCGACGCTAATAGTGACACAAATAGCGACACCCCACAGAGAAAAAAAAGCGGGCCAAAACTCGAGCGCGTTTCATTTCGTGCATTCTTGAAAGTCTATGAGAGGGAGAGCGACCGTTTTGCATAGAGGGTGAGAGAGGGAGAGGAAGAAGGCTTCTCACCGCCGCGGCTGCCACCACCGCCGCCGTCGTTCGCAAAGGAGAGGAGGAGCCACCATCGCGAAGAGGAGCCGCCAAACCCTCCTTCAAATCTTTACGGTGAGTCCATTATCTCTCTCTTTTACTTGTTTAGGTTTTTATTTGTGTATATTGAGAGAGGGAGAGGAAATGAGAGAGAAAGAGAGGGAGAGGGAGAGGGAGGGGGAGGAAATGAGAGAGGGAGAGGGAGGGAGAGAAAGAGAAAGAGAGGGAGAGGGAGAGGGAGGAAATGGGAGAGGGAGGGGGAGGAAATGAGAGAGGGAGAGGGAGGGAGAGTGCATTCTCTCTCTCTTTTACATTTTTAAATATAATTTGTGGATATTGAGAGAGGGAGAGGAAATGAGAGAGAAAGAGAGGGAGAGGGAGAGGGAGAGGGAGAGGGAGGAAATGGGAGAGGGAGGGGGAGGGAGGGAGAGAGAGAGAGAAAGAGAGGGAGAGGGAGAGGGAGGAAATGGAAGAGGGAGGGGGATGAAATGAGAGAACGAGAGGGAGGGAGAGTGCATTCTCTCTCTCTTTTATTTATTTTTGTATAATTTGTGTATATTGAAAGAGGGAGAGGAAATGAGAGAGAAGGAGAGGGAGAGGGAGGAAATGAGAGAGGAGAGGGAGGGAGAGAGAGAAAGAGAGGGAAAGAGAGGGAGAGGGAGGAAATGGGAAAGGGAGAGGGAGGGAGAGAAAATGAGAGAGGGGGAGGGAGACATCAAACATAATACGGAAATGAGGGAGGGACAGGGAGAGGGAGGAAATGGGAGAGGGAGAGGGAGGGAGGGAGAGAAAGAGAAAGAGAGGGAGAGGGAGAGGGAGAGGGGGAGGAAATGGGAAAGGAAGAGGGAGGGAGAGGGAGGGGAAGGGGGAGGGGGAGGGGGAGGGAGAGGAAATGAGAGAGGGAGAGGGAGACATTAAACATAATAGGGAAAATGAGAGAGGGAGAGGGGGGGAGACGAAAACATAATAGGGAAATGAGAGAGGGAGAGGGAAGGAGAAGAAATGAGAGAGGGAGAGGAAGAGAGCAAAAGGAAATGAGAGAGGGAGAGGAGAGAGAAAAATGAGAGAATCAGAGGAGAGAGAAAAGATGTTAATAAACATAATAGGAAAAGAGAGAAAGAGAGGGTGTGGGTGAGGGTGAGGGAGGGAGAGGAAATGAGATAGGGAGAGGAGAGAAAAAAAAAGAGAGAGGGAGAGGAGAGAGAAAAAGAGAAAAAAAATCATTAAACCTAATAGAGAAAGAGAGAAAGAGAGGGTGAGGGTGAGAGAGGGAGAGGAAATGAGAGAGGGAGAGAAAGGGAAATGAGAGAGGGAGAGGAGAAAGAAAAAATGAGAGAGGGAAAGGAGAGAGAAAAATCATTAAACCTAATAGGAAAAGAGAGAAAAGAGGGTGAGGGTGAGGGAGGGAGAGGAAATGAGAGAGGGAGAGAAAGAGAGAAAAGTAAATAGGACCTTACAATAAGCTCATCCTAGGCTCATAGGGGTTAGGCCGATCCTCAACAAACCTAAGGGATATATGGCTAGAGAGCCCTAGCATACTTGTGCCTCTTAGCATAATGTTCTTCTTGCAAAGAGACCTCTCATACATGGGGCTTGTCCTAGCCTCCACCACGCAAATATACAACAAAGGCAATCAGCCTATCAGTATGAAAAACATTCATTTTTCATAACGTAAATCCAAAAATAACTTTGGATATTCCATAAAAATCAATCTCTTCTTAAAAAGACAAATACAAAAAACTAAAACACCATCATTCATATGCTTCGCAACACTAAAACAACATCACCACAAGATCTCTTAGGAAACTCATCTTCAACTATCAATTTTAATTAATAAATATAATATAAAATCACTTGCAAGGAAGGACACTCTTTTATCATTAACCCTCTTTCTTCCTTAGAATAGTCATAGGAACAAATTTGTGCTCTAACAATCATATATTTGAGCATAATAACTATTTTAAGGTTTATTCCATGAGTAGTAGTAGTATATATGCATTTATCAAGCTAAAGATCATGCTTTGGTATCTATGGAGATCCCAATCTCATGCCCTCATAGAGATTGTAGTGTGCAATAGTGTGGAGAGAAGATGGGTGAGTTGTGAATGGTAAAGGAGAATTCTATTGATGATGGAGAGAAGATGAGGTGAATCACCAATCCTATTCTTAGTGAGTGCAACTTATCCATAGTCGTGGTCGTGGTCGTGGTCATGGTCCTAGTCATGGTCATGGTCATAGTCGTGGTCGTGGTCATCGTAGTCGTAGTCGTAGTCATGGTCGTGATCATGGTCGTGGTCGTAGTTGTAGTTGTATTCCTAGTCATAGTCGTGGTCATGGTGGTCATGGTTGTGGTCGTGGTTGCGGTTGTGGTCGTAGTCGTCGTAGTCGTGGTTGTGGTCGTCATAGTTGTAATCCTAGTCGTGGTTGTGGTCGTGGTTGTGGTTGTGGTCGTGGCCGTGGCCGTAGTCGTAGTCGTGGTTGTAGTCGTAGTCATAGTGGTGGTGGTGGTGGTGGTGGTAGTGGTACTCGTAGCCGTAGTCGTGGTTGTGGTTGTAGTCGTCATGGTCATGGTCATGTCAAGATTGTGGGAGAGAAGGAAGGAGTCTCACTTGTAGCTTTCTTGCTTGCACAATGGGGGAATACACACAAAGGTGGAGGCTGAAAACAGTTTTCCTCTTCTTAGTTGTGTAAGCCAAAAGAACTCAAGTACATAGAAATAGAAGAACCCTATATATGGTTCTCAAACCAAACTCAACTAACTAAGGTGGCATACTAACTGAGTCACGAACTAGAGTAGATAAGGATAGCTGTCATCTAGCTATTATTCATGGGTGGTGTACCAACAGCATCTGCACAATTGACAAGTCGGTGATATAAATGCACAACGGTCACCCTGTCATATCACGAGTGGAGCTCGATATCTCAACACTCCCCCTCGAGCTCAATTCCAATTCCTGCACACCAAGCAGGTCTCTGAACTTGCGCAACTTCTCTGCGTCCAATGGCTTCGTAAATATGTCAGCTACCTGATCCTCTGTGCTGACATAAACTAGATCAATAAGACCTAGTAAAACCCTCCCCCGCACATAGTGATAATGCATCTCAATGTGCTTTGTTCTAGCATGATAGACTAGGTTATTTGCCAAGTGTATACTACTCATGCTGTCACAATAAATGACAACTGGCCCATCTGTAGGTTGATGCATATCATAAAGTAGCTTATGCAACTAAGCTACCTCACATGCAGCCATTGCTGCGCCCCTGTACTCAGCCTCTGTGCTCGACAAGGCAATTGTAGGCTGTTTCTTGCTGCTCCAAGTGACTGCAGCACTCCCAAAAGAGAAGACATATCCACTGGTAGATCGTCTATCAGAAATACTACTAGCCTAATCAGCATCAGTGTATCCACGCAACTGTATCTGAACCCCAGTCTCATAAAGTAGTCCATACTGCAATGTGGACTTCACATACCTGAGTATGCGTCTAGCCGCATCCAAATGCGGTTTCCTTGGAGCCTGTATAAACTGACTTACCAATCCAACAGCATAGCTCAAATCTGGCCTAGTAATAGTCATATAAATCAAACTTCCTACTATGTGTCTATACATAGTAGGGTATTCCAGAAGCTCACCTGCATCTGTGCTCAGCTTCACATTCTGCTCCAAAGGAACTGAAATAATCACTATCACCTGTCATAATCAAATCATCAACATAAATGACAAGTAGCATGATACCTTTCTTTGTTTTTCTTACATAAAGTGAGAAATCTGCCTTGGAAATCTGAAAGCCAATAGTGACAAGATACTGTCCTATCTTGTCAGACCATGCTCTAGGTGCTTGCTTCAAGCCATACAAGGCTTTCTTCAACCTGCAAACAAACTCAGGATGAACAGCATGCACATAACTTGGTGGCTGCTCCATATAGACCTCTTCTTGCAAATCACCATGCAAGAAGGCATTCTTTACATCCATCTGATGTAAAGACCATCCCTTCGATGCAGCCATAGCAATGACTGCTCTTACAGTTGCCATCCTTGCAACCGGACTGAATGTTTCTTCATAATCAATGCCATATGTTTGTGCATACCCCTTGACTACTAATCTTGCCTTGTATCTATTCACAGAACCATCTGCATTGTGTTTCGCCTTATAAACCCACTTACAACTAATTGCATTCTTATCTTTAGGCAAAGGTACCAAGTCCCATGTAGCATTTGCTTCCAAGGCATCCATTTCTTCATCCATGGCTTTCTCCCATTTTTCTTTTCCCCTGGCTTTCTCAAAAGAAGTGGGTTCTAGTTCCTATATCACTTTGACCATATATACATAGTGAATGGCTGTAAATCCATCATATTTCAGCCTATCCCCACAATATGCCTAGCTCTGGTATACCTGCACAAAGTAGGTTCACTCCCAGGTGCTCTCAAAACATCCCTGGTCTTCCTTACTCTAGGTGTAACAATAGAAGGAATACCCAACTCATCATCAATGCTCTGTTCTAAGCCACTGGATTCACCATCCACATAAGAGTGACTTGCATTCACATCAAACATGGGCTGATCTACCTTCCCTTTTCCTTTTCGTGAAACTTGTATACCACTATTTGCATTGTTTTGAGGAGATTCTCCTAATCTCAATCTGCCTGTCCATGGCGAAGAATGTGAACCACTGCTAGAGGACACTCCAGGTCCACTAATATTTTGTGACTACTGCTGTGAATACTGTGCAGCATTACCATTTTGTGCATCTACATCATCAATCACATTTACTGGTTTATACCAGCTACTCATCTAATAAAAAACAACATTTTTCTGCTCACTGTAAACTTACGAGAAGAAGGGTTATAGCATCTATACCCTTTCTGCTCTGCAGAGAGTAACCAATAAAGATTCACTTCTCAGCTTTTGGATCCAACTTGGATCTCAACTCATCTGGCACATGAACATAGGCAATGCAACAAAATATCTTCAAATGAGAAATATCTGGTTTCCTACCAGTATACCTCTCCTCTGGAGTCATCCCATGTATTGCTGCAGTGGGAGTCCTGTTCATTATGTAGACTGCTGTAGCAACTGCTTCAGCCCAGTAAAAATCTGGCAAGTATTTTTCATTGAGCATGGCACGAGATACCTCTCCAATATGCCTGTTTTTTCTTTTTGCAATTCCATTTTGTTGTGGGATATGATTGCATGAATATTGCTGCTTTTTGCCATGCTCTGTAGGAACCTTGCAAACTCATTTGAGAGGTACTCTCCCCCTCCATCTGACCTTAGGCATTTTATTTGCAGGCTTGTTTCTTTTTCAACCATAGCTTTAAGAGTTTTAAAATACCCAAAAACTTCACTTTTCTTTTTTATAAAGTACACCCAAAATTTTCTGCTATAGTCATTAATAAAAGTGACAAAATAATGACAGCCTCCAAGAGATGCAGCTTTAGTAGTCCACACATCAGAGTGGATTAATTCCAATGGCTTCTTACTCTCTTGAACATGTCTAGGAAATGGTTTCCTTTCCTGTTTTCCAAACTGACAGGCTTCACATACCTTATGCATTTCTGCAATCTTGAATTTAGGCAATCCTGCAATAATATTTTGGGCTTGCATTGATTTAAGTCGCTGTACATTAACATGACCAATGCGTTTATGCTAGATATCAATATCTGCAACTACACCGGTCCCATGTGCAAACATTGATGCACTCAATTCAGGCATGTCTGCATCCAACATAAACATTTTGCCCTTCTTATTTCCTTTTGCTATCAAGCGACCTTTATTTTTCATATCCTCAACAAAGTATCCATGATAATTAAATCTAACCTGCAAGCCCTGCTCAACCATTTGACCAACAGAAACCAGGTTCTTGGTGATATTCGGGACATGAAATACGTCCGACAGGTATTTCTTTTTCCCATCCTGCATAGACAAAGGAAATTTTCCAATCTGCACAATAGGATGTGCAGTATCATCACCAGTCTCCACAAATCCTGGTTTTTCCATTTTCCTTGCATCCTGCATCCATTTTGCATGACCTGTCATGTGGTTTAATGCACCTGAGTCAACATACCACACCGTTTCTTTCTTCAGCACTTGTCACAGAATTGGTCATGTGCTGCACCATAAACAAATGCTCATTTCTGTCATCACCTTATCTACTAGAAGATGTATAATTCCCTTGTTGCAATTTTCCATTCATGATGTCATTCTGCTTTTTATAGCAGTCTTTAGCCATATGACCCATTTCACCATAGTAGTAGTATTCAACATTGCTGTTTGCATTTTGGCCTCTTTGCCATCCACCACGATCTCTTTGGCTCCCCTTGCCTCTAGAGTTACCACGTCCTCCTCCATAGGACTGGTTTTCTTGAGTTTGCTGCATATTCTGATTTCTACCACGGCCTCCAGATCGGCCTCCTCTACCTCTGCCTCTACCTCTTCCAGCATTTGAGTAAAAGACAACTTCTTTTGAAGTTCCTCCTGAAGAAGATGCACCACCATTTCTCTGCTCCTCAGAAATCAGAAGAGCAATCAACTCCTCAAAATCAGGAAATCTTTCACGGACGGAAATGGATGTTTGGAACTGTGCATAATTCTTTCCTAGACCATTCAAGGTCACAGAAACTAAATCATCATCTTCCACTGGCGACCCAATGGAAGCAAGTGCATCTGCAATCTTCTTCACCTTCATGTGGTAGTCATTGATGCTCATACTTTCTCTTTGCACATTGTGCAACTCTTGCTTGAGCTGCATTTTCCTGGCTTGCATATTTGTGCTATACATTTTTGACAAAGTATCCCATGCCTCCTTTGGCATACTTGCATCTTGAATATGCACAATCATAGAGTCCGAAATGCTGATAGACAGCCAGTACATAACTTTCTTGGCTCTCTCATGCCATGCTTTAAATGCCTGCATTTGCTGTTGATTGGGAACATTAGGAAGAACTGGTTCTTCTTCATTTCTTGTAACAAATTCCCAATATCCTTTTTCCATAAGGAAATTTGTCATTCTAAACTTCCATGCTTGGAAGTTGTTCTTGTTAAGCTTTTCAGTGACAATTTGTGAAAGAGAATCAGACACCATTACAGAACACTGCAAAAAATTCTGTCACTGCAAAGAACACAGCTTCAGCCTCACAAGGGCAAATTTGCAAAACTGACGAAAGTGGTATTTGACCACACAGTCACTTCCTAGTGACGATTTTGCATCAACAGGCAACAAGGATGATTCTATAACTCCCAATGTCTCTGCGCACAGGCATATGATGCAATTTCTACAGTAACTTTTCACCGACTTGTAGAACAGTGGTCGCACAGCGTAAAATTGGGCCTTTTCCCGAGTGCGTGCAGAAAACTTCCGCCTCCAAAACAGGCCCCGAAATGGCCTCAAATCAAAAAAATAGAGCAACCAAGGGCTAAAGCCTTCTCCCGCAACATATACTGCCCTCTTGCTACACCGCGAAGGGCATCTCAATCTGAGACAGTGCACTCTTGCACTTTCCGGCTGTGCTACCTGCAGAGACTTGCTCCCAAAACAGAAAAATGAAAGCAACACTGGTCCTCTTACCAGAACACCGCGATCTTGGTTTGCTTTCTTGAGCTCCTTACCACGAACAAGGCTCTGATACCATGTCAAGATTGTGGGAGAGAAGGAAGGAGTCTCACTTATAGCTTTCTTGCTTGCACAACGAAGAAATACACACAAAAGTGGAGGCTGAAAATAGTTTTCCTCTTCTTAGTTGTGTAAGCCAAAAGAACTCAAGTACATAGAAATAGAAGAACCCTATATATGGGTCTCAAACCAAACTCAACTAACTAAGGTGGCATACTAACTGAGCCATGAACTAGAGTAGATAAGGATAGCTGTCATCTAGCTATTATTCATGGGCGGTGTACCAACTGTATCTGCAACTGACAAGTCGGTGACATAAATGAACAACGGTCACCCTGACATATCACGAGTGGAGCTCGATATCTCAATAGGTCATGGTTGTGGTCGTAGTCGTAGCCGTAGTCGTGGTCGTAGTCGTGGTCGTGGTTGTCGTGGTCGTGGTCGTGGTCGTGGTCGTGGTCATAGTCGTGGTCATGGTCGTAGTCATAGTCGTAACGTAGAAAAAGAGAGAGAGATGGAAGGAGAGGATAACAATTTAGGAAAGAAAAAAAAAGAGAGAGATGGAAGGAGAGGATAACAATTTAAGAAAAAAAAAAGATAACAAAAACAAATTGTTTGTCATAACGTAGACAAAATGGAAGACGATGAAGGTCGTGTTGTTTAAAATCGCGAGGCGTATCTTAATCAACATGTCCCATGTCCTTGCTCTCAATGCAAGTTGGCAATTAGACGAAAACATTGATTGTCTATAGAACACGTACGACGATTTGGCGAGTTTTAATATGAGATCATTGATCAGGTGATTGTGGATTTTCAGCAAACGATAATAAAAGTTAATATCAATCATGCATTGTACTCGCAAGCTAATTGAATACCATATACAATAAAATCGTGTCTGGCTGTCAAATTTTCTATCCAAGGAGGTGATGTCTCATCCCAAGGAGGAGTGCACCCTTTGCGGCCAATTAGAAGAGTTCATGGGCGTGCGATGGATGGAGTGCATGAGACAATCCACCACTTGCAAGGCCAATCTATACCGTCAATGCCATAGGAGACATGCAGCCTTCTAGACCTACCTACGATCTTGGAGCGTGAGATGGCGGCAATGATCAATGCATTGATTCCAGACCTATCTACAATCTTGGAGCCTTCCAGACCTACCTACAATCTTGGAGCCTGAGATGAAGGCAATGATCGATGCATTGATTCCCATGGATATTGAGACTTCTGATCCACTTAGAGAGGAAGCATCCATAGCATTATATGATGGGTGTCGAGTATCTCGCCTGAAGACACTGCTTGCACTGTTAAGTGTGCAAGCAAAATACGGGTGGAGCGATGTGACTGTGATCGAGTTGTTCAAGTACCTTGTACATATGCTTCGTTGATTTTTATTTCGGCACTATTATTAAAAAAAATTGTGCTTTTTCAAGGTGTTTATGATTTTTTTCAAGTTATTGAAATATCTATATTACCACCTGCAAATACCATGCTTGAGTCTTGTGATGATGCACGACATGTTTTTCGAAAGCTTGGCATGGACTACAACAACATCCATGCATGTATCAACGATTGCATTCTATTTTGAGGAGAATACGAGACTATGGAGACATGTCCAAAGTGTGGTGCTCACAAGTATCGACATGACTTGCAAGGGAAAACCATCTCTCAAAAAGTTCTCAGACACTTTCTGCTTATCCCTTGCATAAATCACATGTTTCATACGTTCGGCATGGCGACCTTGACAATGTGGCATGTGCAGAATAGGTCCATGGATGGAGTTCAACGAATATCAGCGGATTCATGCGCATGGAGCCACATTGACTCTACCTTCCCAAGCTTTGCCCGAGAGCCAAGGAATCTTCGGCTCGGTCTTGCAATGGATGGCGTGAACCCATTCGGTCTGCGGTCAACTTCTTACAGTGTGTGGCCTATAGCCCTTGTCAACTACAATATCCCTCCATGGATTTCTATGAAGAAAGGACATCTCATCCTTAGCTTACTCATCCCCGGCCACTACAAAGTCAAAAATATGGAGGTGCATCTTCGTCCATTAGTCGATGAGCTTAAGATTTTGTGGGAGGAGGGGGTCACCGTGCAAGATATGAGCAAGCGCGATGGTCGGCAATCAGCCAATATTCGAGCCATTCTTATGTAGACGATGCATGACTTTCCGGGATTCGGAGAGTGCTCAGGTGAGTATCGTCCATTCTCGTTGGTAATATCTATATTTTATCTCGTTCAAGCTTGTATTCACTTGATCGTGGTGTTGGAACAGGTCTGGTTACCTTAGGTTATCATGCATGTCCATTGTGTGGGCCACAGTTAGACTCCCGAAGGTCATGAACTATGAAGAAGATGGTATATCAAAGACACACCACTTTCTTGCCAGAGAATCATGAACTTAGGGAAGGTTTTCTTGGATGACCTCCAACATGTATGAACGTCGCAAGCTGGTACGAGCTGAAAATGGTCCACACGGAGTCACATCCAAACAGAACGCGACGGTTCTCAGTTTTCTATGAGTTGCCATATTGGACCCACTTACAGGTCAACCACTTGTTGGATCCCATGCATATTTTCAAGAATGTGGGTAGCTTGCTATGGGACCACATCATAGGAAAGAGAGACACTATAGGGGCATGAATGGATTTGAAGGAGGTAGGTAAGATGGAGGCGCTTTGGCCGCAGACGAGTGTTGATGGTCGCATGTAGCTACCTCACGCTCCTTGGGTTTTGTCCACTAAAGAAGAGCGCATTGTGAAGCAAGTAGTCAAGTCTATCCGCACTCCGATGGGTATGATACATTCTCTCAGGTCTGTATTTTCTAAAGATGACCAATTATCGGGGCTAAAATCCCATGACTGGCATAAGATATGTCAGATTTGTACTACGAATGGATTGTAATTGGCGTGTGCATTTTGCTATTTGGAGTGTAGCCATTATTCATAATGCTTTCTGATTTGTGGCAGTTTGTACTACCGATCGCGATCGCAAGATGTCTTACTCCAGAAATATGCGGGGCCATTTACAGGTTTTTGACTTTGGTGCAATGGATCTCACAGAAGGAGATTAAGACGTCCTCTATTGAATCTATGAGGCGCGGAGCAGTGGAGATGGTCTGTCTCTTTGAGAAATACCTGCCCACTAGCATGCTCACGATATAAATCCACCTTGTTGTGCATCTTGTAGATGAAGTGGAGATTATTGGACCTGTCCATATGCGATGGATGTTATTTTTGGAGCACTTCATGAAAACCCTAAAAGGCTTTGTGCGACAACAAGCTTGGCTAGAAGATAGCATGGCTGAAGGTTGATTGGTGTTTGAGGCACTAGTGCATATTTCACAATGGCTACCAACGGTGGATCTAGACAAAAAAATGCTATGGTCACTGAAGGATGATGATAGGCTGACTGGAGATGTGGTGGTTGGAAATGGGATAGAAAAAAGAATGGATGCTACAATGGAGGAGAAGGTGAATTGCTTTTGTATGTTGCACCATGCCTCTATGGAGACGTGGCTCACCAAGTACCAGATCGCTAGGCAAGATCGAGAGGAAGTGCGATCTGAATTCTGATGTACTATGCATCATCAACCGATTCGATATCCTGAGAGCATGGAGGAGATGCCGCGGTTCATGTCAATGTGATAGTTGCATGGAGCTTTGATCACAGCGTCTTGCGAAGGGACAGAGGTCTCAATGGAGGAGTGGGAATTCTCAAGGGGATGTAGTCCAAAGGTGATGAGGTATTTAGGATTTGTCATATCTATATTTTATATGCGACATCTAATTTGAGTGTTTCAATGTACAATACAAAATATATAGTGCATCGTGGTCGCGTGGACTGCATTTTTGCGTGGAGCATATTGACAAAATGCGATCCACAATGGACTGTGGTATCATGGCAAGGTTCGAGCAAGAGAGCTGGCGACGATCAACGGATCCAAACATGGTTATAGATGAGATGGAGTATTTTGGGAACTTGCAAAGTATTGTTACAGTGGATTACCATAGTTTCTCCATGATACTACTCGATGTGCAGTGGTTCAAAGTGGTATTTGGAGGAGCTGGAGCAACAATTCAAAAAGGTCCGTCTGGATTTCTCAAAATAGATTTCGAAAAAAAATGGACGGCCGGATTTGCGCGACACCTTTGTGTTGCCGGCCCATTGTGAACATGTGCATGGACTCATTTATTTGTTAATTGTATTACGACATGGTACATGTCACAATAGTTTAAACTTTCTTGTACATGTTTGTGAACATGTGATATTCTATCCAAACCCCCGACAACCTCGATGGTGGTATGTTATATCTTCAGCTCCCCGAATTGCGAGAGTATATGATCAAAGCGATGTTCCGAGCATAGATAAAGACAATATGCAAATAGAGGGGTCGATATTGCAAGGGGTGGATGCCACCGAAAGCTTGGAGCCAACATTGGCTAACAATGATGGAAATACAGGAGTCCAAGAATTCTTTGAGAACGAGGTGGACTCATCCTTTTGTGGTGACATGTCTATCAACCTTCCAGTGTATGTGGAGTTGTGTCAGGAGATTGACATGGGACCAGAGGATACTTCATACTTGGAGCATCCACTTACTCAATTCGTTGACCAATCGCTTATAAGGATACATAAGATATATATTTTAAGTGAGATCTTTTTTTTAAAGGATTTATATTACTATGCTTTGTATGATTTAAATTGATTATTATAACATCATTTTTTGTCTGTGGAGGTGACATTTTTAGGATGAGTCGAGGGATGGGCAATTAAGAGTTGTAGGATATCTTCACGTGCATGTCTCTAGACCAGATCGCGACATTCAGAGTCATGGCAGACCAGGAGCTATCTCGGACATCATCAGGCTGCTCTGCTAGATCTACTTCAGCGTGATCGGATGCTTCAGCTTCGAGCAGACGACGATGCTCCAGACTTGGACTAGAGGGAGGGAGTGCTTTAGGGTCAGGGGGATGCTACAGAGATACAGAGGCAGTGAGCCCGCGGTCAGCACGGGATACAGGTGCCACTCCTCGCTCTCATGGCGGTTCTAGGAAGCGTGGCTCAGACTTAGGTGGATGATGTGGAGGCATGGACGTGGTGTCTTCGTCTCGTCATTGAGCTGGATTTGCATCACCTCCAAGATTTTTCACACCTGTGGGAATGTCTACTCCAGTTACTCTGGCTTTTGCTCAGCCGTCAATAGGTGGCATCCCTATGGGTGCCACTCTGACAAATATTACCCCGATTGGTACACCGGATACACAGAGGTCTCTTGGATATACCTAGGAGCATGGACGCAGATGGGAGAGGACCCATCTTAGGCATACCCTAAGGGGATATGGATATCTAGTCGATGATAGGTCAGGAGCCATCATCATGAATGATGAGGGGAGAAAGGTGATAGCCTGCCTGAGAGAGTTGTGCCAACAAGTTTTTTGGCATAACGTCTTAGATCATTGAAAGAACATACCGGAGGGGAGAAAGGACTACATAGTAGCATCCTTGCATGAGGAGTTTTCAATTCCAGCCTCGGTAGATAGATTTTCTACGGGTTGGATGATGGATTGAATATGTGCATATATGTCACACAGACGATCGGATGCACGCAAGGCACTCAAGAGTGGGGCTGCAAAGCCTGAGTAGTTAGACGCGGAGGACTGGCGCCAACTGAGGGAGGAGGCTACAGATTCTCCAAGATGTTGGAGTCAGCAGCACGAGGCGACGAGGGCACGACTCGAGGCCGGATTGGTCCATCATCTTGGGAGTGGCGGCCATAGGACATATTTGGAGGACTTTGTAAGTTTTTGTTTTGTTTTGCTTGTTTATTTTTTTGCAATATCCTTTGTACTGACAATCATATTTCTAATAGTTAGTATTTTGTTTTCTTTGTAGCACTCCATTACAAATCGCGATCTGACCGGCCTTGAGACTCGATATGCAGAGAGGTACGATCTCACTTCATTGATCGACTTATTGTATAGACGCAGCGGCCCTGTAAGTCACTCATCTTTCTTGTCCGTAGTTACCATGTTTAATTAGAATGCATTATTGTATGGTGGACTGATGTGTTGTTGTTCCTTTTTTTGCAGAGTCCGTTCGATGCTCCTTTGCAGTAGGAGGAGCATTCGGATGGTGAGGATATGTAGCTCGCCCTTGGATCCCTGGAGCTCACACACCTTCATTTTTTGGTCGCCTAATGTGTGTAGACATTTTTAATATATTAGTGATATCTTGTCACGATTGTACCAATCGCTTTCATTTTGTGATCATGTATTTATTTTATGTATCAATGTTATGATTTTAGTATACTTTGTTTTTGTTTGTATGAGAATTGTACATAATGCAGAAACTATTTTGTATGGCTCAAATAAAGTACACAGTGCTATATGTGGCAGGGAAGCTTGCTGCCCTGTCACAATTTTTTTTTCCTTGTTACCGTTGCTATTAGCGTCGCAAATTTACTGCTCGTGTCGTTATTGGCATCGTTATTTTTGTTGCAAACCGTCGGTATCAGCGTCGTTATTGGCATCGTTATTTGCGATGCTGATACCGATGCCAATAACGATGCTGATAAATGCGACGCTGATACTGACACCAATAACGACAGTGATACCGACGCTAATACTGACTGTTCTATGGCATCGCCAATAACGATGATTTTTGCGATGCCGAAGGAAAATTTTGTTATTTATATTTTCGTTGCTTTTAACGTCGGTATAAGGTCTATATCTTGTAGTGAGTCATCCCATGAACTGCAACTGTCGGAGTTTTGTTCATAATGCAGACAACAGTATGGACAGTCTCAGACAAAAAATGTTTGGGCATATTCTTTTCAGCCATTAATGCTTGTGCGACTTCTGCAATATGCCTATTTTTTCTTTATGTAACCCCATTTTGATGTGGGGTATATGTGCAAGTAAATTGCCTCTTTATCCCATGAGTCCTCAAGAAGCCAATAAACTCATTAGAGAGGTACTCTCCCCCTCCATTTGATCTCAAGCACTTCACTTTTAAGCCTGTTTTTATTTCAACAAGTGCCTTAAAAGATTTGAAGTGTTCAAACACATCACTCTTTTCCTTCATGATGTATACCCATAACTTCCTTGAACAATCATCAATAAATGTGAGCTGCCACCAAGAGATACATTCTATGCAAGCCCCCAAACATCTGTATACACTACGTCAAGTATTTTTCTACTCATTTATCTGTCATGCAAGAAGGGTTGTCTTGCATGCTTACCAAACTGGTATACTTCACAGACTTTATGCAATTTTGTAACTCTAAAAGAAGGCAACCCTGTAACCAATCCTCTGGACTGCATTAATTTCAACCTTTGCACATTTGTATGTCCAATATGTTTATGCCATATTTCAATATCTGCAACTACTCCTTTTCCTTTAGCATACATAACAGCATCCATTGAAGGAATTCTAGCATCTAGAGTGAACGTTTGGCAAACTCTACTTCCTTTTGTGACCAACCTGCACTTATCATTAAAGTCTTCTACAAAACAACCTTTTGCATTGAATCGGACCTACAACCCCTGCTCTACAATTTGGTCAATAGACACTAGAATCTTTGTAATTGATGGCACATGTAATACATCTGTCTGACTCTTTGTCTGGCCATCATACAAGGACAACTTTGCATCTCTCCAAACCATTCAACATGATTGGTCATATGATTAGATGCACCTGAATCGACATACCATACATCATTATGTGTCCCCTTTCTTGTAACTGCATTCATCATATGCTGCATAGCAAATAGACACTCATTTTTGTCTTCATTCTGTCATGAAAACGATGCATAGTTTCCTTGCTGCAATTTACCACTGCGAACACCATCCTTCTTTGCATAGCAGTGGGCTGCAATATGGCCTTTTTTCCACAATAATGGCAAACAATAGCAGAATTTCTAGAATCTCTATTTTTCCATCCACCTCTTCCTCTAGAGCCCCCTGCCTCTAAAGTTTCCTCGCCTCCTGAAACTTGCATTTCACCAAATTGTTGATTGAACCTGTTTTGCTGGTTATCGCCACCACATCCCATACCACGCCCTCTTGAAGAGGATCTACCACATCCCCTTCCTGAACTTGAGTAAAATTCTTGAACCTGTTCACCATTGTTTTTAGATGAGTCATCCTACATATTGATCTCTTCGGTAATCATGAGAGAGATCAACTCATCAAAATCTGGAAATGGCTTCCATACATATATTGAAGTAACAAATGATTTCCATGTCTTCTCATTGTTAAGGCCACTCAAAGTGGATAAAACCAAATCATCATCATCAGGCATTGCATCAATCGCTGCTAAAGCATCTACAATGCTCCTCACCTTCAACACATACTCATTGACATACATTTTCTTCACCTGAAACAAATTCATAAAGGCCCTTTCCAATGAGGAAGTTTGTCACACGAAACTTCCATGAAGGGTAGTTGTTCTTGTCAAGCTTCTCAATAATGGGATTTCCATTGTTCTCTATCATTATCACAAACAAGGATACAACACAACAAGCTAGTCTTCTGCAATCTTTCACAACACGTGCACAACACTACATCAAGCAACCTTTTTCACTGACTGCTCAATAGTACATGTAATTTGCAATTTGTTTGCATATAAACCTTATGTTTGCTTCCTACAAACACCTCAAAAATTACAAATTCGCAATTTGTAACATGTGCACCCACTTTCAGTCAATATAGCTGAAATCACATTGTACCCTGAAACTGCTGTCTGCAACCTTGCAGCTCTAAAGCGGGGCCTGAACTGCCTCAGACACCCAAAATAACTACGGATTAAGGCCCAAAGGGCTTATTTGTAGAATATATAGTACTCCGCTCGTACACCAAATCTCATAGTAATTTGAGATTTTTGCTCTACCCTGCTTGTGGTGCCTCCACAAGCACTATCCAAGAGAGAGAGTGGAAGAATGGGAGAGCTTCTTACCCGTTGCTTGCTTGCTCAAACCTTGCTTCTTCTCCTTTACTTCAGCCTTCAAAATCAACCTCTCTCAGTGGCATGGCTCTGATGCCATGTCAGGAATCGCATGATGGGGGGATTTGCTTGAGCTGCTGGGCCAAACACACATTGTATACACAAGAGGAAGCTCACTTAAGAACACAAGAAGAGAGATGGAAGCCAAAAAGTTTCTTGCTGATTTTTCTTCCTCTTCCACACACTATACAATGTACACAAAGTATAGATAAGATGCAACATAAAGGAAAGTTGCCTTCTAAGTCAAACAGTGCATAATCGACTACACTAATTGACTGGCGCTATATCTTTGCAAGCTGTAGGTATGTGTAACAAACTAAATGTAACAAGTAATAAGTCAGTAGCCATGTGAGTGTCATAATGACCTCCCCAACGTGCTAAGTGTAGACATGCAGACCCATCTAGCCAGGCAATCCATCATCAATATATGTAGGTGTTGAGCTTGTCATCTCAACATATATGTCAGCTTATCTTTTCTTATATTTCCCTTTTTTAAACTCACGTGATACACATTTTTGTACACTGACTGACCTCGAGATTTACTCATTATGATTTTTGATCCATCAATAGTATGATAGCAAGGAGGCTTAGCAAAAACTTCTAGGATTCTATATTTGGAAGGGAGGTTTAGGTAGCCTTCTTTATAATAATTTTCACGATGTGAGTAGTTTAGGACATCAACTCTAATAGCTGGAATGACTCAAATCAATTGCTCATAAGCATAATAGTTTTGTTGAATCTAGCATCCATCTATGTGGATGGTGAACAATTTGTAACAATATTTATATTCATACCAAAATTAGTTTTTGGCTTTGACACCAAGTGTAATGTGTCTACCTAAATGAACATTGATAGCATATATTTTAGTAACCAATCAAGAAGTAATCAAGACTACTACCACTCAAAACTCATTAGAATAAATCAAAATTTGTGATCTTGAACTACTTAAGTCTACCTCACAAGGGAAGCTTCACCTCAAACACACAAGGATCAACCTAAAAATGGAAGCCTAATTTAAATGTTGTAGTCTCCTATCAGCCATCTAGCATCAACTTCTAAGGTGATTGGATTGCTATCATTCCTCAAGCCACAGTGAACCATTTTCATAATTAGTTCGAAGAAACTGAGAAATGAGGGGGAGTGATGCACGCCAACCTCTCTACCCATAGGAAAAAGTGTCAACTCTGGCAGCCTAAAACAACATTGGTTTGGTTCTAATGATGACATGCTAGGATAGTCAATGTTTGGCCCTTCCTAGACTTGACTAGTCCAATGCTTGAATTGTGATGCAAGCCTTTATGCATGAAAAAAATAGAAGTGGTTGTGCAAAAAAAGGAGCAACATCATAAGATAGGTAGGCTCAAGAGATTTTCTTCTTCTTTATCTTCATCCTTCTCTTATTTCATTATCAACTATGTGAATATACAAAAAGTATCCTCAAAAGTGATAGATACTTTTTGACCTTTAAGCTACTTCACACATAGCCTCTACGTTATTTATGCATACATACGATATGACTTAGCCTATGCCTTATTTCTCAACACTTCCCCTCAAGCTCAAAATGATCCCAAGAGCACTTCTAAAGTATTTAAACTTATCTTCACCTAATGATTTGGTAAAGAAATATGTGACTTGTTCATTGGTTTTGACATGTACCAAGTCTATCTCTCCATCCATAACCTTCTCTTTTATGAAATGATAGTGCACTTCGATATGCTTTGTCCTTATACGGTCAACTAGGTTATTTTCCAACATAATGCTACTAATGTTATCACAATACATGAATATGATAAAGCCCCAGAGTTAGTACCTAAACAAGAATAATTGCTAGCACCCATAATGAATATGTTTGATGAAGAAGAGGTAGTTGAAAGGATGAAATCTTCAAGACAAGATTCAAATGAATCATTGGAGCCTAAGAATATTGCTCAACATAACCTAGGGTAGCCACATGATGAGAGAGAAGGGAAAGAGATCCCTAATGAGTAGTCCAATGATATAGTTTCCAAACCAATTGAGGACATAGAATCTCCTAAGTCCCTATCTTCATTATCCAAAAGAAAGAAAAGGAAGCTAAAGAAAAAATAACAATAATAAGCAACTAGAGAAGCCACAAAAAGGAGTCCGTAAAGTCGAGCGCGAGAAGCTGGTAGCCCTGACACATAGCCAATCCATACACGTCCATTTCGGCTTCTCCACAAAGTGCTAAGCCAATGAGTGCCTCTAAAATCTCTAAGGATTCCAAGCAATAAATATTTTCAGCTATTGCAAATAAAAATTTACCCACTAATAATAAAGAGCCCGGTCCCCAGTCAAGTGTGGAAACAGAATAATCATACAACTATTAGTTATGACTACACCTATCACATTTGATAAAGAACAAGATATGGTAGCCGCAAAGCCTTAGAATAAACGAAATAATAACAAAAGCACAAACAATCCTACACTCCTTCAATCTCACCCATGAACCTCCCACCATGCTAAAGCCCAAAGCAACCATCAGAATCCTAAAAGAAATGGCAGTAAAGCAAGCATGAATAGGAACACCCTTAAGTGTCTCATAGTATTGGATGCTAAGTTGAAGTTTCTTGCACATATCTATGTCCATGCCAACATGGGAACGTTGTCTAAAGAACACGATATGTTGACATGGGTGGAAAAAAAACAACTTGGCGAGCACTATTGTGAGGCATTATCATGAGGCACTATCGTGAGCTTCTAAATAATCTTCTATGGCACATTGTTGATGAGGAAGTTGAAGAGCACCCCTTGATAGTTACATTATTAAATGAAGTGCTTTGTCATCATGATGTGTTCAAGATTGAGGAGTTCAAACATAAGCTAAGAGATGAAGCCAATTTGAGAAACATTGATTTAATAATCAAGCTTTAATTGTCGGCTGAACTCAGGGACCATCTTAGAGGAGCGACGAGTCCTATGGTTGTCTCAAAGAGACCCAATCTATGTAGACCCTACTTCTTTTTGTATATTGGTTCCTATCTATGGTATGGCCTTAACAGGATCCATTCTAGGCTATTCCCTCTTCTTGACAAAACTTTAACAAAAGAGGAATTGCACGTTGCTAGTAGACTAGGACAAGGAACACTACTACTCCACTTTGCACAATATTTATGTTTCCTAGTGAAATTACCACGACTCCTTGATGCTTGGTTGCATTAGAGTATAATTCTAAGTTCTACAATTGGCTTCTAACATCTCGAAGTGGCATAGATTCCTAGGTTGTAAACATGTACATAAATTAACATGGTTTCAATAATTGTATATACATCAAATGGGTATATAAAGTTTGGAGTATGTCAATTGTATACAAGACCCATTTTTCAAAGGGTATTGCATCCAATTTCCTAAGTTACAATCTTATAAAGTTGAGGTAAATATTATCCTCCATGTATTGTTTTTAACTTGATTGTATCAACATATGTAGGGTGATTTAACTTGCATGAGACATGCTTTTAATACCCTCTTGAATCATCCCCTAATTAAAGCTTTCTTCCTCCCCTAATTAAAGAACATACATTCTTTTGATTGCCCTCTCTCCTCTTAAAATCCCTCTTCGCTCTCCTTAAGATATATCCACTCTCCCTTCTCTTAATCTTCTCTTTTTTATATTAAAATCACCTGTGTGTATGTGGAAAACCATACACACACACAAATACACACCACATACTCTTTCTTAGAACTTGTATTTTTCTCAAAACTACTATGTGTGTGTGTGTGTGTGGAAAACCATACACACCACATACTCTTTCTTAGAACCTATATTTTTCTCAAAACTAATATCTCTCTCTCTCTCTCTCTCTCTCTCTCTCTCTCTCTCTCTCTCTCAATGTACTCTTTAACACACAAAGACACTCTCTCAAATCCTCTCTCTGTGTGTTAAAGAGTACACATGTATACCCACTCTCCCCCCCTAGTGCATCATCTCTTTTCCGCTCAAAGAGGGGTGATAATCTAGAGAGCAAAGGATATTTGAGTTGCATATGCTGACTAAGAGTGTAGGGATACCATATAGACATAGAGACTACACCACAAAGAGATATGGAGATTTGGTATCAACCACGGGGGATTTACTAGTACTAATAAGCAGACATCACCTGCGTGCAAGAAATATATGAAAATACCCCTTATCTACCTCCTATTTATGGGACCTTACCTTATAAAATGTACCTTCCTTCCCTTAAATAACCCCCCTCCCTTACACTCACGTGGTACCATACAGTAAACACTAGTGGACCTCTCAGGGTAGCAACACGAGTTGCACATGATAGAGGTCATGATATCATATACATGCTACAAAATACTCTCTCACCAATGATATTTGATAGTCACAAATTACCCCGAGACAAAGCCTATGGAGTAGCATGGCATGTTTGATTGGATTAAGAGCTCAACCAAGTTCTACAATATCATGCATCATTTGCACATAGGGGTTAGGGCAGCCATGGAGGAGGCTAAGAGAAGCAACCATCCTTCCTCATGTTACACCATGCACATAGCGTACAAGTCATGTGAGTGGTTAAAAAGGTGTGGTTGAAAATGACACGACATTCCCTTTTTAGTAGCTAGTGACTAGAAGCCTTATGGTTAGGAACTCCCTTGTTAGAAAGAAAGGCACAATTCTATGAGCTCTATTTGGCCACATGTCACAAGCTTGCTAGTGGAAAAGGTGGTAGATTGAACTCTAATGATTTTTCAAAATGATGTGCAACATCATTGAGACTAGAAATTCCCTTGTTAGAATGGGATGCACAAGGCTACGAGCTCTTTTTGGTTACATGTGACAAGCTAGTTGGTGCTAAAGGTGGTAGACAATGAGTTTTCAAAATGATTTGCAAGAGCATTGAGACTATCTTCATGTGTGTCTACAGTGACCTATATATTAGTTAAACTTTATAAAATTGTTTTTGATAGTGCACATGGTAAATTTATGTTAAGGAGAGGGACTGGGAGAGAGAAAGAAGAGAGAGAAGATTGCAGAGAAGAAGAAGAAGAAGAGCAGAAGAGAGAGAAAGACATGTACGAGGAGAGAGAAAGACTAGAAATGGAGAGAGAAAGACTGGAAGAGAGGGAGAGAAGACATGGAAGCTTGGAGAGCAAGGTGAAGGAGAAAGAAGACGTATTAATTATCTGATAATGAAAAATTAAGTCTCTCTCACCTTATATACCGGCCAGTGTAGCTAGTATTTCCCCATTATTAAGTCCCCCTCTCTTACATTCCATCCCCACTCGAAGGTTTTTGCCCTCAAAACCAATTTGGGCACGTGTGGTAACTGGGAGGGGCCGATCAGAGTACTACTCTGTGGTATTATTACAAGGGTATACTAATGAATGAAGAGGTATTATTGTGTATGATAGGTCATGGGGTATGCATGATACATGGGCCTTATTGGGGAGTTATATACATGATTTTTGACCCAAATATCTAGAGTAAATGCAAGCTACAGACAGTGACAACATGTTGTTTACTATAGGACCATGTTGTACTGAATCTGTCATAACTTTCTGTGGAGGCTCCGAAAACGGGGTGTGCTATACATCAAAATGGAGCTCTTGAGAAGTACTTTCAGCCCATGTATGGTGTGCATTGCTATCCGTAGTGTAGAATAAGATTTGCTTTAAAACAGAGTGCTGTCTGCACTTAGTCTGGGAGAAAACAAGGCCATAGTTAGCTAGATTTCAGCCAAATCTGCTTCTAAAAGGTATGGGAACTTTTCAAAACTGAAGCTGGCCTCCAAGAAGCTTCCTCGAGTGGTAAACCTTGCCACTTAATCAAGTATTCCATGATCTAGTGAGAGCGAAGCCTCATTTCCCTTTGTCCTATGACTTTTTTGGGTATGTATTGAATGATGCCTTCTTCATCTATCGGTGGGAGTTCCTCAACATAGTCCACTACTGAGCCAATGAAGGGCTTCAACTGAGTCACATGGAAGACATTATGGATCTTCGTAGATGGGGGTAATGCCAATCGATATGCCAAGTCTCCCACTTTCTTGATAATCCGGTATGGTTCGTAGAGCCTGTGTGCTAACTTATTGCTGGACCCATCTTTAAGGGAGGCATATCTAGACTTAGGCACTTTCAAGAGCACCAAATCCCCTTCTTGGAACTCCACATCCCATCTTTTGTCATCAGCATAAAGCTTTATTTGATCTTGAGCTCTCTTCAAGTTAGCTTTACACTGCTGAAGTAAGGCTTGCATTCTATCCAATTCTTCCTTGCTTTGTGGATTTAATTTATCATTGAAGATAACCATAGGAAGGGGAACCTTGTGGCCATACAAGGCCTCAAAATGTGAAACTCCAATGCTAGCATGTGTAGAGTTATTATAGGCAAACTCAGCCAAATTCAACCATGAGTCCCAAGCATGCTGCACATCATGATAGAAATGCCTCAAGTAAGTTTCCAGCCATTTGTTAACCCTTTGTGTCTGACCATTTGTCTGTGGATGGTAAGTAGTGGAAGGGGCTAACTGAGTGCCCATAGAGTTGATAACTGCCTGCCAAAAGTTACTCATAAACTTAGCATCTCGGTCATGCACAATGACCTGTGGTAAGCCATGTAATTTGAAAACATATTCCATGAATTGGCTAGCTACTTGAGAAGCATTATACTGAGTCTTTGTGGGAATGAAATGGGCTCCCTTTGTGAGTCTGTCCACAACTACATAGATGCTGTCCCAACCTTTCTTGGTCACCGGTAGGCCGGTAATGACGTCCATAGTGATGTGTGTCCACTTGCCTTCAAGCATAGGCAATGGCTGAAGTAAACCAGCTGGTTTCAAGGTGCTATCCTTGTTTTGTTGACAAGGCATGCAGCCCAAGACAAAGTCTTTCACATCTCTCCAAAGGACCTTCTAGTAAAATCTTTTATCAATTTTGTTATAGGTCTTAAAGAATCCCAAATGACCAACTATAGGGGCTGAATGCATCTCCTGCATGATTTTCTGCTTGAATGGGGAGGCATGAGGGATGGCAATTTGGCCATTATACCATAAAAGCCCATTTTTCAGCTGATACAAAGAGTTTTCCACACATTGTCCTTGTTGTAATTTTTGAAATAAATTGCTGAAATCAACGTCTAACAAGTAAGCCTCTTGAAGCTCATGTATCCAATCACTGTGTAACTCCATGATAGCAGAGACTTTACATGCCCACATCCTAGATAGGGAATCAACCACTACATTGTCCTTCCCACAAGCATGGGTGATGTCAAAGTCATAGTTCTGTAAGGTGGTTACCCATCTTCTCTGCTTCGGAGTCAGATTTGATTGAGACAAGAAGTACTTGAGTACTCTATGGTCGCTTTTCACTCTAAACTAGCTGCCATACAAATAATGATGCAATTTCTTGATGGCATGAAGGATGGCTAGCATTTCCTAATCATAGACATTCATAACCTTCTCATTTTTAGCCAGCTTTCGGCTCTCAAAAGCTATGACCCCATGTTCTTGCAGCAAGACTGCACCAATTCCTCTCCTAGTGGCATCACAGTGAATGGTGAATTCCCTAGAAAAATCAGGGCATACCAAGATAGGGGTTGAAGTAAGAAAATCTTTTAGCTGATTAAAGCTTCTATCTATCAATGCATCCTAGAAAAATGCTTCTTTCTTTAGCCTATCACCAACTTTGAGGTTGAAGAGGAAGACCTCTCTCACTCCATGCGAAGTCTTAGTGCACTCAATCATACCCTCAGTTCACACAAGGCTAGACATGCGGAGAGGCATAGGGAAGTAATGGAAGGCCAAGCTAGACAACTTTGATTGACTTAATTTTTTGTTCAAAATGGAGGTAGAGATGCCTCTTCAAGATGAGCATAGGCACGCATTCCCAAGTTTTATACAGAAATTTCTATAATAAAAAATGTGGGATTGTTCTATGCAGTCCAGCACCCTGTCCACACATAGGAAAGGCCTGTTTTGGGCTGTAGGTATTTGGTATGCTCCAAGTGGGTATCCAAAACTGAGCAGGGTTCTTGGCAAGGCATGAGGGTACTCTCCAAGGTCAGCGCCTCAATTCTTGGGAGTGGCGAAACCTCTGCAAATACAAGCAATTTCTCTACAGCACCCTAAAACAGTCACAAGAGGGCTGAAATTGGGTTCCCCTACAATTGCATTGTAGGATTCACTGTTTGCTTGGCATCATACATTACTTTAGCATCCCTTAGCATGTTTGGCATCACTTCAGCATTAGTGAGCATAAGAGTAAGCATTCCCATGACCATATCCAATAAGCTAGGCTCTCATACATGCATAACCACTGCCCTTACTACATATATGACTGCATAGGTGTATCCCATGATACATATATCCATCTTCAATCCAAGTGAAGCAATACATACCCATAAATCATTGCATACATAGCTGCATGTGTATCTAAAGATACATTTGCTGAAGTACAACCATACATCCCATGCACACAAGAGTGTGTCATGCCTTAGTCATCAAAATTTCCATCATGCCAAGTCAATTTCTCAATTTCCAAAGAAATACCTGCACCTACAAACGAGTTTCGGGCTCGGGATCACCGAGAGGTGGGCAAAGTTCCCCCCGGGCCGGGTTGTGCACCCCTTCAGGGTCTTTGATGGCAAGGGGGGGGGGGGTCACCCCTCTTTTGTCTTGCCACCTCGCTTGGCATCGGGCTTTGATGGCAAGGGGGGTTACCCCTCTTTTGTCTTGCCACTCGCCTGACATCGGGCTTTTCCTCACCGAGAATATACATGGCAGACATTTATTAATTAAACACCCAGCATGATATACTTTTAGGAATGGAAATTTTGGGCTTTTCATGAAGTGCATGGAATTGGAATTGGGAATAGGGATAGAGAGCTTACCGATAGTGACTCACTGCCAGTTCACCCTTATACAATGGATTTCTTAATCAATTCTTGGCTCAGCTAATTCACATTTCTTAATCAATTCTTGCCTCAGCTTATTCACAAGAAGCCAAACAGGTTATGGGTAAGAAAAAATATAATCTCAATGAAGCTTCAGCATGAATAAAATCCATTCCAATGCCATAAGATCAAATGAGAATGACTGAGGTTGATATTCAACATGCATACAATGTTTGGGACTCCTATTACCTACTTGGACTCATGCATCCTCTCAAACAAGTGGATAGGATTCAACAAGAGGCTTAATGGGAGAGAATGAGAGCCAAGAATCGGTTACCTTGTGTTGTTTGATGAAGATTGTAGCCACTAATGCCACTTCAGTCCTTCATGAGAGCTCCAATTTGATCCCGCATGCTCCATAGCTCCAAAATGGTTGTGCTCCGTCAAGAAGAGATGAATTCAAGCTTGGGGGAGAAGGATTCTTCCATGGGGGAAAGGCATTGCTTGCATAGACTGATCAAGAGAAGGATTCCTTCCAAATGGGCGCTCCATAATGCCTTCTTGCTTCCAAGAAGCCTTCAAATCTTGAGAATGAGCTCCAATGTGGCTGTAGCTTGGAGATAGGATGGCTCAGGACCTTCCCATGAAGAGCTCTTGCTGAAATTGAAGCTCTACTTCCATAGCCATGGCTGCCCACAAATGCATGTCTTAAAATCTTGCTTCTAATGTTCTCTCGTACTTCTTGGTGGCCAAATCTTGAGCTAGGCTTGAAGAGTGAACCCCGGGGACCAAGAAAAGACCAAAATCTTTAAGATTCTTGAGCTTGATGCCAAGCTTTCATGGTTGCCATGGACTGCTTGTGACTAGGGTTTTGGGAAGCCAAGAATGGCCAAGAAGGTGGAGAAGAAGGCTTCAACCTTGTCCAAATGACCTGCTAGAAGCTGGAATGAGAGCCAAGATGAGGAAGAAGCTCAATATGATGATCATTGCTCACAGTTTTTAGTCCAAAATTTGTGCCGGATTTTACGGGGCTGCTCCTGAAGGGTTGGGGATGATCACTACAGCCTATACATTGCTTGGTTGGTTGCTCTTGAATACTAGAAATGCAAGGAAGAAGGCTGACACTCCATGGAAGAGAAGGGAGCAAGATTTGGGGTTGATTACCTCCATGGAAGCTTGCAAGAAGCTTGAGAAATGAGGAGAGAGAAGACCCTCCCTGAAAAGTAACCCCAACTAGACTTTCTTCTAACTCCTGTGACCACGGTTACTAAGAGTTTACCTTCAAAATGAGCCAAAAATGACCCACGAGCTGCCAAAGTCGGTCTTCCTTCCTCCAAACTTGGTCCAAGCCGCCATTAATGTTCCTGCCTGCAGTCCTTGTGGTCCAGAAATCTTTGGGAACTCCCCTACTGCTCCCTGTACCTGTGTACCTGTGACTCAAAATTTCATGTGACTAGAAAGTTGTAACTAGGTAAAATGAAGGACTAACTAGGACCAAGAACCTAGGCTTTGATGCCAATTGTCAAGGAGAGGGACTGGGAGAGAGAAAGAAGCGAGATAAGACTGTAGAGAAGAAGAAGAAGAAGAGCAGAAGAGAGAGAAAGACAGGTACGAGAAGAGAGAAAGACTAGAAATGGAGAGAGAAAGACTGGAAGAGAGGGAGAGAAGACATGGAAGCTTGGAGAGCAAGGTGAAGGAGAAAGAAGACTTGTATTAATTATCTGATAATGAAAAATTAAGTCTCTCTCACCTTATATACTAGCCAGTGTAACTAGTATTTCCCTGTTATTAAGTCTCCCTCTCTTACAATTTAGTTCGAGTTAGTTCATTAGTAATTATATTAGTAAAACTGGTAAATTAATTGGAGCTTCATTACTTTCATTAGGTCATCACTAGTAATTAGTTTATTAGTTTAATGTTAATGTTAATTGTGTTGTGTGGTATTGTATAATTAATATTATTAATCTTATAAATAATTACTATAATCAATGTTAGTTGTCTTGTTCATATATATGTTTAATTGGTATAATTAATGTTGGTTCATTCAATTAGTACTTGATTAATTAGCTAGTATTAATTTAATTATTAAATTAGTATTAATTCAATTATAGTCAGTAGTATTAGATTATTAGCACTAATCAATAATCAATTAATGCAATTAATTAATTATATCGTGTTAATAGTTTGGTAGTTAGTTAAATTTAGTAGTAATTAGTTAATTCAATTAGTACTTGATTACTTAGTTAATATTAATTTGATTATTCAATTAGATTAATACAATTAATTCAATTATAGCTAGTAGTATTAGATTAATTAGATCTAATAAATAATCGATTAGTTCAATGAGTTCTTTCAAAAAATTATTAATTTAGTTAATTGAATGAATTCATTAGATTAGAGTACCTTCATTAGTTAAATCATGAGTTGTTCTAACTATTAATTGTTAGATAATGGATTAGATAGTTCTATTCAAATTAATTAATTTGAAACTAATCAATATTAAAGTAAATTTAATTAGTTAAATCATCGTTTGTTCTAATAGTAGTTGTTAGATAATCAATTAGATTATTCTAATTTAATTAATTAATTTGAAAATAATCAATAATTGATTAATTGTTCTACTTGAAAACTTAATATAAATATAGGTACGTTTAATAATACTTTTAATAGCTATATTGTTATTATTTTCTAGCATCAAACTAATAATTTTTTTACTTAAGATTAATATACTTTACTCATTTGCTTCTATCTTATCATTATAGGCTTTATATTGGCAAGGGCAACTATGATAGTCATACCTTGGGGCAGTTACTATATGTACATCCTCTACATCACGCGCGTTCAAAAGGATTTTTTATAAATATCATTACCTGTGAATTTTTCCTAAATAAAACATAACCAATTTCTATTCAATCTATAAATAACCCCTTTATATTGCACTCTTCTGTATGTAAAAAATGTATCAAAATTGTATTTTAAAAATACCTTATTCTGAACCCACTTAATGCACACATATATTCATGAGTAACTTACCCAAGAGTCATACATATAATCTTTGACAAGGCTAGATTTTACATTTTCTCCTTTTTGTTATGATCAACATTAAAGGAAAGTAAAGAAAAGTAAAGAGAGTCTATACCTTCTCAAATAATGGGGGAATCCCCCATAATTATAAAACAACAAAGAGATCTATGCCAACTCTTTGGCATGCTCCTTGTATACCATGTCTATGTGTTTTTCTTCTTACTACTTTGCTTTTACAAAGTTATAAGTTAAGCCCCAAACAAAAGGCTTTTTAAAAAAAATTCAAGCATATAAAAGACCACATCTTGGAGACTTTGATCATGATTTTTTTTTTTCTTTTCACTTTATGTTTTCCAAGGTGCTCTTCATCAATAGAATGTGCCAAGCTATACGAGAAGTTTCAAACCAAATATAGTTAGCTCCAAAAACTTGTACATATTGTTCATGTAATGCATAGTTTAAAAGAGATGACATTCCATATTGCTTACATATAGTTGAAGAAAATTTTTACTTTTTTAAGCATATGAATTATGATGTAAGAGTACATTCAATCACAAAATTATACTATTTTGATAGATAGATATATAGACTTATGCTAGCAAGATACAGAATAATAATGGATTCAATGAAAATGCCAAATCGTAAGACCTATTTAAGGTCTTCTAGGAAAATGAATATGACTTTTAGAAAGGTATCACTAAAACCATATACTACAAGTTAGTCTTAGGGAAGAGAATGTGTAAGCATCCTTGCCATACTCAACTTGTGGAGTAGTCACGATGCATTATCAAACTATCACATCACAAACAAGTAATAAATATTCTTGCATGCAAGCAACACATGGTTGACATCATAGCAACAAAATGTATACCATGTCGGTCAAAACAAGCATGTAGTGTCCCTATTGCTATACCACACAAAAAGAATTCTCTATGTTGAATTGTTTAATGTAGTGTCCCTATTGCTATACCACACAAACATAACATTGAATTGATGATTAATTCTTGACAATCCTTTGGTCTCTTAGAATGATGCACTACTTGCTCATCCAGCCACTAGATCTAACATGTCAACATCAGAATACCTCACGATAGCGTAATGCAATTATCCAAAAATACCTCACAATAGCAAAACATCCAGTCATAAAGACATGCCTTTGTGTCCTCAATAAGCAAGCAATTGAAAGGTTCTAGAACTCCATCGTGAAAGATCCCCATTCAAGCCAATATTAGAAACAATAAATGAAGCATGTCTTACTTTTCTTGATGAACCCAACGACAACAAGAATTTTAAAGGGCAAATCAACATTAGTTTGCATGCATCATCCTTTGGGATGACAATCTACTTCTATAAAGAATAACAATATTCAAAATAGACAACTTACCTCAACGTGCTCATCTTGCTTAGATATCGCCTTGGAGAATGCACTATTTCCATTCCTCTGGTAAGATGTATCTTAGTGAATGCATCAAGATGTACACGTCAACATTATTCTCTATTTATACCTTGCACATGCCTTACACCCTAATCTTATACCAACCAAAACAAGTTGTGTTGATTGCAAATAGCACAAGCATTACTTGCTTACAAGGAGACATTAATAAGTAGAAGTGAGCAAACAAGAACAAAACCAATAAGGAAGTAGTTAGGTATATACTTTGCTATAACATACATGCATTAATACCAAGGTTCCCTTATTGGCATTGGCATAACTTGAAAGACCTTATCCACAATGGTGGATGTGTACATGCCTCAATTTTTTCTCACGTTCACTTTCAAATGAGGTGACTACTACAAGGTGAACTAAGATCAACACATTGGAAGCCATTACAAAAGATTTCAATAAAGAATTCTCATAGAAAGAAGGCCCTATTGAGTATGCTATCCTATTTCACATCAGGTTCCACCTATTTTTTAATCAGCATATCATTGGAAAAGCCACTTTTGTAGGATGTATTTACCATTATGTGACTAGTCAACATAGGAATGCATTGCACACACATAATCATATGGTTGCACAATACAAAGATTGACAATACAACAAATGAGATTTGTGCATATATTCCATTGAATGATGGTTGATGTAGTTTGATACAAAAACTAAGAGCCTTCATCTTGGTAAAAAAACTTTATAAGTATTGCCCTGCCTACGATATGATTGGTACTAGCAACTATGGAAAATACAAGCATGGATTTCCATATACTACACATAATAATCCAAAACAAACAATAGACTCTAAAACCCAAAGATACATCTAATACTATCCTAGAGATGAGCATCACAATGTTGTGCCATATCACCCAAGATTACTAGTCTTATGGGAAGCCCACGTGAATACGCAACGAGGAGCAAACTCATCCATCTCATTCTACCTGTTGAAATATGCAATGAAGGTCAAGAAAATGGGCATATTAAGCATTCAAATAGAAGATGCCAAAATACTACATTTTTAAGACTTGGATTCAAACAATAGTCTCATCCTAATACTTTCTAAGCAAATACTTCCCATCAAAGTGGCCTTGAACTGCATGTAAATTTTGGTAGTAACAAGAAGTGGCTATTGAATACATAGACATCTCCCCTACTAGCATACAATGATGAAAGCTCACAATGACATGGAATATCATCATGCACCTCATGGACCTATACTGCACTCGACCATTATGCTTAGACAAGTTGATATTCTATGAGTACCACAAAAACTATAGTATCACCAAACATATATCTAAATCTGATATCAAAGACAATCTATGAGACACTTATGGAAACATCATTCAACACTTGGGAGGGGGGGGGGGGGGAGGTGTCACCTTATAGAAGCCCTCTATATCACATGCGTTCAAACAATAGTTATATCCCTTCTATAGATCTAAAATTCCAAGAGTGTGCATTTTCATGACCCCTTCTATATAATTCAAGTGAAAGCATGATGCTGCAACACGTTTAGCCATGTAAATTTCACTATGATTTAAGATGGATATTCCCTCTCTCCAACAAAACCTGTATGTGGTAATGATTGATTGAGAAGGAGGAGCCTAAATATAAATGAAAAAAAGATGCAATAAATGGTAGTAGATCGACAAGCACAAAATGGTCAAATAAATATCATAATGGTTGCAATAAAATGTCTAAAATGCCTAGAAATGTCAGGCATGAACAAGGATCGCATGAGCTAACCGGACTACTAACACCATCTTTTAGATCATGGGTGATTTGATACAATATAATAATACAATGATAATGGCTCACCACAGTCCATACAACAAAGACCACCAAAATAGGACCATGGATACCCAAGAAATGGGTGATGAAGCCACCAACAAGGTGCCTCAAAGAGAACCTAAGTGTCGATGTCAAACGTAGTTTGGTACAAGACCGTCTTGTCAAAAATGCCTCTAAACATACATGACCATGGATTTCTTGCCTTTGGCCAAGATCGAAAAAGTGTTGCCTCATATGAGCTCCAACTACTAGCCAATACTGCTCTTGGTCAAATAACATCCCATAATGAACTTGGATGCCAGTCCTAACTCTAGGATTTCGAAGCCTGATAGAATTTAATTGATGTGTTAGGGATGTCCCTCTTTGGAACCTGTGTAGTTGTATACCTTTATAGGTGAGGCATACCTTCCCCATCTCCTTACCCACTTACACTCACTCTCTTGTAGCATTGTTGAGAGTTGTGCGGGATGACCACATCACTAGTACTAGAAACCAGGAGGGACCACCAAGCACTTTTTGCGGTCGGAACAAGCTGATCATGTCCACCCCTTGGCATTGGCCTTGGCTAGGATTTGAGTTAGAGTATGAGGAAGAGAATGACTGAGTAGAGGAGTTAGGATCCTACTTCATCTTCATCTTTGCCTTCCTTGAAGCCACTAACTCTTTGCAATCCTTGCACAAATGTCCCTTCTTACCACAATGATAATATTGGATTGGGCCTTCAACTTCTTCTTCCTATCACCCCTCTTTGAAGCCATAAAGGCATCACTGGATCCACCAGACTAGGAGGGAAGCCTCTCCTATAACCACAAAGACGTCTCATGCTCAAGTAGCATTGAGGACATATATAGACAATTGATGAGTGTCAATGTTGTCTGAGCCCGCAAAGCATTGGCCACTCCATTAAACTCTAGAGGGAGCTTGTAGAGCACAATCCCTACAAGATGAGCCTCTAGAAGGGTGGACTATATATGTTGAAGCTAGTCCTATACTTGTGCGACATAAAGTAAGAAAGACCAAATCATATCATTTGGCTTGAACTTCATTTTTAGGAGGTGTCCATAAAAGTATGCATAGGTAAGTGAGCATCATACAATATCTAAAGCTTTGCCCAAATTGTAGGAGAAGTTCTATAGGAAAGGATTGCTAGAAGAACTTCTTTGGAAATGTAGTGAAGAAGGGAAGAATATGCTCGAGCATCATCAGTATCCCATGTGAGCACATCTTCTTCATAATTGTCTTAGTCAAAATTAGTTAGAAGAAGAGTAGGATGCTCACAAGCTCCAAATACAATGTATCATAACCACTCTTGTACAAACCAAGCTTTCATAATAGCACTCCATGCATGTGAGATAATTAGGGCCATGTAGTTTTTCATCATTAGTGAAACAATAGGGGGGGGGGGGGGGGGGGCGTTTGGAGATGATAGGAATAGAAAAGAATCAAAAGAAGAGGAGGAGAAAGAGAGAATAGTTAATCCAAGAGCACAAACTATACAATAGAGTTCATACATAATGGATAAGGTGAAAATACGGACTAGACATAGTAAAAATCAGCTTGAAACACTATCGCCCAATCCTACACAAGCACAAGCAGTGAAAATGCAAAGGATGGAGTCAAAACGTAGTCAATAATTGCAATAAATGCAGTCATCTTACACAAAAACAGGTCACCTCAACCTGCTATGCCTAAAATGCAAATGGTGGGGATGATAAAACACTGAGAAAAAGAGTAGAAATCAGGCCAAAAATTAGCAGAAGATGGTCACCCATGCTGAAAAATTAGTTGTGAAAATCAAGAATGAGTCTAATCAAATGCAAAAAGGCCAAAATGTAGACATAAAACAATAGAAAACAGTATCACAAACTTGGATCCCAAAATCTAAAATCATGTCAAAAGTGGATGTAGTAATGGAAGCATAAACAGATGTTGTAGTAAACTACTAAACACAAGGAAAAAAGAGAAAAAAACACAGGAGAACTCTACAAAGAAGATAACTTAGAAGAATGTTTGGAAAATGGAATCCATATAATAAACATGAGATAGTTGCATATAACAATGAGTCACTAGCTACATGGGTAACGACACCAGATCCCTCTCTCCAAGAGAACCTATAGGTGATAATGAGTAATTGAGGAGGAGGAGCCTGAATATAAATAATAAAAACATGCCATAAATGGAGTAGATTAGCCAGCATAAAATGCCCAAATAAACATCATAATGGCCACAATAAAATGCCTAGAAATGTTACATATGAACTAGACTCAAAAATGTCAGACAAAAAGTTTGTGGATATGGATGTTGCAGAGTTTGATAAGGCAAATGAAATGTCAGCACAAGGTGCATTTTTACTCCCTAATCGAATGGCCCACCCACCTAGTATCCCACTCCCAAAGTTCTCTCGATCTTCCAATGAGGATATTGTTGAGATGACAAGCTCAACACATGTGGACATTGATGATGGACCGCCTGGTTAGATGGGTCCACACGTCTACACTTAGCACATCGGTGGTCATTATGACTCTCACATGGCCACTGACTCACTACTTATTATATTCAGGTTGTTACACATATTTACAGCTGGCATAGTTATAGCGCCAGTCGACTAGTGTAGTCGGTTATGCATTGTTTGACTTAGTAGGCCACTTTCCTTTTATCTTGTATCTTATCTATACTTTGTGTACATTGTGAAGTGTGTGGAAGAAGAAGAAAAAATCAGCAAGAAAACGTTTTGGCCTCCATCTCTCTTCTTGTCTCTTGAGTGAGCTTCTCCTTGTGCATTCTGTGTGTGTTCGGCGCAACATCTTGAGCAATCCCCTCCACCACACGATTCTTGACAGATATGGATGTGTTCATCAGGTAGTTTGATATCACTTACACGGTCAAATTCCCTAGTTAGCAAGCCAATGAGCCTCAGCCTCACAAAGTCACCATATTCGAATCTTCGATGCAAAAAAAGGCCACAACCTAGCTAGTCGTAGAACATGGATGGCCCATCTCGAATGCCACACTGACTACATTTCAAATTAGATTTCAACCCAACTGAACAGATGCACAAAAGCTTGAAAGTCTTTTTAGCTTAAAGAAGGAGATAGATTAGTCCATGCTTATGCATTCAAGTTCAGCATCTTAGACATCATGCTATCCAGGATCAGCCTGCTGAAGTAAATAGGTCATAACTTTTGATAGGTTTCTCCAAATAGGCCGTACCACATGTCGAAACGGAGATTATGACAAGCACTTTCAGCCTATGTAGGATGCACATGCCTGAGATTTGAATAAGTACAAAATTATTCTAAAACAATGTGTAGTCTGCATGTAGAGGGTGGTCAAATGGGGCATGATCGGCTAGTCTTCCAGCCGTGGGACCTCTTGGAGGTAGGGAAATTCATTGAAAATGGTTGCTAGGCACCAAGAGGCTTCTTCTAGGGGTAGACCCTGCCATTTGATGAGGTATTCTTTAATGGATCGAGACCGTAAGTGCTTATCTCGCTGCCCAATGATTGCCTCATGGATATACTGAGTAATGCCTTCTTCATCTATGGAGGGAATTTCTTCCACATAGTCCATTGAGGAGCCCACGAAGGGTTTCAGCTGGCTGACATGAAACACATTGTGGATTTTGGTGGTAGGGTAGAGGTCTAAGCGGTAGGCCAAGTCACCAACTCTCTTTCAAATTCGGTATGGGCCATAGAAGCGGTGGGCTAGCTTGTTACTACTGCCCTCTTTGAGAGCCGAGTAACGGGACTTAGGCACTTTCAAAAGGAGCAATTTCCTTTCTTGGAATTCCAAATGCCTTTTTTTCTCATTAGCATAGAGTTTCATGTGTGTTTGGGCCTTTTTATGGTTCATTTTACATTGTTAAAGTAAGGAGTACATACGATCCAACTCAGCTTGACTCTAAGGATTGATCTTATCATTAAATAAGATTGTGGGGAGGGGAACGCTATGCCCATATAAGGCCTCAAAAGGGAAAACTCCAATGCTAGAGTGTGTGGAGTTATTATATGCAAACTCAGCCAAGTGGAGCCATGTATCCCAACTGTATTGCACATCATGGCAAAAGTGCCTCAAATATGTCTCAAGCCATTTGTTCACTCTTTTAGTCTAGCAATTAGTCTAAGGGTGATATGCAGTGGATGGAGCAAGCTTAGTCCCCATGGAGGTGAAAATTTTCTGCGAGAAGTTGCTCATAAACTTTGCATCCCAATCATGTACTATGACTTATGGCAAGCCATGCAACTTGAAGACATTTTCCATAAATTGAGTGGCCACCTGAGAGGCAGTGTATTGGGTCTTATTGGGGATAAAGTGTGTAGCTTTGGTGAGGCAATCAACTACCATATAGACATTGTTCCACCCTTTCTTGGTCACAAGAAGGCCAGTGATAAAGTCCATTGTGATGTGAGTCCATTTCTTTTCAGGGATAGGGAGAGGCTGCAAGAGGTCAGCAGGCCTAAGTGTACTGTCCTTGTTTTGTTGCCATGAAACACATTTGGTCACAAATTCCTTGATATCCCTCCATAAGCCTTTCCAATGAAAGATCTTGGCAATCCTCTCATATATTTTGAAAACACCCAAGTGACTAGCGTGGGGTAGGAATGCATCTTTCCATGATCTTCTGCATGAAGGGGGAAGTGTGGGGGATGAAAATCTTGCCATGGGACTAAATAAGGCCATACTTAAGTTGATATTGAGAGTTTTCAGCCATGACTCCATGTTGTAATTTCTGGAATATGTGGCTAAAGTGATCATCTACCAAGTAATCCTCTTGAAGCTCTTCAAACCAATCACTATGCAATTCAGAGATAGAGAATACTTTGCATGCCCACATTCAAGAGAGTGAACAAACCACAATATTATCCTTGCCCTGAGCGTGTGAAATGTCAACGTCATAGTTTTGTAAGGTTGCCACCCATCGCCTTTGCTTACAAGTCAAAGTGGACTAAGTCAAGAAGTACTGGAGGACTCGATGGTCACTTTTCATGTGGAAGCGACTGCCATACTAATAGTGGTGCCATTTCTTAATGGCATGGAGAATGGCCAACAGGTCATATACATTCATTTGCATCTCCTTGTCATCAAGTTTTGTGGCTCTCAAATGCAATCACACCATGCTCTTGCAATAATACTGTACCAATACCCCGGCCACTGGCATCACAATGAAGGGTAAACAACTTAGAGAAGTCAGGGCAAACAAGGATGGGGGCTGAAGTAAGCACATCCTTTAACTTTTTGAAGTTATGATGAGCAGTGGCATCCCAAAAGAATCACTCCTTTTTTAAGCAATCGATCAATGGTGCTACAATACTGGCAGAGTTCTTAATGAAGTGTTTATAGAATGAAGAGAGACTAAGGAAGCCAGCAAAGAAGTGGTGGTGGAAGGAGTTGGCCAGTCTCTAACACATTGCACCTTCTTCGTGTAAGCCTGTATGCCATTTTTGCTCATAATGTGTCCCAAGTACTCCACAGATGTCTACATGAAGGTGCATTTGCTCTCCTTAGCAAAGAGTCGATGCTCTCTCAATATGTCAAACACCCTTCTGACATGTGTCAAGTGCTCCTTGGACGACTTACTATAAATGAGGATGTCATCAAAGAAAACAAGCACAAACTTGAATAGAAAGGATTGTAGGATTTTGTTCATGAGGCTTTGAAATGTGGTGGGGGCATTACTCAACCCAAAAGGCATCACTAGAAAATGATAAAGTGTTGGGGGTAAAGGCGCCTCTGCCTAGCTGCCCGTGTATTACTACACTGACAATCACAGCCACTGCACACTGCAGGTGGCAGGCGCCCATCACCGTCACTTTATTCATTATTCTTTTAGTGATAGTTTGAATAAAGGAAGGCCCGGTCACACATTGTGACTATTGGAGTTCCCATTTCTAGTCTCTCCTTTTCTTGCTCTTGCTCTCCCGCCATAGCTCTCCCGACAGCCATATCCGACTCCTTCAAGCTCCCGTCACTACCTGGCTTCTCGAGCGCCTTCTCGGCATTGTTGGGAACCTTCAGGGTATTACATCAGAGGTATTTTATCATTTTCTTTAGGGTTTACTTCAGTTCTCATGTCTCACAGGCTAAAAACAAGATTGGGGTAGCCACCATTGAAGCTCCCTTGCTTCATATCTCACTTGCCTTTGAACAAGACTTGCTGAAGCTTGTTTGAGGCCTTCCTTGGCTTTAACCAGACCCCTCCGAAGCTTGGCCACCATTTTTTACAGCCCCAGGACTAGCACTTACAGTTGGTGGAAACACGCAGCCCTCCCATATGTGTCTTCAGCATTTCAAATTAGATTTCAACCCAACTGAACAGATGCACAAAAGCTTGAAAGTCTTTTTAGCTTAAAGAAGGAGATAGATTAGTCCAAGCTTATGCATTCAAGTTCAGCATCTTAGACATCATGCTATCCAGGATCAGCCTGCTGAAGTAAATAGGTCATAAATTTTGATAGGTTTCTCCAAATAGGCCGTACCACATGTCGAAACGGAGATTATGACAAGCACTTTCAGCCTATGTAGGATGCACATGCCTGAGATTTGAATAAGTACAAAATTATTCTAAAACAATGTGTAGTCTGCATGTAGAGGGTGGTCAAATGGGGCATGATCGGCTAGTCTTCCAGCCGTGGGACCTCTTGGAGGTAGGGAAATTCATTGAAAATGGTTGCTAGGCACCAAGAGGCTTCTTCTAGGGGTAGACCCTACCATTTGATGAGGTATTCTTTAATGGATCGAGACCGTAAGTGCTTATCTCGCTGCCCAATGATTGCCTCATGGATATACTGAGTAATGCCTTCTTCATCTATGGAGGGAATTTCTTCCACATAGTCCATTGAGGAGCCCACGAAGGGTTTCAGCTGGCTGACATGAAACACATTGTGGATTTTGGTGGTAGGGTAGAGGTCTAAGCGGTAGGCCAAGTCACCAACTCTCTTCAAAATTCGGTATGGGCCATAGAAGCGGTGGGCTAGCTTGTTACTACTGTCCTCTTTGAGAGCCGAGTAACGGGACTTAGGCACTTTCAAAAGGAGCAATTTCCTTTCTTGGAATTCCAAATGCCTTTTTTTCTCATTAGCATAGAGTTTCATGTGTGTTTGGGCCTTTTTATGGTTCATTTTACATTGTTAAAGTAAGGAGTACATACGATCCAACTCAGCTTGACTCTAAGGATTGATCTTATCATTAAATAAGATTGTGGGGAGGGGAACGCTATGCCCATATAAGGCCTCAAAAGGGAAAACTCCAATGCTAGAGTGTGTGGAGTTATTATATGCAAACTCAGCCAAGTGGAGCCATGTATCCCAATTGTATTGCACATCATAGCAAAAATGCCTCAAATATGTCTCAAGCCATTTGTTCACTCTTTTAGTCTAGCCATTAGTCTAAGGGTGATATGCAGTGGATGGAGCAAGCTTAGTCCCCATGGAGGTGAAAATTTTCTGCGAGAAGTTGCTCATAAACTTTGCATCCCAATCATGTACTATGACTTATGGAAAGCCATGCAACTTGAAGACATTTTCCATAAATTGAGTGGCCACCTGAGAGGCAGTGTATTGGGTCTTATTGGGGATAAAGTGTGCAGCTTTGGTGAGGCAATCAACTACCACATAGACATTGTTCCACCCTTTCTTGGTCACAAGAAGGCCAGTGATAAAGTCCATTGTGATGTGAGTTCATTTCTTTTCAGGGATAGGGAGAGGCTGCAAGAGGTCAGCAGGCCTAAGTGTACTGTCCTTGTTTTGTTGCCATGAAACACATTTGGTCACAAATTCCTTGATATCCCTCCATAAGCCTTTCCAATGAAAGATCTTGGCAATCCTCTCATATATTTTGAAAACACCCAAGTGACTAGCGTGGGGTAGGAATGCATCTTTCCATGATCTTCTGCGTGAAGGGGGAAGTGTGGGGGATGAAAATCTTGCCATGGGACTAAATAAGGCCATGCTTAAGTTGATATTGAGAGTTTTTAGCCATGACTCCATGTTGTAATTTCTGGAATATGTGGCTAAAGTGATCATCTACCAAGTAATCCTCTTGAAGCTCTTCAAACCAATCACTATGCAATTCAGAGATAGAGGATACTTTGCATGCCCACATTCAAGAGAGTGAACAAACCACAATATTATCCTTGCCCTGAGCGTGTGAAATGTCAACATCATAGTTTTGTAAGGTTGCCACCCATCGCCTTTGCTTACAAGTCAAAGTGGACTAAGTCAAGAAGTACTGGAGGACTCGATGGTCACTTTTCATGTGGAAGCGACTGCCATACTAATAGTGGTGCCATTTCTTAATGGCATGGAGAATGGCCAACAGGTCATATACATTCATTTGCATCTCCTTGTCATCAAGTTTTGTGGCTCTCAAATGCAATCACACCATGCTCTTGCAATAATACTGTACCAATACCCCGGCCACTGGCATCACAATGAAGGGTAAACAACTTAGAGAAGTCAGGGCAAACAAGGATGGGGGCTGAAGTAAGCACATCCTTTAACTTTTTGAAGTTATGATGAGCAGTGGCATCCCAAAAGAATCACTCCTTTTTTAAGCAATCGATCAATGGTGCTACAATACTGGCAGAGTTCTTAATGAAGTGTTTATAGAATGAAGAGAGACCAAGGAAGCCAGCAAAGAAGTGGTGGTGGAAGGAGTTGGCCAGTCTCTAACACATTGCACCTTCTTCGTGTAAGCCTGTATGCCATTTTTGCTCATAATGTGTCCCAAGTACTCCACAGATGTCTACATGAAGGTGCATTTGCTCTCCTTAGCAAAGAGTTGATGCTCTCTCAATATGTCAAACACCCTTCTGACATGTGTCAAGTGCTCCTTGGACGACTTACTATAAATGAGGATGTCATCAAAGAAAACAAGCACAAACTTGAATAGAAAGGATTGTAGGATTTTGTTCATGAGGCTTTGAAATGTGGTAGGGGCATTACTCAACCCAAAAGGCATCACTAGAAAATGATAAAGTGTTGGGGGTAAAGGCGCCTCTGCCTAGCCGCCTGTGTATTACTACACTGACAATCACAGCCACTGCACACTGCAGGTGGCGGGCGCCCATCACCGTCACTTTATTCATTATTCTTTTAGTGATAGTTTGAATAAAGGAAGGCCCGGTCACACATTGTGACTATTGGAGTTCCCATTTCTAGTCTCTCCTTTTCTTGCTCTTGCTCTCCCGCCATAGCTCTCCCGACAGCCATATCCGACTCCTTCGAGCTCCCGTCACTACCTGGCTTCCCGAGTGCCTTCTCGGCATTGTTGGGCACCTTCAGGGTATTACATCAGAGGTATTTTATCATTTTCTTTAGGGTTTACTTCAGTTCTCATGTCTCACAGGCTAAAAACAAGATTGGGGTAGCCACCATTGAAGCTCCCTTGCTTCATATCTCACTTGCCTTTGAACAAGACTTGCTGAAGCTTGTTTGAGGCCTTCCTTGGCTTTAACCAGACCCCTCCGAAGCTTGGCCACCATTTTTTGCAGCCCCAGGACTAGCACTTATAGTTGGTGGAAACACGGAGCCCTCCCATATGTGTCTTCAGTATTGACAGTCACAACAGCAGCTCTTCCCTCCCATTGGCACTTGGAAAGGCTCCATTTCAAGCATATGAACATGCTTTGATGATTGGTTTTGATGGTTGATGTGTTGGGATAGCATTTGGACTAATTTAACACTGTTTTGGGACTGTCATAACAGTCCATAGGTAATCTATGATAGTGTTATACTATTATTTGATGCTACAGCTTGTTTGGCATTGTCATTTGATGCCCGGTTGGTCCCGTTTGATGCCTGGATGTTAGGGGAATGTATGCCTATTTTTTGGCAACCATTTGGAGCTTATTTTGGTGCTGAAATTTTGAGTTTTGAATAGTAAATCACTATTGTACACAGTTGGGCTAAAGACATTTTACTCATGTATACTTATGCCTATGCTTTTCAAGCTATGTTTCGAGCATATATGGTGATGTATTGACACTTGGGGCTACATAGAGCTTGGTTTTGATTTGGGATCGTTGGTTGAGCTTGAGCTCACTTTGCAAAGCATTTGGATGCTCCGTCTTGGATGTACTTATGGCATGTATGTTGCTTATGTCTGATCGGTCTTGACATGCTTAGCGTATGCTATTACTACATGCTAGTTACATTGTTTGGAGCCTATTGCTACTGGAGCTCAGTCTTGGCTTGACCTTGGATTCTCGGAGCTTACTTGAGCTATTTATTGGCTTGCCAGAGTTGTATCTTGGGATGTACTTGATGTCTTACATGCTTATGGATACTACATAGGGATGCTCTACCGCCTACATGTTCGAGATGTACTATTGATGTATTTTCTTGGACTTATGTCATTGGCACTGTGTCTTGCCTTGGCTTGAGCTCTTGAGCTCGTACATACGGCTTTTGTGCAGTGGGAGCATTCTTGAATGCTTATCAGACATTGAGCAACTGGTACTTTTATGCATTGAGCCGTTACATGCTATTAAGCAGTTACAGACACTTGAGACTTTGGGACTTCTTACCTTTTGGGATGATACATCATATGTCTTGGTTCATGTATGCTTATGAGCTAAGTCTCAGTTTTGGATTCGTATCTTTGTGAATTGACACCTACTTGTGTCAAGTTTTGGTAGTGGCAGGAACACTTTGCCTCGTTGCCTCGGGGGTGTGCCTACTCACTGGCAGATGTTTGTATGGCATACTTGGGTTTCGCTTATCGACCGTCATATGGTTATGCTATGCTCGCATGATGCCGACTTTGGTTTTGGCAGTATCTGATTGCCTTGGGATCCGATTTTGGCACTATTAGCTCTCTTTTACTGAAATCTAAAATTTATTACAGCAAGCATATATGAATGGACTGACATGGATTTTTCATGTTGAAACACTCCGAAATGATGTACTTTCACTAGTACTTGGTGGGTAGCAGATTTGGTTCCACTTTCTTTGCCATTTTTTCTCGATTTTGGTGATTTTTTTGTCATTTTCTGTAGTAGACAGCAAGCAGTTTTGAACTGTCTACAGTTTTCCAGCCTGCATTATGGCAAGTTTGTCCACTGATCATGCTAT
Source organism: Lygodium microphyllum (assembly GCF_053477565.2). Taxonomy (NCBI): domain Eukaryota; kingdom Viridiplantae; phylum Streptophyta; class Polypodiopsida; order Schizaeales; family Lygodiaceae; genus Lygodium; species Lygodium microphyllum. The sequence goes on from NC_141155.1 coordinate 85,272,172, forward strand.
TTTCAACATCATTAAGCTTGATGGTACAAGTTACTCTTATTGGAAGAGCCAGATTTGGCAGGTGTTGGTGCAGAAATCGCAGATCAAACCTTTGAGGTTAAGCGGGCATCTGCCTACAACTATGCTAGATGAGGAATGGCTTGAGCTTGATGAGTTATGCAAGTCCACTATTGTATTGTCTCTCACAGAACAGGTTCACTATAATGTCTTTGAGGAAGAACAGAGTGCATGGCAGTTGTGGGAAAAGATAAAAAATCTCTATGACAAGAAAAGTCCAGCGAGTCAAATGTATTGGCTGAAGCAACTTATGGATTTTTTCATGAAGGAGAATGTGACTATGTCTGCTCACTTGAGCCAGTTCCATGCTATACTCAAGAACTTGACTTCGTAGAATATCACTTTTGCATAGGATGTCACTCCTCTTTTCCTGCTTAGTACTCTTAATGAGTCATGGGATGTATTCCGCACTGCATTATGTGCCTCTACTGCTACCTTGAAATTATTTGATGTTGAGAGTGCTCTTCTGCAGGAAGAAGTTAAGCGTAAGAATTTGAATGTCTCTCATGTGTCTCATGCTATGACAATTAGAGGTAGGAATGATGGATATGGAAATCATGGCAGTGGTAGTGGCTATGGACAGGATTCTAAGAAATCTCGGTCCAAGTCTCATGGGAAGTCACGTAGCAAATCCCATTGCAGGAATGCAGATGTTACTTATCACCATTGTGGGAAAAAGGGCCATATTAGGCCACAATGCCATGAATTGCACAATGAAAGGAGCAAAGATAAGGGAAAAGACAAAGTGAAGGATAAGTCTTTTGATCGCAACATAGTACCTGCAAAGTCCAGTGTTAGAATTGAAGAGATCAATGTTATGCAGCCTGAGAATGTTGATGGCGATGATTATATCCTAACAGCTTCTTCTAGTGCTTCGCAGATGATAGAGATGCACTCTATGTATGCACAGTGTTGGCTCTTGGACTCAGGTGCGTCCTTTCATGTGACACCTTGCCGAGAGTGGTTTCATTCATACCATACTGTTTTGGGTTCTATGCGCTTGGGTGATGATAGCTCTCTTGATATTGTGGGCATTGGTGATGTTAGGCTGCAGCTTTGTTATGCAGGATGTACGTCATGTACCTGCTTTGACACGTAGTCTCATGTCAGTTGGACAGCTTGATGATGCAGGATATCATGTATGTTATGGAGACTCTGCATGGAAGATCACTTGTGACAGACTTGTGATTACGAGAGGTGCCAAGGCTAGCAGTCTCTACCCCTTGATTATATCAGCTTCTTCCCCCTTGATCATGATTTGTCTGTGGGTTCTATCCCACATGTATCTCTTTGGCATGCCCGTTTGGGCCATATGTCTTTGAAGGGAATGAAAATGCTTTCTAGTTTGCAGTACTTATTGCCCCTTGATTATACATGTTTTGATTCATGTGAGCATTGTCTTTATGGCAGGCAGACTAGGTCTACGCATAAGAAGTATGGTAGGCCACACATGAGTAAGCCCTTGGTATTGGTACATTCGGATGTCTGTGGGCCCATGCCTTATCAGTCTATGGGTGGTGCAAAGTATTTTGTTACGTTCATAGATGATTTTTCACGGAAAGTTTGGGCTTATCCCATTAAGCTGAAATCCGATGCCTTGGATGTGTTTTAGAGATGGCTTGCATTGGTCGAGAACCAGTCTGGGTATAGGCTAAAATGCCTAAGGAAAAATAATGGGGGTAAGTATGTCTCACGTGCTTTTGAGCAATTATGTGATGAGAGGGGTATTAAGCGTCAGTTGACCGCCCCTTACACCCCCCTTAGAATGGTTTGGCTGAGCGGATGAATAGAACCATCCAGGAGCGTGTACGCAGTATGCTTAGCCATGCAGGCCTACCATAGAGCTTTTGGGCTGAGGCAATTAGTACAGCTATGCATGTCATAAACAGATCACCCTCTAGTGGTTTGGATTTCCAGGTTGCAGAGGAGATATGGACTAGAGAACCTCCCTCTTATGCGCATCTCCGTGTCTTTATATGTGAGGCATTTTGCCATGTGCCCAAGGACAAGAGAAGTAAGCTGGATTCCAAGAGTGTCAAATGCATTTTCCTTGGTTATGGGGATGCAGGCGAGATGGGTTACCGTCTCTGGGATCCGCAGGCGTGGAAAGTCATCCACAGTCATGATGTAGTCTTCCATGAAGACAAAATGCATAGGCAGCCTGAGAGAGTTGTTGAGATCCACAGGGTCATATTTTAGGAGGAGTCGAGAGTTCCCACACAGCCAGTTGGCCAGCCTACAGCTGTAGCAAATGTTCATGGTCAGGGTGTTGGACAGGCTGTAGAGCTTGCCGTGAGACGGTCTACTAGAGACAGATGTCCACTTGATAGATTTCAGCCCTCGATGCATTATGTCTTGGTTACAGATGCAGGAGAGCCTTTCACCTATGATGAGGCTATGCACAGGGGTGACAGTCACTCTTGGGAGAGGGATATGCAATCTGAGATAGACTCCCTACATAAGAATGACACTTGGGATTTGGTTTCCTTGCCTACGGGCAAGAAAGCTTTGCCATGAAAGTGGGTGTACAAGCTAAAAAGTACCCCTAGACACCCCAAGCCGGTATACAAGGCTAGATTGGTCACAAAGGGTTTTAAGCAGGAGCATGGTGTGGACTTTGACGAGGTCTTTTCTCCTGTGGTTAAGATGACCACCCTGTGCTTAGTCTTGGCTTTGGTTGCTCATCTTGACTTGGATTTATACCAGATGGATGTCAATATGGCTTTCTTACATAGGGACTTGCATGATGAGATTTATATGGAGCAGCCTAAAATCTTTGCAGAACTTGGCAGGCAGCACCTAGTGTGCAAATTGAAGAAAAGTCTTTATGGCTTGAAACAGGCACCTATGGAGTGGTATCATAAGTTTGATGCCTTTATGCAGTCACAGGGCTACAGCCGGAGTGCTATGGATCTGTGTCTTTACGCAAAGAAAACTCGTAATCGTTCTTTATTGATTTTTGTACTCTATGTGGATGATATGCTAATAGTAGGGAAATCTCATGATGAGCTAGATGCTCTTAAGGCTCAGCTCAAGAAGATCTTTGAGATGAAATATCTGGGACATGCCGCTCACATACTTGGTATGCACATTAGACGCGACAAGCATCAGGGACTCCTCTACTTATCATAGAGGGAGTGCATTCATAAAGTCCTTAAGCACTTCCGCATGTAGGACGTAAAGCCTATTGGTTGTCCATTGCCTTCTTATGTGAAGGTATCATAGGCTGATTGTATGCAAACAGATGAGCAGAGGGCCGAGATGGCCAAGATTCCCTATGCATTCGCAGTGGGCAGTCTTATGTATGCCACGATAGCCACTCGTCCAGATATTACCTTTGCAGTTGGTGTTGTGGCACGCTATATGGCAACACCTGGAAAGAAGCACTGGGATGCCGTGAAGGGTATCATGAGGTACCTGAAGGGCACTGCAGATATGTGCATATGCTATGGTAGCCAGGATACAAGAGTTGTGGGGTACACTGACTCTGATTATGTAGGACATGCAGATAGTAGAAAGTCCACTTCCGGCTATGTATTCACCTATGCTGGAGGTGCTATTTCTTGGATGTCCAGGGTGCAGAAATGCACGACCCTTTCTACTATAGAGACGGAGTATATTGCAGCCACTAAGGCTTGCAAGGAGGCCATTTGGTTGGGTCATTTAGTTGCTGACCTTGGTATTGATGCTATCCCTACACTGCATTCGGATTCTATGAGTGCTATTCAATTAGCCAAGAATCCGGTCTTCCATGTGACGACGAAACACATTGAGGTGAGGCATCACTTCATACGTGGGGTCATTGAGGACAAGTTTGTTGATCTTGTCAAGATCTCGATTGACCAGAATCCTACAGATCTGTTCACGAAAAGCCTCTCTACAGAGCACTTTGCCTTCCTCAGAAGGTTGATGGGTGTGGGATGAGATGAGGTCTTTCCTCATCCTGTTGTACATGTGTACATATTGTACTGTCTTTTTTCTTTTTCTTTTCACTCCTCACTGGGGCATATTCGCCTTTAAGTGGGAGGTTGTTGGGGGTAAAGGCGCCTCTGTCTAGCCGCCCATGTATTACTACACTGACAATGACCTCCACTGCACATTGCAGGTGGCGGGTGCCCGTCACCATCACTTTATTCTTTATTCTTTTAGTGACAGTTTGAATAAAGGAAGGCTCGATCACACATTGTGACTGTTGGAGTTCCCATTTCTAGTCTCTCCTTTTCTTGCTCTTGCTCTCTCGCCATAGCTCTCGAGTCCAACCTTCGATCCGTCACTCCCTTTCATAAAGTCCACGATTAGTCCTAAAGGCCATTTTAACCTCGTCTCCCTTCCTCATACAAATTTGATGGTAGCTAGAGCGCAAGTCAATCTTAGTGAAAACGCATGCCCCTTTCAACTCATCTAACAAGTCATCAATTCGTGGGATGGGGTAGCAGTTCTTAGCACATTAGATGCGATAGGCATCAGTGACTCCTCTAGTTGTCACAGAGGGAGTACATTCATAAAGTCCTTGAGCACTTCCTTATGCAGGACATAAAGTCTATTGGTTGTCCATTGCCTTCTTATGTGAAGGTATCACAGGCTGATTGTCCGCAGACAGATGAGTAGAGAGCCGAGATGGCCAAGATTCCCTATGCATCCATAGTGAGCAGTCTTATGTATGCCATGATAGCCACTCATCCAAATATTGCCTTTGCAGTTGGTGTTGTGCACACTATATAGCTATACATGGCAAGAAGCATTGGGATGCCGTGAAGGGTATCATGAGGTACCTGAAGGGCACTACAGATATGTGCATATGCTATGGCAGCCATGATACAGGAGTCGTGGGATACACTGACTCTGATTATGCAGGATATGTAGATAGTAGGAAGTCCACTTCTGGCTATGTATTCACCTATGTTGGAGGTGCTGTTTCTTGGATGTCTAGGGTGGAGAAATGCACGACCCTTTCTACTATAGAGACTGAGTATGTTGCAGCCACTGAGGCTTGCAAGGAGGCCATTTGGTTGGGTCGTTTAGTTTTGCTGACCTTGGTATTGATGCTATCCCTACACTGCATTAGGATTCTATGAGTGCTATTCAGTTAGCCAAGAATCTGGTCTTCCATGCGAAGACGAAACACATTGAGGTGAGGTATCACTTCATGCGTGGAGCCGTTGAGGACAAGTCTGTTGATCTTGTCAAGATCTCGACTAACCAGAATCCTGCAGATCTTCTCACGAAAAGCCTCTCTACAGAGCGCTTTGCCTTCCTCAGGAGGTTGATGGGTGTGGGATGAGATGACATCTTTCCTCATCCTGTTGTACATGTGTACATGTTGTACTGTCTTTTTTCTTTTTCTTTTCACTCCTCACTGGGACAGATTCGCCTTTAAGTGGGAGGTTGTTGCGGGTAAATGCGCCTCTACCTAGCCGCCCATGTATTACTACACTGATAGTCACCACCATTACACACTGCAGGTGGCAGGCGCCCGTCACTGTCACTTTATTCTTTATTCTTTTAGTGACAATTTGAATAAAGGAAGGCCCGATCACACATTGTGACTATTAGAGTTTCCATTTCTAGTCTCTCCTTTTCTTGCTCTTGCTCTCCCGCCATAGCTCTCGAGTCCAACCTTCGATCCGTCGCTCCCTTTCAAGAGAAAGATGGAAGGAGAGGAGATAATGAATGGATTAAAAAAAAAGAGAGAGTGGTGGCGAGGTCCGGTTGATAACCAGGAAATCAGTGCAAATAAAGGCACAAAAATGTGCTCAACATGGAAACATCCTTTGCAAATTGACACTTTGCTTTTGTACCATCTTGTGAAAAAATCATTATATGAAGCAATGTAAAATGTGTAGTCCAAAAGGCTCACATTAAAAAAATGTTGAAAGGAAAAGGAAAGGTCAAACACCTTTTGTCTCATGCTAAAAATTGAAAGGTCCTTAGACCTTAGCCAATGTATGCAAATTTGAATTTCATAATTCAAGAAAGGAAAAGGAGGTGGTTGCATCCGTGGGATTTGAGGAGGTGGGAGGTTGAGGTGGTTACACCCTCTCTCTCTTCCTTTATCTTCTCTTGTCACGGTTCATTTCTCTCTCTCTCATTTTGGCACAACTCTCATCTTTCTTGTTCTTGCTTTCCTCTCTTGTGCTTCATGCTTATCTTTAATGGAGAGTGAGGAAGAGGAAGAGGGTGAGGATGGAAGAATTTCTCTCAATTTCTTGTGTGCCTATCTCTTGTGTGTTTGGAGAGCATGGTTCTTGGTGAGAAAGAAGAGGTTTCTTGCAGGTTTTCATGGCTAGCAAATGTATTTGCAGCCTCTCTTGGCCGGTTCGTGGTTCTCATGGTGCCGTGGCAGGGTGCTCTTCATTTGGTGCACTGGCCGGGAAAGAGGTGGCTATGGAGCTTGCAAGGAAGAGGGGTTTTGAAGCCATTACCATGACAAGAAATGGTGGGAAGATCAAGAACCAATGCTCCACATTGTTACACTTGACAAGTTGCAAAAGAAGATGGTAAATGAATTAATCTACTTATTCCAAAGTTGCTGCTGCTACTCTGATAGCCGGGTGGCATCCATCTATTATTCCCAATATCTTTCTTCTCCACCAATCTCACCTACTTCCCCATCCATCACCTAGTGCATCATGTAGCGGTGTTGCTACAGAATTTCCAAGCCTGCTACCATTCGCTTAATGATGCCCAAACACACACAGCATTGTGCACCAACATCCGGCCAGCCTTGCAGGACCGCAATGTATACTGTTGAGAAAGATGCGTCTACGAAGTGTGGAACAGACGAAGTTCAGCAGCATAGACTCCACCACAATGTCCACTCCGACGTCGTTATCCTACATCGAAGATAGAGCTACAGTGTCCGAATGAGGTGCGGTTCTGCTATCACGAGACTTACTGGCCCAATAGCGTCCATGATGATGATGATGAAGACAGTGATTGCCCAACTGAGACCTCTACCTCAGATGACGACGGTGATAGGTTTGGCTCAGATGAAGATGCTGTGGTGATGGGGCAGAATCCAGAAGCTCCAGAATGACTTTCAGTCACTCAATAATATTCGATCTTCTACGCAACGTCGGATTTACAAGCATGGACTTCTTGCAGCAGCAGCGAAATCGACGGCCGTCATCTGTTTCCATGTTGCGAAAATTTATTGGCTTCTTTTTCTTTCCTTATCCTCCAAGATCAATTTTGAAAAAAAAAAATAAAAAAAAAAGTTAAACCACTTTCCTACAATGCTTTATTCATATGGTTGATTTACTTCTTTCTTGTGCCTTCTCTCACCAAAGAGTTCCCATGCTCATCAATCCACACAAGCCATTACTTTGTTTTGTTTTAGTTTTTCTAATTTATCCTCAATAAAACTTTTCCTCACTTTTCCTTTTATTTATTTTTCGGGTGGGAGAACTTCAATGTTTTATCCGTAGTAAGGGTGTACTTTGATTCCATATCTTTTGTGGGTTTCTAGTCGTGCTTCACTAGTGGTTATCTTTTAGTTCATGCTAAGTGTGATGTCTTTGTGTGCAAATTGTGTGAAAAGCCCTATCTCTTGCGTGATGTATGATTTTATGTGGTATGCTCGTAACCTAGGCTCCCCGTCCTAGTTGTGTGTGTATTTTTTGTGATTATTTTCCTTTCCAAATCCAATGACAATTCAAAGAAGATTGAAGAAAAGAAATGAAGATTGAAGATTGAAGATGAAGTTTTTCAAAGAGCTGATCGTGGTTCTTCTTCAAATTTGTTCGCGGGGACGCTTCACACTTAAGCATGGGAGGAATGATAACCAGGAAATCAGTGCAAATAAAGGCACAAAAATGTGCTCAACATGGAAACATCCTTTGCAAATTGACACTTTGCTTTTGTACCATCTTGTGAAAAAATCATTATATGAAGCAATGTAAAATGTGTAGTCCAAAAGGCTCACATTAAAAAAATGTTGAAAGGAAAAGGAAAGGTCAAACACCTTTTGTCTCATGCTAAAAATTGAAAGGTCCTTAGACCTTAGCCAATGTATGCAAATTTGAATTTCATAATTCAAGAAAGGAAAAGGAGGTGGTTGCATCCGTGGGATTTGAGGAGGTGGGAGGTTGAGGTGGTTACACCCTCTCTCTCTTCCTTTATCTTCTCTTGTCACGGTTCATTTCTCTCTCTCTCATTTTGGCACAACTCTCATCTTTCTTGTTCTTGCTTTCCTCTCTTGTGCTTCATGCTTATCTTTAATGGAGAGTGAGGAAGAGGAAGAGGGTGAGGATGGAAGAATTTCTCTCAATTTCTTGTGTGCCTATCTCTTGTGTGTTTGGAGAGCATGGTTCTTGGTGAGAAAGAAGAGGTTTCTTGTAGGTTTTCATGGCTAGCAAATGTATTTGCAGCCTCTCTTGGCCGGTTCGTGGTTCTCATGGTGCCGTGGCAGGGTGCTCTTCACCGGTGCAACACCATGAGATAGAAAACACTCGGACATACATTGATTTATGGGTGGGTGGGTGGAGACTTTACATACGTTAATTTTTGCTGAGTTACAAGAGAAGAAATCCCTTCTCAAACAATTTAAGAAAGACAAAAAGAATGATAATAAAAACAAATTGTTTGTCGTAACGTAGACAAAATGGAAAATGATGAAGGTTTTGATTTTCAAGATCGCGAGGCGTATCTTAATCAGCGTGTCCCATGTCCTTGCTCTCAATATAAGCTGGCAATTAGACGAAAACATCGATTGTCTATAGAACATGTACGATGCTTCGGCGAGTTTCAATATGAGATAATTGATCAGACGATCTTGGATTTTTAGCAAACGGTAAGAAAAGCTAATATCAATCATGCATTGTACTGCAAGCTAATTGAATACCATATACAAAAAGATTGGGTGTGGTTGGCAAATTTTCTATCTAGGGAGGTGACGTCTCGTCCCAAGGAGGAGTGCACCCTTTGTGGCCAATTAGAAGAGTTCATGGGCGTGCGATGGATGGGCTGCCTAAGCCAATCCACCACTTGGAAGGTACTACCCAATTTATACCATCAATACCAGAGGAGACAGACAGCCTTTGAGACTTACCTACAACCTTGGAGCCTGAGATGGAGGCAATGATTGATGCATTGATTCCTATGGATGTCAAGACTTCTGATCCGCTTAGAGAGGAAGCATCCATACCATTATATGATGGGTGCCAAGTATCTCGCCTGAAGACAATGCTTGCACTCCTAAGTGTGCAAGCAAAATACGGGTGGAGCGATGCGAGTGTGACCGAGGATTAGGTACCTTGTACGTATACTTCATTGATTTCTTTTCGGCACTATCATTAAAAACATTTGTGTTTTTTCAAAGTGTTTTATGATTTTTTTCAAGTTATTGTAAAATATCATATATTACCACTTGCAAACACCATGCCTAAGTCTCGTGATGATGCACGACATGTTTTACGAAAGCTTGGCATGGACTACAACAGCATCCATGCATGTATCAACGGTTGCATACTGTTTTGAGGAGAACACGAGACTATGGAGACATGTCCAAAGTGTGGTTGTCACAGGTATCAATAGGACTTACAAGGGCAAACCATCCTTCAAAAAGTTCTTAGACACTTTTCGCTTATCCCCCGCATAAACTACTTGTTTTATACGTCCGTCATGGCGAGCTTGACAATGTGGCATATGCAGAATAGGTCCACAGATGGAGTTCAACGAATATCAGTGGATTCACGCACATGGAGCCACATTGACTCTACCTTCCCAGGCTTTTTCCGAGAGCCAAGGAATCTTTGACTCGATCTTACAATGGATAGCGTGAACCCATTCGGTTTGTGCTAAACTTCTTACAATGTGTGGCCTATAGTCCTTGTTAATTACAATATCCCTCCATGGCTTTCTACGTAGAAAGGACATCTCATCCTTAGCATACTCATCCCCGACTGCTAAAAGTCAAAAATACAGACGTGTATCTTCATCCATTAGTCAATGAGCTTAAGATTTTGTGGGAGGAGGGGGTCACCGTGCAAGATATGAGCAAGCGCGATGGTCAACGGTCTGCTAATATTCGAGCCATTCTCATGTGGACGATGCATGACTTTCCGGGATTCGAAGGGTGCTCAGGTAAATAGGCTTCCCTTCTCGTTGGTAATATCTATCATAGCTTGTTCAAGTTTGTATTCACTGGATAGAGATGTTTGGACATGTCTGGTTACCTCAGATTATCATGCATGTCCATTGTGCGGGCCACAATTAGACTCCTGAAGGTCACGAACCATGAAGAAGATGGTATATCAAGGACACGCTGCTTTCTTGCCAGAGGGTCATGAACTCAGGGAATGTTTTCTTGGATGACCTCCAACACATATGAATGACCAAAGCTAGTACGAGCTGAAAATGGTCCATGCGGAGTCACATCCAAATAGAATGCGACGGTTCTCAATTCTCTACGAGTTGCCATATTGGACCCACTTACAGATCAACCACTTGTTGGATCCCATGCATATTTTCAAGAACGTGGGTAGCTTGCTATGGGACCACATCACAGGAAAGAGAGACACTATAGGGGCACGAATGGATTTGAAGGAGGTAGGCAAGATGGAGGTGCTTTGGCCGTAGTTGAGTGCTGATAGTCGTGTGCAACTAGCTCGTGCTCCTTGGGTTTTGTCCACTAAAGAAGAGCGCATTATGAAGCAAATAGTCAAGTCTCCAATGGGTATGATACGTTCTCTCAGATCTGCGTTTTCTAAAGATGACCAATTATCAGGGCTAAAATCCCATGATTGGCATAAGATATGTCAGGTTTGTACTACGAATGGATTGTAAGTGGCATGCACATTTTTCTATTTGGAGTGTAGTCATTGTTCATAATGCTTTCTCATTTGTGGCAGTTTGTACTACCGATCGCGATCACAAGTTGGCTTACTCCAGAAATACGCGGGGCCATTTACAGGTTGTCAACTTTAGTGTAATGGATCTCATAGAAGGAGATTAAGACGTCCTCTATTGAATCCACAAGGTGGGGTGCAGTGGAGACAGTCTCTCTCTTTGAGAAATACCCGCCCACTAGTATGCTCACGATACAAATCCACCTTCTTGTGCTTCTTTAGATGAAGTGGAGATTGCTGGACTTGTCCATATACGATGGATGTTCTTCTTGGAGTGCTTCATGAAAACCGTGAAAGGCTTTGTGCGACAATGAGCTCAGCCAGAAGGTAGGATGGCTAAAGGTTGGTTGGTGTCTGAGGCGCTAGTGCATATTTCACAATGGGTACCAACAATGGATTTAGACAACAGTATGCTATGGTCACTGAAGGACGATAATAGACTGACTGGAGATGTGGTGGTTGGAAATGGGATAGAAAAAATAATGGATGCTGCAATGGAGGAGAAAGTGAATCACTTTTGTATGTTGCACCATGCCTCTATGGAGACGTGGCTCGCCAGGTACCAGCAAGCTAGGAAAAATCGAGACGAAGTGCGATCTGAATTTCAACGTAGTATGCGCCATTGATTGATTCGATATCCCGAGGGCATAGAGGAGATACCGTAGTTTATGCCAACACGATGGTTGCATGGGGCTTTGACTGCAATGTCTCACGAAAGGGCGGAGGTCTCAACCAAGGAGTGGGAATTCTCGAGGGGATGTAGTCCAAAGGTGATGACGTGTTTAGGGTTTGTTGTATCTATATTTTATATGTGAGAACTAATTGAGCATTTCAATGTACAACACAAAATATATAGTGCAGCGTGGTCGCACGGACGATGTTTTCGCGTGGAGCATATTCACAAAATGCGCTTCACAATAGACTGTGGCATCATGGCAAGGTTCGAGCAAGAGAGCTGACGATGAGCAATGGATCCAAATACAATTATAGATGAGATGGAGTATTTTGGAAACTTGCAAAGTATTGTTACAGTGGATTACCGTAGCTTCTCCATGATACTATTCGATATGTAGTGGTTCAAAGTGTTACTTGAAGGAGCTAGACTAATAGTTCCACGAGGTCCATTTGGATTTCTCGAAATAGATTTTGAAAAAAAATGAACGGATTTGCGCGACATCTCTGTGTTTCCTGTCCATTGTAAACAAGTGCATGAACTCATTTTTTTGTTAATTGTATTACGACATGGTACATGCCACAATAGTTAAATCTCTCTTATACGTGTTTCTGAAAAGGTAATCTTCTATCCAAACCCTTGACAACCTCGATGGTGATATGTTATACCTTTAGCTCCCCAAAGTGCGAGAGTATATGATCAAAGTGATGTTCCGAGCATAGATGAGGACAATATGCAAATAGAGGGGTTGATATTGCAAGGGGTAAAGGCCGCCGAAAGCTTGGAGCATATAAAGGAGCCAGCATCGGGTAACAATAATGGAAATACAAGAGTGAGAACGAGTTGGACTCATTCTTTTGTGGTGACATGTCTATCGACCTTCCAATTTATGTCGAGTTGTGTCAGGAGATTGACATGGGACCATAGGATACTTCATACTTGGAGCATCCACTTACTCAATTCATTGACTAATCACTTATAAGGGTACATAAGATATGCATTTTAAGTAAAATCATTTTTTAAAGATTTATATTACTGTGCTTTGATTATGTATGATTTAAATTGATTATGCTAACATCATTTTTTATTTGTGCAGGTGACCTTTGTGGATAATTAGATCATCAGGATGAGTCGAGGGATGAGCAATGAGGAGTTACATGATATCTTCATGCTCATGTCTCCAGATCAGATGGTGAGATTCAGAGACATGGCGGACCAGGAGGTGTCTCAAACATCATCAAGCCGCTCTATTAGATCTACTTCGATGTGATCAGATGCTTCAGTTTCGAGCAGATGAGGTCGATGCTCCAGACTTGGGCCAGACGGAGGGAGTACTTTAGGGTCAGGGGGATGCTGCAGAGATACGGATGCAGTGAGTCTGCGGTTGGCTCGGGATATAGGTGCTACTCCTTGCTCTCATGGTGGTTCCAGAGAGCGTGGCTCAGGTGGTTGCTGTGGAGGCACGAACGCGGTGTCTCTGTCTCGTCGTTCCGCTGGAGTTGTGTCACCTTCGAGATTTGTCATACCTATGGGGACATCTACTCTAGTCACTCCGGCTTTTGCTCATAGCCGTCTGCAGGTGGCACCCCTATGGGTGCTCCGATAGATACTACCCTGGTCGGTACACCAGATGTACAGGGGTCTCCTGGATATGCCCAGGAGCTTGGTCGTAGGTGGGAGAGGACCCATCTTAGGCATATCTTAGAGAGATATGCCTACCTTGTAGATGATAGGCTAAGAGCCATCATCATGAATGATGAGGGGAGGAGGGTGATGGCTCGCATGAGAGAGTTGTGCCAACAAGTTTTTTGGCACAACGTCTTGGATCATTGGAAAAACATACCGAAGGGGAGCAAGGACTACATAGTAGCATCCTTGCATGAGGAGTTTCCGGTACCAGCTGCAGCAGATAGGTTTTCTACAGGCTGGATGATGGAGTGCATGTGTGCATATATGTTACACAGACGATTGGATGCACTCAAGGCACTCAAGAGTGGGACTACAAAGCCCGAGTGGCTAGAGGTAGATGACTGGCACCGATTGAGGGAGAAGGCTACAAATTCTCTAGGACGTTGGAGATAACAGCGTGAGACAGCGAGGGCATGACTAGAGGCCGGAGTGGTCCATTATCTTGGGAATGGCAGCTACATGACATATCAGGAGGACTTTATAAGTTTTTTTAATATTTTTCTTGCTTATTTTTTTGCAATATCCTTTGTACTATGATTTAAGTACACTTTTTCTTTATTTACACGAGCATTGTACACAGTGCAGAAACTATTTTGTATGGCCCAAATAAAGCACATAGCTACCTTGCCACAAAAAAAAAAATCCATGTTACCATCGCTATTAGCATCGCAAATTTACTGCACGCATTGTTATTGGCGTCATTATTAGCGTCGCAAAGCGTCGTTATCAGTGTCGCTATTTGCGTTGGTATTATTACGCAAATAGCGACACTGATAACGATGCTAATACCGACTGTTCGATGGCGTCACCAATAACGATACTTTTTGCGACGATGAGGACAAATTTCTTTATTTACATTTTTGTCGCTTTTAATGTCGGTATAAGGCCTATATCTTGTAGTGAAGTGGATTCATGTTTTCTTTTGGAAGTGGTATTGTTACTTGGAGCAATAAGAAATAGTTTAGATTTGCACCATCTAGTATTGAGATAGAGTATAGGGGTGTTGTAGTTGCAACATATGAGGTAGCTTGGCTACAAATCTACTTGGTTATTTGGGGATGCAAGTGAACAAAAAGATTATTATTTACTATAATAGCCTTAGTAGCATTTATCTAGTCAAGAACTCACTATACCATATTCAAACCTAACACACACAAGTCCATTACCATTTCATTCAAGATCAAGTTCCTCTAGTAGCCGATATGTTAGTACACATGATCAAGATGTAGATATTTTCGCCAAGTCCTTGGGAGCTAAGAAGCTCCACCACTTGAGTACTATACTTGGAGTATATGAGCTCATATTCTAGTAGCTGATATGGTAGTACAAAGGATCAAGATGTAGATATTTTCACCAGGCCTTGGGAGCTAAGAAGCTCCACTGTTACTTGAGCACTATACTTGGAGTATATGAGCTCATGTTTAGCTTGAGGGTGCTCAAATCGAGGGGGATTATTGAGATGTCAAGCTCTACATGAAATGGCATCTACTATATGCCTTGATGATGTGGTAGGGCTTTGCTCACTACCACATTGGGTGACCACCATGGAGGATATGCCAGCAGTGATTCAATAGTTGGACTACACCTACATAGTCTAAACTTGGTTATGGAACATTCATTGTCCCACCTCATATATCCTTAGCGGGTTCACACTTAATGAACCATGTATATCAAGGAAGAGGGTATAGCAAGATAATGGATGTGATGAGTTTATGGGTGGCAATATATGAGGATACAAAGGTAAAAAGAGATAGGGAGAGGAGGATCTTTCACACACAATGGCCATTGAAAGTGATGTGGATATCACAATGACCGAATGGGAGTACATTTGCGGATGCTTGCCAAAGGTAAGTATATGTAATGTCTTATCTATATAATATCTATAAATGATGCTTGCCAAATGAAATTATATATAATATTGTGTGTATATATTAATTATGATACTTACCTAATTAATCACTAATGCTTTAATAAAGTGCACAATGTTAAATGCTATGTGACTTGAGGGAAAGGATTTTTGGACTCAAAGGATTGCTGATGAGAAAAATACTTAAGATTATAGAGTTATTGCTAGCTTTGAGGGAGTCAATGGGAATATGGATGATTGATTTGTGAGATATCCATAAGCTTTATTATCAAACCTTCTTATTGTGTGTTATGGATGTTAAGTGGTCTAAGAATATGATGGAAACATGCCCTAATGCAACAATCAAGCATCATGCCAATGGATTTATAATCATCGACTCTAAAAAGCTATGGCAAAGGAAACATGGGACATTGATGTTATCATAACAATATAAGAAAGTGAATGTTATATAGATGTTTGATATGAACATACACAATGAGTACTACTCTTACTTCAATAGATTGTCTTTAAATTGAGCTTTAAACCAATGATAGAGAATAATAGATGGTGACATGTGATCCTGATTTTCTCATTGTTCAAAGGGATATATATGAAACTTTTTTATCCATTGAGTGTATGAATTATGATCCTCATACTAGAGATGATGATGATCATGAACCAAGAGATGTACATGATAATCATTGTGTAGGATATATAGATCATGATAACGCCATCGTACATGAGGATCATTATACACCCACTCTTGTGATTGATGAGAATGATGATGATGATGATGAGCATAGTGACCATACTAGTAGTGAGATTAATTTACTCGTGCATTTAGATATTGAGATGGACCTTGTAGTAAATAGTTTAGTAAGGGTTGATCTCACTATGGATGAGATTTAAGATCCATCTTAATCAACATTATATTTTTGTATTTATTCCATAATTCCATGACTCTTACTTATATTGCATCTCTTATATCAAATTTATTTATGATACACACATTAAATAATCCTAATAATAAATATGATTATTTGCAACTTTACATAAAAACCTACTAATTGTAAGTCTAATGTGTATTTTTAATTGATTTAAATATTTTAATTTTCCTTAATAGTCTATTTTTTCTCAATTTGAGCAATGCAATAGGGAAAAAAGTAAATGAAGGCTTAAATACTCTTCTTTGTTTATCATACCATTCAAATGTTAGTAAACATGTGAAAGTTCACACAGAAGCTATATGCATCTAAATCTACACTTTACAAACTCAGTTGAACACAAATTTAAATATGCATAATATTTATCACAATTATATAGATGTTTCATTAGAATATAGGAGCCCAGATAGCTCAAAAATTCGTAAACAAAGCTTTTTATTGATAGTTAAATGCACTTGTTGGTGCGCAGATCGGATGCTGTATGCTCGCGTAGTGAATGCCGGAAGGTCCCCAAGAATAATAGAACTCTACTTTTTGCACAAATTACAAGGTAAAAAGCATGAACGACAAGAGCAAAAGACCAATTGGGTGCAATCTCCCCCCACGCCTTGTGTGAGCCCTCCACAAAGTATGTATTTTATGTATTATTCATCTTCAAGCTCAAATAATAGCCCAAATTACAAAATAGCAAGCTTTTAGCTTTTGAGTTTGCTTTAACACAAAATAGGAATAAAGCTAATGGACGGTGCCCAAAGAGTCTGGCATGCCCAATACAATGTCCATAATCGTGCGCCCATGTGCATACAAAATAATAATAAATATCCAACACCTCAATAAATAGGCGTGACAAAATATAGGCGCCATGCCTAAGGTATGCGCCCATCAGAATATAATCAATAAATCGAATACTCGCTATCCTCCAATGCTTTCCTCCGCCACTGCTGCTATCTCTACACATCAACTGAAGCATTCACAATCATTAGTAAAATAATACAATTAAACCGACAAAAGTGAATACCTAGCAGTCTTCAGCTGCATAAATAAATCAACTGGTTAGAAATAAATCCTAACCTTAATTTATTATGAGTGCGCACTCTAAACTCATCAACGTTTATTAATTTAATATGCATTTTGTGGAATCACCCGCTATGGAATCACCCATGTACACACTAAATTAATGAAACGCCCAAAAAGGGCAGGTGTCCCCATCAACTTCTTGCACAAAGAATCCACTTTGTGTATGAGCCCCGGTCTTATCAAAGTTTACGGAATCCACCGTAAAACCTCACGAAATCCACCGTGAAATATGCCTCCTGGCATCATACCCCCGGGGTGGGATAGCAATTGACCTTAATTGCTATTAGCTCAATGTGGAGCTAACAGAGTGGGGAAAGCATTTAAGTCTCTAGCGTGCATCCATTGTGCTTCCTCTACAGGATGGTTCTTAAATTTAACTAGATATCTAGAATATCTTCGGCTAGTTCTAGTGGTCATAAAATCAGTATCTATGATAGCTTCTGGTTCAAGTATTTCAGTCTCTTCCTCTAACAAAGGTGGGTTTTCATAAACAGGGTGTACAGGTAATTGGCCTCTAAATGGTATTAATAAACTAATGTGAAATGTGTTGTGAATTTTCCAGTGAGGTGGTAATTCTAACTTGAATGGATTGTCATTAATTTTATGCATAATCCTAAATGGTCCATAGAATCTAGGGGCTAATTTTACAACTGGATGTCTATCTACACTTTGTAGTCTACGTTTTTCTATTCTCAACAAAACATAGTCATCAATTTTGAAATTCATTGCTTGTATTTTCTTATTGGCTTGTTTGATATATGATTGCTGGGCTTTGGAAATCATGTCTTTAACCTCATCAAAAATAGTATTATGCATATTAGCAATATCATCAGCACTCTGAATTCTATTTGACAAAGATGTAATAGGTGTAGATAATCTATAACCATAAATCACTTCAAATGGTGCTTTCTTTGTAGATGTGTGTGGTGTATTGTTATATGCAAACTGTAATAAATGCAAATGTGTATCCCATGTCTGAGGTTTAGAAATAGTATAAGCACATAAAAGATCTAGAATAGTGCTATTAGTGGCTTCTGTTTGTCCATTAGTTTCAGGATGAAATGCTGATGAGAAATCAATCTTTGTACCTAAGTTAGCAAACAAAGTAATCCAAAAGTTGTTACAAAATCTAGAATCACGATCTGAAATAATAACTTTTGGCAATCCATGGTTAGTGAAAACAGTTTTCAAAAAAAATTATGCTGCCTGTGATGCTGTTAAATTTTTCTTACATGGAATGAAATATGCTTGTCCAAATCATATCATGGTTAGATTTAGTATTAGATAAACCAGTAATAAAATCCATAGAAATTTGTTCCCATGGTCTAGACGGAATAGACAAAGGCATAAGTAATCCATACTATTTACCATGATGTCTCTCAACTCTTTGACAAATCAAACATTCAGAAACAAAGTTAGATACATCAGTGTCCATATGTGGCCAATAAAAATCTTCAGTTAATGTACGTAAAGTAGATATGATACCTCTATGACCTTGATATGGGGGACAATGAATCTCATTCAAAACAAAAGACCTGAATGGAACTGTAACACATAATCTCTTTTCATAAAACATAAATCCATCATTATAAGATAATGAATCAATAGGAATCAAGTTATTTTGAACTAATTTATTCCAATCAGCATGAAAAGTAATATCCTGATGATAAGTATCTTTCATAGCAGTCAAAGAATCAAAAGATATAACATAAATATTATGAATGGCAGGTCTTCTACTTAATGCATCAGCCACTGCATTTTCTTTACCGGGTTGATATTGAATGATAGGATGAAAACTCTGAATAAAGGATGCCCATTTGATATGTCGGTCAGAGATTTGGGGTTGGCAAAGTAAATGTCTAATACTTTGCTGATCGGTCTTAATAATAAATTCTAAACCCATTAAGTAGTGTTTCCACTGTCTTAATGCTTGTACAATAGCTAATAGTTCTTTGTCATATGTGAAATATTTCAGTTCAGAGGGTTTCAGCTTACAACTAGAATAGGCTATAGGATGATTGTCTTGCATAAGTACAACTCCTATTCCTGATCCACTAGCATCGGTCACTACTAAAAAGAATGGTCTATTAAAATCAGGCAATTGTAGGAGAGGGGCATGGGTTAATGCATCTTTCAATAAGTCAAAGGATTTCTGTTGATTTTCGGACCAATGATAGGCGCCAATACCTTTCTTGAGAAGTTTAGTCAATGGTAAGGCAAGTAATGAAAAATTACGTACAAACTTCCTATAGAAACTAGCAAGACCAAGAAATGATCGTAACTCATGCACATTTTTTGGTACAGGCCAATTCAATATTGCATCTATTTTCTTAGGGTCAACTTTAATTCCATCAGATGATACTATATGACCTAAAAACTCATTTTTTGTTTTAAAGAATTCACTCTTTTCAAGATTTGCATACAGTTGATTATCTTTTAGTAACTGGAAAACCAATGACAAATGCTCATAATGTTCTTTCTCATTTAGACTAAACACCAAAATATCATCAAAGAAGACAATTACACAATACTGATATTTAAAAAATATACGGTTCATCATTCTACTGAATGTAGCAGGTGCATTAGTCAGTCCAAATGGCATCACTAAAAATTCATAATGACCAAATTGTGTCCTAAATGCAGTCTTGAATATGTCAGACTTATCTAGTCTCACCTGATGATAACCAGACTTAAGGTCTATTTTGCTAAATATAGCAGATCCTTGCAGTTTATCCATAAGGTCATCAACTCTAGGAATGGGATACCTATTCTTTACAGTGATCTTATTTAAAGCTCGATAGTCAATGCACATACGATATGTATTATTCTTTTTCTTGACTAACAGAACATGTGCACCAAATGGAGAACTACTAGGTCTAATCAATCCTCTATTTAGTAATTCCTCAACTTGACTTTGAATTTATTTTTGCTCTATCTGGTTATGCCTATATGGTGCTTTACAAGGTGGTTGTGTACCAGGAATCAAATCTATCTTATGGTCTTCTGGACGTGAAGGAGGTAAACCAGGTGGTAGGTCTTCAGCAAAACAGTCTTTAAAATGTGCAAGAAATTCTTTATGCCTAGGATGCATATGATTTTCTTTTACTTGCAATTCATTCACCCAAATGAGATAGGATTTACTACTCTTGCGTAATGCACGTTTAGCTTGAGTATGCGAAAGCAGTGAAAAAGTATTAGATGCATGCATACCATACAATGTAATATGTTTTCCTTAAAATTTAATATTAATTGAATGTGTGGAATAATCTATATCTGGATTATACTAATGATGCCAAGGCATACCTAAAATAATGTCACTCGATTGTAATGGAACAACTAGAAAATTTCTTCTTTCAGTGTATTGACCAATTTGAATTTCTAAGTCATGCACTTCCTGTGTACCATTATACCTAGTGCCTAAGAATGCTGCTTTGATGCGATAATGCATAGGTACAATCTGTAATTTCAATTCTTTTACTAGCTTTGCTGAAATAAAATCATGAGTACTACCGTCATCATGCAAAATAATCTTTTCCTTTCCATGCACTAAACATTTCATAGTCAATAAAGAATGTGGAGTTGGCATACTTGGTAAAGTATTCGAAGTAGTAGTAGTGTCATCCTCATCTTCTGTGAAATCAGGCATATCTTCATGTTCTTCATCGTCCATTGCTCCAATGTAGTTGATATGGGTAGGTGGCTTCTTCGAATGGAAATTTACTGCTAGATATCTAGGCTGGTGGCATTTATAGCATACTATAGGTTTGGCTTTGGTTACATTGTTTGCAATGGCAGGAAGTCTAGGGACATTAGGATTTGGCTGTGGAATAGGCTTGGGGTTTTGATTAACATTGGATGGTAAAGCAGGTGGTTTTGCCCAATTTTTACGGAAAGATGATGAAGTGAAATGACCTTGATTAAATCTTCTAAAATTTGAGTTGAATTGCTTAGATCCATAGTTACCATTGGCTTGGAATTGTTGTGGATGTCTTTCTCTACCTCGCAGCTTGTCTTCAGTATCGTGGGCTAATGAAATTGCGTCTTCAAGAGTAGCAGGCTTGAACATGTTAACTTCAGCATAGTAATGCCCAAGGAGTCTAGACATATACTTGCACTTGTGTGTCGCTTCAGGTACGTCTTCAAGCATGCGCAACTGGAGTACTGCATTCCAAAAATGCTCTGTATGCTGAGGAATAGGCTCACGATCCCGTTGCTGAAGAAGATCCCATTGCTTCATGGATTTCTCATGAAATTGTGAAGGAAGGAAATTTTGCATAAACTTCTTCTTGAAATTCTCCCAAGTAGTGAGACAATCTATACTCTTGCGTACCACAGTCCACCAAAGAGATGCTCTATCCACTAAATGATTAGTGACACACTTGATTTTATCTTTTTCTGCATAGGTTTCCTCATGAAAGTAGTCGCCAAACTGACTAATGAATGCAAGAACAGTTTTTCCTTCTCAAGTGTCATTGAAAGTACGGAATTTGAAATTTCTTTTACTTATCTTTGATTCCTTGCGGATAGTTTGAGCTTCGAGAGTCGCGTGGATGGTACGTCGATTAAGATCTTCAGATTGAGGTTCTTCTTTGTCGGTAGATGATCTTTGTAAATTTTCCAATTGAACTTGCAATGCTTGCCTAGCCCTTTGTTCTTCATCCAATTGTATCATAATTAAGTCCAGCTTTTGCTCCATCGTAGGTTCAGGTAGGTCGCCTTCAGCCATTAAATCATCCATATGTGGTTCCGTCATCCTGCAAAACTCAAAAGACCTTTCACTCTCAAAATCAAGTTAGCGGGATGAGCGTAGCTCAAGTTCGGGAATACAAGGCTTATATATTTTTGAGCGTGGCTTTCACAATCTTCGAAAAATTTGCGTTTTATCCTTCTTCGTATGCTGAAAATGCTTCAGCAAACCGGCGTATGCGTAGAGTACCTTCCAATGAACAACTTTGCAGTTCGGAGTTTCTGCGCAGGAATAGCCCTTCTACGAGTTTTGAACAGAAGTCAGTTTTGACTCCAATTGATTTGTCTGACTTGCAGAGTACCAGACTAATGTGACTTGCAGAGTTTGTAGACTTGTAGAATTTGGTTGCTTTATGGAACTTGCAGAACTTTGACTTGATAGACTTGCAGAATCTGATTGATTGTGTGTGACCTATGTAGCTTATGACTTAGCTTAGTAATGTAACTTATGGCTTACTAAGCCCAATCTGATTTTGAGGTATCGCGGCATGCTGTCGTCGCGTTTGAAGACGATGAGTTCATACTAACGCCACCCGAATTGAAATTTTGGTTAGTAAGCTTCTTAAAGATTAATACTAAGCTTTATAATTTTTTAGTTTTAAGCTTTTTAAGCTTATAGTCATGAAACTTATCTCTGGTTCTTGACGACTTGTATGTGAGGATGTAGGAGTGGTCCTCCGCCTCTGCAGACCGGTCCTTCACGATCCGGTGATGGAAACAGGGGTTCTTGATCGCCAGGAATCTGCCTGTATCGACCGTTCGCGACGAGATTAATCGTAGAGCCCGATCGTTCCAGGAGCTCCGCCTTCGCACAAGATGGGTAGCGATTGGAAGCTCTTGATCTCAGCTTCGCTCTGATACCACTGGTGCGCAGATCGGATGTTGTACGCTTGCGTAGTGAATGCCGGAAGATCCCCAAGAATAATAGAACTCTACTTTTTGCACAAATTACAAGATAAAAAGCATGAACGACAAGAGCAAAAGACCAATTGGGTGCAATCTCCCCCCATGCCTTGTGTGAGCGCTCCACAAAGCATGTATTTTATATATTATTCATCTTCAAGCTCAAATAATAGCCCAAATTACAAAATAGCAAGCTTTTAGCTTTTGAGTTTGCTTTAACACAAAATAGGAATAAAGCTAATGGATGGTGCCCAAAAAGTCTGGCATGCCCAATACAATGTCCATAATCGTGCGCCCATGCGCATACAAAATAATAATAATTATCCAACGCCTCAATAAATAGGCGTGACAAAATATAGGCGCCATGCCTAAGGTATGCGCCCATCAAAATATAATCAATAAATCGAATACTCGCTATCCTCCAATGCTTTCCTCCGCCACTGCTGCTATCTCTACACATCAACTAAAGCATTCACAATCATTAGTAAAATAATACAATTAAACCGACAAAAGTGAATACCTAGCAGTCTTCAGCTACATAAATAAATCAACTGGTTAGAAATAAATCCTAACCTTAATTTATTACGAGTGCGCACTCTAAACTCATCAACGTTTATTAATTTAATATGCATTTTGCGGAATCACCCGCTATGGAATCACCCATGTACACACTAAATTAATGAAACGCCCGAAAAGGACAGGCGTCCCCATCAACTTCTTGCACAAAGAATCCACTTTGTGTATGAGTCCCGGTCTTATCAAAGTTTACGGAATCCACCGTAAAACCTCACGGAATCCACCGTGGCACGGAATCCACCGTGAAATATGCCTCCTGGCATCACTTGTAAATGGGCATTAGGCACCCACATCTCTGCTTTGATTATGTTGTAGTGTTGGTTTGGTGGTCTTTTGAAAAAAAATGTTTTGGGGGTAGAAAATAATCTAGCTTGTAGATATGGCACATTTAGAGAGTAGTAAAGTTATATAACTCTTGTAGCCACATCCTACTTAGGAAGGTAAAAATGGTAGGTACTAGGGGCAAAAGAAGGAAACATCCCCTACTAGGATCCCCTATAAAATTAGGGTGAGGCCCAAGAATATAAGGGGGCTAAGGAAGAAATAGACATGCTTTTATGACTAGGGAAAGGGGACTAATCCAAGGTAAAGATTTTGTGGTCCATTACATATGAGGCCCTCTAGAAAGGGGACTAATCCAAGGTTAAGATTTTGTGATCCATTATATATGAGGCCCTCTTCAATTCCATAGTTTCTCTAATGGTATTATTTTTGGAAAAGTTTCACCTTTTCACCAAAAATAGGATCCCCTAAGGATAAATGCCAAATAATATGTTATTTTAACACCCAAAGCACGTGTCATTTAAGATTTAGAATATTGATATTTTATCACCTTCAATTATAATGCTAAAATATGGAAAATCATTTGATATATGTGAAAACCACATAGAATTTATGAATATATGTGACAAGTTACTAGTAAAGTTGAGGAATTTTCTATACAATTTGCCATTGATAGTCAAGACATATGTTTCAAAAAGACACAAATTATTGATTGTTGCCACTATTGAGTTACCTAGAGTCACTAAGTAACATTAGAATATAAACATTTGTAAGATATAAGCAACATATATGAGCATACACAAACCAAAAAAATCTCATGACGCTTGTACAACAACACTAAAACATTTACACTCAAAGATGTAGCGAAGATTATGCACTTTATAAATCTAAAATGAAGTCTGACCTTGAAGATACTTTCCTAATAAATACACCTTTGTGGAAACTACTTTTCTCAATATGAATCTCTTTAATAAAATTTAATTGGTAGAAAAACGTGACCTTAAATGTTCTATTTTAATGTACAATCCACATGGGATTAACAATGCTAAGAAATCATACACTCTTGTAGCCAACTTAAAGTTAGTCTCCACATTACGTGGAAAACTAACTAGAAGTCATAAAGGAGGTTCTTAAAAACTTCCGTGTGTTGTGATGTGAGTGCAAGTGAGACACTGATACCACCATCTCTTTCTAGTCTAGGTAAGAGAAATGCAAGTCCTTCAAAGCTTATTCCTGCAGGACCCATGAATATCGGCTTCCCCCATCCAAAGTTTGCCTCATAAATGGGTAACCTAACCCAACTGGTGATTCCTAGATTTGGAGATCGGAATGTATGGGCTCCTCTCACAAGACCATACAAATCAGATTGCAGTTCCAAGTAATCCAAAGCCGAACGTAAATATTCATTGTCCATTTGATTGAGGGCCTCTTTAATCTTCTTAGCACCATATGCCAATGGTTGATCAATCAAGTCCCCTACCATGGCAAGGGGTGATGTAGTAAATATCACATTCCCGAAATAGTGCATTGGCAATGGTGGAATCAACCTTGACCTTCCATCAGTAGCAATGTACAACTTGGTTTCCTGGTGATGAGAAAGTTGTCTTGCTTTGGAAATACATTTCCATACATGGCAAGCAACAACTTCAAATGTGCTGAACTTTTCACATACCTTAGTCTCGGATGTTGCTTTCCTTTGCAAAATCATGATCTGGTCCTTGGTTAAATAAAAAATACATTGGGCTATTCCATGATCATAATTGCTCATCTTCAAATGGGAATTAAGTAAAGGAGGTGGAGATTGATACTCTATGTGCACAAAGGAGAGAGTTGGTGGGTCTCTTGCTTTGAGAAGGGTCCTATCTATAAGAGGAGATACTTTGATGTAGTTACACCCTTGTGCAAGGTAAGCCCAAGTGTTGATGAAGTGCAACCCAGATGTTCCATCTGCAACATGATGCTCCATGCCGACACCTAATGTGGCATTGCCACATGTGAAGAATGTGATCTGCATACAAACGAATGCAAATTAGGAAGCTGTGTTAGTGAGGTATTGGGTTCATGAGAGAGAGAGAGAGATCGCGAGCGTGCGACTGATAGTACCTGCAAGACCAGGAGGGGATAAGCGCCAACGCCCTTTGTGTAGTCGATTGAAGGGATGAGGCGTCGGAGGGAGAGAGTGGGGGAGAAGTCACCCGCAAACTCACGCATGGCGACGTCCGCGCGAGCCTCGACGAGGAGGACGCCGCGGCCGTTGCAGTCGATGCAGAGGCGAGGCGGGCGGCCAGTTGCGACGTGAGCGTCCTCGTCGTCGACATATCGAAGGCCGCCTGCCATGGGGTAGAAGGGGACCAGGGCCCGCGCCAGGGCCTCTGCCATCACGTCCCAGCTGAAGAATGGCGCCGCTCCTGCGAACTTAGCGTTATCAGTAATATCGCTGCAGCCGCCGCCGCTCACGTGACGTTCGTAGAAGTACACGCTGGTCGTGTGTATGTTGGGGATGACCATGTCCAGGTTGGAGTTCCACAGCATCCTGTTCGGGGTTGCCTCCGTCGGGACCACCATCGCACTCCTCGTTATCGCGATGTTCGCCGTCGTCCCGGCCATCTCTCTCTCGCTCGCTTGCTTCGTCGCCATCTCTCTCCGCCTCGGTCTCTGCCTCTTTCTGATCTATCTGTGGTACTATGAAGCTGCCACAGTATCCATCAATCCTTCATGTCTATCACAGCTTCAATCAATGATCCTTGAATACCCATTCATATTATAAGTTTGCAGAAACGCTTACCTGTGCGGCAGATACCGGCTGTTCCCGCTTGCCAAACAACGCAACGTCCGCGCTGGGATGTATCAAAACACGCAATACAGTCTCTAGTTGTCATTTTATATGCGGGATTACAAGATTTCTGCCGACCCCATGAATCGAGTAAATAAATGAACTGCAAGGAAACTTTGTCAATCCGCATGTGCATGTGGTCATGCAGCTACAACGAATAAGATTTATGACTCATTAATTGGTTATCGCAGCAAAGGGTTTTTATTAGGGATGATGTAAGTGTTGGTAATCAAAAGTTCATTTACCATTGAAAAAAAAACAAAAAATAAAAGTTTGGTAAGAAATAATTGATTAATATTGACTAAAATAATCGAAGCATAGACTTATCAAGAGTTATATTAATGTTGACAAACTCGAAAATATAATGTAGCAAGCAAAAGTTTATTAGACCCGAGAAAAAAAAAAAACAAAGGGACCTCTAAACTTCAAATGGGGAGATTTACTAATGAGCAAGGGTTTATTAAACCTTAATACAAACAATTAGAAGCACACTTAGCCTATGTCAAATGAAATATTGAAACTTGGAAGTCCTACTTAACATGTCTCAAATGCTACCATCAAACCACACAATATTAATGATGCAAATGCTCATATTTTGTACCTAAATAATGGTAGTTGTTTATGGCCCTTTTAACCCCATTGTAAGAGCTTGAGATGCACCAAAAACATGGTCAAGACTCAAGAATGAAAATGCCTATTCTCACCCATTTTATTATCACTCATATACTGTCTATATTAGTAATATACATACACCATTTTTTTGTTTGAATATACATGCAACATTAAAAAAAGATTAAAAAGTTAGTAACCAATACTTACATTGACCAAAGTCATAAATGAAAAATATTTTAGGTTCAAAAGGTTTTAAACTAAGACTTGCATTGTCAAAAGGTGCAGACTAAAATATTTAAGTTTTAAAAGTTATATTTTGACAAGTGCATTTTCAAAAAGGCATATAATCATAAAGGTTAAGATATCCATACATAGGTGGGGTTAGAATATGTGTTCACGGATGAAACAGAATTATGTATCTTAGTACATACTACCACTAAACCACTCACCTTCTCGTCTCGGGGATGAAGAAACATATGCTGAGAAAGACAAAATTAAATGTGTCACTAACCATTTAGTTGATCGAGCATCCTTATGATGGACTTTGGTCCGCAAGAGCATTGATTGTCCCATTACCTGGGAGACTTTCCAAAAGAAATTTTTGCAGAATTTCCTTCCTCCTCAATTCCATGAAAAAGCCATCAAGCAATGGGATCTTCTACAGCAAAGAGATCGCGAACCTATTTTCCAATACACTGAACGTTTCTGGAATGCCCTACTGCAACTACGCATACTCGAAGATGTACTTGAAGCAACTCACAAACGCAAGTTTATGTCTAGCCTACTTGGACATTACTATGCTGAAGTCAATATGTTCAAGCCAATAACCCTTGAAGATGCAATTTCCTTGGCTCATGACATTGAAGACAAAACTTGAGGAAGAGACAAGCGACCAAAACAATTTCCAACTAATGGATACTATGGTTCTAAACAATTCAATTAAAATTTTCGAAGATTCAATCAAAGTCATTTTCTTCCATCTTCATTCTGTAAGTCTTGGACACGACCACCTGCTTTGCCATCAAACACCAATCCAAACCCTAAGCCATCCTCATAGTCAAATCCTAACATTCCTAAACTTGCCATTACCAATAATGTATCTAAAGCCAAACCCATAGTTTGTATTTTGTAACAAGAAAAGTAATGCTGTATTATGTAGTCCAACAGCCTGACTGATCAAAGCCCTTAGTAGGACCTGTGGGCACTCTACAAGACCTGCACCTCAGTTCTTGGGAGTAGTTATACCTCTGTAAATGCAAACAAATTGCTTACAACACCCTGTGAGGGTTAAGAAAGGGTTTGCAATGGATCAACTTGTCAATGCATGACTGAAGGGTCATCCCACGTGGCATAATACATTGCCCAGTCATCCAAATTCACTGTTTTTATCCTTATTCCAAAATTGACCATGTCATAAGAATCTCTTAGCACAATTTCCCCGTGCATAGGCATCTCTCATACATCCCAAGCATTGCATTCACTACCATTGACTGCATATGTATTCTCATGTCTGCAAATACATCCTCAATAAAAATTTCCATACATTTGCAGTCGGTAATACATCCATACATTAGTGCCAAGTCAATATCTCAGTTCTTCAAGTGGGCACATGCACCTGTAAGAAACTTTGGACTCCGGATCACCGAGAGGTGGGCAAAGTTTCCCCCGGGCCGGGTTGTGCACCCCTTCAGGGTCTTTGATGGCAAGGGGGGGTCACCCCTCTTTTGTCTTGCCACCTCGCCTGGCATCAGGCTTTTTCCTCACCCGGAGTATACATGCAGACATTACCGCGCAGTGACTCACTGCCAACTCACCTCATTTACAATGGATTTTCAAACATTAATATTTGCTCAAGCAATCATCACAAGTCAAGAGGTTAGGGTGAGGCAATCAGTAAAATAATAGTGAGAATTTTCAGCATAGAATGGATAATTCAGAATGCAAGGAAGCCTAAGAGAGAACTGAAATTAAATTGGCAGCATGTAAGCATTGAAATCTTGAAGAAAATGCATGATTGACTACTTGAATCTCTTCCAACAATAGGCTTTTTAGGCTCAGCAAGAGGATGAAATTAGAAGAGATCTCAAGAGTCAATTACCTCTTTGATTGGTGAAGACGGGCTAAGAATCAATGGCCAGTGTCCCATGATTGGTCTCCAATGGAATGAAAGGTTGAACTTCAATAATTCTTAGCATGCCTTGAAGATCATAGAAGAAGAATGCCCCAAAATCTGACCCCATAATGCCTTCCCGTGCTCCAAAGCTCTTTCAATTGGGTAAACAAGTTCCATTGATGGCAAGGAGTCCAATCTTGAAGCCCTCGGACGAAGAGAACTTGAAGAAATTGAAGGTTGTGGTCTATGGCTATGGCTGCCCCAAATGTCCAACTTGCATTCTTGCCTCCATCTTCAAGTACGTGCCTCTTGATTGGGACCAAGGAAGGCGAAAGCCCTCAAGAATCAGTGAATGTTGAAGCAGAATCCATGGTTGTCCATGGCCTACACCTGTTAGGGTTTTAGAGAATGAAGGATGTCCAAGAGGATGAAAAGGTGGCTTCAATCTTGCAAGAATCAACTGCTAGATGATGAGGAAGAAGGCCAAAATGAAGGAGAGGCTTGGTATGCTACTGATTTTGCTCAGGATGTTGCCCAAAATTTACACTGCAAATTACGGGCTATGCACAGGGAGGAAGGAGGCAGCTCAGTCATTCAAATAGGTATTTGAAATGAAGCACATGGCCCCTTAGAATCTGTGGTAGAAGGCATTTGATCTTTGGAGATGGGAGGAAGAAGATCTATGCTGTTGTTTCTCCTCCATGGAAGCTTGGTAGGAGCTTATGAATGAAGAAAGAGAAGACTGCATATGAAAAGTAACCAAGACTAGCTCTTCCCTACTTCTTGTGACCACTGTTTCTAAAAATTTACCTTCAAATTTGGCCTAGAATGCCCACGGCCTGCTAAAAGAGGTGTTTCAGCCTCCAATCTTGGTCCAAGGACTCCATTAATGCTCCTGGCTGATGTCCTCTTGGTCCTTGACCAGTGGCTCTTCAGTGCTCCTCCATTTTTGTGCCTGCCGCTATGTACCCGAAGCTTCTTGGATTTTTAAACTCAAAAGGATGGTACCTGAGCATGTAAGGTAACTAAATGGATTAGAACTAGAGCTCTGATACCACTTGTCATGAAGAGGACAGAAGAGAAAGAAGAAGAGGAGAGAGAGAGGATGTAGAAGAGAGAGAAAGGCTGCAAGAAGAGAGAGAAAGAGAGTGACAAGGAGAGAGAAAGACTAGAAAAAGAGAGAAATACAGAAAGAGAGAGAAAGAAGCCATGAGAGCTTGGAGAAGGAGATGAAGATAAAAGTAGACTTGTATTATAATCTCATGGTCAAAAATCAAGTCCCTAACACCTTATATACCATCCAATATAGCTAGTATTTTTCCATTATTAAATCCCCCTCTCTTATAGTAACCCCTTTATATGGGACTTTTGTATGTAAAAAATGTGTGAAAATGGTATTTTAAAAATCCCTTATATTGAACCCATATGATACATACATATATTTATGACTGACCTCCCTCGGATCATCACTCAATTTCACATTTTGCTCCAATGGTACTAAAAGAGACTTACATGCTATCATACCAAATTTGGATAGCATATCCACACCATATTTCCTTTGGGAAAACCATATACCATTATTAGATCTGATCATCTCAATACCAAGAAAGTACCTTAGCTTACCCAAATCCTTCATCTCAAACTTCTTCTTCAAAAAGTTCTTAACTTCAACAATCCTATTGTCACTGCCACATGTAATAATCAAGTTATCCACATAGATGACTATGATGGACTAAACCTATATCTCCCATTCTCACATGAAGTGAGTGATTAGCATTAGAAATTTAGAAGCCAATATTTACAAGACACTCTCCAATCTTGTTAGACCATGATCTAGGTGCTTACTTCAGACCATAGAGCACCTTCTTTAACCTATACACATATGTAGGATGCTCTAAATCCTCATAACTTGCTGGTTGCTCCATATACACCTCTTCTTGGAATTCAACATGCAAGAAGGAATCCTTGACCTCCATTTGCTGCAAACTCCAACCTTCAGTTGCTACCAAAGCAATCACATATCTAACAAATTCCATCCTAGAAACTAGATTGAATGTCTCTTCATAATCTATGCCATATGTTTGAGCATAGCCTTTTGTAACCAGTCTAGCCTTATACTTGCTAACCAAACTATTTGCATTATGCTTGACCTTGTAAACCCACTTATAGCCAATACCTTTCTTGCCCCTAGGTAAGGGTATGAAATCCCAAGTCTTGTTGGTTTCTAATGCAGCCATCTCCTCATCCATTGCTGCGTCCCTCCCGCATATCCCAATGAGCACGACCAATAGCATCCTCAAAATAAGTGGGCTCAACATCCTCAATTACCTTCACCATATAAGTATAATAGTGAGCTGCCTAACCTTCAAAATCTTTTGATAGGGTATCTGACCCTACTAGATATGCATACCATTGGATCACTCAATGGAGCCCTTACATTACTATGTACTCTCTGTACACGTAGTGTCTTGATGACTAACGGAATACTAAGCTCATCATCCAAACTCTCTGAACCACTAGAATCTCCATCAAATCCCAAATGACTACTAGATGCATAATTACCATCCAACACTTTCTTCTTTCCTTTGTCTTTACACTACAACACTTGTAGATCCACCTGAAGATGTGAAACTACTTCTTAGTCTCCCAAACTAAGGGCTAACTGTAGGTGTAGCACCAAATGAAGTTTTTGGTCCACTAAGACTATGAATCATCATCATCAATAAGCATTTCATCATCGCTACCAAAGGATATGTAATGCTCCTCAACTTCAAACCATACTCTTTGACAAACATTTTCCCTTCTTCAAAGCATTTAACTCTTGCTTGAGTTGAATCTTCTATGCCTTTGTATTTATTGAAAATATATTTTCAAAAATTTGTCCAAGCTCCATATGAAGTTTATGCTTTCCTAATATATCACAGCATAGTATTATCAATGACTGTAGATAGACAATACATCTTCTTTTTATCCTTTGCATTCCATTCTTTCCATGCCTTTTATTCATTCATAGTCATAGGGTTACTCAACTTTGGCTCCTTTTCTTCACCGAAAACAAACTCATAAAGACCTTTAAACCCAATAAGGAATTTCGTCAAACAAAACTTCCATGATTGTAATTATTTTTTTCTAGATTCTCAATGATGGGGTTTCCACTATTCTTTGCCATTATCACAAAAGTGATACAAAATAGCAAGCACATTTTTTGCAACCTTTCACAACAAGTACACAGTATTATACCAAGCAACCTTTTTTATTGATTGCTCAATAATGGATGTAATTTACAACCTATTTGTAGATAAAACTTATGTTTGCTTCCTAGCAAACACCTCAAAAATTATAGATTTAAAATCCATAACCTATGCACCCACTTTCGCTTGATACAAGTGGAATTGCAATATACCCTGAAATAGCTCTTTGGAACCTTATATGTCTAAAATAAGGCCCGAAACAATCTCAAATGCCTAAAAAATTAGCAAGAAATTCTAGAATGGGAGAGCTTCTTACCCATTTCTTGCTTCCTTGAATCCTTGCTTCTTCTTCTTCACTTTAACCTTCAAAACCAACCTCTTTTAGTGTCATCACTCTGATACCCTACTAAGAATCGTGTGATGGGAGGACTTGCTTGAGCTGATGTGCCAAACACACATGATACACACAAGATGAATCTCACTCAAGAATACAAGAAGAGAGACGGAGGCAAAAATATTTTCTTGTTGATTTTTTCTTCTCATTTTTCCACACACACTACAATGTACAAAAAATATGGATAAGATACAGCATAAAGGAAAGTGGCCTACTAAGTCAAACAATGTATAACTAAATATATTAATCAATTGATGCTATAACTATGTGAGTTGTAGGTAGGTGCAACAAACTAAATATAATAAGTGATAGGTCAATGGCCATATGAGGATCATAATGACCACCAAGATGCTAAGTGTAAACGTGTGGATCCATCTAGCTAGGCATTCCATCATCAATTTCTGCACGTGTTGAGCTTGCCATCTCAACACCATATACATTATGCTTGATTTTATAGACCCAATTACATCCAATAGCTTTCTTGCCCTTAGGTAGCAGTGGTCCTAAATTCCAAGTCTTATTTTCCTTTAATTTAGCCATCTCCTCATCCATTACTGCATCCCAATGAGAATGACCAATAACATCGTCAAAATAAGTGGGCTCAATATCCTCAATCATCTTTACCATATGAGCATAATGGTGAGTTTCATAATCTTTAAAACCAAATCTTTTAACATAGTAAATTTCTCATTTTATGATTTTGCCTACCCATCTCTTCATCCTCTTTTACCCATTCCTCTTCTATCTCCTACTACTATTTCTCAACCTCCTTAGTTGGTTAGTGGATATGAAGGATTTGATCAGCAAATTCCAAGAAGAAGAGGATGGAGATCAACTGATTCTCTTATGGGACCACAAATTAATTGGCCATTAATTCGAGGGGAATGGACAACTGCTAGTCAAGCATACCAAAATTATATCCGTTTTGCCCAACAATATTCACAATCTCCAGATCCTTTGATGAGATTGACATTCCATTTTGCTTGGTACCTAGCATATATGCATAAGCATTCCCATAATGATCAAAAGGCATCCTGAATTTATATATGAATGTCAATGTGAACATTTATTTCCAACAATTAGATGTTCTATATTTTCATGCCCTTTGTCTACCTAGTAGATATCTTGTTTTGCTAGAAAGGATGTGATGCCTTTAATTCTTTCACAATCCTCCCAAATCTTTTGTAGATGAATCCTTATCCATGGATCATTTTATTTATCATCAAGCTTTCAAAAGGGATCATCTTCACTGATATTCCTGGATGTATCTTCTATGCTTCCTAATAATATATCTCTCTTTTGGAGGTGCCATTCATATGGTTGTTTTGTGTTTGTACTGTATTAATTTTTATGTGATGTTGGTTGAATGTTGGATTTGTTCAAGAAATTTATTTTCGACTATTGACACTGATGGTGATGGTAGATGGAAAGCCTACGATGCAAAGCTGAGGAACCTCTTATATCCTTTACAAATTTGTAATGACTTTCTATTGTTTATAAGATGTGTTACTAGATAACGATGTTTTCCTTTAGTTGTATTCTTTCTTAGACACAGGTGACATGTTGGAGTAGTGGTTGGGTGATTATTGAAGATGCTAAAGAAGATCAAATTGAGATCTTTACTGAACTTATATTCTTCTTTTCCTTGGGTTGCGAGGACGCTTCCGTTCTAAGTGTGGGGATATGTTGAATGCTGAAACGACTAGATTTTTTGATTGATTTTGTTGTTTTTGAGGCTTGAATGGTTGATTTTTAATGGATTTTGAGTGATGTTTGGTTGTTTTGGAAGTGTTTTGGATGATATTGATTATGTTTTGGAAGCTCATAATGATTCTTAGTAGAAATATGAGGATCTGTGATGTTCTGATAGGTTCTATTAAGGTTCCGATACCTTTTGTTCAACTTCTGTTTTATTCTCATTTTCTTCTAAATGAAGCATGGATTGATGATTTATGAAGGTTTAGGTCTTTTGAAAGCTTATTGAATAGTTTTTGATATTTTGGAATGGTTTTAGTATGAGTTAATGAGGTTTTGATGTTCTCTGATGACCTTCTGTTAACCCTCTATAACCTTCTGTAGAGCCACTATTCCTGCTCTATTCCTGTTCTGTCCTATTATGTAGATCTTCTGTAAGTGTTCTATGGAATGTATGTGTGAATTCGGAAAAGTATTCTAACTTTTGGAAAGGATGAATATAAGTTCAAAAGAGCTAAAACAAATGGAAGAAGTAGCTGAAGACTAAAGAGAAGACTGAAGTGAAGTGACAGTAGTGAGTTATGAAGAGACATTGTAGTGGCTCTTGTGACCTTTCATATCAAACACACCTATTGGGAGGGGCATCCTTCTTAGGTCGTGGATATAGTCATTATTAAGTATTGTAGTAAGGATATAATGTATTATTGATTGAGAGAGAAAGAGAGAGTCAGATATAGCCAATTCTATCAAAACAATGTATTCTTTTATGAGAGATTGAGAGAGAGAACTATGAAGACAATGAAGATGAATACTATGTGATTATTTCCATTCAAAAGTGAATTTTGTGTTTCTTTTTTGATTGATGGATTCTATGAAGATGTTGAAGATTATGGTTGATTCTATCAAATCCTTGGGAGATATCTGCTATGATGCTACGTGAAGATTTATTATTTTCCTTGTTGTGGTTGTCAAAAGAATGAAACAAAAGCTTGTTGATGCTACAAGATAGATTTTATTGCAGTAGAAACCTCTTTTCCTTGGTATTTCTCTTGGGGCTCCATAGCCAAAAAGAAAGATGGCTCTTTCCACATGTGTATCAACTATAGAGACATGAACAAAATCACAGTGAAGAACCACTATCCCATCCCATGGATTGATGACTTGTTGGATGAGTTGAAAGGGGTATGATTTTTCACTAAGATTGATTTGCACTCTGGCTACCATCAAATCCATATGAGGGAGGGTAATGAGATCAAAACAGCTTTTAGGAGTGGGATTTATCACTTTCTAGTGATGCATTTTGGATTGATTAATACCCCCAGCACATTTCAGAGCCTCATGAGTAAAATTCTTCACCCCTTCCTATTCAAATTTGTGCTCATTTTCTTTGATGACATCGTCATTTATAGCAAGTCACAAGAGGATGACTTGGCACATGTTAAAAGGATCTTTGATATACTAAGAGAGCATCAACTATTTGCTAATGAAAGTAAGTGTATCTTCATGTATACATCTGTGGAGTACTTGTTGGGACACACTATTAGCTAAAATGGCATATAGCCTGAACCCAAGAAGGTGTGATGTGTTAAGGACTAGCACATTCCATCCACCACTACTTCATTACATGGTTTCTTTGGTCTCTCCTCATTTTATAGATACTTCATTAAGAATTATGCCACCATTGCAGCACCTTTGACTGACAAACTAAAAAAGAAATTGTTCTTTTGGGAGGCCACTATGCTAATCACAACTTCAAATAGTTGAAGGAGATGCTTACTTTAGCCCCCATCCTTGCATACCCTGATTTCTCAAGAAGGTGTTTACCATTTAGTGTGATACCAGTGGGGGCAGAAGTATTGGTGGAGTCTTGCTACAAGAGCATAGTGTGATTGCTTTTGAGAGTCGCAAGCTTGATGACAAGGAGATGCAAATGAATGTGTATGACTAGGAGATGTTGGCCATCCTCCAAGCTATTAAGAAATGGCACCACTATTTATATGGTAGGCGCTTTCAAGTAAAGAGTGACCATTGAGTCCTCCAATACTTCCTAACTCGGTCTACTTTAACTCTTAATCAAAGCAAATGGGTGGCGGCATTGCAAAACTATGAATTTGACATTTCTCACACTCAGGGCAAAGATAATATCATGGTTGATTCACTCTCTTGGATGTGGGCATGTAGAGTATCCTCCATTTCAAAATTGCATAGTGATTGGATTGAGGAACTTTAAAAAGCTTATTTGTGACTGGCCAAAAGACCAAGCCACTTTTACCCAGGTTAACAAGCCAACTCCTAAAAGTTGTTGCACTAAACAAGTGATTATTTCACTAATTGTTTTAATTTGACTCAACTTAACCTTCCCTAAAATCTACAACGTTGTTTGTAGTAGTCCAACTGCAAAGATTCTAGACTTCAATAAATTATACTGGGCACTAAATTGCTAAACCTAAGATAACTATGGTTTCTCCTCATCTCTCAGAGGCAGCTCCTCATAATGTTCTCCTGCCATGCTAGTGGCGGTTTATCCAGGAAATGTTTTTAATGTTTGACTTTGGAAAGGTTGTTTCAAGGATATAGATCTCTTAGATCTATTTGTATATCTCCGTTTAAAATTCCTTTTTATGTTTTTCTCCTCCTGATTAAAATTAATTCTTTTTATTTGTTTAATTTTAAACAAACATTCAAATCAAATTTTCTAACATACCATAAACCCCTAAATTTTAATCTCCCTTGGTAGACATTTCCCACTCCGTATATAAATTTCGTCGTTGCTTATTAGTTTTTAAATACTTAATTCATTTTGCAAATATAACGTCCTTTCCTTCTCTCTTCTATAACCGGTATCAGCATGATAAAACAAATTCTTTTCACACTCTTATGGTTCACATAAAACGTTCATTTTAAATCCCGTATATCCCCTTAGTTTTCTTTAAATTATCCTAGTAGCCCTCCACTCCATATATTTAAGAAGTTGGTTGTAAAATGAATAACATGTAAAAATTTAATATAGATGCTGAGGCTTTTTCTCATGCCATCCAATCATCAAATTGTTTGATTTTATTTTGGTTTTAATTTAAACTAAATTTTATAACTGCAACCTAACATTATAAATCATTATAAAGTGTTGTCAAACTTTTTATTTGTAATTTCCCATGTTTCCTAAATGTTCACACCGTGTATAATCCCTCCTTTCAAAACCAAAACACCATATCTTTATACAAGCATCTCTTAAGTAAAATATTATTAAATCATTATTTCTTTTCTTTAACCCTTACAACATAAATGCACTAACCAATCAAAGATTTTGTTTTTAATACTTCACTAAGAATCCATAGTTTATATCAATAAATAACACATTTACATAAAGGAAAACTATGCATTTTCTCTAAATATAACTCTTTTCTAATTTTTAAATATAACAAAAAATCTTTAAAAATCTTAATAGAAATTCAGTAAATTCCCTGACTCATAAGCTTTATAGGAAAAATATCAGAACTTATAAATTTTCAATCAGTAATTTTATAAAATTTTATTTATGATAATTTTGAGTCATTTTTTAGTGTTTTCGACTGTTTTTGATTTTTAATAAATAAAAACCAGTTCAGATAAATACAAACAACCATGTAGCATAAGAAAACAGGTTAAAAGACATATTTTAAAAATATTAAACTAAAGAAATTTTCATGCCATATCATTTATTTTAGATAAACCAGTTAGACACTTACTTGTAAAACCCGCAGGTCGTCGTCACGTCCTTGGAGACCGTGTCCCCTTTTCGTCCAGTCACGTAAAGTCTAGCTTCTAGCCAGTCGTCTCAACCCCGAGCTTATACTATTACTCTCGTTCTCCTTCAACTTCTTGCACTCAACTCATAGCAATACGTTGAGGCCCTAGAGTTGGGTGCTTCAAAGAAATCGTGGCGATGGTTTCGAGAGTAGACCACATGCTTCAATTCCCTTCCTTTGTTCTTCCAGAATGATATTCAAGACAAATCGATGACTTTGCAATTGGTTATAAAGTGGTTTATGTCTTCAGGTCAAGCAAGGTAAGGCACCCTCTTATTGCCTTCCCAAGAGTCCCATGAACTTAAAACTAGAAAGCAATGTGACTACCTTTGCATGATTATAATGCTCTTCAAATTCCGCACTCCTTATCTTCCAGCTCTATGGCTCTTGATTCTTTAATAACCAAGCATAGTGTTGGCTTAGTACTACATTGAGACCAACATATGACTCATATTGCATTTCTACGTTTGGAAACTCGAAGGAGTAAGTCTTCACACTAAGAAGTTCTCCCGGTATATCAAGCTCCTTTACCAAGGAGGTGAAATCTGATGACTTCTCGCGATCAAAGCCGATTTCTATTTGACCGAGAAGCTCCAACTTGATCCCTTGATGCTCAATTTTCTTTCCTGGATGTGGAACAACACGCACCTGTCCCATGCCGAGTGTCAGCATCAGCAAAGTCGATTGTGACCGTACACGGTGGTGCCAATGCTCCTCGAATAAAATTCATAGCCACGGTTGATGATATAGCAACCAATCGGCCTAATCAAAAGCGACAGCTTCCTCCCTCCTCCTTCTCTCTCTCTCTCTCTCTCTCATATTCATGAAGGCGCAAGCTATGATGTGAGTGGATTCATGAAGTGTGAGCAAAAGGGTGTGCTCACTTAGACTCTCTCTCTCTCTCAGATCATGGCAGGATCAGGATCCTTCTCATCGTCGGCCAGTGCGTATGGAAGCAGCAGGTCGTCCGCGTCGTCATTGGCTGCGCTGCGGCATCACTTGTATGGCGACAACATCAACCCTCCTCCTCCCAAGCGAGGCCACGTCAAGCTCTGCATTGCCCGCTCCATCCTGCGTTGATAGTCTTCTTCTCTTCCCTTTATCAATCGGTGCCTCCTCTCCAAGAATCCCATGCCCCCTCCTTTCTCCACGACATGAATTGCAACGGCTTCCCTCTTCCATGACATTCGTTGTTTTTTTTCTTTTTCTTTTTCATTAAAGTTCCTTCTATTAAGGTTTCTTCCTATTAAGGTTCCTTCCCATTTAACTAGATATTACACTTGACCCTTATGCACTCGCTTCTTCTTAATGCATTCCACTTTGTAAAATCCTTCTGAAAGCGTCTCACCACCTCCATCTTCCCTTCCTTCCTTCAACACACACCACCCCTAAGGCAAAGTCAAGACCCCATCCATCTTCTTTTGCAAATAAACGACTCCTCCCAGTTGTGGCTTGGAGTAGGAGTTTTTAAGAATCTCCTCAAGCATACTCACATTTACGATAAGACCAACATTGAAACCTTTTCAATTCAGGTCGATTGCAAAGCCGAGGGATAGTGCACACATTATTAAGTTTATAATAATTTCATGTTGGCATTGGATTCATTATAGCAGATTAGAACTTTCAGCTCTCTATTGCATTTTCTTATGCACTACCCCTCAATTTCATTGATGCAGTGGCACTCATCTTCAGTTGAAATAAACTGTGCCCTCCATGACCTAAACCATAACCTAAAACTACATAATCAACATTTCTTGGCCAGACTGCAAGGACACGGCCTCCAAAGACAGCAACAACGAACACTGCATCTGCATTGAATTCATGTAAAAATGTAGTAATAAGGTGTCAATTGTATACAGTTTTGCCAAAAAATTGTTGCAATAAATGGCATGTTTTTAGGTGTTGTCATTCTCCCCCACTAAAATGCGAAGCGTCCTCGCGAGCATAGCTACATCACGAACATCCAGCATCACCAACACTGCTACCACGAGCATTGCTACGCAACTTTGAAAGAAAAATATACTCTCCTCCATTTAATTGCGAAGCGTCCCCGCGAGCACAGCTACAAGATCTGCAAAACCGCACATGGACAACTAGTAGACACTGGAAAAGTAAAAAGATACTTATTTGTGTCATATTAAAATACAAACAATATAAATGTTTCAATGAAAAGATGTAAAAACTTGTGCAAACTAACATTCTCCCTTACTCACTCTCCCCACTGAAATGCATAACAGAGCTTCATCCATTGCATAGAATATACCAACTAGGAAACTGTCTAGAATCGCTAAACAACAATAATCCCTCTAGGCAATAAATTGCCACACTACTATCCTACTAAAAATATTGCTTCTGAAATAGCATCACTGATAAGGTCGTTACTTAACAAAGAACCCAAACAAGGTAAACTAATACTACAACGCTAAATAGGACTCCTAGGGTTTAGCTGCTAACCCTCAATGTTCTACTAGAACAACCAGCAAATGGTCCGGAACTTCTAATTGTCCAAGGCTCTTCTTTTAAGTTTATGTTTAATGGCATTTTTTTAAAAAAAATGTCAAAAGAGTATATACATTGATTCTCTTTCCCAAAAGGTCCCACCCCAAAGAGATACAAGGCATCGGACACAGGGCACCCGTCAAGGAAATCCCTACAGCCTACCAGGACCTCAGAGGCGATGGTTTTCTTCTTTTGGTTGTTTTTTTTTTCAAACCCTGTAGTCTCAGGGTGTTTTTTTTTTTGGTTTGTTTTTCTTCTTTCTTTCTTTCTTTAAAAGAATAAATATATAGACTCTCCCGAACTTTTAATATTTGGATTTTAAGGATTGTTTTGTTGTTGTTTTTTTTTTAAAGGATCAACTAAGAAGCTAAGAAGACATCACTTAATTGAACGGTCAAACATTTCAGCTCAACAACTTTGCTCGAGGAATCTAATCTAACGCATAATACTAGTCACTCTGCCTAGGCAAATGATAAGCAAAGAATACTCACCAGCTCAGCATCTTTCTTCCACGCTACTCCTAGTCAAAATTTCATGGAGAGAACCTTGTTATTCAGCTATCCCACATATCGCTAGAAAAGCGACCAAAAGATAAGGGAAAACTCTATAGGATTCCTAATCGGACACCCATACAATGAAATTCACTATGTTATGCACACATGTCACCCCCTTTTAATCACTCCCTAATGCTAAGTCCCATCCCTTGTGAGTGGACTTCATATAGAGAGAATTGTGTATATATATCATTCATATTTGTTTAAAATATCTATTTATAATTCCTCTGTAATTTACTTAAGTGTTTTTTCCTTTTTTTTTTCGACATCTCTAATTCCATTCCATCAATTTTTTTTTATTCATGTATTTTTTCAAAATGAATATGAAATAAAAAGTTTAGGTATGAAACAACCTTGTATGTTCGTGGATATTGCAACTCCAAGAATCAACAACAAAAGCATACAACAGTGTAACGCAAAATCATAGTCAAATCTGCACATGAAACATACACTAGCCAGTACAATGTTAAAGAGTTAGATAAATAATAAAACTTCTCCCTGTACCAAAGAATTATCAAATACTCATGTCACAATCTCGATCAACTAGACTGTCGTAACGCTCCCACTGCTTGGTTGTTTAAGAAGCAGTATATTTCTCCACTTAATAACCATTCTTGCATATAGAACTGTCCTTCTTACCAGCTTAAATATCCCAAACTCCAGCACTGAAAGGAATATCCTAACCGTGCGTGCAACTAACTATCTAACTACGTGGAAAATAAAACTAAAGTGCATGAAAACCTACAGAATATCAATAACTCAAAGCATTGTATGTTTTTTTTTTTAACGATATATATATTTGTTTGTTTGTTTGTTTTTTTTCAAAATGTAGAATAAAAGAAAAAACATAAAAGACTAAGAAAACAAAATATCTAGACTAAAATCTTCAAAGTCTCTGAGATCTTCTAGTGAAAACAATAATCCTAATCCGAAATCATCAACTCCATCTAAGTCAAACCTATTAACTAAACTATCATCTATAGGATGCTCAAGAATAGCCTCTAGCGTAGACATATCAGAAGTCACAGATCCGCTATCAGGTGCATCGCTAAGAACCTCCATCACCTCATGGAGCGAAGCCGAAGCTGCATCATCATAGTAGGGCATAGGGGCCACTGGTAAAGCATCTAAGGAATGCCCCTCGGTCGCATCCATGTACCAACAAATATAATCCCAACATGGGCAAGGAACACTAGTCTGCAAATCATGGTAAGATGGAGTAAGGCGGTAGACAGTGGAACGATATCTCGCAAATTCTGCTTGCTCTCGGCCTATCCTAGACTGACCAGCGCCGCGCTCAGGAGAAAAAACACTATTATAATCATGACGCTGGTAGGTATAACCAATCATTTCCTGCATGGCAGTGGTACCATAGCGTCGAAAGTATGTGCGACACTGCCAACACAAGAGCTGAGCACGCACAAATAAATGCCGCTGACAGGACCTACAACCAAAAGGTGGATGATACTGTAAACAAAAAATAATCACAAAGGAAGAACCACAACAGGCCTCCCCTCTCGGTGCATATAAAAACCTGTCATGCGTCTGAAAACGCGGAATATCGTAAGGTCCAGCATGAACAGGATCAGTACTATCGGCATCAATACGAGGGTAAAGCGCATCCATCCACAAAAAAGCCATACCTGCATCCCATTTAAAAACCCCCCAAGAAAGAAAAGACATCCAAGAGTGGATTAGACAAAATATTATTTCAACTACTAACCTAACTATACCTAGCTAACCTAAGTCACAAAATGTTTAAGGCGCAGGCCATTAACCCTAAATATCTCATTTTTAGCATTAATATCCTGCACATCAAGAGAACCATTATCATAAACATTAATCACCTTAAAAGGTCCCAACCAACGAATTTTAAGCTTCCCAGGAAATTTATAATAACGACTATCATAAAGTAAAACTAAATCGCCTTCTTTAAACTCCCGTACTTTAATATTCTGATCGTGCCATGCTTTACGACGTTTTTGCATTGCTTCTAGACTTTGTAGAGCTAATAATCTTTCCTCATCCAACTTTACCAATTGTAAAATCCGTTGTTTCAAAGATTCGACCTCACCTAGTCGTAATGATAGAGCTACTCGTAAAGTGGGCAACTCTTGCTCAATAGGGAATATAGCATTAGTGCCATAAACTAAATTGAAGGGTGTATTTTGCACTGTCACCTTATAAGTAGTTCTATAGGCCCATAACGCTTCATATAAACGCTCATCCCAATCTCGCCTGTGGGAAGCAACCGTTTTAGTTAAAATCCCACATATAATGCGATTGGTTACTTCAACCTGACCGTTAGCTCTGGGATAATAAGGTATTGATTTGCGATGTTTAATTTTATAGATTTCCATTAACTCACTGATAAGACCATTCAAGAAATGGGAACCTCGGTCACTTACTAATTCTAGTGGGCAACCAAAACGCGTAATAATATTCTCATACATAAACTTAGCCACATCAATGGCTTTATCCGTTTTAAGCGCTTTCGCTTCCACCCACTTTGTAATATAGTCAGTACAGACTAAGATATAACGATTCGATCGATATCTAGTAGGCGGATCGATTGGGCCTACAAAATCAATTCCCCATTTCTCAAAAGGTGCTAATGCTAATATAGGTGTCAAAGGCGTAGCAAAACTCTTAGAAGGACGACCAGTCCTTTGACATTCATCGCATTTGCGACAATAATAATAAGTATCTTTAAATAGAGTAGGCCACCAATAACCGGCTAATAGAACTTTTCTTGCAGTCAATTCACCGGCAAAATGGCCACCACACGGCTCATCATGCAACGCCTTAAGAACCACTGATACTTCATCTTCCCTTACACAACGTCGATAGATACCTTCGCGTGGAAAAAATTTATAAAGGTAACCCCCTAATAATCCATAGGAGCGTGATTGCATTAATATCTGACGTTTCCTGCGCTTATCAGCACCAGGTGGATATCGAGCAGTACTAAGAAAATTCGCAATATCAGCATACCATGGAACTTGTGTCTCCACAGTAAAAAGTGATGCATCCGGCA
The DNA here is from genome assembly GCF_053477565.2 of Lygodium microphyllum. NCBI lineage: Eukaryota > Viridiplantae > Streptophyta > Polypodiopsida > Schizaeales > Lygodiaceae > Lygodium > Lygodium microphyllum. The sequence continues at coordinate 85,316,525 of NC_141155.1, forward strand.
AATCATCTTCCACCCCTTCCTCCTTGTCTGATGTTAATAATCGTGATAGATGATCTGCTAGCACATGAGCTCTACCAGGACGAGTAACTATTTGAAAATCAAACTCTTGGAATAACAACATCCAACGAATCACACGTCCTGAAAGTTCTGCTTTATTAAGCAAATACTTTAACGCCTCATGATCAACATATATAGTAAACTTATTCCCTAATAAATAATGTCGAAATTTCTCCACCGCAAATACCATTGATAGGCATTCTTTCTCAGTGGTGGTATAATTCCTTTCTGCATCACTTAAATTTCGACTCGCATAATAAATTGGATGATCCACCTTATTATCATCTGCTTGACACAAAACAGCTCCTACAGCATACATAGATGCATCAGCATGAATATGGAATTCTTTTGTCCAATCTGGGGGTGCGAGTACTGGTCCTTCAATTAACTTATGTTTAAGAAATTCAAATGCTTTCTGGCAAACACCATCCCAAATAAAAGGAGTATCCTTTCGTAGCAGATTTGTCAAAGGTGATGCTACCTTTGCAAAATCGGAAATAAATCTCCGATAATAATTTAGATGTCCTAAAAATCCACGCAATTGCTTAAGATTTGTTGGAGGTGGAAGTGCAGAAATCTTAATAATTTTACCTGGATCCATGGCAATACCTTCTTTAGAAACGATATGCCCCAATAAGGTTCCTTTTGGTACTCCAAAAACACATTTATCAGGATTCAAGGATATACCTACTTCGTCACTACGTTCAAATACTTGCATTAGTAGCTCAGGCATTTCTTTTGCCGTACCATAGACACAAAAGTCATCTAAGAAAACTTCCATCCATTGACGTAGAAAATCTTGATAAGCTGCAATCATAACTCTCTGAAATGTTGCGGGTGCATTGCACAAACCAAAAGGCATTACTCTATAAGCAAATGTACCCCATTCAGTAGTAAATGTAGTTTTGGATTGATCCTCAGGATGAATTAGTATTTGGTTGTAACCGCTAAATCCATCCATGAAAGAATACAGCTCATGACCAGCAACCTTATCAAGTACCTGATCAGTAAATGGCAAAGGAAAATGATCTTTACGTGTTTTGCTATTCAACTTTCTATAATCGACACAAATGCGAATTTTCTTACTATTCTTCTTGGGTACTACCACAATAGGAGATACCCATTCACTGTATGCAACAGGATAAATAAATCCAGCATCTAAAAGCTTAGTAATTTCATCTTTCACTAACTCTGCATACACAGGGTTTGTTCGTCGTTGACGTTGACATACAGGTTTTGTGCCTGGTTCTAGATCAATAAAATGCTGACATAATTCAGCTTTGATACCCTTAAGATCCCTATATGACCAAGCAAAAGCGTCAACATGCAATCGTAAGACTTCTTCGAATCTTTCACGATATGGCGATTCCAACTGGTCTCCTAAATTTAAATATTTCCCTTCTGCCATTTTAAGCTTAACTACTTCAACTTCAGGCTCTTCAATAAATAGAGAGTCTATTCTTCGTGGCTTAATTGTGGGCACATCCTCGGATATCTGCATCAATACATTTCCAAGCAGGTTATTCTTAGTACTTGATTCCAGTGCTTCTTCTCCCACATTCACAGAATTTACTAAGGGTAAAGCCCTATAAGGAATAATAGCCAGATTATCTTGCGTAGCACCATCAACTTCTACTCCATAAACATTTACTAACTCAGGAAAGGATTTTTCAGTATATCTCTTCCCGTATTTATCTAAATCGCCATTATTGACATTTACATTTTTACGAGATTTCCTGGTAAATGAGGTTCTTACAGAGTCAATTACGCTAGGTATCTGCTCTGAAGTACATGGATATTGAGCATGTAACCTACGGCGATATCGACGTAAAATTTCGTTATTCTTTTCTAGACATTCCTGATCATCTAAACTCCAAAACCATTGATTATCTTTAAGCTTGAGAATTAATGAATGTAGATTCTCATCCTCCTCGCCCTGAATTCGACAGCCCAAATAATGTATAACTTGTTTCAGTTCCACAAAATTCCTAGGTGCTGCAGGTTCAAACCATCTAAGTTGTGGCTCTTGCCCATCCCCATAAATAGTAAAATCCATTACTCTTTCTTTTGGATGAGGCAACACCACCACTTGCATATTGTGCAATTTAACCTTAGTAGGTTCAGATTGGACTCGTTGATAACCAATTATGGGTCCCCTAGAACATCGATAAATCTTCTGTGCAATTCCGGTCGAACGCCTAAAAGAATGACACAACCAGGGAACATTTGTAGGGTTTTTCTCTTGAGTCTCTGGTTCAAAAGTATTCTTAGATTTATATTTTTTCAAAAACCTATCAGTGTTTTCATGTTCTTCCCAATAATTTGTATCCATAGATAACGTTTGGTCCATCTGTAACTCACCCCTACTGAATTTAGATTTCTCTTCTTCTAAATAAAATTCTAAAAGCGAGATTTCATCTAGATATCGCCTTTCTCTAAACTGAAACTCTGCCTTTTCCTTTTGCAACTTAGTAATCTTCTTCATTGCTTCATTTACAGCAGTCAACCCTGCCTCACGCTCTACTTCCAATGTCTCTTCCAATTCTCTAATAATCCTAGCGTAATTGCCATGATGTTCACAAGAAGTCTGTGAAAACCTGTTAAAAGCCGAAGCTGAATCATCCTCATCCTCACGAGATAGTGGTCTTTGTAAGGGTTTGCACCTATGCCTACTTCTCCTTTCTCTTTCCTTCGCTTCTAACTGGTAGTAATAAATCCGTTTAGCTCTATCTGGCAATTGTCCAAATCCAAAGGGTAAAGCATTTTCCCCATAAGGAAGAGCTTCTAAAATCCTACTCTCCAGCATACTATTATGATTATCAGTAACATCATCTTCTCCCATACCTTCTGAAGAGGGTATTGAAATGTCAACCACATCAGATATCATTAACTCAGGCATTTCTTCCTCCTCTAATTCATCCATAGAAATCACTTCCGACCTGTTGTAAGCAGAAAATACATCTTCTTGATCTTTTCCTTCTTGATCCGTAGATAATTGAAAACATGTTTCAAGCGAATCATCAAGATATTCTGCTTCTTCTGCTGAAAGCATTAAGCAGTCGAGGGTTGTATCTTCGGATGTGGATAACCACTGAGTAATATCGCTATCCGAATCATTGTCAGATGAAAACGCTACAGCATATTCACCAATACCCATCTGTTCTACCTTGTGAGGCTGATGTACTATATTGACCTCTACTTTCTCTGCTCCTGTTGGGTGTAGTGTTTTAAATAACCAGGCATAAGGCCCTTCATGATCAGTCCTCTCCATTTCTGAATCATAAAACTCACTGTTGGATTTCTCATCCATTTCACTAACTGCCTCATCTCCTGAATCTTTCAAAAATCCTTTTGAAATAACTTGTATCTTAACCCTATCGTCTCTAGGACCAATCACAATTGAACCTTTATACCAGTCCTGAATGCATCTTGCTTGGTATAACTAAGGTCTTCCCAACAGGACAGAATACGATGAAATATTTGTTTGCGAACGAACGATCAAATAGTTCACATGAAATTCTAATCCGGCTACTACAGATCTCACATTTCGCAGTAACCCCAAAGGAGTTACTTTCCTTTGATCAGCCACACGTAAAACAATATGAGTAGGTTCTAGATCCTTCAACCCTAATTCTTGCATAGCTTGTTCTATCATCAAATTAACTGCTGAACCGCCATCTAACTGCACTTCATGTAGCAAGTGGCCATTAATAGTAGTATCGATAACTGGAGCTCCTGGGTCCACAAATAAATCTACTATTTTTACATCCTTAGTTGTTTTTCCTTTGGAAGAATTTTCACTGACTTTAGAAGCGTTTATCTCAATCCTCTTCCTTCGACGCCGAACTAATTTATGGTAAAGTTGTTTCCTACAAACAGGCGCTATTTCTAGCAATTGCCGAAGGTTAATAGTCAATGATATTTCTTCTAATGCAACCCAAAGATCATAGGTCTTATTTACGGATTCTACATAATCTTTACTCCCTTCCTTAGGAGGAACCAATCTTTCGGGAAAAGGAGCTACTCCCACTTGAATCTTAGGATTTACTAAGGGCACAGGTAATAATGGATGGTCAGAGGAATGCTGCGGAGAATCCGATTCAGGTAGTTCTATATTAGGATCTATGTCCTTAGACTTATCCTTCACTGCTTCGTTTAATTGTGAACTCTCTTCCTCTAAACCTTGCTCCTTCTGTTGTTGCTTTTGTGCCCGAGTAATAACACCAATCATAGGGTCAGCCCTAAAGGTCACCTTACGAGGTATAAATTTTGATTTAACTCCAATATCTTTCCTTATTGTTTCTACTTCAACTAAATTTGCAGCAGACGTTGAAGGTTCGTTAGAGGTTTGTTTCCCTTTGTTAGACATTTTATCCTCTCGCTTAGGACAATTCTCTTCATAGTGTCCTTCACCACTGCACCTCCTACAAAGAGGAGTATAGTCTTGATTTTTACGCGCATTTGGACAATATGTGGCTATGTGACCTTCTTGTTGGCATCGATAACAGATTATGGGTCCCCTAGGTCTTTGTTGACCACCTTGTCCCATTGGATTACGAAAATTTCCATTATTTCTTCTAAAAGGAGAATTTCTCCCTCGATTACCATCACTGTTGTAATTGTTTCGAGGCACTGGGGGTCTACCCTGGGTGGGCAATCCTCGTGGCCTAAAAGGTTGATTGGGTGGTCCAATCTCATAAGTCCTATTATTACGATCCATGTAATTGTAATTCATTTGCATTGAACGAGCTTGTTGTTGCTCTTGACCTAATTTATGCCAACAATTTGTATCTAAATGACCATTCTTGTGGCAAAAAGAGCAAAACGGTGGATGATCGGGCATTAACCTTGAAGGCGTCGGACACTCTGTAGCCACATGGCCGTAACCATGACACTTACCACACCAGATATTAGATCGAGGTGGGTTTGAAGTCGAATTTCCCGACGATTGTTGAGCACTAGATCCTTGTGTCGTTATCGAATAAATTTCCTTCAAAGGTGCTTGTACTGCAGTCATAATTTCCTCCTTTAATTTTCCTAGAGATTTTGCAATAATATCTGCTACTTTTGCTTCATCCAAAGGAGATTGAGATTGCGGCATAGAAGGCATTCCTGTCTGCATCATATAAGCTGGAATTGAAGTGTACGGATTTAGAGGTACACTCGACATGTTTGAGCTTGCGGTTACCGAGGGATTTAAAGGAACGGTCACATAAGACACGTTCTTAGGTACCCCACCTGAAGTGCTTGGGTATTCTGTCCGAGATTCTTTGAATAGATCTCTCCGTCGTTGTTGACTAAGCTGCACTTCTTCCCACCATCTAGCATGTGTTTAGCATCTGCCAACGTAGCTGGTCGTTGTAAACTAACATGCTGATGAACTTCAGGATTAAGTCCATCAATAAACTTACGTTTTTGCGTGAGATCGTCAGGAGCAGGATTCATCTTACGAATGATCGTCTCCATGCGCTCAATATAATGTTCAACACTTTCAGTTGCTCCTTGGGACAGATAATCCAATTGAAGAGCCAATCTATCTTGAAAACCTTGTCGTCTAAATTTTTCTAGAAAAGCTCTTGATAAGGCATCATAGGTCCCTTTATGTTGAGCATCTAAATTCCCATACCATTTTGCTGCTTCATCTTTTAATGTTGCAGGGAAGATATGAAGCTTTTGGTCGTCATCTATTATCTCATTGGCGACGCAAGTCACCTCAAATCTTTGCGAATGGGCATCGGGATCTTCGTCCCATAATCCCCCGAATTGCGTGAAATCAGCTAATCTAACTGGGTTGCGAGCCATTGTTTCTCTAAATAGTAGCCCTAACCCTAAATCGTTGATAGTATCAAACCACGGAGGTTCCTGAGGTTCCTTAAATAATTGACGCAATCCGAAATTTGACTCTAAATCCCAGTCAAAGAGCAGTTCAATACTCCCGACCGTAGCATTAGCTTCACTCTCCCTAGTTTCACTATTTTTCCTATCTCTTTCCCTAGTGAGACTGCTAGTACTGGAGACAACTTGATCCCATTGATATGAAGCTGCTTCACTTTCTTTCGATGGTGTTCTATCAGTTGATAAGCTAGGTTGAAGAGGTTCTACCGTTGAGTTAGACACAGCGTCTACTCCCAAATTCAGCAATGCGTTGACCCTCTCTAGCCTTTCTAATAGCCAAGCCTCTTGTCGCACTGCTCGTTCTCTAACTCGCTGATCCCTAGCTTCGTTTTGCTGCTTCCGTCTCTCTTCTGAATTCATCCACGAGTACAAAACTAGCTTTTACTGTCATACTCCAAAATTACTCTCGTTTTATTTGAAGCTATAAAATTAGGTTGTCGCTTGTATGCGCACTTAGAAGTTTCAAAATAGTCGGCAGCTCTGGGTCTATCTCCCCAAAAGGTAACTTTTCTTCTTGCTCGGGGATTAAACCTAGAATTTCAGCAACCTCTCTCACGTCTTTCGTGTCGAAAGAAATTTTTAAACCTCTGGATACACGTATCCAAGGCAACACATCATCCCACACTACTCTTCTAAACGTCCGATAAGCTGTGCGGTAATACCAATCAAAGTGGTACGATACACTGATTGTATTTATCTCTACCGCGTCTATTAACCCAAAGTGTGTCGCTAGTAGAACTATGGTTTGCGCACAGTCGTTAAAACCCCAGCTCCAAGAGGATAATTGTTCAACGTCCACAGTTAATTGTGGCCCAAAATATGTGCCTCCCTCTACTAACTCCGTATCTCTCGCCCAGTCTAGCACTTTTCTTTGACACTCCTGGGGCAAATTAGGAAAATAGTCCCTTAGAAAAGAGACTGCGTATTCACTCATAAATAACACTTAGGATCTAAAATACCCTCCGAAAATTTATCACTCGTTCGAGCGCACTTGGCTCCCGGCAGACGCACCAAAAATGACTGGCCAAAAGACCAAGCCACTTTTACCCAGGTTAACAAGCCAACTCCTAAAAGTTGTTGCACTAAACAAGTGATTATTTCACTAATTGTTTTAATTTGATTCAACTTAACCTTCCCTAAAATCTACAACGTTGTTTGTAGTAGTCCAACTGCAAAGATTCTAGACTTCAATAAATTATACTGGGCACTAAATTGCTAAACCTAAGATAACTATGGTTTCTCCTCATCTCTCAGAGGCAGCTCCTCATAATGTTCTCCTGCCATGCTAGTGGCGGTTTATCCAGGAAATGTTTTTAATGTTTGACTTTGGAAAGGTTGTTTCAAGGATATAGATCTCTTAGATCTATTTGTATATCTCCGTTTAAAATTCCTTTTTATGTTTTTCTCCTCCTGATTAAAATTAATTCTTTTTATTTGTTTAATTTTAAACAAACATTCAAATCAAATTTTCTGACATACCATAAACCCCTAAATTTTAATCTCCCTTGGTAGACATTTCCCACTCCGTATATAAATTTCGTCGTTGCTTATTAGTTTTTAAATACTTAATTCATTTTGCAAATATAACGTCCTTTCCTTCTCTCTTCTATAACCAGTATCAGCATGATAAAACAAATTCTTTTCACACTCTTATGGTTCACATAAAACGTTCATTTTAAATCCCGTATATCCCCTTAGTTTTCTTTAAATTATCCTAGTAGCCCTCCACTCCATATATTTAAGAAGTTGGTTGTAAAATGAATAACATGTAAAAATTTAATATAGATGCTGAGGCTTTTTCTCATGCCATCCAATCATCAAATTGTTTGATTTTATTTTGGTTTTAATTTAAACTAAATTTTATAACTGCAACCTAACATTATAAATCATTATAAAGTGTTGTCAAACTTTTTATTTGTAATTTCCCATGTTTCCTAAATGTTCACACCGTGTATAATCCCTCCTTTCAAAACCAAAACACCATATCTTTATACAAGCATCTCTTAAGTAAAATATTATTAAATCATTATTTCTTTTCTTTAACCCTTACAACATAAATGCACTAACCAATCAAAGATTTTGTTTTTAATACTTCACTAAGAATCCATAGTTTATATCAATAAATAACACATTTACATAAAGGAAAACTATGCCTTTTCCCTAAATATAACTCTTTTCTAATTTTTAAATATAACAAAACATCTTTAAAAATCTTAATAGAAATTCAGTAAATTCCCTGACTCATAAGCTTTATAGGAAAAATATCAGAACTTATAAATTTTCAATCAGTAATTTTATAAAATTTTATTTATGATAATTTTGAGTCATTTTTTAGTGTTTTCGACTGTTTTTGATTTTTAATAAATAAAAACCAGTTCAGATAAATACAAACAACCATGTAGCATAAGAAAACAAGTTAAAAGACATATTTTAAAAATATTAAACTAAAGAAATTTTCATGCCATATCATTTATTTTAGATAAACCAGTTAGACACTTACTTGTAAAACCCGCAGGTCGTCGTCACGTCCTTGGAGACCGTGTCCCCTTTTCGTCCAGTCACGTAAAGTCTAGCTTCTAGCCAGTCGTCTCAACCCCGAGCTTATACTATTACTCTTGTTCTCCTTCAACTTCTTGCACTCAACTCATAGCAATACGTTGAGGCCCTAGAGTTGGGTGCTTCAAAGAAATCGTGGCGATGGTTTCGAGAGTAGACCACATGCTTCAATTCCCTTCCTTTGTTCTTCCAGAATGATATTCAAGACAAATCGATGACTTTGCAATTGGTTATAAAGTGGTTTATGTCTTCAGGTCAAGCAAGGTAAGGCACCCTCTTATTGCCTTCCCAAGAGTCACATGAACTTAAAACTAGAAAGCAATGTGACTACCTTTGCATGATTATAATGCTCTTCAAATTCCGCACTCCTTATCTTCCAGCTCTATGGCTCTTGATTCTTTAATAACCAAGCATAGTGTTGGCTTAGTACTACATTGAGACCAACATATGACTCATATTGCATTTCTACGTTTGGAAACTCGAAGGAGTAAGTCTTCACACTAAGAAGTTCTCCCGGTATATCAAGCTCCTTTACCAAGGAGGTGAAATCTGATGACTTCTCGCGATCAAAGCCGATTTCTATTTGACCGAGAAGCTCCAACTTGATCCCTTGATGCTCAATTTTCTTTCCTGGATGTGGAACAACACGCACCTGTCCCATGCCGAGTGTCAGCATCAGCAAAGTCGATTGTGACCATACACGGTGGTGCCAATGCTCCTCGAATAAAATTCATAGCCACGGTTGATGATATAGCAACCAATCGGCCTAATCAAAAGCAACAGCTTCCTCCCTCCTCCTTCTCTCTCTCTCTCTCTCTCTCTCTCATATTCATGAAGGCGCAAGCTATGATGTGAGTGGATTCATGAAGTGTGAGCAAAAGGGTGTGCTCACTTAGACTCTCTCTCTCTCTCAGATCATGGCAGGATCAGGATCCTTCTCATCGTCGGCCAGTGCGTATGGAAGCAGCAGGTCGTCCGCGTCGTCATTGGCTGCGCTGCGGCATCACTTGTATGGCGACAACATCAACCCTCCTCCTCCCAAGCGAGGCCACGTCAAGCTCTGCATTGCCCGCTCCATCCTGCGTTGATAGTCTTCTTCTCTTCCCTTTATCAATCGGTGCCTCCTCTCCAAGAATCCCATGCCCCCTCCTTTCTCCACGACATGAATTGCAACGGCTTCCCTCTTCCATGACATTCGTTGTTTTTTTTTTTTCTTTTTCGTTAAAGTTCCTTCTATTAAGGTTTCTTCCTATTAAGGTTCCTTCCCATTTAACTAGATATTACACTTGACCCTTATGCACTCGCTTCTTCTTAATGCATTCCACTTTGTAAAATCCTTCTGAAAGCGTCTCACCACCTCCATCTTCCCTTCCTTCCTTCAACACACACCACCCCTAAGGCAAAGTCAAGACCCCATCCATCTTCTTTTGCAAATAAACGACTCCTCCCAGTTGTGGCTTGGAGTAGGAGTTTTTAAGAATCTCCTCAAGCATACTCACATTTACGATAAGACCAACATTGAAACCTTTTCAATTCAGGTCGATTGCAAAGCCGAGGGATAGTGCACACATTATTAAGTTTATAATAATTTCATGTTGGCATTGGATTCATTATAGCAGATTAGAACTTTCAGCTCTCTATTGCATTTTCTTATGCACTACCCCTCAATTTCATTGATGCAGTGGCACTCATCTTCAGTTGAAATAAACTGTGCCCTCCATGACCTAAACCATAACCTAAAACTACATAATCGACATTTCTTGGCCAGACTGCAAGGACACGGCCTCCAAAGATAGCAACAACGAACACCGCATCTGCATTGAATTCATGTAAAAATTTAGTAATAAGGTGTCAATTGTATACAGTTTTGCCAAAAATTTGTTGCAATAAATGGCATGTTTTTAGGTGTTGTCAATTTGTTGGATGAGGACTTCAACCACATCTTCTAGAAATTACAACATGGGGTAATGGCTGAAAAATCCCAATATCAGCTCAAGCATGGCCTTATTTGGTCCCATTGCAAGATTGTCATCCCCCACACTTCTTTCACATAGAAGATCATTGAAGAGATGCATTCTTGCCCATTGCTGGTCACTTGGGTGTTTTCAAAACATATGGTAGGATTGCCAAGATCTTTCACTGGAAAGGTTGATGGAGGAATGTCAAGGAATTTGTGACCCAATGTGTTCCATGCCAACATGACAATGACAACACACTTAGACCCACTAGCCTCTTGTTGCCCCTTCCTATTTCTGAGAGAATGGACACATATCACCATGTACTTCATCATGGGTCTCTATGTTACCAAGAAAGGATGGAACAATATATATATGGTTGTTGATCTCCTCACCAAAGCTACCCACTTTATCCCCACTAAGTGGCCACTTAGTTTATGAAGTATGTCTTCAAGTTACGTGGCTTTCCATAAGTCATAGTGTATGATTGGGATGCTAAGTTTATGAGCAACTTTTGGTAGAAATTTTTCACATCTATGGACACTAAGCTTGCTCCATCCACTACATACCACCCCTAGACAAATGGCTAGACTGAAAGAGTAAATAAATGGTTTGAGACATACTTATGGCACTTTTTCCATGATGTACAGAAAAATTGGGATACATGGCTCTACTTGGCTGAGTTTGCCTATAACAAATCCACCTACTCTAGCATTGGGGTTTCCCCTTTCGAGGCACTTTATGGGTATAAGGTTCCCCTCCCTACAATCTTATTCAATGATAAGATCAACCCTCAGAGCCAAGCCGAGTTGGATTGCATGCAGGCCCTATTTCAACAATCGAAAGTGAATCTTCAAAAGGCATAGACTTACATGAAACACTATGCCGATGAGAAAAGAAGGCATTTGGAATTCCAAGAAGGGGAGTTGGTCCTCTTAAAAGTACCTAAGTTCGGTTACTCCACCCTCAAAGAGAGCAGCAATAACAAGCTAGCCCACCGTTTCTATGGCCCCTATCAAATCCAAGTCAAGAGACTTGGTGATTTGGTCTACCAATTAGAGCTTTCCCCTATCACGAATTCACAATGTATTTCATGTCATCCAGTTGAAGCCCTTCATTGGCACCTAAGTGGACTATGTGGAAGAACTTTCCCCCACAGGTGAAGAAGTTACCATTCAATATATCCCTAAGGCAATCATTCAGCAATGAGATAAGCACTTAAGATCTCGATCCATCAAGGAATACCTCATCAAATGGCAAGGCCTACCCCTGGAAGAAGCATCTTGGCACCCAACCACTATTATCAATGAATTTCCTCACCTCCAAGATGCCGAATGGGCTAAAGACTAGCCAATTATGCCCTCTTTTGACCACACCACCCTGCATGTAGATTACACACTATTTTTAAAAAAAATTATACTTGCCTAAATCTCAGCAATGTGCTTCCTATATGGGCTGAAAGTATAGGTCATAAGCTCCATTTTGACTTGCGGCATGCCCCATTTGGAGCAACTATCAAAAGTTATGACAATTTTACGTCAGCACGCATGTCATGGACAATATGCTGTCCCTAGTGTTTACCCACCTATTTTCATTGTAATATGGCTCAAAGTAGTACTCTGCATCCCACTCCTTAAGCCCATCTATTACTCCACTCCAGTTGTCTTCATTTTTTAGGGCAAAAACTTTCAGGGTGGGGATAGATTGTAACGAGTTGGATACATAAGAACTAGGGGTTAGAGACACAATCATACTGATCAGAGTATATAAGGTGTAAGAGTCCCAGTTTAGGGCAATTAGTTATTATCAAGAACATACTTTGAACCTTCATCTATAGCTTCTATGGCTTCCTTTTCCCTTCTATCCTCTTTTCTGTAATTTCTCTCTTCTCTTCTAGTCTTTCTTTCTCTTCTTTCTTCTCTCTTTAGCTCACTCTCCTCTCTTCTCTTAGCTTCATTGATTACACATGCATCAAATTTTCATCCATTTTAGTAATAATTATCACAATTTTAACCATTTGGCACACATGGAACATAACAGACGATGGCACTTAGGCCAATCTCGTACTACCAAACTGCTATATTTGTACATATGCAAACCTTTGTTTTTTGATATTTTGACAATGAATATGGAATGGTTCTATATTTTTCTCATTTCTTTGATCATTCTTAGCATACTACTAGTTATTGGTAATTTTCTATTATATTTTACTATTTTTATTTTTATAATTATTGGTCGATTATTTTATAATAAATTAAAAATATCAAACAAAAAATCTAAATTATTGAAAAATAATTTCAAGCCTTCCTTTATTCAATGATAACTTATTTTCTATTTAGATTTATTTTACTATAAGAATTATAGCACTTACACTTAGACCGCTTACGCATCATAACACATATGAGGTGTCATGAGGAATCCAAGGCCGTTGATGCTTGAAATAATTGCTAATATGATTGGGAAATCCTCCATGCATTCTAGCAATGTACCATGAACATTATTTTTCATACCATTCTCACCTTTCCCTCTCTTGCACCCAACCCCTTCCTCTCATAATAGGAATTGCCATTTTGTGTGCGGGAAGGAGGTCTAGAGAGGAATATCAAATGCAGAGGAGTGAGAAAGATTAAAAAACCAACATTGTTTATTCTTCAAATTAGGCTAGAAGATTAATATCATCGTGTAGAGAGAGGAGAGGGGGATCCATTCTTCATGTTCTTTTGGTGATAAACGTCAAAGATCTTGCACATCACCCACTTTTCTTGCTCTTGGTTTCTCTCTTTCCACAATTCTTGCATTAAAAAATTGCATACATTAGGTGTGTTCTTTTGCTTGGTCCCATGCCCCATGAAAATTGGGCTATACCCCTTCAAAAACTTGGCCAATTTTCAAGCATCCTAGGCTCTCCACATCGCATTTCTCCAAAAATTAAGGTCTCTTGCATGAAATTATGTCTCAAATGTGCAAAATTAATGTCTAAATGATGGATGAACACTTGTTCCTTGTTTGTAGACTCAACTTTGCACTTCGCTTTGTCTCTAGCTTTAAAATGACCCACATAATGCACCTCAAATTATTTCCATGAGTGACCACTTTGAATCTATAATTATTCATTTTCCATTAGAAACACCCTATAGATCCACAAAAATTCTCTAAAATATTGTAAAGTGGGATTTAAAATCCATCTCTCATTGGTGACCATGTGATAGGGTGATGTAGTATGTTGAATCCATGAACTAAACCTGCCAATAGAATAGAAAACATGAAAGCATACTTGACAAGAAAAGAAACCACGAGAGAATAGAAAAAATATTAAATATCTAGTTCCATATACCATGGGTTCGATGGCCATGACTAGGACCAAGAAACGAGGGTGCTCCCAAGGGAATGACACTCAACAACTATCCTCTCTATTAAACATTTGCAAGTTGACCTAAATGCCTTACTAGCCTAGCAAGTTAACCACCTAGGGGAAAACCCACCCTCACAGAAGGCTCACAAGCACTATTAAGAGCCCTAGGCTAACTCCCTATCACATAGGATCCACTAATGCCAAAGAAAATAAACACTAAGCCCATTGTCCTGTGAGAATTTTGCATTCAATCCCTCATCATAAATATTTGTCTCTTTTCTTTTCTCTTTATTCTTTTTAAAGTGGGGATGGCTCATCAGCCATTTGTTTTGATTGTAGTGCCCATGGAGATCAAGGCATTGGCCTCAGGTTGGGCCTCGGGCTTGACTCGAATCCAAGAACCTACCAAAACCTCACAAGGTGACACACAAATGTAATATTTCCTTTTTGTTTTCTCCTCTTTTAACCCCATGACTAGGTCTCATCCTAAGGAGGATAGGACATTGGCCCTAGGTATGACTCGAACCCAAAAACCTACCAAGCCCTTGCAAGGAAACAAGTATCTTCTAGCACTAATTCCTTTTTTCTTCTTTTTCCTCTTTATATAGGGACTTGCAATAAATTTCATTCCATAGGCTACACTAAAAACCTAGCCCCTTACACACTAGGGTACTTTATCAATCATGAAAAGCAATCAAATTGATTTCTCTTAACTAAACAAGCTACCTCACAGAAGAAAGTCGGCCCCCTATTGACCATTAAACTAACAAGGATAACACTTGAGACCATCCTATGAGCACCTTCCAACAAGAAACTAGCAACGAAGGCATTCCACTCAACAAGGACACTCCATCTTGAGCCCAAGCTTTTTGAGATCCATAGAAGATGATACACAAGTGATTCCTACCCCTTCCTCTCAAACATAAAGTAGAAACCAACAACAAGAAACAAGGTGATAGAAACACCTGGTATTGAAAAAGAGTCCATCTTAACGCACAAAATACCACCTTGGGCTACAAATGGACTAACTTGCAAAACCAAACTCAAATAATAGCCAATAAGTTAAAAGCACTCATATCAAGGAAAATAAATTGGCCCTCTTGGCCTATTGAAATATATTAAGAAAGCAACCATCTCAACAAAATAATGCAAACTTAATCCCTTGATCCCCTTAAAATCTCACCTTAAGCACAAAACTTAAACCAAGGGATGGACCACTCTCTCCTTATACTAGATGTATCAAACTATTAGACAAACCCCTTGCATAGATAGAAAGGGGCGTCCCTTCCCATATGACGTTGAACGATTCCATGCATCCATGAAAGGATCATAAGTTAATCAATTGCTACCTGACTCATTACCCACACTAACCATGAACAACCAAAGTAAGGCATGTTAGCAATCAAACCCCAAAGTAGCCATGGGTTAAAATCAAGACCACAATTAATGAAAATATATTCAATAAATACATAATTAGCTAGGGAATCTACAAAGTGGTTCCATTGACTAAGAATCAACTAACAAGGCACTTACTCAAAGATCTACATAATATCCATGGTTACATGATAGTACATCCATAGAATGGGGTCCCTACACTATAGGTTCCATTTAATTGATTGGTCACTAACTGTGAAAGCCTTTCACCAATAAATGACAAATGCTACCACATCTAGCTAATTTTAGCCCCATGAGGAAGGCCTTGTATTCTGCCATGTTATTAGTGAAAGTGATACTTAAATAAGCCACCATTTTCATGATCACTCTAGGATGGGGGTCTTTAATGAAAACCTCTACACTCGCATGCTCAATGGGCCCTCTAGAAGCTCCATCAAAATACAATACATAGACCAAGGCTTCATTGATGTGCCATGCTATACCAACTAACCTACTTGTACTTATGATAATCAAAGTCTAGCTAAGAGAGGGAATGTGGGATAGGTACAATCCTTTCTTCCTCACTATACTCAATGGAGACACTAGAAAGAACCCTACAACAATGGTGGCAATAGACCTTGATGTCCCATGTGAAAGATCAGTCTAGCCACTCAATAATGTGATAACCCTTACTCCACCAAATGACTCTACCTTAGTGGTATCATTGCTCTAGGTATGGATGCTCAAGATAAGGAATGACTTTTTCCATTTAGTAGCCTTGGTACACTTTGTAAGCTTAAGCTAGACCCTAGAAGACCTACAAAGGAACCAAGTCCTATGTCAATCCCTACACATAATAGGGCTTCAACTTATTGAAGCTCACTTTAGTTATAAACTCTCTCTCTTTGAAGTCTACTAAAAGGGTTGTAGATCCATTCTTCCCTAAACAAATAATTTTATAAGATCCATTCCACTTGGGCTCTAGCTTTCCTAGAAATAGCTCATGATGTGCATCATAGTATAGGACCAATTGTCCCTTAACAAATTTATATTTCTTGGCATGTAGATCATGTAGCACTTTCATATGCTTCTTCACTACCTCTTGATGCGACAAATTCTACAATCTTATTTCATATTTGCTAAAGAAGTAAACTGTTCTTGCAACGCTTCTATCTTGCCTAAAGAATGATTTAAAGCAAATCTCATATTAGATAACTCAATCTCCAAGGACAAGATACACTCTTCCCCATATACTAGCTTAAATGGGGTGTGGTCTGTCACTCTTTTGAATGTCATGTTCTAAGCCCAAACAACCATATAAAGTTTCTTATCCCAATCATGCTTACTTCCTGATACATTCTTAAATAAAATCCCCATAAGCTGCTTATTGGTTCTCTCTACCACTCCATTTACTTGGGGTTTATAAGATGTAGTTTTATTGTCTTTAATTTTCAAAGCCTCAAACAAAGCTTTTATAATATTATTTAAGAATAAGTCCCATGGTTGCATACCAACTCTTTGAGTGGACCAAAATGGAAAACACTCTGTTCAAGTATGAAACTAGTCATTTCTTTGGTATTATCCTTCATCATGGCATGAGCTTTAGGCCACTTTGTGAAATAGTCACCACAATACAATAACACTTTCGTGTTGTGGATGAAGGATGCACATGTCCAAAAAAATCAATGTCCCACTCCTAGGGGGTCCACTAGGGTTTATCGTATGGTACCACGTAAGTGTAAGGAAGGGGGGTTATTTAAGGGAAGGAATGTACATTTTATAAGGTATGGTCCCATAAATAGGGGGTAGATAAGGGATATTTTCATATATTTCTTGCATGTAGGTGATATCTCCTTATTACTACTAGTGAATACCCCGTGGCTCCACTTTTCAAAGGGCAAGGTCACTAAAATGGAATTAAGCAATTGCTTATGATTTTTCCTAGCATCATGCCTCTAACAGATATCACAATTGGAAAACTATTGGCCCTGAATATCTAGTATGTAAAGCCTTTGAGGTGATAGGCCATCTAGCAAAATGACCCCCACATGTTGAATCATGAAATTCCTCTAAATAAATGACACCTCATTAGGCACCACATAATGTTGATAAATCTCATCCATACCCTTTCAATACAAGACGCCAACTATTAATGAAAAGCACAATGCTTGTTGTTTAATCTTTCTCTTTTGGCACTTAGAAAGAGTTCTTGCCTAGTTTCCTGAAGATAGATAATGTGTAATAGACGTATACCATGATTGAATTGAGGCTACAATAATCTTGCATAGATCCTCACAGTCACTAATATCAGCCCACTATTCCTTAGGCTCACCAAAATCTACTAAACATTCAATAATTTCCTATATTTTTGATGGCTTGCTTCAAATCTCGTAGTCAAACCCTCGCAAAGAGATTAACCAACTAGCCAGGCAATTAGGGGGTTGAAGCTTGTTCAATAGTACCTCTAACCTCTTAACCTTGTTGAAAACCACCACCTTATCATAAAGAATATAATGTCTAAACTTCTTGGTGTGGCAAGTACCATAGCCAAGTAAAACTTCTCTTAATAGCTATAATGAAGATCTAAAACACCCAACTTCTAGCTTGCAAAATCATTCGAATGATAAAGTTGCATCTCCCAAATTTGGAATAGAAAGCACCTAATACAATGCATTGTTGTAGCCATGATGACATAGAAACCCTCACCCCTCTTGGGAGCTTTTAACAATGGTGTTTTGGATAATTCCATCTTAACATCCTCAAAATGCCACTTTACATGGTTCCATCCATTCAAATACATAGCTATGTGACAAGAGATTCATTATAGCCAATGAGCTCTCAATCAATGCATTAATGAACTGATGATAATAGTCCACAAATGAAACAAAGTTGTGAATATCATGAGAGCTGGTAGATGAGCTTATATCCACAATAATAACTATCGTTTTGGGATCAATGGAAATGCCAGTTGTGCTCACAATATGACCTAATAATAAACCATAAGGCCCCCCAAATACACACTTCCGAGGATGCAATGCTATACAGTACTTACGACAATGCTCAAAGCACTTCAGAAGAACAATGAGTTGCCTACTCTATAGATCATGGCAGTTCCCTAATCAATATTGGCAAACGTCTTGTTAACTACTACAAAACGTAGGAGCATTACATAAATTAAAAGCCATGACATAGTATGCAAAGGTACCAGAGACTGTAATGAATGTCATTTTCAACTTATCTTCCTCAGTTATGGCCATTTGGTTGTAACTTGCAAAAAAAATCCACACATAGGTATAGATTTGATTGTTCTCCTTCTTTCTTGTCATAGCACTCGGTAAGCACCATTTAGTGTGCTCAACTAGAAAGACCAGACCTGCCTTTCTCAAACATATAAATTCCTCAAAAAGAGGCTTTCTCAATTCAAAAGGCATTTGTTTGACCTTTTGCCTTACATGCTTGCTTCCTTTTTTCAACAAGATCATATGCATAGCAACAGTAGAGGGATCCCATTTAATTCATCACACTTCCATGCAAAAATGTCTCTAAACTCTTATAGGAGTGCCATATAGCCTATGCACTTATCATCTAATAATATGGTGTCGAGCTAAATCGAGTGGGAATCATTAGGAATCCCAAGATAAAACTCTATCACATTAGCTTCACAAATCTCAATGTGTTTGGTGCGTGCATGAAAAATTGGATTTTTTGCAATGGCGATGTAACTCTAATTGTCACATCTTAGCACTCTTGGATCTTCATCATGTACTCCCATGTGCTATAGGATCCTCCTTAATCATACTACTTCACATGTAGTAAAGCAAGTTGTCTTGTACTTTGCTTTAGTAGAAGGAAATACCATAGTTGGTTACTTCTTACTAATCTAAGAGAAAATTCATGAACCTAAAGAGAAACAACATCTAAAAATTGATTTCTTGGAATCAACATCACCTACCCAATCTAATTCACACTTTCCCATAAGAGCACTTTCAAAACTGTATGTAATACCATAGTCAAGAGTTCTCTCAGATGCAACTTTCCAAAGCCACCTCCCTTAGTGTGCTGGATCAGCAGTCTCATTTCGAAGGATTGATTCCCTACAACATACTACCTTTTCCAAAGATGACATGCTCTATAGATAAGATCAAGTACCAGACGTGTTGGCTGCCTCCCTAGGTACACCTTATCTTCAACACCTTGATGACAATCATAGCCAAATTGATCTTCATCAACAACCCCTTGAGTGCTGCGAGCTTTCATCCTAGCCGGATGGGGATGTGAGTATGGTCTGCCCTCTGTATCTATTAGTGAGTGTGAGATAAAGGGTGGGGTGAGTGACCAGTCCTTTCCCTTCAATTCAAATGAGAGGCACAATGTGTGAATGGAGTGTTGTATGCATGTGTTGGGCCTCTCAATGTGCAAAGCACAATCTGTTCCTGTGCATTGCACCATAAGGCTCCTTGGCCTTCCTTCTTGCATCATATGCCGGCACAGGGTGGGATGCATAGTTGCACCATAAAATGTACACAAGGCATACAACCTTTGCACGAGTGACTGTGAGGCTTACATCAATGGGTGTAAGGAATGGGCTGACCTCCTATATTTTCCAACAGAGTGTTAGTCTCAGAGAGGGGTTGAGTGTGACTGGTGTGTCCTCAAAAAAATCATTGAGAGGTGCGAATTGAGGAACGTTACAACAATTGGAGTCAGGTACGTTCTCATTTCCCAATACACCCACGCGATGGGTCTCTACCACCATCATAGGCCATGTCACCCTATTCTGTACACTACAGGACAAGGCTCCCTAGCCTTCCTGCTTGCACCTATACCAGATGGGTGGAACATACGAATGCACCATCAATTGTATACACATGTATATTCCCTCCCAATCATTTCCTCATTGTTCCATTCTATACCAAGTGTGAGTTATGGGATTTCGTGCTTATTCATTGAGCGATGTGTGTCATGGGGTGAGCGACTGTTCTATCCTCCTCCTGATGCCCATGAGCTAAGAGTTCTATTCTTCATCATCGACATTTGAATCGACAGACTCTACTGATAAAGTTACCTCCCTGGGTGTTGTTGCATGGTCCCTGCCATGTTGGATGTGTTCTATGGCATGCCCTAGTCCCTCCTACTGACGAAGGCTCCGATCTTCCTGCATCAACACAGACAATTCCCTTCAACCATCTACGAAATGGGCCAAGTGTTCCTAACCCTACCTTTCTATTTGTCAATGCATGTTATGTTTTAAGTGTGGGGACGTCTGCATCCAGTCGATTGACAAGTCCTAGGCTGTGTCGATCAATATATCCTAATCGATAAGGTCTTAAGTGTGGGGATGCGTCCCTGCGTGTCTGTTGTGTATACCCCTTCATATGTCATTACTCAATCATGAGTGTCTACCATGTACTAGTTATGCTTTGATGGGGTCCCTTCCCCTCCCGCCCACCCTTGTACCCCCTGTCGTCAAGGCCATTTCCCTTGCATTTGCTTTTATTGCGCCATTTTTTCCCTTTTCTATGTGAACGTACCCTACATTCACCACACTCTGAATCCAACTTTATAGCCATGTTCATCCCTTAACATGACACACTTTTCCTTTTTACATCCCCCTGTTCCGGCTTACTGTTTTCGCATTATTAATTTTTGAAGAAATTCCCGCCAATTAGATGTTTTTCCATGTGAATGCTCCTTTCTTGTTTCAGAATGCTGATCTAATATGCCAGTCCTATCCTATGCCTTCCCCTTGACATTTTTCCTTTTACCCACCTGTCATTCCGATGTACGGTTTGTCCGTTATTCATTTTTGCGTGGTTTCGTGTCTTTTTCATGTACGTTCCATGTGAACATGCCCTATTCTCTTCCGAATTCAATTGTGACTAGATAGCCTTGTCTGACCACCCTTCTTGCACAATTATTCTTTTTTCTCCGCCTTGTTTTGCCCTCTAGATTTTTTGTTATTAATTTATTTGGGTGTTTTCGAGCTTCATTTTCTTGTTTTTTCCATGTGAATGCCTCCTAATCCCATCCAAACTGCGATTTGATGTGACAACCCTGAATATTATATGTGTCTTGACATTTTTCCTTTTTACTACCCTTTGTTCTAGTGCCCGAATCCTTCAATATTAATTTTTGAATCCCTTTTTAAGTATGACTTTTGGGTTTTTTCCATGTGCACATATCTTATCTTCATCGAAACTATGTTCTAACATGATAAGCATGCCCATTCTATCTTTTTGCACATTTTTCCCTTTTTTTGCATTGCGTTTCGTCCCATGGATTTTTTTATATTAACATTCGTATGTGTTTTCAGGCCCGATTTCTACGTTTTTTCCATGTGAACACCTTGAATTGTTCCCAGACACCCTGTTGCCTTCTTCCACTGTCTCCCCCTTGACTTTCAGCCTAGTTTTCCTTTTTCCCACCTTTCGTTCCGATGTATGATTTGGGTTTTATGAAAATTTTCAGCTAATAAACTTCTTCTATGGTGAAACCTTCATCAGAATCACTAGAGCTTGAGGTTTCGATGGTGGAGGTTCCCTCGAGTGCCTCCCACTTTGTAGTAGGAGTAATGCTCTTTTATTCAATGCATGATCAAGGTAGACATCCAAGATCATTCTTTGTAGCTCAAGCCCAAAAATTAGCTAATCAACTGGGATATCCATGAAAAAACCAAAATGTAAGATCTAAGGCCATCCAAGCAATAGTTGGTAGCTTAGCCTCCCAGTAGATTGAATAATACAAAAGTCAAGAATACACTCAGTGTGTGCTACGATCACATGCACTTGAAACACCATTCCTTCTGGTTGTCTCAAAATATAATTAGCCATTTTTAGAATAGTGATTGTCTCTTCAATAAATTGAGACTCATAATGTTCATGGAAGATCCTGGGTCTACCACTGCACTTTCTATTAGAATGCCATCCATGTAAGCTTATATCCTAGAGTAGTTTTTTTCAAATGCTCCCACTATTCACTGCCCAGTGGATTGACACCAATAGGATCCATCATGGCCTTAAATGAAGTAATTCATGGATAGAGAACACTATTTGAATTGATTCTACCTCTAAGCTATTTTAGGAGGGGCTAATGTCTTTGAAAATATCAATCGCTAGCCATCCTTCTTATTAATAAGATCATACCCACGCAATAGGTACCATAATGCCTACAAATTCACATCCAATTTTACTTCACATAAAGCATTCACTTAATTAATCTCTTAAAATTTTGATATTTCTTTCTTCTCTTTCCACTCCATCATCTGCTCTTTTGGTTTACTAATGGCCTTACTAACCTCCTTCACTTTTGCTTTGCGTTTACCTTAACCACAATCTCCTCTAAAATACCCTCATGTTTAAGAGAACTTTCTTGAGTATTGGCATCTCTAAACTTATTATCAACCACACTAGTCTTAGGGTTAGCTTTGCTTGTGCTAGGGCCATTCTTTTGATCTTCTTTCACTTTTGTCAAGTAAGCACTCCAACAATGTTAGAAGGGACATCCTCATTATTTGAAAGCATATGAACTAAGCTAACCCTACTAGGCATTTCCTCTAGGATGGCTTTTCCCCTTTACAAGATCTACTTGCCCTTACCTTGAGTATTTACATTATTTACATGATGTTTTAGAGGCCCAAGAAGTTGAATATCTTGTTGGAGAGAATTGATCCTACTCCAACAGGTATTGGCCATATGGCATGACTTCCCACATATGTCACACTTCACATGAGGACAATTTTGTGGGAGGTATTGATCACCACACCACTTATAGCTAAACTTTGATGGACTAGTATCGTCAGGATTTTGAGTGCCATCTAATTTTGTTGGCGTGTCAAAAAATTAATGCATTGATTTGCTAGTACGGTTTGGTGATCATATTAGTGTAATATTTCATCATATCCTCCTTCATCTACAATATTGGATGTAGAGGATTCATTTCAACAGGCCTTAGGATCCTACCCCTGTACTAGGTTTTATGATTTAAGAAGGAGGCACTACTTGTATAGACCCTTGGTTTGTGATGGGGACTTGCCTATTGCTCATAGATGTTGCAGGCTTTACTTGGGCCACATTTGGAAGTGCACGTGTGGTAGCACATTTGGCACCAGCCTAATGACTGAGGGGGCTTTCCCTCTTGTCGCATAGGTAACTTGAATTCTTGACTCAACCCCCTTTACTACTATTATCACTTTATCTAGATCATTTTGTTTGGTGTTGCTCAAGTATGGTTGGATCATAAAATCCAACCCTGTTAAGAAGAGTTGCAACTAAGAAGTAGGGAATAAGTGGATAGTGTTACCCAAACAACAAAAAACTTCACATAGCTTCTGAGCACATGCTTCCACACTCTCATTGCATTCTTGTTGAGTCTCATTTAGGATATGCATCCAATTTTGACTCCCCTTTTAAGTGTAGTACTCTCTATAAAACATAGTGTAGAACCCTCGCATAGTGATAATTGAATTTGCCACAATTCAGTAGTACTAGAAGGTGGCATTTCCCTTCAAAGTCATATTGAAAAACATCAAATGATATGCTTACTCCTTGACATGATAGTTAAATGTAAGTTTTTGAAAGTCTTTGATATTTAATTTTTCATCTTTTTTTGGACTTCCACTAAAGATAGACCATGGAAATCCTAAGGTGGGTAAAGCCACCATGCCAAAGCTGGGATTTGAATTGCTTGAGGGGGTAATAAGGGTGATTGTGCCATCCTTGTGGGTATATGAAGAGTCTTAGAAAGGAAAACTATAGTGCTACTAATGGCACCACTAGAAGGCTGGCTTGATCGACCACTTTAGCTAGTCCTCAAAGGAATGGACTACCTAGTTCTAGGTGTCGAGGGTAAACTACCACTTTTGCATGTACTAGGATTGCTCTTACCATGAGGAGTTGTAAGCCCCCTAAGTCTAAGGGATACATGTATACTGAGCCCTTATACTCAATAAAGCAACTATAGTTACTTTTTGCTGCTCCATGTAACTGCTGCACTACTAAGGGAAAATATGAATCCAGTGGTAGATATTCTATGTCTGACATGCTATCAACCCAATTTGCATATGTGTATCCAAATACATATATATCCTTACCTACCTCATAAAAAATTCCATAATGCAAAGTGGCCTTCACATATGTCAATATGTGTTTAACTATATCCAAATGAGGCTTTCTAGGCATTTTCATAAATTTACTAACAAGGCCAACAACATAGCTCAACTTTGACCTTGTGATAGTCACATATATCAAACTTCCTACTATTCTGTTGAATATAGTAGGGCCTTCTATCTCATACTCAACATTAGCACTCAACTTCACATTTTGCTCCAATGGTACTGAAAGAGGCTTATACACTATCACACCATACTTGGATAACATATCCAAGCCATATTGCCTTTGGGATAGCCATATACCATTATCACATCTGATCACCTAAATACCAAGAAAGTATCTTAACTCACCTCAATACCAAGAAAGTACCTCAACCATATACCATTATCACATCTAATCACCTCAATACCAAGAAAGTGTTGAGATATCGAGCTCCACTCGTGATATGCCAGGGTGACCGTTGTGCATTTATGTCACCGACGTGTTAGTTGTTGCAGATGCGATTGGTACACTGCCCATGAATAATAGCTAGATGACAGCTATCCTTATCTACTCTAGTTCGTGGCTCAGTTAGTATGCCACCTTAGTTAGTTGAGTTTGGTTTGAGACCCATATATAGGGTTCTTCTATTTCTATGTACGTGTGTTCTTTTTGGCTTACATAACTTCCGCCTCAAAAACAGGCCCCGAAATGGCCTCAAATAAAAAAAACAGGGTCGCCTAGGCTAAAGCTCTCTCCCACAGCATATACTTCCCTCTTGCTTCACCATGAAGGGCATCTCAACCTGAGACAATGCACTCTTGCAATTTCTGGCTGTGCTACCTGCAGAGATCTGCTCCCAAAAAAGAAAATGAAAGCAACAGTGCTCCTCTTACCAGAACACTGCGAGCTTGGCTTGCTTTCTTGAGCTCCTTACCACGAACAAGGCTCTGATACCATGTCAAGATTGTGGGAGAGAAGGAAGGAGTCTCACTTGTAGCTTTCTTGCTTGCACAATGGGTGAATACACGCAAGGGTAGAGGCTGAAAACAGTTTTCCTCTTCTTAGTTGTGTAAGCCAAAAGAACTCTCATACAAAGAAATAGAAGAACCCTATATATGGGTCTCAAACCAAACTCAACTAACTAAGGTGGCATACAAACTGAGCCACGAACTAGAGTAGATAAGGATAGCTGTCATGTAGCTATTATTCATGGGCGGTGTACCAACCGCATCTGCAACAACTGACAAGTCGGTGACATAAATGCACAACGGTCACCCTGGCATATCACGAGTGGAGCTCGATATCTCAACAGCAAGTTCGCCAAAGGAGGCATGGGATACTTTGTCAAAAATGTATAGCACAAATACGTAAGCCAGGAAAATGCAGCTCAAGCAAGAGTTGCATAATGTGAAAAGAGAAAGTATGAGCATCAATGACTACCACATGAAAGTGAAGAAGATTGCAGATGCACTTGCTTCCATTGGGTTGCCAGTGGAAGATGATGATTTAGTTTTTGTGACCTTGAAAGGTCTAGGAAAGGATTATGCACAATTCCGAACATCCATTTCCGTCCGTGAAAGATTTCCTGATTTTGAGGAGTTGATTGCTCTTCTAATTTCTAAGGAGAAGAGAAATGGTGGTGCATCTTCTTTAGGAGGAACTTCAAAAGAAGCTGTCTTCTACTCAAATGCTGGAAGAGGTAGAGGCAGAGGTAGAGGAGGCCGATTTGGAGGCCGTGGTAGAAATCAGAATATGCAGCAAACTCAAGAAAACCAGTCCTATGGAGGAGGACGTGGTAACTCTAGAGGCAGGGGGAGCCAAAGAGGTCGTGGTGGATGGAAAAGAGGCCAAAATGTAAACAGCAATGTTGAATGCTACTACTGTGGTAAAATGGGTCATATGGCTAAAGACTGCTATAAAAAGCAGAATGACATCATGAATGGAAAACTGCAACAAGGAAATTATGCATCTTCTAGTAGACAAGGTGATGACAGAAATGAGCATTTGTTTATGGTGCAGCACATGAACCATTCAGTGACAAGTGCAGAAGAAAGCAATGATGTATGGTATGTTGACTCAGGTGCATCAAACCACATGACAGGTCATGCAGAATGGATGGAGGATGCAAGGAAAATGGAAAAACCAGGATTTGTGGAGACTGGTGATGATACTGCACATCCTATTGTGCAGATTGGAAAAATTCCTTTGTCTATGTAGGATGGGAAAAAGAAATACCTGTCCGATGTATTTCATGTCCCGAATATCACCAAGAATCTGGTTTTTGTTGGTCAAATGGTTGAGCAGGGCTTGCAGGTCAGATTTAATCCTCATGGATGCTTTGTTGAAGATATGAAAAATAAAGGTCGCTTGATAGCAAAAGGAAAGAAGAAGGGCAGAATGTTTACATTGGATGCAGACATGTCTGAATTGAGTGCAGCAATGTTTGCACATGGAACCGGTGTAGTTGCAGATATTGATATCTGGCATAAACGCATTGGTCATGTTAATGTACAGCAACTTAAATCAATGCAGGCCCAAAATATTGTTGCAGGATTGCCTAAATTCAAGGTTGCAGAAATGCATAAGGTATGTGAAGCCTGTCAGTTTGGAAAACAGGCAAGAAAACCATTTTTTAGACATGTTCAAGAGAGTAAGAAGCCATTGGAATTAATCCACTCTGATGTGTGGACTACTAAAGATGTATCTCTTGGAGGTTGTCATTATTTTGTCACTTTTATTGATGACTACAGCATAAAAGTTTGGGTGTATTTTATGAAAAAGAAAAGTGAAGTTTTTGGGCATTTCAAAACTCTTAAAGCTATGGTTGAAAAAGAAACAGGTCTGCAAATAAAATGCCTAAGGTCAGATGGAGGGGGAGAGTATCTCTCAAATGAGTTTGCAAGGTTATTGCAGGAGCATGGCATAAAGAAGCAATATTCATGCAGTCATACCCCACAACAAAATGGAATTGCAGAAAGAAAAAACAGGCATATTGGAGAGGTATCTCGTGCCATGCTCAATGAAAAAGACTTGCCAGATTTTTATTGGGCTGAAGTAGTTGCTACAGCAATCTACATAATGAACAAGACTCCCACTGCAGCAATACATCGAATGACTCCAGAGGAGAGGTATACTGGTAGGAAACCAGATATTTCTCATTTGAAAATTTTTGGTTGCATTGCCTATGTACATGTGCCAGATGAGTTGAGATCCAAGTTGGATCCAAAAGCTGAGAAGTCCATCTTTATTGGTTACTCTCTGCAGCAAAAAGGGTATAGATGCTATAACCCTTCTACTCGTAAGTTTACAGTGAGCAGAGATGTTGTTTTTGATGAGATGAGTAGCTGGTATAAACCAGTAAATGTGATTGATGATGTAGATGCACAAAATGGTAATGCTACACAGAATTCACAACAGCAGTCACAAAATATTAGTGGACCTGGAGCATCCTCTAGCAGTGGTTCACATTCTTCGCCATGGATAGGCAGATTGAGATCAGGAGATTCCTCTCAAAGCAATGCAGATAGTGGTATGTAGGTATTACGAAAAGGAAAAGAGAAGGTAGATCAGCCCATGTTTGATGTGAATGCAAGTCACTTTTATGTGGATGGTGAATCCAGTGGCTCAGCACAGAGCATTGATGATGAGTTGGGTATTCCTTCTATTGTTACACCTGGAGTAAGGAAGACCAGGGATGTTTTGAGAGCACCTGGGAGTGAACCTACTTTGCGCAGGTCTACCAGAGCTAGGTATCCTGTGGATAGGCTGAAATATGATGGATTTACAGCCATTCACTATGCATATATGGTCAAAGTGATACATGAACCAGAACCCACTTCTTTTGAGCAAGCCATGGGAAAAGAAAAATGGGAGAAAGCCATGGATGAAGAAATGGATGCCTTGGAAGCAAATGCTACATGGGAATTGGTACCTTTGCCTAAAGGTAAGAATGCAATTGGCTGTAAGTGGGTTTATAAGGTGAAGCACAATGCAGATGGTTCTGTGAACAGATACAAGGCAAGATTAGTAGTCAAGGGATATGCACAAACATATGGCATTGACTATGAAGAAACATTCAGTCCGGTTGCAAGGATGGCAACCGTAAGAGCACTCATCGCTATGGCTGCATCAAAGGGATGGTCTTTACATTAGATGGATGTAAAGAATGCCTTCTTGCATGGTGATTTGCAAGAAGAGGTCTATATGGAGCAGCCACCAGGTTATGTGCATGCTGTTCATCCTGAGTTTGTTTGCAGGTTGAAGAAAGCCTTATATGGCTTGAAGCAAGCACCTAGAGCATGGTCTGACAAGATAGGACAGTATCTTGTCACTATTGGCTTTCAAATTTCCAAGGCAGATTTCTCACTTTATGTGAGAAAAACAGAGAAAGGTATTATGCTACTTGTCATTTATGTTGATGATTTGATTATGACAGGTGACAGTGATGAAGATATCCTTCATGTGAAAATGCTATTGAAGCAAAAGTTTGAGATGAAGGATTCGGGAGAGCTACGTTATTTCTTGGGCATTGAGGTGATTAGATCACCAAGTGGGATACAGCTCTTGCAGAGGCAGTATGGATTGGACATGCTGTCCAAATATGGGATGACAGGCTGTAAGCCTATTTCAGTTCCTTTGGAGCAGAATGTGAAGTTGAGCACAGATGCAGGTGAGCTTTTGGAAGGCTCTACTATGTACAGACGCATAGTAGGAAGCTTGATTTATATGACTATTACCAGGCTAGATTTGAGCTATGCTGTTGGATTGGTAAGTCAGTTTATGCAGGCTCCAAGGAAACCGCATTTGGATGCGGCTAGACGCATACTCAGGTATGTGAAGTCCACATGCAGTATGGACTATTTTATGAGAGTGGGGTACAGATACAGTTACATGGATACACTGATGCTGATTGGGCTGGTAGTATTTCTGATAGACGATCTACCAGTGGGTATGTGTTCTCTTTTGGGAGTGCTGCAGTCACTTGGAGCAGCAAGAAACAGCCTACAGTTGCCTTGTCGAGCACAGCGGCTGAGTACAGGGGTGCAGCAATGGCTGTATGTGAGGTAGCTTGGTTACATAAGCTACTTTATGATATGCATCAGTCTACAGATGGGCTAGACATCATTTATTGTGACAACATGAGTAGTATACACTTGGCAAATAACCCAGTCTATCATGCTAGAACAAAGCACATTGAGGTGCATTATCACTATGTGCGAGAGAGGGTTTTACTAGGTCTTATAGATCTAGTTTATGTCAGCACAGAGGATCAGGTAGCTGACATATTCACGAAGGCATTGGGCGCAAAGAAGCTGCGCAAGTTCAGAGACCTGCTTGGTGTGCATGAATTTGGATTGAGCTCGAGGGGGAGTGTTGAGATATCGAGCTCCACTCGTGATATGCCAGGGTGATCGTTGTGCATTTATGTCACCGACGTGTCAGTTGTTGCAGATGCGGTTGGTACACCACCCATGAATAATAGCTAGATGACAGCTATCCTTATCTACTCTAGTTCATGGCTCAGTTAGTATGCCACCTTAGTTAGTTGAGTTTGGTTTGAGACCCATATATAGGGTTCTTCTATTTCTATGTACGTGTGTTCTTTTTGGCTTACACAACTAAGAAGAGGAAAACTGTTTTCAGCCTCCATCTCTGTGTGTATTCCCCCATTGTGCAAGCAAGAAAGCTTCAAGTGAGACTCCTTCCTTCTCTCCCACAATCTTGACAAAAAGTACCTCAGCCCACCCAAATCCTTCATCTCAAATTTCTTCTTCAAAAAGTCCTTAACTTTAGCAATCCCATTGTCGCTATCATCTGTAATAATCAAGTCATCCACATAGATGACTATGATGACCAAACCTACATCTCCCTTTCTCACATAAAGTGAGTGATCAACATTAGAAATATAAAATCCAATATTGACAATATACTTTTCAATCTTGTTAGACCATCATCTGGGTGCTTGCTTTAGCCCATAGAGCACCTTTTTTAACCTACACACATCTGTGGGAATATGCTCTAAATCCTCAACATGTTGCTTGCTCCATATACACCTCTTCTTGGAATTCACCATGCAAGAATACATTCTTGGCCTCCATTTGCTACAAACTCTAGCCTTCGAACGTTACCAAAGCAATCACGTATCTAATAGTTTCTATCCTAGCACCTAGGATGGAACCATCTACATTATGCTTGAGTTTGTAAACCCACTTACAACCAATAGTTTTCTTGCCTTTAGGCAAGGGTACAAAATCCAAGATTTATTGGTTTCTAATGTAGCCATCTCCTCATCCATTGTTGTATCCCAAATGGCATTATCAAAAGCATCCTCAAAACAAGTGGACTCAACATCCTCAAGAACCTTCACCATATAAGTATAATGGTGAGCTACATAACCTTCAAAACCAAATCTTTTAATAGGGTATCTGACCCTACTAGACCTGTGTACCACTGGATCACTTAGTGGAGCCTTTACATTACTATGTGCTCTGTGTACACCTATAGTCCCAACTAAAGGAATACCAAGCTCATCATCCGAACTCTTCAAGCCACTAGAATCTCCATCAAATCCCAAATGACTAGTAGAGGCATCATTACCATCCAACACTTTCTTCTTTCCTTTTTCTTTACCTACAACACTTGTAGATCCACATGAATATGTGGGGCTACTTCTTAGTCTCCCAGACCAAGAGTTAACTATAGATGTAGTACTAGATGATGTTTTTGGTCCACTAAGACTCGGTGATTCTTGCTTTTATTTCTGCACATAGCTATCATGATTGAGAGCTGAATTTTTGGGACTCATTTTTGAAGAGCTGTCCGTTTTTTGAGCCAAAAAGTGGCCAAGAGGCTTCAAAGACCAAATTTTCATGAAAAATTGAATGATGGCAGATGACTGAGCTAGAGTTTTCTTAGATGGATTTTGATGCCAAAAATCCAATGCAAGTCTCAGTTTGTCAATCGGAGGCCGTTTGACCCCCCATATTTAATCCCCAGAAGGTTTAGTGCTCTAAAGTAGCTATGTGATTCAAGAGTTAAAAAGTGTGTGATGGGGCCCAAGTTTATAGATTTCAATGTCACAGAGCAAGTTGTCTAGTCTGATTGCAATTTTGAGTCCGTTTGCCCCTCCAAACGGGCCGAAACCACTTGGTTTGCAGTGTGAACAAGAAGGTTTTGAGCCAGATAATTTATAAATGAAATGAAACTCAAATGAAACTTTGAAAAAACATGAAAAATTCATGTCGAGCAGATGGGGGGCGTTTTTTTATTTGTGCCCCAAAATTTGGGGATTTTTGTACCTTTTCATGCCTCAACAATCATGAGAGATAAGGATGGATCTTTGATCTATGGAAGAAGAGCAACATTTTGGCTATAATCTTATGAAATCTGATTAAGAGAATCAAATTCTAAGAATCTAGTCTTTCTCTCTCCTTGATGTTCGTTCATATGGATCAACTCATGAGAGAAGGGGATGGGGTGTGATGAATATGTGAAAAAAGGGATACACACTAACTAGGTTTTAGACACCCAGTCACATTGATCGGGGTATATAAGATGTAAGAGTCCCAGATTAGGGCAACAAGTTATTATCAAGAATATACTCTTCACCATCATCTCCTGATTCCATGGCTTTCTCCTTCCTTCTCTCCTCTTTTCTATATTTCTCTCTCCTCTTCTAATCTTCTTTTCTCTTCTTCTTGCTTTTTCTCTCGCTTTAGCTCTTCTCCTCTCTCCTCTCAGCTTCATTCATTACAAGTGGTATCAGAGCTTCAGGCTTTGGTCCTTTTCTTCTTTTCTCTTTCTTCCTTTTCAAATCCCAAAAACCCTAGTTACTTAGCTTACAAGTACAGGTACAACAAGAAGGACTGCAGTTAACTTCAGCATTCTGGAGCAAGCAGGAGCTATGGCTAAAGATTCAGACATATTTGGAGGTAAAACGGTTAAAATAGAAAGTCATCACTTATTTTTATTCAAATTTTAGGGGTCCCAGACCAAGTTTAGAGTTCCAGAAGTTGGAAGAGGGCAAAAACCTCAGCTACTTTTTACTCCAGCTCTCCCTCTATCTCTTCTCATGCAAGAAAGTTGCCATGACTACTAGCCCAAATAAACCCCAAGATCAGGCATGAGGTTGCTCCCCAACATCAACCAATCCCAGAACATTATCCCTGACCCCATAAGCTACTAATCAAGTAGTGGATTGGGGGAGTTGCTGCCCACCAGCAGGCCTACATGGCATCCCTCACCATTTGCGGTGCATTTTTGCACTGACTGCCCTACCTTCTCTAGCCCTCATGCCCTTCCCCTCCTACTGCCTTACCACTCCCTGCCAATCTTGGGCACTTATTCAGCACACTTCTCCCTCCCCCCATAGCACTCTTGACCCCAGGAATCAACCTCCAAGGTGGACAGTAAATGGATAGTTTGGGACATTATGGGTAGCCATGGATTCTTCGACCTTGAGAGCTCAACCCCCACAAGCCCTTCAGCCCGTGAATGATTTCTCTTACCTGGATGAAGACATGGATTTCAACATGCATGGGAGCTTTGTGGGCAACCATGAAAGCTTCACTTGAAGCTTTCCCACTCTAAAGCTCAAGCTCAGGATAAGCACAGGAGCCATCCTCATCAGTAGGAGCATTCAAATGCTGAAGTCTTCTTTCATGGATACCCCAACCAACCGAAATTGATCGATGGAGAAATCAAGCATCAAGATGATTTATACTTCAACGGTCTCCCCAAGCATTAGAGAGGTATGCCAATCTGATCTTAATCTCTCAAATTTAGCCACTTGCTTAGCTTAATCCCTTGTTAGAGAGATTCAAGATTGCATAGGTTTAGTAGCTCAATCCTCTTTGTGTGCATGTATCATATCTCTTCCTAAAATTCATTGTATTGGCTGACATTAACCCCCATTTTATCTTGTGATATTCAATAAGCCCCAAAATGAATGATAGCCATTGTAAATTGGGTAAGTAGCAGCTAGTGAGTCACTGGACTATCAAGGTAACCCCTACCCCAACCTCTGTTCATTCCTTGCATCTCATGAAAAGGCCCAATGTCTCCTTTCCAATGCATCTCATGTTGATTGCTTAATAAAAATGTGTGCCATGTATACTCCGATTGAGGAAAAAGGCCGATGCTAGGAAAGGTGGTAAGAAAAAGAGAGGTGACCCTCCCTTACCACTTAAGACCCTGAAGGGGTGCGGCCCCGAGGGGAACTTTGCCCACCTCTCGGTGATCTGGAGCCCGGTACTTGTATGAAGGTGTAGGTACCTTCCATGAGAT
Organism: Lygodium microphyllum; assembly: GCF_053477565.2. Classification (NCBI taxonomy): domain Eukaryota; kingdom Viridiplantae; phylum Streptophyta; class Polypodiopsida; order Schizaeales; family Lygodiaceae; genus Lygodium; species Lygodium microphyllum. The sequence goes on from NC_141155.1 coordinate 85,350,088, forward strand.
CCACCCTCCATGATGCCATGATCCCCCTTGGACACCCCCACAATGCTTTTGGAACCCATGTATGACACTTGAAGTGCATGCAATCAAAAGAGATGTATGGCTATGAATGACACTTGAAGTGCATGCAATCAAAAGAGATGTATGGCTATGAATGACACTTGAGGTGCATGCAATCAAAAGAGATGTATGGCTGTGAATTCACTTATGCATTGATGAGAGACAAGATGGGTATGCAATAATGCTTGTGATAATGCTCAGTGTTGATTATGATATTGATATTTATGATCATGCCTCTCGAACTATGCTCTATCCATGCAAGGCTTTTGCAATAAGGGACATGTAGTGTTTTGGTCATAATACTGCAGGATAGTCACAAATACCCTATTTCAAAAAAAATTGTTTTGAATCTAGAAGTGAACCCTATAGCTCACCTCGAATAGGGATCTGTCCCCTCTGGTTTGAATCAAAAACCTCCCAAATTGGAGCTAGGATTTGAAAGTTATGCCCATTTTTGTGCACTAGGGTCACTGTGGCCAGGGTGCAGACCACTCTAGGACAGGCACTATAATTCCATTACAAAAAATTCTGATCATTTTCTATCACAAATTTTAATATTTCATCTTAAAGAGGACTTTGTCCCCTCCTACTTGAGCCAAAAATCTCATCAATCCGAGTTTCCTACAAAAAGTTACACCCCTTTTACTAACAGCAAGTCCTGTGGACTGCATCCAGATGGATGGCCAGAAAGGAAAAAGCAAGGCACAAGAGGAACTACAAAGGGAGATTAGAGACTCCCAGATCTCCATGAATGAGGAACCAAGCTTGGCACAAGATTACCATGGTGATAGATAGGAGGAAGTGCCCAAAATGGACCGGTACACCCTTCTCAATCACACCCTCTGTCAGCATGAGCTTCATCATATGGAACAGCATAATGGCATGGTCACCAACCACTACCAAATGATATCCAAGTTTGATGAAGTGATCGAGCACATGGCTCTCTCAAATTCTAAGACTCAACAGACCTTGGAGCAACTCACTACTCTGGTTGCTCAATTAGTGACTGCTTCATCCCAAGAGAAGGCTAATGCCTCTAGGCACATGAATCTAGACATCCTCCACATTAGGAACCATTGCATGGTCCACATGGTATACTTGGTGATAAGGGGATCTCCCCTTCTACCTACAAGATTTGTAAACCCTCTCATGCGCATGATGAGCCCCTATTGAATTCCCCCGTCCACCATGCATCTAATATCCCATTGAGGCCTTCTCCCACCCTTGGTCGAATTTTCCCTGCTCTCCCTAGGAGCCCCCATGCACCCCATATGAATCAGCCCCATCAAGGACAATATGGTACAAATGGCCAGCATGGCAATCATGGAAAACATGGTTATAATGGACAACATGGTCCTAATGCACCACATGGGATGTATGGACAACAAGGCATGTATGGCCACTATGGGATGTATGGACAACAAGGATTTCATGGGAAGCATGGCCCTAATGAATTGCGTGACAAGATCATCCTCACAAAGTACAATGGACAATCCCCCCTCACCATCTAACTTAAAGGAATGGACGTCCAAGTTGAAGTCCTACTTCAATATCTACCCTCACACAGATGATCAAAAAATCCTTTTTGCTTCTCTCCACTTGGAAGAATTTGCCCACACACTGTGGTGCTATATCAATTGAGAGAATCAACTATTTATTGACTGGGAAGATTTTAAAATGCATATGGTCCAAGTTTTTGTGTCTTTAGTGGAAAAAGAGTAGTTGGCAAGACGATGTTATACTCTTGACCAATGTAACCTCACTGTACATGAATTTGTAAATAAGTTCATGAACTTGATCATGTATGTGGAGAGAATTAATGATGATACTAAATTGCACAAGTATATCTATGGGTTGTAACCAAGCGCTTATCAGCAGATGTCATGGCCCAAAAACCTACCACACTATTTGATGAAATTGAATTAGCTAAGAGATATGCAAGAAAGTAACGTAAGAATGAACATTTTCAACAAGGTGTTGTGGATAACCCCGCATTCCTTCACAATCAGCACCATATAGAGGTGGTTTTCGAAACATTTCTATGCCCAGTAACAACTCCAAAGTACCCACTTACCCCGTCTTCCATGTTGAAAGAAAAATGGGCACTTTTAAGATAATATTTGGCTCTAATGCTGGGAATAAGTATGCTGAAAATAAACAGTCCACTACATCACCTTCCCATGGATCCAGTAGCCAACAGTTAATTTCCTCAAATGTTGTGAAGGAATACAAGGAAAAGGCCTATGCTTTAAGTGTGGAGATAAGTATACTACTGATCATGCCTCCAAATGCCCGTTTAAGATAGCTAAGGTCAGAGTTCATAGCATGTAAGTCATGGAAGATTAGCACAATGATGAGGATGACGTACCCACCAACAAGCTGGGCCTACGGAGGATGTTGATCACGAGCAGTTCTATGACTCGAAGGCTTGGGTCCATCATGGATACTTGATTTGGCATCCCACCCTTCTACCACTTCCCTTTTCTCGATCTCTTTGGATGCTTGGATGGGTTCCTGAAGCCCCAACACCCTTCTCATTCAAGGTAGTATCAGTGAAAAGCATGTCTTCATCCTTATGGATAGTGGTAGCACTCACAGTTTTATCAATAAATCAACCATTGATCAGTTGAAATGAACCCCTATGGCACTACACCACCCCTTGAAGAAGAAATCAGCATACATGTATGTCTCACAGTGTGGGAGCTTTCGCTCAACTGCCAAGACCCACGGACTGCCTATTGTTTCAAGCGTTCCAAGCAAGCTCTAATGGCTATCTCTCACCTAACCGATGCGCCGTCAATCCTACAAGTGTTGTGAGTTTACCTTGATGCTCGATCGAGTACCCTCCTCTCTCTTGCACTCCGGTAGCTCCACGACTCTTGATACTAGCTCAAGCATCCTCAAGCCTCCTCCTCTCTCTTGCACTCCGGTAGCTCCACGACTCTTGATGCTAGCTCAAGCATCCTCAAGCCTCCTCCATCTCCAAGCTCCATCCTCCATAGCCGCGCACACAAGAGAAAAAGAGAGAAGAGAATAGAAGAAGAGGAGAGGAGATGGTGAAGAGCTTCACCCTCTTGATCCCTCACTCTCACACACACTCCCTCACACTCTCACACTCCCTCTCTCAAGAGCACACACAAGAGGAGGAGAGAATAAGAGAGGAAGAAGAAGACTCTTTTTGCCACACACCAAAGAATAAGCTTCTCATTCACTTTTCAACTTTATATACATGCCCTAATTTCCACAGGCGGTCATCCCCCTTTTTTACATGGCCAGCCATTAGCCTAGGCCCCTTTTCTCATTGTCCTTCTATCTTCCTAGCTTTCTTTCCACCGCCTATCTACATTTACAAATTGCACGGGTGAGAGCCCGACGCTCTTTTACAAGATTTCAGGGTGCGCCCTTTCATTTTAAAATGCGCCTTTTTCCCCTTTTGCATTTTCCTTGGACTTTTAAGGTTTCCCTTGCACTTTTGGCCTTCTTTCCTCTTCTTTCTTCAGTCGAGCTACCTTTTTTCCGCCTTTGCCCTACGTCTTTCCCACTTTCTTTTGCTTTCTTCATGTTGGGGTTAACATTACCCCCTCCTAGACGAGTGCCAGTCCCATGGCACTGTGATGGGCCGTAGTGGCTAGTTACGTCGGCCTTCAGGTGGAACAGGTAGGCCGGGGTTGGGAAGATTGAGAGGTGATGGAGGTTGGGGATGATGACCAAGGAGATTCGGGCGTGCTTTAGGCTCCATGAAGATACTCAGCATCTGTCACACGGTTGTGGCTCTAGTTACATAGCCGATCGTCTATTGAGTATATGAGAAACACTTGAAGCAATAAGCAATCCCTTAGGATGATGGTATTGGAGGGATTTATTCTGAAGAAACCCCTCAAATGCAGTTTGGCTTGCAAACTCGTGGCTTCGATTGAAGATCCTTGTCTTTGAGGTGAAGGTCTTCAGTTTTGAGTTGAAGGTCTTCAGGTTTGTGGAATCAATAAGTGATCCGTGGATCTTGAGGCGTTGGGCATGGATCATTCGATGAGGTGGTTCCAAGATCTATGCCAATGACAGCTCTGCCTTGACGTGATTCACTCAGGGTGGCCATCAGCATGCAAGTGGCCAGGTACCGATACAAGAAAAGAAGTATTGATCATTAAGGGAAGCTGTGGGCGATCCTCCTCCGCGGGTAGCCTTGTCTTGAAGTGCGAACATAACCTGCAAGAAAAGTTGTGCACTCCCTAAGGGGTGTGTCTGTCTTGCTGTGTAGTGTGTGGTGTGTGTGGTAGTGGAACCGGGAGATGGGTCTGACCTTGGGTAAGCCCTTGGTAACATCCCACACTTGAGGACCCAGTTCGTGCTTTGTTGGCAGTGCAGTGCAAGTCTTAGGGTGACAGATCTGGATGTCCTGCCCTTGATGTGCCCTAAATGTGAAGTGGGGGGGCTAGGGAGGATCCTAGGTGCGGTGATTGTGGTGCATCGTTCTGTCTTCTCTCTCATTTTTTTAATAAAAATAATAGCATGAGGAGGCGTATACATGGAGGCAACCGGTACAAGGGCATGACAGGAGTTTACTCCTCGTCATCTGAATGGTGGGTAGGGGTTGGTGGAGGGCGGGGGACCTTGTTAAGGAATTTTTGACTCAACAAGTAGCCTTTGATGTGGAGGCGTGTTTTGAGGGTGGTGGTAGAAAGGAAGGGGTGGTTGCACTGGGTGAATTTGCTGTCGTTCATGTCTTTGAGTAGTGCACCACAGAAAGATGGCAAAAGAGAAGCACGCATCATGAGGCGAGTCATGGTGTTGCTATCTATGGCGTTGGGGTCAAAATAGAGGGGTGGGAGGTGGCGTTCTTGGGGTGTGGGCTCTTGGTGGACTATGATCCTAATTAACCTAAGATAATTACAAGTGGTGACAAATGCGGGGTCGGGACAAGAGGTGAACTTGCTAAGGAATTTATCTATAGAGCTATACAAGTCGGGGAGGGTGAAGAGAAGGGCGTCCCTATGGGAGGTGCTATTGGTATTATAGATGATGGGGAAATTGAACCTGTCGTGGATGGATGGATTGATGTCTACCCCTACCCTTCGAGGATACATCATAAAAGTGGGGTCGTTTCTCTCTAAAGGGAGGGTGTTGCAAAATGCCATCCACGCTTCCAGGTTGACGTAAAAAATGCGTCTCCTCCAAGTGGGTTGGCAATTATAGCCTTCCACTGATCTAGGCACCTGGAGGACTTTATCTTGCCAAAACTCATGGTCCTTGGCTCCCCAAGCAGTTGGGTGAGCCTCACGCTCCGCTAACCACTTGGTTTTGAGCCTTGCCCCCATGGCAATGACATCCTCTACTAGTTGAATGGGCAGTACCCTATTCAAGGCAATGGGAAACTCAAAGCGCAAGTCGAAGGGGTCGCGGTTATACTCCTGTTGTTCCTAGATAATCAATTCGGCACGGAATTCAGTAGGGGAATCTTGGGTGCGCAGTAGGAGAGGGGCAGGCTATCTTGGAATGGGTCTGGCATTCAGCTTTCTTCTTGCCTTCTCCACCATCTCTTTCCTACGGTTGGTTTGGGCTGCTCTTCTCTCGGCAGATGCATCAGGGGGCTGCACTTTGGCTTGTTGTGGCTGAGGGGATGGTGGGACGTATTCCTTCTCCTGAGGTCCCAGATCGAGCTTCGGTTCACCCCCTTCTGCTTGCTCGTCTTCTTGTGTTTTTGCCTCTGTGAAACCGAGGTCATCTATCTCTTGCGCCGTCAAGCCTACCTGTGCAAGATATCTCCTCTACTCCTCTAGGCTCTGCGACTGGCCTCCAAGCTACAGCGGCACGTGCAAGCCTTCTGTGAGAGCTCTGCACGCAATGGTTAGTTTCCTTTGCAGCTGATCATTGGCTTCATCTCCTTCTGGTCTGGTGGCATGGAGCAGCGTATTGAGAAAGGTGTGCTGTTGGGCTATCATGGAGAGTTGGGCCGCCTCTACTTGATTCTCAGCCAGCACCCTGTCTCCTTCAGCCTTGGCTAGCCGGCATGCTAAGTCCCGTACTCTCTGCTCATTATGATTGGACCATTCTTTTTCCCTTCTTTCCATATCTTCTAGGCTCTCCCCTTGATGGAGGGTCATTGCTATGAGCTGTTGCTACTGGGCCTCGAGCTCACGGTGCAGGCAGGATTGCTCTTGGCGTTCATCTGCGATCTGCGCATTGAGCTGGTCCAGCTTGACCTGCATCCTTCACACCTGTTCTGCCCTTAATTGGTCCAGCTCTGCAGCCTCCTGTCTGATTTTCTCAAGCTAGCTTTGCACTTCCAGGTTGACTGCAGATAACTGATCATTTTTGCGCCGAAGGTGGGCATTCGTTTCCCTCTCCCCATTGAGACGCTCCATCAAGATTTTTCTTCTTCCCTCCCAGGCAGCGTCACGTTCCTTCAGGGCTTTTAATTCTTCCGCCTCCTTAATGCTGGCTTCCTTCCTGAGCACAGCAATTTTCCTTTGATATTCTGTTATCTGCTTTGTTCTTTCCAGTTGGAGGGCGGCTTGTGATTCTCGTTCCACTGCCAGCTCCTCCACGGCTATCCTCCTTTCATCCCTGGCCCTTTACAACTGCGAGAGCAGTTGCTTCACATACTCGTCGTATTGGCCTACTGGAGGTGGGGGGTGGGGCATGGTCGTAGTGGTGGTGACATCTTCTATTTTTTGCATTTTCAGTTCCGTCCTTGGCTCTAGTTCAGCTGTGGGGTTGCCCTTTTGGCTCCTGAAGCTGGGGTGGCCACGGCCGCTTCCCTTGCCAGCTCCCTTTCCACCAAAAACTGTAGCTAGGTGACCACATTGCTCTCGTCGACTTTTGGGGTGGGCCCTTGGGTGGCGGTGGCAAGGGGTGTCATCATGATAGGAGTGGCTTGCATGGACGGTATGAGGAGGGGGGAAGCTGGCCTGATCAGGTTCTTTCCTTTTCCTTTTGCAGGGGGCAGGCGCGCGATTTTCGGCACAGTAGTACTGGGACCGGGTGCCTCAGGTTTGTGCGGACCCTCTGCTCCTTCCTGGTATCTTCTGTGCTATTCCTCGATGGAGCGACGGGTTGCCAGCTCCAATTCTTCCTCTTCCTTCCTTCTCAGCTCCTCCTCGGCCTTCTTTTTTCTTTCCTCCTCATCCCTTACCGACTCCCTTCGGGCCCTTTCCAGATCTTCCTTCTCTTTCTTCTTTCGTTCCTCCTCTCTTTTTCCATGTAGGGCCTTAGTTCATTGTTCTGCATGCTTTGTGGTGTAGCCTAGGATTCTCCCTCCTCATCGGCGTCCGTTTCCGTCTCATCAGACGACCTTTGCTACTCTTCCATGTGAGGCAGGGACTGTGACGGTGATTCGCCACTTTCCTCGTCACCTCCCTCTTTGTCTTCTCCTGCTTGTCCCTGCCCTATCACTTCTTGGATGATTGACGTAAGGACACCTCCAAACCCTATAGTGGAGGCCTTAGAGGATGATGCCTTGTGGGTCGATCGGGACGACGGGGACTCTCCTGCCACGGCTCTTCCTCATGTCGCCAAGGCCTTTGCCAAAGCCTCAATTGTCTTTCTCACGAACCTATTAAGGTTCACCTCATCCAACGATTGCACCACAATGCTATCGAGCATAGGTACATTGATTCCGGTCATAATGCTATTGTACCTCTAGCTTGAGAACAGGGTGTGCACCATCTTTCCCTGCAGCTGAATTTCTTACTTGGGGATGTCTGCGAGGCTAATTCTGTCATTGGTGTGAACCTTCACTTTATCCATCCCCAACATGGGATAGATGTCTCTTTTTGGATTCCTTTCCATCTTATTTGGCAGCCCTAGTGTCCTTTCCACCAACTCGGGGATTAGCTTGATGTGCACCTGTCTGGTAGCTTCCTTGTCATGCACTGTGATGGTGCCCGTGTTTCTATTGAAGGTACGCAAGAAATCAGCACATAGGGTATAGTCTATTCTCTAGCCCACTGTGTCTAGGTACTTCTGTAGGTGGCACTGCTCTATGATTTACGTACTGCTGGTTCTTTGATGACTACATCTTCCAGGTTGAAGACGTGGCGCACTGCTCTATGATTCCTATATGTGTGATGTACGTGAGGACATCTGTGAGGAAATCACCGGAGTCGAACCGACTTGTGATGTGGAGCTCTTCCTCTGTTAAGAGGTGGTCGAGATAGGGGTTCCCTGTGATATGCTCATCCATGGGTCAACCCCGAGAGTGGTTAACACTCTATAGGAGGTAGGCGCGATGTAGGTGGGATCATACTCGGCCGTTTTGATGGCTCGGCGTTGTTTGGCGTTGGTCATTATGCAACATCCGTCAACTTCCCATTGCAACCTAAGAGTGTACCACTGCCTTAAGAAGGGTGATCCCGTATCAGCCAGGTGGGATAAACTTGCGATCTCTTGGTCGATGATGGCAGACGTTGTCCATGGGTCAAATGATGTGATGAGGCATTGCTTAATGGCTTGCTGTTTGGAGACCTCGCTAGTGAGCAACTCAGCGGCAGAGCGAGAAGCCCGTGCAAAGGCGAATTCAAACGTCTCCCAAGAGCAAGGCATATTGCACACGTCTGTTGCAAAGGGTTCTGCTAATAGACCCAATTCTAGGTGGTCATAGCTGAGGGCCAGTGCAACAAAGGTGGCATCGAGCTGTCTGATGCAGTCCACCACATCATCTCTAGTGTCCTCTTCAAGGTCAGCGGCGGCCAGCGTTAGAAATGACTTTCGTTCATAGGAGGGCTTAAGGTCGACGGGTGGTTGAGGTCTGCTAGAACTGGAGGTTCTGACTATACAGAGTTGCGGCTGGGAGTCCGTTTGAGTCGGCAACCTGGCTGTTGGCAAGATGGATGGGTCGGGTTGGATCACAGCAACTAGGTTGCTGCAGTCAGCTAGGCTGCGGAGCGGCGGATTGACTTGGTCGGATGATGCCACTTGTGGTGGTGGCCATTGTTTGGGCCAATAGGCGTGTGCGACTCTCTTGGGTTGACGCGTAGAGGGGTCGAATGACTGGGGTTCTGGAGAGCACTACGGCCCATGGTCTTGAGGCATCGAGGGACATGGGCTGATCAGACTTGAGGTCAGCGTAGGACTAGTGCTTTTGGTAGTAGGGACCTTAAAGATCCATAGCAAGGCATTCCCCTCATAGTAGCCTTGCACATGCAGGAGGATTTTAGGGATCCATATTTGTTTAATCACGCGGCGCTTGCGGTGATGGCATCTTAGTTTCCGAGATTTAGATTTGTAGGTCTTATGCAGACATGCACGTCTAGTCCTAGGCGGTTCTCGAGGCTGTTTAGGTACCCATTGCAAGCAAGGCTGTTGGGGTTTTGCTTTGGTTGCTACGGCCTGTGGTTTATGGGGATCTGGGAGTGGCAGATATGCATTACCCCCCTCCTTAGTCTTACCTACGATTGTTTCTATCGGTGGCCCTGTGAATACGGTGATGGTGTTACGAGGCCCTTACTGAAAGTTGTGACAATGCGCACGTTGTCGATCGCTAAGTGGATGCGCTGCGACTCATAATCAACATTGCAGCGAGTCTTCTTTTTAAAGGTTCACTCGAGCAATGACTCTGTGCCTGCATTCGTGGTACTTGGCAATACGTAAAACAGCATGGGGACAGTTTCAGACTCGATAGAAACGACGACTCTGCATGTGCCGAGAAGCGCATAGGATTGAGCCCTGTATGGGATTAATTTGGCCGTTGTGGGATGAAGTAGTGGTTTGCCGAGTTGGATCCAATGCTTGTGCATTAAGACATTGAAATATGCCCCCTCATCAATCAAGGCGTTGAAGGAGCACGTTTGCTTGGCAGTGACCGTGACATGGAGGTAGGCAGGTTCTACAAGCTCCTCCTCATTCTCGTAGATTTCAGTAATTGTGGCTACTTGTATTTTGACAGGCAGTTCCACCATTGGTGGCTCATGCAAAGAATGAGTGGGAGGGTAGTACTTCTTGACACGGCTGCCATTGAAGAAGCCTATTCCTTCACCATCTAGTGTCTTAAGCTCGACGTTACTAGTTTGGCTGATTGCCCGAACCTTGAAGGGTCTGAGACCTCTGAATTTCATCTTTTGATTATGTCCTTTAACTGAGTAGAGGAGCACTAGGTCACCCTGCTCAAACTCTTGTTGGTTGACATGTTTGTCAAACTAGTTCTTGCATTGGGATTTCTCGCAGATAAGTGCATGGGTGGCTAGAAGACAAGTCTCTGATAAGAGTTCCAGCTCGACCAAGCATTGCGTCCATGCTTCCTTCCCTTCCCATCATTCTTAGAGTGCTATTCTCAAGCTAGGAATGAAGAATTCTAATGGGAGAATGGCTTCAGTCCCATAGGTCAGCATAAAAGGTGTTTGACCGACGGCCATTTTATAAGCTGTTCGGTAGGCCCACAAGGCTGCCATCAACTTGTTATCCCAGTCGCTTCGTGAGGCTGAGACTACTTTAGTCAGGACGTTGATGAGAATTTTGTTGGTTGATTCCACTTGGCCATTAGCCTGAGGGTAGTATGGTGAGGATTTGCGATGGATGATAAGAAAGGCGGATAGGAGATGGGCTATCACTTCGTTGATGAAGTGTGTTCCTTGGTCGCTAACCAGTTCGATGGGGCAAAAAAAGCACGAGATTACTTGCTCCCATAAGAACTTGGTAGTTGTCCTAGCATCATTTTTTCGTGTGGCTCTCGCCTCTCCCCATTTCATGAGGTAATCCATGGCCACCACGATGTACTTGGCTTGTGAGTATTGCGCCACGGGGCTGATGGGTCCTATGAAGTCAATCCCCCATTTTTCGAAGGGTTGGCGAGCAATAACAGGGGTTAACTCCACCTGATCCTTGCGAATTAGGACTTTTGTCCGTTGGCACTCGTCACAATGCTTGACGAATTGCTTAGCATCGCGGAAAAGTGTGGGCCACCATAGCTAGGACTGTAGCACCTTTCGTGCTGTCATGTCTCTGCTAAAGTGTCCTCCTGCAATGCTGTTGTGCGCCTCTGAGAGCACATCGTGCATCTCATGCTCACACACACACCTACACAGCAATCCGTCTTGCCCCAGCCTATAGAGTTGGCCTGCAATCAGCTTGGTAGGGGTGGATTTTCAGGATCAAGCGCCTAAGCCGTGCCCGTTCTATTGGTCGTTCGAGTAGTCCATGCTCGAGCACTTGGACTATGTCGTCTGCCCAGTATGGTGTCAGATCGGTCCTTAATAGGTCTCCTTCGCTAGACAGATGGAATAAGTGGCTGTCACATAACTCATCCATGATGCCTTGTCCAGCGGCTTCTCCTGTGGGTATACGGGACATATGAACAGCCATGTAATGTTGTTTTCCCTTTCGTACCACCACAGAGAAATCGAACTCTAGGAGTAGGAGAAGCCATCGAGCTATTCATCCTGTAGCACAAGGTTTGTTCACTAAATAGAGCAGGGCTTGATGGTCCACGAAGAAGGTGAAGGGGGTGGCTAACAGGTAATGCCGGAACTTCTTCACGGCGAACACCATGGCTAATCCCTCCCTTTCCGTTGTCGAATAATTCATCTCCATCTCAGTGAGTTGCCTGCTAGCAAAACTCACTGGGTAATCTAGGTTAGTGCGGACCTCATAGAATCGGTGCCATTTTTAGAGCCTTTTTCAATTCTTTGTATGCCCGTTGGCATACTTCGGTCCACTCGAACACAATTAGCAGCTTGTACAATGGCCTAGCAATCAGCGCGTAGTTCAGTACAAACCACAGATAGTATCCTGTGTGACCTAAGAAGCATTGAACTCCCTTGTAATTACTTGGGGGTGGAAGGTCAATGATAACCCTGACCTTCGAGAAGTCTCTGGCAATGCCGTTCTTCGACACCACATTTCCTAAGATGCATCCGTGCTTCACCCAAAACTGACATTTCAAGGGGTTCAAGGAGAGACGATATAAGCAACACCGTTCAAAGACCGCGCAGAGTTTGTCTAGGTGTTCAATCTAGGTCGAATGGACACACAGGTCATCGACAAAGACCTCTAACTCCTTGCGAAGCATGTCCTTGAATATGGTGCACATGAGGCATTGAAAGTTGGCGGGGCCATTGGTCAACCCGAAGGGCATGACTACGTACTTAAAGACACCCCACTCAGTGGCAAAGGCGGTCTTGTGCCTGTCTATAGGATGCACTTGCACCTGGTTGTACCCTGAGAAGCCATCCAGAAAACTGTAGGCTTCCTTGCCTGCCACTCTCTTAAGCATGTGCTCGGTGTACGACAAGGGATAATTGTCTCTCTTTGTAGCAGCGTTCAACTTTTTGTAATTGATGCACACTCGGATCTTACCGTTCTTCTTCATCACAATGACTATGGGTGATACCCAGTCTGTGTGCTCAATTTTGTAAATGAATCCAGCTCTCATTAGCTTGTCAATTTCCTCCTTGACAGCATGGGCGTGTTTTGGATTCATGGGGTACGGTCGCTACTTGACCAGCAATGCATTCGATGTCATGGGTATATTGTGAGTCACAACACTCAGATCTACCCCCTTAGCTCTTTTAAGGACCAGGAAAATACATCCATGTACTCCCACAAGAGAGCGACAAGACTCAACTCTTCCTTACCGGCAATGGACACTAGTCGGGGTGTCTCCCCTTCTAGGGCTAGGTTAACCTCCTTGACCTTGGCTGTCGATTGGTTCGCTTGTCTGCCCTTGACACTTGGCACCTAGTAGAACCACTACCCTATCCCCTTTTCTGAATTTAGTGAATTGCTTAGAGAGGTCTTGTGGCTTCCGCTGCTCTTTTGATCGTGTACCTTTGGGGTGCTTTGCCCTATCCTGGTGTGACCGTTTGCGTCTCAGGTGGACGGGTAAGTCCCCCTTGGTGCGTCTGGTCATGGGCAGCCTAGGGATCTCTGGGTCGCTATCCGAAGTAACTTCCGATTCAGAGTCAAACCCTCCATCTTCGCTGGAAGAGGCAGTGTCCCCTGGTGGAAGCAATTCGGATGGCGATTCGGTTCTAAGTATTGATGTCGTTCCTGCTTGGGCTAGGCCTGCTTGCTCCAGGTCTATGGCCCCCATACATTCCAGCCACACACGATCACATTCCATGCGCATGACTCCTTGCTCCAGTCTAAAGGTCTGCCTTTTCTGTGGCTTGGCATCTGCTTGTATCTGCTCAATTTCACATCCATCCGTGTCGTACTCTATGGTATCCACTTCACCCTCGCTCTCACCACTAAAAGATTGGCAATCTTCGTATTCATCGCAAGAATCTTTGTCGTTCAACTGCCCATCGTCTCCTAGGGTTTGGAGTGCCCCGTCTCGTTGGTCTGGAATCAGGGCCCAGTTATACATGAGGTTCAGCTCGTGCACTCTGGTCCATTGCCACCTAGGAGCCTCTAAGAGATACTAGAGCAGTTTGAAGTTGGCAGCCGGGTTACCCGTTAGCTGGTTTGCCAGGTATTCCAGTACCCCCTGGAGTTCCCTTTTGTTGGATGGTACCTGGAAGGTAACAAGCTTAGGCTTTCCATGGAGGCTTGCTGCCATCATGCAAATGGACATAGAGAGTGCTTCATTTATCTTGCTAATTGTTTTGATGGCCTGCTCATACGCCTCATGGCCTGAGAATGGCAGGTCAAGTGTAGCGAGGACATGCATCCAATCTCGCTCGTCCTCTAGGCATGGGATATACTTAGTTAAGGACCCATTGTTGAGATATCGAGCTCCACTCGTGATACGCTAGGGTGATCGTTGTGTATTTATGTCACCGACGTGTCAGTTGCAGACGCGGTTGGTACACCGCCCATGAATAATAGCTACATGATAGCTATCCTTATCTACTCTAGTTCGTGGCTCAGTTAGTATGCCACCTTAGTTAGTTGAGTTTGATTTGAGACCCATATATAGGGTTCTTCTATTTCTTTGTATTAGAGTTCTTTTGGCTTACACAACTAAGAAGAGGAAAACTGTTTTCAGCCTCCACCCTTGTGTGTCTTCCCCCATTGTGCAAGCAAGAAAGCTTCAAGCGAGACTCCTTCCTTCTCTCCCACAATCTTGACATGGTATCAGAGCCTTGTTCGTGGTAAGGAGCTCAAGAAAGCAAGCCAAGCTCGCGATGTTCTGGTAAGAGGAGCAGTGTTTCTTTCATTTTCTGTTTTGGGAGCAGATCTCTGCAGGTAGCACAGCCGGAAAGTGCAGGAGTGCATTGTCTCAGGTTGAGACGCCCTTCGCGGTGAAGCAAGAGGGCAGTATATGCTACGGGAAAGAGCTTTAGCTCTTGGCGACCCTGTTTTTTTGATTTGAAGCCATTTCGGGGCCTGTTTTGGAGGCGGAAGTTTTCTGCACGCACTCAGAAAAATGCTCAGTTTTATGCTGTTCAGCCACTGTTCTACAGGTCGGTGAAAAGTTACTATAGAAATTGCATCGTATGCTTGTGCGCAGAGACATTGGGAGTTTCAGAATCATCCTTGGTTCCTGTTTATGCAAAATCGTCACTAGGAAGTGACTGTGTGGTCAAATACCACTTTCGCCAGTTTTGCAGATTTGCCCTTGTGAGGGTGAAGCTGAGTTTTTGCAGTGACAGAATTTTTTCGCAGTGTTCTGTAATGGCATCTGATTCTCTTTCACAGATTGTCACTGAAAAGCTTGACAAGAACAACTTCCAAGCATGGAAGTTTAGAATGACGAATTTCCTTATGGGAAAAGGATATTGGGAATTTGTTGCAAGAAATGAAGAAGAACCAGTTCTTCCTGATGTTCCCAATCAACAGCAAATGCAGGCATTTAAAGCATGGCATGAGAGAGCCAGGAAAGTTATGTATTGGCTGTCTATCAGCATTTCAGACTCTATGATTGTGCATATTCAGGATGCAAGTACGCCAAAGGAGGCATGGGATACTTTGTCAAAAATGTATAGCACAAATACGCAAGCCAGGAAAATGCAGCTCAAGCAAGAGTTGCACAATGTGCAAAGAGAAAATATGAGCATCAACGACTACCACATGAAGGTGAAGAAGATTGCAGATGCACTTGCTTCCATTGGGTCACCAGTGGAAGATGATGATTTAGTTTCTGTGACCTTGAATGGTCTAAGAAAGGATTATGCACAGTTTCGGACATCCATTTCAGTTCGTGAAAGATTTCCTGATTTTGAGGAGTTGATTGCTCTTCTAATTTCTGAGGAACAGAGAAATGGTGGTGCATCTTCTTCAGGAGGAACTTCAAAAGAAGATGTCTTCTACTCAAATGCTGGAAGAGGTAGAGGCAGAGGTAGAGGAGGCCGATTTGGAGGCCGTGGTAGAAATCAGAATATGCAGCAAACTCAAGAAAACCAGTCCTATGGAGGAGGACGTGGTAACTCTAGAGGCAGGGGGAGCCAAAGAGGTCGTGGTGGATGGCAAAGAGGACAAAATGCAAACAGTAATGTTGAATGCTACTACTGTGGTAAAATGGGTCATATGGCTAAAGACTGCTATAAAAAGCAGAATGACATCATGAATGGAAAACTGCAACAAGGGAATTATGCATCTTCTAGTAGACAGGGTGATGACAGAAATGAGCACTTCTTTATGGTGCAGCACATGAACAATTCAGTGACAAGTGCAGAAGAAAGCAATGATGTATGGTATGTTGACTCAGGTGCATCAAACCACATGACAGGTCATGCAGAATGGATGGAGGATGCAAGGAAAATGGAAAAACCAGGATTTGTGGAGACTGGTGATGATACTGCACATCCTATTGTGCAGATTGGAAAAATTCCCTTGTCTATGCAGGATGGGAAAAAGAAATACCTGTCCGATGTATTTCATGTCCCGAATATCACCAAGAATCTAGTTTCTGTTGGTCAAATGGTTGAATAGGGCTTGCAAGTCAGATTTAATCCTCATGGATGCTTTGTTGAGGATATGAAAAATAAAGGTCGCTTGATAGCAAAAGGAAAGAAGAAGGGTAGAATGTTTACATTGGATGCAGACATGTCTGAATTGAGTGCAGCAATGTTTGCACATGGGACCGGTGTAGTTGCAGATATTGATATCTGGCATAAACGCATTGGTCATGTTAATGTACAGCAACTTAAATCAATGCAGGCCCAAAATATTGTTGCAGGTTTGCCAAAATTCAAGGTTGCAGAAATGCATAAGGTATGTGAAGCCTGTCAGTTTGGAAAACAGGCAAGGAAACCATTTCCTAGGCATGTTCAAGAGAGTAAGAAGCCATTGGAATTAATCCACTCTGATGTGTGGACAACTAAAGCTGCATCTCTTGGAGGCTGTCATTATTTTGTCAGTTTTATTGATGACTATAGCAAAAAAGTTTGGGTGTATTTTATGAAAAAGAAAAGTGAAGTTTTTGGGCATTTCAAAACTCTTAAAGCTATGGTTGAAAAAGAAACAGGCTTGCAGATAAAATGCCTAAGGTCAGATGGAGGGGGAGAGTACCTCTCAAATGAGTTTGCAAGGTTCTTGCAGGAGCATGGCATAAAGCAGTAATATTCATGCAGTCATACCCCACAACAAAATGGAATTGCAGAAAGAAAAAACAGGCATATTGGAGAGGTATCTCGTGCCATGCTCAATGAAAAAGACTTGCCAGATTTTTATTGGGCTGAAGCAGTTGCTACAACAGTCTACATAATGAACAGGACTCCCACTGCAGCAATACATGGAATGACTCCAGAGGAGAGGTATACTGGTAGGAAACCAGATATTTCTCATTTGAAAATTTTTGGTTGCATTGCCTATGTACATGTGCCAGATGAGTTGAGATCCAAGTTGGATCCAAAAGCTGAGAAGTGCATCTTTATTGGTTACTCTCTGCAGCAAAAAGGGTATAGATGCTATAACCCTTCTACTCGTAAGTTTACAGTGAGCAGAGATGTTGTTTTTGATGAGATGAGTAGCTGGTATAAACCAGTAAATGTGATTGATGATGTAGATGCACAAAATGGTAATGCTGCACAGAATTCACAGCAGCAGTCACAAAATATTAGTGGACCTGGAGCGTCCTCTAGCAGTGGTTCACATTCTTCGCCATGGACAGGCAGATTGAGATCAGGAGATTCTTCTCAAAGCAATGCAGATAGTGGTATGCAGGTATCATGAAAAGGAAAAGAGAAGGTTGATCAGCCCATGTTTGATGTGAATGCAGGTCACTCTTATGTGGATGGTGAATCCAGTGGCTTAGAACAGAGCATTGATGATGAGTTGGGTATTCCTTCTATTGTTACACCTGGAGTAAGGAAGACCAGGGATGTTTTGAGAGCACCTGGGAGTGAACCTACTTTGCGCAGGTCTACGAGAGCTAGGTATCCTGTGGATAGGCTGAAATATGATGGATTTACAGCCATTCACTATGCATATATGGTTAAAGTGATACAGGAACCAGAACCCACTTCTTTTGAGCAAGCCATGGGAAAAGAAAAATGGGAGAAAGCCATGGATGAAGAAATGGATGCCTTGGAAGCAAATGCTACATGGGAGTTAGTAACTTTGCCTAAAGGTAAGAATGCAATTGGTTGTAAGTGGGTTTATAAGGTGAAGCACAATGCAGATGGTTCTGTGAACAGATACAAGGCAAGATTAGTAGTCAAGGGGTATGCACAAACATATGGCATTGACTATGAAGAAACATTCAGTCTAGTTGCAAGGATGGCAACTGTAAGAGCAGTCATTGCTATGGCTACATCAAAGGGATGGTCTTTACATCAGATGGATGTAAAGAATGCCTTCTTGCATGGTGATTTGCAAGAAGAGGTCTATATGGAGCAGCCACCAGGTTATGTGCATGCTGTTCATCCTGAGTTTGTTTGCAGGTTGAAGAAAGCCTTGTATGGCTTGAAGCAAGCACCTAGAGCATGGTCTGACAAGATAGGACAGTATCTTGTCACTATTGGCTTTCAGATTTCCAAGGCAGATTTCTCACTTTATGTGAGAAAAACAGAGAAAGGTATTATGCTACTTGTCATTTATGTTGATGATTTGATTATGACAGGTGACAGTGATGAAGATATCCTTCATGTGAAAATGCTATTGAAGCAGAAGTTTGAGATGAAGGATTTGGGAGAGCTGCGTTATTTATTGGGCATTGAGGTGATTAGATCACCAAGTGGGATACAGCTCTTGCAGAGGCAATATGGATTGGACATGCTATCCAAATATGGGATGACAGGTTGTAAGCCTATTTCAGTTCCTTTGGAGCAGAATGTGAAGCTGAGCACAGATGCAGGTGAGCTTCTAGAAGACCCTACTATGTACAGACGCATAGTAGGAAGTTTGATTTATATGACTATTACCAGGCCAGATTTGAGCTATGTTGTTGGATTGGTAAGTCAGTTTATGCAGGCTCCAAGGAAACCACATTTGGATGCGGCTAGACGCATACTCAGGTATGTGAAGTCCACATTGCAGTATGGACTATTTTATGAGACTGGGGTTCAGATACAGTTGCATGGATACACTGATGCTGATTGGGCTGGTAGTATTTCTGATAGACGATCTACCAGTGGATATGTGTTCTCTTTTGGGAGTGCTGCAGTCACTTGGAGCAGCAAGAAACAGCCTACAGTTGCCTTATCGAGCACAGAGGCTGAGTACAGGGGTGCTGCAATGGCTGCATGTGAGGTAGCTTGGTTGCATAAGCTACTTTATGATATGCATCCGTCTACAGATGGGCCAATTGTCATTTATTGTGACAACATGAGCAGTATACACTTGGCAAATAACCCAGTCTATCATGCTAGAACAAAGCACATTGAGGTGCATTATCACTATGTGCGAGAGAGGGTTTTACTAGGTCTTATTGATCTAGTTTATGTCAGCACAGAGGATCAGGTAGCTAACATATTCACGAAGGCATTGGGCGCAGAGAAGCTGCGCAAGTTCAGAGACCTGCTTGGTGTGCAGGAATTGGGATTGAGCTCGAGGGGGAGTGTTGAGATATCGAGCTCCACTCGTGATACGCCAGGGTGACCGTTGTGTATTTATGTCACCGACGTGTCAGTTGCAGACGCGGTTGGTACACCGCCCATGAATAATAGCTACATGATAGCTATCCTTATCTACTCTAGTTCGTGGCTCAGTTAGTATGCCACCTTAGTTAGTTGAGTTTGATTTGAGACCCATATATAGGGTTCTTCTATTTCTTTGTATTAGAGTTCTTTTGGCTTACACAACTAAGAAGAGGAAAACTGTTTTCAGCCTCCACCCTTGTGTGTCTTCCCCCATTGTGCAAGCAAGAAAGCTTCAAGCGAGACTCCTTCCTTCTCTCCCACAATCTTGACACCCATAGGGTTCCTTGACCTAAGTGTTCCCTTTGAGCATAGCAGAGATGGCTTCTAGGTCGACTGGTGAGGTCTTCCAAGTGTCCATCTCTATTCTTACAGTGTCAGTTTGATTGCCAAGGAAGATCAGGCTGTTACCCCAATCTTCGATGACTCTAGCATTGTGCATCCAAGGTCAGCCCAATAGAATATCATGGTCCACTCCCTTCATGACTATAAAGTCGATAGAGAACTGGACTCCTGCAATCTTTACTGGTCAATTCTTCAAGACCCCAAATGGATTCACTCTCATACCGTTTGCTAGCGTGACATTAAACCGAGCAGCTTCGACAGGTGGGTTTCCTCAAGTCTGCAGCACTGCGTGGCTAAGCACACTAACCCCGGCTCCCGTGTCTACAATTCCCTTCCTTGTTGTGTCACCCAAGGCTAGGACTAGCAGGACTGCGTGCGTCTCAGAGCCCTCCCAAAAGGCGTTGACGTGCAAGGATTTAGGCACGGAGTGTAGCGTCAGACTTGGCAATTGTGTTTCCGCATCCTGGTCTTGAGGATCTGCCATGGCCTACTCTTGCGATCCCTCGACCCACTGCTTGAGGTCTTGCCATAGGGCAGGGTGCTGCTTAAGCAGGTCCCCCAGGCTAAATGTTACAGGCATGGTCACCAACATGGTCAAGAGGTTGTCGGACACTCGTCCTTCTCTTAGCCTAGACTATCCTGGCCACTGGCTGCGTGGCTGTTCTGCGGTTCTGTTGTGTCTAGACATGGTCTCAGTGGCACTACTGGTGGCGCAGTGGCTTTGGCCGACTTAGGTTGAGGTGGTGAAATTGGCATGCTCATGCTGGAGAGATCATCGATCTCGTCCTCCATGATGGGTTCAGCATCCTTGAGATGCTACTGAGCCTCCCTCACCCATTCCTTCACCTTTTCTATGGCCTCTAATTGCCACTTGGGGTGCAGGTATTCCCCTATCTTAGCACTTCCTTTATGGGCTGTTTTAGGGGCTAAAGTCTCTGCCTCTGCGTTTGAGACTTTCTTCCCATTAGGTAAGGTCGTAATACTGTTGGTCTTTAGTGCGCAACCTTAGCTTCCGATCTCTTCTTTCTCCGCCTATAACTTTTCTTTCCTACTGAGGTCGCGTCAAGATTGCTAGGTCCGGGCAGAGAGATGCCAGCCTACTTCGTTTGGGCTCGGGTCATAACTCGCAAGGGAATAGGTGTGGCCTCCCCATCGGGGTTTTCAACACCAAACAGCCCCAATGGGACGGATGGCAAATTAGCTGAACCGGAGGACGACTTCCGCTTTGGGCAGTCTATGAAAAGATGGGTGATTCCACATTCTGCGCACCTTTGGTCAGCTTTGTCCCTGTTTTGCTGCTCTCTTTCAAGGCAGCGCGATGAGACGTGACCGGGATGTCCGCAAGTCCTGCTGCCCTCCTAGGCCTCTACCCCGTCCTCGTCTTAATGCCATCACCGGCACGGGTCGATAATCCATGAGGACCGCATTGCCCTCGTCATCATGCGAGACATAAGGGTATATGTAGGTCTCTTCGTCACTGGGCTCCTCCACGTAGTGTATGGGAGCGTCGCTCGGTGGGTGGGTCACGTAGAGACCAGGCGGTCTAGGAATGCCGGTAGGATTTATGTCCATTCTAGGGATAGCTGGTTTCATATCGTTAGGCGTAGGTAGGGCTAACGGGGCTCCCCATCCGAAGAATAGCTGCGGCCTGTTAGCCGGATAAGGCTGGCCATAGGGTTGCGTGTATGGTAGTCTTCGTGGTAGTCTGCAATATGCAGCATCGTGGCCGAACCTACCGCAGTTAGCGCAAGGTCTTGACCTAGGGTCTTGACACTCTACTAGCAAGTGGTATTCGCCACAGTACACGCACTGGATGTGCGGGTGTGTTGGTCATCTCAACATGTCTTGTATTTTGGCTAATTTCATCTTGACCTTAGCCAACCGTCTCAGTGGTCTTCCCCTTATGTTGGGATGATGGGTTTGACCGCTCACTAGAGGTTGATGCTCGATCTACACTTCGCAGGTTAGTCTCTTCCAGAGTTGAGCTCCTAGAGCTTAGATCTTTCAACTAGTCATCGACTCTAATGGCTTCCTCAAAAACTCTAGCCACCACGTCTCACTGCAAGCTTGAATTGCTTGCCAATGCCTTATATAACTCCTCATCTCTAATTCCGCTGATGAATACAGTTGAAACTGCTCTGTCAGTCGGTCACTCACCCAAGGGGATTCTCTTAAAGAGACTTCTCACGTGGGTCACATAGTCGCAGATATCCTCTTTCTCCTTCTGTTTGACATTCATCAAGCATACTAGCAGGTTGTCGAAGTATCCGGGCTCGGCGAACCTCTTGACGAAGAGATCCTTGAGATTATTGAAGTTGGCTCGTTCCACGGCATCCAGGCTTGTATACCACGTCCTACCCTTATCGCTTAAGCAAAGTTCGAATGCTTGCGAGCGTTGAGCCTGGTCATTGAGGCCGTTGGCTTTGTAGACTTGCTCAAACTGCTCAACGAAGCTGTACGGATTGTCATGCGGTTTGTACTTGTCGAGTTGCTTGGCAACAATCGGTATTTTTACTTGGCTCTTTGAGCCCTGGTTTGCCCCTAATCCTGCAAGCAAAGACGTTGCTAGTGCAGTGGCACTCTGCTCTACTGCGGTGTTATTGATCAGCCATTTCATGAGGAGCTCGCTTAGCGTTAGGTCTCCCTCTAGTGCTCTCTCATGGTCTATTCGGTTCCGGCCAACCAAGTTCAGCACTCGCTGCACCTCATGCAGCTCCATGCTTTGCCTTAGGCTCCTAGCTTGTTGATCCCTACTATACTCAGTTATGCCTTGCAATGCCCTACGGGCTAGCCTTCTCTCCTCCTCTCTAGGTCTGCAATGATTGCATCTGTCTTCCTGCCACGGTGCTCGTACCAGGCGTGTGCATCGTAACTACTCACCATCTACTGTATAGCGTCTGGGAATACACTCACATCGAGCTCCTCAGTAGACCGATGGTCTAAGCTTTCTTCCGTCATGGTTGAATTCTTGCGCCTCGCTACGCCCTCAATCAGGTTAACTAGTCGTGTGACAGATCCTTGTCGTTGACACTCCTTGCTTGGTTCTATCATGCGCTTCGCGCGTTTGTCTATGTCTTGGGTCTTCTCCTATTGGTGGGTTTTTTGAGCAATTTATCTGAGTGATTTCCTTTAATTACTGAATACAACTCTCAACTTATGGTCACTCGTGAGTGTGTTGTTCCTCGTGCACTTGTGCTCAATCAGGCTTTCAGCTTTCCTAAGTGTACTTCAAGTGTGAAAATTCAACATGAGTGCTGCAAGCAATTTCCCGGCATCTTACTCACTCTCGCTCATTTCGGGCCTGATAGGCTTTGTTACTCAAGTCCTGGCCGTTCTAATGGGTTCTAGGGTCTGCGCTGCTTCTCATTGTTTACTAGGGGGTAGGTCACTGGGGAATGCTCCAATGTGTCCCTTGGTGGGTCAAGTTTTGATGTTTTTCCTTCTTTTTCTTTCGACTCTGGGAATCGGACGTCCGATTTACCAGTGGTCCCATTCTGGGAATCGGACCAGGTGTGTCAGGGTTGAGTGGCAGTCTCAGAGTCCGAGTGTTTGATTCTCAAAAATCGGATGGGCAAATATTCGATGAATCAGACAAGGGTGGTCCGATTCTGGGCTGGTCCGATTTTGGGTGGTCCGATTCGTCCAAATGGTTTGATCGGACAGGTTGGTCCGATTTCTAAAATCGGACGGGCTGGTCCGAGAATCCGATTCTGGTAGTCCAATTATGGGCGGGTCTGATTCTGGGAATTGGACCGGGCAGGTGGTCCGATTACTGACATGTCCTAATTCGTCCGATCGGATAGGGTAGGTCCGATTCCGAGCGTCCGAGTCTTCGAGCGTCCAAATCGGACGGGGTGGTCCAATCGGACGAGTTGTCCGAGTGTCCAAATCGGATGGAGTGGTCCGATCGGACGGTTGTCCGAGTGTCCGATTCTGGGGATCGGACACTGGGTCGGACGTCCGATTCCGCCGGCCCGACAAACTTGCGAGCATGGATTCACCCAAATATCTCCAAATGTCTATTACTATTGACCACGAAATTCACCAGTGATGGAGTTTGAGTGGTGAGGGAGAGATCGGTGTACCTGGGGATCGCCGAATGTAATGTCACTCCGTGCCCTGGTCGATCGGACGGTCGCCAAGCTCGATCTCTCTCTCTCTCTCTCTCTCTCTCTCTCTCTCTCTCTCTCTCTCTCTCTCTCTCTCTCTCTCTCTCTCAGCTGGTTGCAAATGAGGATTCTCTTGCCCTTCCAAAACTTATACCTTGCTGGTCCTTCCCTGAATGCTACAGATCACTCTCCTAGCGTTTCCTACGCATTTACATGTGCATTTTCTCAATTTTCCCCCTGTTTTCCCCAATTTTCTCCCTGTTTCACAGCAGCAATCCTCTGCCTCTCGGGTATGATTTCCTACTGTTAACCTACCCTAAACACAACATAAATCGAAAGCAAAACACTGAACTAATTTCTCCACGTTTTCCAATCATCAAACAACCAGAATATCCCAAAATACTTACATGTTTTGAAGATCGGAAACACCCAACTTTCTACCTACTTACTTTCGTACAAGGTAGGATTGTTCTGGGAAACAGGAGTAGCCTAAACCGTGAAGACGGGGAACTTAGCCATAAATAATCTCTCAACCAGCATCTCAAGCTCCGTTTCGGGGGGATGAATACCCCTACTTCGATGCTTGATATGAGGCGCGCAAGTGCTCAAGCTTGAATCCATAGTCCTGGCAATGGAACCAAAATGTGGGAGCTTTCGCTCAACTGCCAAGACCCACGGACCACCTATTGTTTCAAGCGTTCCAAGCGAGCTCTAATGGCTATCTCTCACCTAGCCGACGCGCCGTCAATCCTACAAGTGTTGTGAGTTTACCTTGATGCCCGATCGAGTACCCTCCTCTCTCTTGCACTCCGGTAGCTCCACGACTCTTGATGCTAGCTCAAGCATCCTCAAGCCTCCTCCTCTCTCTTGCACTTCGGTAGCTCCACGACTCTTGATGCTAGCTCAAGCATCCTCAAGCCTCCTCCATCTCCAAACTCTACCCTCCATAGCCGCGCACGCAAGAGAAAAAGAGAGAAGAGAAGAGAAGAAGAGGAGAGGAGATGGTGAAGAGCTTCACCCTCTTGATCCCTCACTCTCACACACACTCACTCCCTCACACTCCCTCTCTCAAGAGCACACACAAGCAAGGAGGAGAGAAGAAGAGAGGAAGAAGGCTCTTTTTGCCACACACCAAAGAATAAGCTTCTCATTCACTTTTCAACTTTATATACATGCCCTAATTTCCACGGGCGGTCATCCCCCTTTTTTACATGGCTGGCCATTAGCCTAGGCCCCTTTTCTCATTGTCCTTCTATCTTCCTAGGTTCCTTTCCGCCGCCTGTCTACATTTACAAATTGCACGGGTGAGAGCCGGCACTCTTTTACAAGATTTTAGGGTGCACCTTTTCATTTTAAAATGCGCCTTTTTCCCATTTTGCATTTGCCTTGGACTTTTAAGGTTGCCCTTGCGCTTTTGGTCTTCTTTCCTCTTCTTTCTTCAATCTGGCTACCTTTTTTCCGCCTTTGCCCTGCGTCTTTCCCACTTTCTTTTGCTTTCTTCGTGTTGGGGTTAACACACAGTTCCCTTATGCTTGGCTGAAAAATATGTGGCACTGGTTGATCTAATTGCCCTAGATATGAACCCCATTGATGTTGTCTTGGGCTGTGATTGGCTAAAACAATGGGGGGAAATTGCTATGGACTTCTCTCAGCTCTACATGGATTTTATGATGCATGGACAACCTATCCACCTAGAGGGAGTTCAAGATCATGTTGATTTTCAGCTCATTACAGCAAAGCAACTCAAAAGGGAGTTTAAGAAATGCTCACAAATCTTTGTTTTGCAATTGAATAAGGACAATTCTGATAAGCCCTCTGCAGTATCTAATGATTCAGTCTTGTAGGTCTTACTTGCAAAATACAATGACCTATTTCAAACACCTACATCCCTTCCTCCTAAGAGACAAGTGGACCACCCACTTGACTTAGAGTCCCATTCCAAGCCAGTAAACAAGCCCCCTTACAGACTCTCCAAGTGTGAGCGTGAAGAGGTTGCAAAGAAAGTTAAGGAATTGCTAGAGATGGGTTTTATTGAACCGAGTTCTTCCCCGGCTTGTCCTAGATATTTCATCTCAAAGCTCTTCTTGAGCTGAGCCTTAAGAGCATCTAGCTCATCATGAGCTTTCCCTGCTATTAGCATACCATCCACATAGAGTACCAAAATCAATAAAGAACCATCACGGGCTCTCTTTGTGTAAAGACACGGATCCATAGCACTCCAACTGTAGCCCTATGACTGCATAAAGGCATCAAACTTATGATACCACTCCCTAGATGCCTATTTCAAGCCATAAGTACTTCTCTTCAATTTGCACACTAAGTGCTGCCTGCCAGGTTCTGCAAAGCCCTTAGGTTGCTCCATATAAATCTCATCATGCAAGTCCCCATGTAAGAAAGCCGTCTTGACATCCATCTAGTATAAATCCAAGTCAAGCTGAGCAACCAAAGCCAAGACTAAGCGCAGGGTGGTCATCTTAACCACAGAAGAAAAGACCTCGTCAAAGTCCACATCATGCTCCTGCTTAAAACCCTTTGCTACCAATCTAAGCTTGTATGACGGCTTGGGGTGTCCAGGGGTACTTTTTAGCTTGTACACCCACTTGCATGGCAAAGCCTTCTTGCCCGTAGGCAAGGAAACCAAATCCCAAGTGCCATTCTTATGCAAGGAGTCTATCTCACATTGCATAGCCCTCTCCCACGAGTGATTATCACCCCTACACATAGCCTCATCATAGGTAAAAGGCTCTCCTGCATCTGTAACCAAGACATAACGCATTGAGGGCTAAAATCTATCAGATGGACATCTGTCTCTAGTAGACCATGCTCTGTTGCCTGCCCAGTTGCTTGTCCAACATCTTGACCATGAGCATCTGCTGTAGCGGTAGGCTGGCCAACTGGTTGTGCGGGAGCTCTCAGCTCCTGAAATATGACCATGCGGATCTCAATAACTCTCTCAGGTTGCCTATGCATTTTGTCTTCATGGAAGACTACATCATGACTGCGGATAACTTTTCATGCCTACGGATCCCAGAGCCGGTAACCCATCTCACCTGCATCCCCATAACCAAGGAAAATGCATTTGACACTCTTGGGATCCAGCTTACTTCTCTTGTCCCTGGGCACATGGCAAAATGCCTCACATCGAAAGACACGAAGATGCGCATAAGAGGGAGGTTCTCCAGTCTATACCTCCTCTGCAACCTGGAAATCCAAACCACTAGAGGGTGATCTGTTTATGACATGCACAGATGTACTAACTACCTCAGCCCAAAAGCTCTGTGGTAGTCCTGCATGGCTAAGCATACTGCGTGCATGCTCTTGGATGGTTCTATTCATCCGCTCAGCCAAACCATTCTAGGGGGGTGTAGGGGGCGGTCAACTGACGCTTAATACCCCTCTCATCACATAACTGCTCAAAAGCATGTGAGACATACTCATCCCCATTATCTGTCCTTAGGCATTTTAGCCTATACCCAGATTGGTTCTCAGCCAATGCAAGCCATCTCTGAAACACAACCAAGACATTGGATTTCAGCTTAATGGGATAAGCCCAAACTTTCCCTTGAAAAATCATCTATGAACGTAAGAAAATACTTTGCACCACCCATAGGCTGACAAGGCATGGGCCCACAGACATTCGAATATACCAATGCTAAGGGCTCACTCATGCGTGGCCTACTAGACTTCTTATGCGTAGACCTAGTCTGCCTGCCATAAAAACAATGCTCACATGAATCAAAACATGCATAATCAAGGGGCGGTAAGTACTGCAAACCAAAAAGTATTTTCATTCCCTTCAAAGACATATGGCCCAAACGGGCATGCCAAAGAGATACATGTGGGATAGAACCCATAGACAAAACATGATCAAGGGAAGAAGTTGATACAATCAAGGTGTAGAGACTACCAGCCTTGGCACCTCTCGCAATCTCAAGTCTGCCACGAGTGATCTTCCATGCAGAGTCTCCAAAACATACATGATATCCTGCATTATCAAGCTGTCCAGTTGACATGAGACTGTGTGTCAAAGCAGGTACATGACATACATCTTGCATAACAAAACTGTTGCCAGAAGGAAACTGCATCCTAACATCACCAATGTCCACAATATCAAGAGAGCTGTCATCACCCAAGCGCATAGAACCCGGAACAGTATGATATGAATGAAACTACTCTCGGCAAGGTGTCACATGAAAGGACGCACCTGAGTCCAAGAGCCAACACTATGCATACATAGAGTGCATCTCTGTCATCTGCGAAGCACTAGAAGAAGCTGCTAGGATATAATCATCATCATCAACATTCTCAGGCTGCATAACATTAATCTCTTCAATTTTAACACTGGACTTGTAGGTACTATGCTGCGATCAGAAGACTTATTATGCACTTTGTCTTTCCCCTTATCTTTGCACCTTTCATTGCACAATTCATGGCATTGTGGCCTAATATGGCCCTTTTTCCCACAATGATGACAAGTAACATCTGCATTCCTACCACGGGATTTGCTCCGTGACTTCTCACGAGACTTGGACCAGATTTCTCAGAATCCCATCCACGGCCACTACCACTGCCATGCTTTCCATATCCATCATTCATGCCTCTAACTGTCATAGCATGAGACACACGAGAGGCATCCAAATTCTTACGGTTAACCTCTTCCTGCAAAAGAGCACTTTCAAGGTAGCAGTAGAGGCACATAATGCAGTGCGGAATACATCCCATAACTCATTAAGAGTACCAAGCAAGAAAAGAGGAGTGATATCCTTTGCAAAAGTGATGTCTTGCGAAGTCAAGTTCTTGAGTATAGCATGGAACTGGCTCAAGTGAGCAGACATAGTCACATTCTCCTTCATGAAAAAATCCATAAGCTGCTTCAACCAATACATTTGACTCGCTGGACTTTTCTTGTCATAGAGATTTTTTATCTTTTCCCACAACTGCCATGCACTCCGTTCTTCCTCAAAGAAATTATAGTGAACCTGTTCTATGAGAGACAATATAATAGTGGACTTACATAACTCATCAAGCTCAAGTCATTCCTCATCTGGCATAGTTGCAAGCGGATGCCCGCTTAATCTCAAAGGTTTGATCTGCGATTTCTGCACTAACACCTACCAAATCTGGCTCTTCCAATAAGAGTAATTCGTACCATCAAGCTTAGTGATGTTGAAAATAGCATTATCAATGGACAAACTCGCCATAATGCAGGCTGGAAGATTGTAGACAGTTCAAAAATGCTTACTGTTTACTACAGAAAATGACAAAAAAATCACCATAATCAAGAAAAAATGGCGAAGAAAGTGGAACCAAAGCTGTTGTCCACCTAGTACTAGTGAAATTACATCATTTTAGAGTGTTTCAGCATGAAAAATCCATGTCAGTCCATACATATATGCTTGCTGTAATAAATTTTAGGTTTTAAAAAAGAGAGCTAATAGTTCCAAAATCGGATCCCAAGGCAATCAGATACTGCGAAGACCAAAGCCGGCATCATATGGGCATAGCATAAGCATATGATGGTCGATAAGCATGAATCCAACACCCAAGTATGTCATACAAACATCTGCCAGTGAGTAGGCACACCCCCCAGGCAACAGGGCAAAGTGTTCCTGCCACTACCAAAACTTGACACAAGTAGGTGTCAGTTCACAAAGATACGGATCCAAAACTGAGACTTAGATCATAAGCATATAGTGAACCAAGACATATGATGTATCATCCCAAAAGGTAATAAGTCCCAAAGTTTCAAGTGTCTGCTCAATAGCATGTAACTGCTCAATGCATAAAAGTACCACTTGCTCAATGTCTGATAAGCATTCAAGAATGCTCCCACTGGTACAAAAGCCATATGTACGATCTCAAGAGCTCAAGCCAAGGCAAGACACAGTGCCAATGACATAAGTCCAAGACAATACATCAATAGTACATCCCGAACATGTAGGCGGCAGAGCATCCGTATGTAGCATCCATAAGCATGTAAGACATCAAGTACATCCCAAGATACAACTCGGGCAAGCCAATAAATAGCTCAAGTAAGCTCTGAGAATCCAAGGTCAAGCCAAGACCGAGCTCCAGTAGCAATAGGCTCCAAACAATGTAATTAGCGTGTTGTAATAGCATAGGCTAAGCATGTCAAGACCAATCAGACATAAGCAACATACATGCCATAAGTACATCCAAGATGGAGCATCCAAATTCTTTGCAAAGCTAGCTCAAGCTCAACCAATGATCCCAAATCAAAACCAAGCTCTATGCCGAGCCCCAAGTGTCAATACATCACCATATATGCCTGAAACATAGCCCGAAAAGCATAGACATAAGTAAACATGAGTAAAATGACTTCAGCCCAACTGTGTACAGTAGTGATTTACTGTTCAAAATTGAGAATTTCAGCACCAAAATCAGCTCCAAATGGTTGCCAAACAATAGGCATACATTCCCCTAACATCCGGGCATCAAACAGGACCAACCGAGCATCAAATAACAATGACAAACAAGCTGTAGCATTAAATGTCAGTGTAACACTGTCATAAACTATCTGTGGACTGTTATGACAATCTCAAAACAGTGTTAAATCAGTCCAAATGCTATGCCAACACATCAACCATCAAAACCAAGCATCAAAGCATGTTCATATGCCCGTGATTCCGCCAACTGTAAATGTTGGTCCTGGTGCTGCAAAAAATGGTGGCCAAGCTTTGGAGGGGTTTGGTTAAAGGAAGGCCTCAAACAAGCTCCAGAAAGTCTTTTTCAAAGGCAAGTGAGATATGAAGCAAGGGAGCTTCAATGGTGGCTGCCCCAATCTTGTTTACAGTCTGTGAGACCTGAGAGCTGAAGTAAACCCTGAAGAAAATGATCAAATACTTCTGATGTAATACCCTGAAGGTGCCCAACAATGCCGGGAAGGTGCTCAGGAAGCCGAGGAGTGATGGGAGCTCGAAGAGTCGAATATGGCTTCCGGGAAGGAGACCCAATGCAAGTAGGGAGTCGATGGGATGCTGAGAATGCCACAAGCCAAGCTCAAGAGTCGGAAAGCAAAGCTCTGATACCAATTGAAAGGGAGTGATGAATCGAAGGCTGGACTCGAGAGCTATGGCGGGAGAGCAAGAGCAAGAAAAGGAGAGACTAGAAATGGGAACTTCAACAGTCATAATGTGTGACCAGGCCTTCCTTTATTCAAACTATCACTAAAAGAATAAAGAATAAAGTGACAGTGGACAGGCGCCCGCCACCTGCAGTGTGCAGTGGCGGTGACTGTCAATGTAGTAATATACGGGCAGCTAGGCAGAGGCACCTTTACCCCCAACATCTCTCTTCTTCTATTTCTTTATTATGATGTATGTTTATTCCCTCTCTCTCGTTCCTTCTTCCTTTTTCTCTTCCTCCCTCTCTCTCATTTTGTTTAACAAAACATATCTCTCTCTCTATAACAACAACAACAACTACTACTACTACTACTACTACTACTACTACTACTACTACTACTATAATAAAAACAACAATAACAAACAAGAAAACCACTACTACTACTACTACTATAACCACAACTACGACAACTATGACCATGACCACGACCACGACCACGACCACGACTACCACTACCACTACCACTATCACTATAATAAACAAGAAAAGAAGAAAAAACTGCTACTACTAGCACTACTACAACAACAACAAAAAACAAGAAAACTAGACAACAATAAACAAGAAAAGAAAAAAACTACTACTACTACTACTACAAACAAGAAAACAACAACCTCTCCCTCCCTCTCCCTCTCTTTCTCTCTTTCCCTATTATGTTTAATGTTTTCTCCCTCTCTTTCTCATCCTTTCTTTCCTTTTCTCTCTTCCTCTCCCTCTCTCATTTCCTCTCCCTCCCTCATTCTCTCCCTCTCTTTTTCTATTATGTTTAATGTTTTTTCTCTCTCCTCTCCCTCTCTCATTTCATCTCCCTCACTCTCCCTCTCCCTCTCCCTCTCTTTCTCTCTTTCCCTATTATGTTTAATATTTTTCCCCTCTCTCTCTCATTCCTTCTTTCCTTTTCTCTCTTCCTCTCCCTCTCTCATTTCCTCTCTCTCCCTCACCCTCACCCTCACCCTCACCTTCTCTTTCTCTCTTTCCCTATTATGTTTAATGTTTTTTGTCTCTTCCTCTCCCTCTCTCTTTCTCTATTATGTTTAATGTTTCCCTGTCTTTTTTCTCCCTCTCTTTCCTCTCCCTCCCTCTCCATTTTCCTCTCCCTCTCTCATTTCCTCTCCCTCCCTTTCTCTCTTTCCCTAAATCAGTTTAATGTTTTCTCTCTCCTCTCCTCTCCCTCTCTCATTTCCTTTTCTCTCTTCCTCTCGTCTCTCATTTCCTCTCCCTCTCTCTCCCTCTCCCTCTCTTTCTCTATTTCCCTATTATGTTTGATGTTTTTTCCCTCTCTCTCTCGTTCCTTCTTTTCTTTTCTCTCTTCCTCTCCCTCTCTCATTTCCTCTCCCTTCCTCACCCTCTCCCTCTCTCATTTCCTCTCCCTTCCTCACCCTCACCCTCTCTTTCTCTCTTTCCCTATTATGTTTAATGTTTTTTCTCTCTTCCTCTCCCCCTCTCTTTCCCTATTATGTTTAATGTTTCCCTCTCTTTCCTGTCCCTCCCTCTCTCTCTTCCTCTCCCTCTCTTTCTCTCTTTTCCTATTATGTTTAATTTCCCTATTATATTTAATATTTTCCTCTCTTTCCTCTCCCTCCCTCTCCCTCCCTCTCCCTCTTTCTCTCCCTCTCTCATTTCCTCTCCCTCCCTCACCCTCTCCCTCTCTTTCTCTCTTTCCCTATTATGTTTAATGTTTTTTCTCTCTCCTCTCCCTATCTCATTTCCTTTTCTCTCTTCCTCTCCCTCTCTCCTTTCCTCTCCCTCCCTCTCCCTCTCCCTCTCCCTCTCTTTCTCTCTTTCCCTATTATGTTTAATGTTTTTTCCCTCTTTCTCTCGTTCCTTCTATCCTTTCTTCTCTTCCTCTCCCTCTCTAATTTCCTCTCCCTCCCTCACCCTCTCCCTATCTTTCCCTATTATGTTTAATATTTTTTCTCTCTTCCTCTTACTCTCCCTCCCTCTCTTCCTCTCCCTCTCTCATTTCCTCCCTCTCCCTCTCCCTCTCCCTCTCTTTCTCTCTTTCCCTATTATGTTTAATGTTTTTTCCCTCTCTCTCTCGTTCCTTCTTTCCTTTTGTCTCTTCCTCTCCCTCTCTCATTTCCTCTCTCTCTCTCTCTCTCTCTCTCTCTCTCTCTCTCTCTCTCTCTCTCTCTCTCTCTCTCTCTCTTTCTCCCTTTCCCGATTATGTTTAATGTTTTTTCCTTCTCTCTATCATTCCTTCTTTCCTTTTCTCTCTTCCTCTTCCTCTCTCCTTTCCTCTCCCTCCCTCTCCCTCTCCCTCTCTTTCTCTCTTTCCCTATTATGTTTAATGTTTCCCTCTCTTCCCCTCCCTCTCTTTCCTCTCCCTCCCTCTCCCTCTCCCTCTCTTTCTCTCTCATTTCCTCTCGCTCTCTCAATACACATGAATTTTAACAAAAACAAGTAAAAGAAAAAAGAGAAAACAAAAAAAAAGCAAGAAGGAACAATGCACTCACCGTAAAGGCTCGAAGATGTATTTGGTGGCTCCTCTTCGTGACGGCAGCTCCTTTTCGCCCTCCGTACACTTTCTCTTCTTTGCGCGAACGGCGGTGGCCATGGCGAGAAGCTTTCCTTCTCCCTCTTTCTCTCCCTCTCCCTCGCAAATGCAAGATGTTCGCTCTCCCTTTCACTCTCTCTTTCATATATGCGCGCAAAATAATGTGATTGGGTTTCGGCCCGCGTTTTTTTCATCTGAGCACCGTCGCTATTTGTGACGCTTGTGACGCTAATAGCGATGCCAATATTTTGCATCAGAAACCATTGTCGCTATATCTCCATATCCTTGTAGTGCTTGCAGATCTCCTATCTGAAATACTACAAGCCCAATTTGTATCCATGTAACCATCGAATCCAAGGGTACACCTATTGCATAGAACAAGGTATAATCAAGTGTAGACTTGATATAACGCAATATGGACCGTATCCAAATGTGGATTTTGTGGAAACTACATGAATTAACTCTCTAAACCAATTGTCTAGTTTAGATCTTTCCTAGTGATTGTCAAATAAATAAGATTGTCCTCACAATCTTTCTATACATAATGATATCCTCAATCATGTCACCCTCACGTGCAATAAGCTTAGCATTGACATACTGATGTGTACTAAAAATTTTGAATGTGAGTAGTGGGATGGTTTGTATCATCCCCTATCTCCACATAGCTTGGAGACTATGGATAATGCATCACTCTAAAGGAGTCCCCATGAGAAGTCATGTGGTTAGAGGAACCCGAGTTTATATATCATACATCATTCTTAGATGAACTATTAGTACTCATAGTATTCATAAAAATGCTACATAATAAAAAACTACCCACTTCTTTCATCATTGTTTTTCCTAGTGGAAGCAGAATTATCTTACTATATTTTTCCATTTTTAATTTCAGATTTCTTTGCAAGATAGTCACAAAAATATGGTCTTTCTCACCACAATGCTAGTATTCCCTCCCTATTATCACTAGAATTCTGCTGCTATTGGTAAAACTTACAACTTGCCCTCTTTGGCTCCCCCTTCCTCAGGACCTGTCCTCCCCTATTTTATTGTGCACCATAACTTTGACCACTACATTGGCCTCAGTCACAATCTCTACTTTGCTAGTAGAGTAAAGTACATATTTAGCTTGGTCTTACTTTGAGAAGAAGAGAAATCCAATATAAGGTTCTTCTCCTCAATTACCTTGGCCTCAGTCACAATCTCTATTTTGCTAGTAGAGTAAAGTACATATTTAGCTTGATCTTACGTTGAGAAGAAGAGAAATCCAATATAAGGTTCTTCTCCTCAATTACCTTGGCCTCAGTCACAATCTCTATTTTGCTAGTAGAGTAAAGTACATATTTAGCTTGGTCTTACTTTGAGAAGAAGAGAAATCCAATATAAGGTTCTTCTTCTCAATTATCAGCATAGAAATCAAATTTGCAAAGTTAGAAATATCATCCCTTGTATTTATAGATGACCTGAAGCTCTTCTACTAATCTCCAAGTCCATCAAAACATGCTCACACAACATCATTATCATTAATTGCTATAATGATATATCTAAGAGATTCCACGATACTATTGATGAAAATGTTTCCTCTTTTAACTTGATTTAGCTCCAACTTGAGCTATAGCTTTCTAGCCTTTATGTTTACCTCAAATAATCTAGCCAAATTTTTCTAAGTAATAATTAGGGTTTTAGAGTCATGCACAAGTAGCCCACCATACTATCTATGACATTCATAGTTAGCCAATTCATCACTTTACTCTATGTTTTCTCCAATCCTTCTTAGTGTTTATATGTTATGTAGTAACATTTTGATGAGGGACTTGAAGTGCCACTACCACGTCTCCTTCAATATAGTTTCAAATGCCTTTGCCCTTCAAGAAATTTATCATCCTAAACTTCCATGCATGATAAATATTCTTATGAAGCTTCTCATTGAAAATCTAGTTAAAATTTTTAGATATTTTGACAAGATAAGTAATCTTATAAAATCTGCAATCTCCAACCAAGCCAATCCTAGGTGTAGTACAATCAAAACATGTAGTCTTTTTCATTGACTGCACAATAATAGATATCATCTATAATCTATATGCAGATATCTCTATGTTTGACACCTAGCATAGAGGGCAAAACACAATCAATTTTGCAGTATATCAAAAATTTGCATTTGACTAACTTATTGGACTAGTATGGAGGTCAAAATGGCCTCATATGGTAAAAATCAAGAAAAGTCCTAAAGGATTTATCTATAATATATATATATTATTATTTGAGCTCATCAAGTTTCATTGCAATCAAAGAGTACTAGAGCCTCTTACAGCGGCTATGTTCCAAGGCAAACCAAACAAAATGGAAGAGCTTCTTACATGTTGCTTGCTTACTTGCTTTCGTGCTCCATCATCTTCAATTTAGCCTTTGATAGAGCTTCACATAGTAATGGGACTACTCAAATACCATGTAAACAAGTAAGAGGAGAGAGAGAAGTGAAGCAATCAAGAGCACATACACATACACATACATATAATGAAGACTTGAGCACACAAAGAGGTAGGGTTGAGATCTTCTTCTTCTTCTTCTTTCTCCTTTAACACAAAAGAACTTAGTGTACAAAATGATAAAATACTAATATGAAAGTACTAGAACATATGTATATGAAGTCACTAGTTGTTAACCGGTTAAGGATAGATGAGGTGGCATAATGAATATGACATAACCAAGAGTGGACTACATGGGTGTAGTCCAATTGTAGAATCATTGGCATATCTTCCATGTCGGTCACCTAATACGTCAAAGAGAGTAAAGTCCTACCAGATCACCAAGGCATTAGTGGATGCCAACTCATGTGGAGCTCAATATCTCAACAGTGCCTACCCCATTAATGCTACTTTCTTGAAAAACTCATGCTACTTAGCTATGACAAAATGCTTGTAAGCCTCAAGCTGCACTTTGTCCTAGCTTTCATTATACAACATTGCACCTAGATCATTGGAGAGCTTCATCAAAGCTATTTCAGATAGCCTTTGTGTTTCACTCTTTGCCGAGCCCACAGCTTTTGTCAAGCTATCAAAGTTTATTTCTTGTAATCCTAGGGGATCCACCTTATAGAACATCTAAGATACCACATGAGTTTAAAACAAAGAATATTACATTTAGTAAATTTATAACATTATATTTACAAAAGGGGTTTTTTAATTAAAATTTAAAAACTATTTGTAAGTTTAGTAAAGTAGAAGGGGTCATTTTAAGGCCTAATAGCATGTAAAGAAAGGGTATTTCTTAATATATGTTGATTTGTTCAGTAAATGATTTCTTTAAGGTGGACATTGAGCTTGTAACACCCTACATAAATGGTATTTCATTGGTCTTGTGCATGTTGATACTATAATGTCTACATTTCATATAATCTTGTCTTAACTTTCTCCTAATTCAACTCAAGATAAGTCTCTATCTATTTTTTGTCCATGTCCAAAATTTACTTTACTTGTACAATTTATTTATGCCTTGATCCTTAACTCTAATTGCCTCATATTTTTCTCAAATCTCAAGATTTTTCTCTTGTAACTATGAGTTTTTTTTCTTAATCTATGATTGAAGGTCTATCACGCGCTCTTCTGACACAACCAAAAACTTTTTGTAGGCTTCTTGAGTTCCATCCATTCTCTTCTATATGGATCCTATCTTATTGTTATGGCTTCACTATTATCACTCTTAATCTCCTCATGTAATCATTTCAAATCTTGCATCTTGCTTGTCACATTTTGTCCTCCTATAGGTGGTTCATGGGTGGTACTATTGGATAAAATTTTTTGGCACGGTCTACTATCTAGATTTAATGTTGTGGTTTCCTTTGGCTTCATGAGCTCATCTATTGGTGCTTTCATACTGACTCTTTTGAGGCCTTCTCTCTCACTTTGAGTGACTCTTCTTTCTTAGCCAAGATTTGTGCTACCTATTGAGAGATGGATTGATCCTTTTTGTGCAAGACTCCAAAAAAGAAGCCTTTAGTGATCTCTCATGTTCCTCTTGGCACTATTTCATTTTTAGCTTCTAGATATGGATGTTGCAAGGTAGACTAAGGGCGTTTCTATGTTCACCTTGGGTCGATAAACCATGATGGGCCTAACATTCTTTTGGGCATCAATAGTGGTGGTTAGTATGAATGTGGTTAGGTATGATGGGTTGTAAGGCTTTGCACATAAGGAAGTGCAAAGGATTTTAGCCTATGACTCATGAATTTTAGTAGTGGAAAGGGGCTTCTACTATTGTGGTTCTTG
Source organism: Lygodium microphyllum (assembly GCF_053477565.2). Lineage (NCBI taxonomy): Eukaryota > Viridiplantae > Streptophyta > Polypodiopsida > Schizaeales > Lygodiaceae > Lygodium > Lygodium microphyllum. The sequence goes on from NC_141155.1 coordinate 85,387,448, forward strand.
TGGGTAAGTGTGTGTGTGGGCCAATAGGATAAGGAAATGGATTTTGAGTATATAATCACATTAGCATGGTTTGCTTGGAAAGCCATATGTATGTGCAATCTTCATGGATAATATCGAGGCTAAGCTCATAGAAGAGCCTTGGGAATACAATAGGGTAGGTCTACAAAGTTAGGATTATGCTTGCTACATGTTCTTTTAGAATGAATAGGGAGCTTTGAAGGTCAATATCTTTCTTGGGTAGTGGTCGGGTCAAGGCAAATGGATGGCAGTGGGTTTTGAGCTTGTGTCCTCACCATCTTTGACAAGAGGGATCTTTCAATTGTGGGGGTGTTTGGTTGAGATTGTATTGGAGGAGTCCTTTTTGTTATGGGTCATGAACTTAGTCGCCTATGGCTAAAAGTCAAGGTGATCCTTGTGCCTTTTCACATGTATGTGCTTGTTAATCCAGTTGGCATAGCTATCTATAATGAATTTAAATGAGCAGCACAAGATGTCATTCCCACTCCTTCCAAGCTTGCTAGAACATTAAAGGAGATAGGAATAGTCTGTATTTCCATAGTCAGTTGTACTTTATACTTATCCAATATTGAATAAGGTTGGCTTTCATAGGGTTGTAGCTTTGTGTGAGTTGAATTTAGCATATGTTGGCCTAATTCTAATCAATAATAATATGTAAGGGTGCTTGATTTAGCACATTTGTCAATGAATGCATCAATCATGAGCTCTTTAGCAATAGCAAATCGGATTTAGAGGTAAGTGGGAGGAATTATAATCTCATCCTCCCTTTCCAAATCACTAATAGTAGTGGCTCTAACATTGAAAGTTCTAAGAATAAGGCTAGTTATGGGCTAGTGGGTGAGTTATGTGCATTGCTCCATTTGTTCATACCATGTTCACTTTGTCACCATGATTGTTGATATTGGAACATCCGGCTCCTTTATGGATGGCTCATGCAAATAATGGCTAGGAGGGCAATACCATTTGAAGTGACTTGTCCAAGGTTTCTAACTCTATGTTGCATGTCATGTTGATGACATGGACATGGTAGGGATAGGACCTTGAAACTTAAGTTTCTACTTGTGGCCTTTAATTTATGACAATAGTACGATATCACCTTTCTCAAAGGAATGCTTCTTGACATGTTTATTAAATCATGCCATTTTTTAGGCTTTCTCAATAAGCAAGGTGTGGCTTGCAAGTAGCTGCATTTTAGTCAAATATTCAAGTTTTGTAGTAAGGCATTTGGTCTAAGCTTTTTGTATCTTCCCTATTATTCGTTAATTATGATAAAAACTTGACTAGAATAACCACATTGGCTTATAGGTTAGCCTCAAGGGTGTTTGGTATGTGGCCATTTAATAGGTTGTTTGATAAGACCAAAGTGCATCCATGAGCTTATTATCCATGTCTGATCTAGAGGCTAATATAGGTTTTGTCAAGACATTAACCAAGACTTTATTTGTTCCACTTGGCCATGTGCTTGTGTGGATAGTAGGGATTAGACTTTTGGTGTAGGGCGGCCAAGAACGTGGACTGAAGGTGTTTAACAACTTTGTTGAGAAAATGAGTTCCTTGGTCACACTGGCAATCTCAATGGGACAAATGAAGTGTGAGATGACATGCTCCCACAAGAACTTAGCCATTGTTTTTGTGTCATTCTTTTTTTTTTGCCCTTATCTCAGTCCACTTTGTCATGTAATCAATTACTAATACTAGGTGCAGGGCTAATGGGTTCCATAAAGTCTATTCCCCCATTTTTTGAATGGTTGATGGATGATTATGAATAAGAGTTCTATTTTGTCCTTTCTAATTAGAAGTTTTGTGTGTTAACATTTGTTGCAATGTTTGAGAAAATAGGTCGTCCTATCTTGAAAGAGAGTGGGCCACCACAATTAAGGATGCATTACTTTCCTTCCTATGGCATTTGCATCCAAAAGTATTCATCTAATTCATCCATGTGCTTCTTGTAATACACCCTTGATTTTATGCTCATCACAAATATGTTTGCAAAGAAGATTCCCCTACCTTAATTGATAGAGTTGTCTATGAGTTGTTTGGTAGTGTAACATACTTAAAAGTTGACAATTAAATTTATCTTAATTTGCCATCTATTTCTACTCAAAATGGGGTAATTAACATTTTAAGACATAAATGGATTTAAACAAACTAATAAGGATTTTTCTAGCTTTTTTATTAAAATAAATTATTTTACTTTTTAACTTTTTTTGGGGATTTTTAAGACCTAAAAATAACTTCTAAAATTATTTTATTAGCCATGAAGCCTTTTGTAACTATGATTTTTTTTATTTTAATGAGTTTTACAATAATATTTAAAAATTAATATGATATCATCACACTTTTTGAATTGTTTTTCGTAATCCTATTTTCCTTAAAATAATCTCAATATTATCTAAAAATTCTAAAAATTTCTCTCATATATATATATATATGTGTGTGTGTGTGTGTGTGTGTGTGTGAGAGAAAAAAACAAAAATGAGAAAAAAATCTAGAAAAAATGGGGTTAAGGCTTTATAGTCTTAATAGAAGCCCAACAAGAGCAAACACAATTGCCTTTGAGGTCGCTAATAGCATGTGTGTGCCCCTCCTCCTCCCTTTATTTTTTTTAAAGAAATATTTTTTTGTAATAAAATAATTAAAAATCCATTTACTATAAAACTTGAAAGGATTCTCTTTAATAATATAATGAAATTAGTTTTTCCTTACAAAAACCTTACTAAATGATAAACCCCTTCGCCTCGGCCTCCCTCCCATAAAAAACTATTTTACCCCTCTTCTCATTTTCAACATAAAATGACAACAATTCAATTTTTGAGAGTGAGATAGGGAGTGATAGCCTCAAGTTAAAGGTGACGAAACTCTGCATGAAGGAGCTAGAGGTGGTTTCTATGCTATTGTACTACCCTAAATTTATGTATTTTCTTATATTTTCCATCCACGATGGCCCCTTGCAAATGCATTGATATAGCATGATTGAGCAAGAATGATGCCAAAATTTTGACCATTAATACAGACCAACTATAAAATGTTATTCTTTCGTCTTAATAAATAACCAAAATAATAACTAAATTTCTAAGACAATGGTCTTAAAATTTTTAAAAATCCCATTTTTTATTTAAAATTATATTTTATTAAATTTAATTGTAAAGGCTCTTTTAAAAATAATAAAATAATAATTACATTGTTTTCTTAGTATTTTCATCGTTTAATAAGTAGAATATAGTAGAGTTAATGAGAAAAAGTTAATGAATTATAAATAAAATAAATAATTATATTTAAAGTTAAAATTAATTAATTAATAATATAAGTTAGTTTTGAGTAGTTTTAAATTATAAAATTAACTATAAATATTATAAAATTTATTATTTAATATCTAAGTTAATTCATTTATTAAATTATAATTTTACTTTCTTCTCGTAAATTATTAGTTAAAATCTATAAAAATTATATTTTTCTTAAAAAATATTTTTAAAAATTATTGATTGATTATACAATTTAGCATAAATATACCAAATTATTGTAATTTGATGTTCTATTTAAAAAGAAAAGTTAATCTACTTTCATTCCTTTGTTAAAAGTGTAATCACATGTAATGAAATACTTTGTTTATTGTGAGTAGAAAATAGAAAATAAGATGTGTTCATATGCACAAAAAGTAAAACACATGTAAATTAGGATATGAACTTCATGATTTAGAAATCATGGAAAAGTTCTATCTATTGATTTTTTATTTGCTAAAAATTATTTTGAAAGGATTGATTGATAGAGAAATTAAAAATTCATTTTGATTGCTTAAGGCATGTAAAGAATTATACTAATTACGTCCGTGGCTTGAGCAACCAGGCATGAATGAGGCATGATGCCATGCCTAGGGGCATCTCGATTACTCTTCACCACCCAAAGTATTTGTATACTTCCTAATGTGGTTGACTACTACCAAGTATCTTTTGGTCTTCAACATAGGAACATTCACCCTTATGGAAAGTGGTGGACCGAATTAGATGGATTGCTTTCTTGAAGTTTATAATAAAGATCGACAAGTGAGACCTTCCTATGAGTTAGTCCTAGAACTTGTAAGCATTGTTTTAGGGAGCTTGTGTGAGACTATGCCATATGGGCAGAGGGGTCGACACTTAGCTTCCCTTGTTTTTCACTCTCATTAGATCAAATGCGGTACTTGCTTACCTTGATCTTGGACAATTCATGAAATGCATTTATTTCAAGTTTGATATTAGATTGCTGCTAGAGATTGCAATTGTGTCTTTAGGAACATGTAGGTCGATTCTCATGGAATGAGGCCTTCACATCCTTAAATGACTATTGAACTACCCTCCCTAAGTTAAATTAGGGTTGGGTATATTTCTTTCCTTGTTTCCTTACACCAAACAAGAGGAGTTAGAGGATCTTGCCCTCTACGAGGAATTGGAGAGGCACTATCCATGTGACCATCACTAAACAAGAGACAAACACTGATTCACTGTCCTACAACTACTTGCAGAGCACTAAGGTAAACCTTTCCAAATCATTATTGATTGTGGTGCTACTTATTCATTCATGTCTCCTCCTAAATGCATTAAGAAATTACACTTGGAACCCAAATCCACTAGGAAACTTGTAGTTGAACTAACACATAGGAAAGAAGTGTACTCAAATCAAATAATAAAAAATGTTGATCTACACTTAGAGAACCAATGCATAAAGGAAAACTTTTGGGATCTACCTAATCATTAAAAATAAACTTTCAACGAGTGAATTGATGAGTTACTTGATAGACTTCAAAGAGCAAAGATGTTTTCAAAAATTAACCCAAGCGCTACTATCAAATCTAGATTAAGGATAAGCATATTCCAAAAATTACTTTTAATATGAGATCTGGCCATTTTGAATTTACTATAATGTCCTTTGGACTGACTAATATACTAGCTACAATCAATAAATAAGTCCTAGATACTTTTAGACCACACTTTAATGAATTCTTCAGTGTATTATTTGATGAAATCATGGTCTATTCTAAAGAAGAGGAAGATCATCCAAACCATCTCAAAGTCATCTTCGATACCTTGGGAGCAAATAAGCTATATACAAGGAAGAGTGAATGTATCTTCTTCAAAAAGATGATCAAGTACTTAGTATTCATTATTTCAGTCAAGGGAATCTCAATTGACCCTGCAAAAGTCACGAATGTCCAAGGAGTGGCCACCTCCTTAGACTATCTAAGAAATATAAGGATTCTATCGGGACCAAAAATGGGTCTAACACTAGCTTTAGGGCTCTAGCTAGGGCCTCCTAAACACACCCAAAACACCCCACAAACGTATCGCCTTTCTTGATTCCAAGAAATTTTAGTACCTAAACATAATAATGTTTAGCACCTTGTATCACATACACAGGGAACACCCCCCAACTGATTGTTGTGGCCTACAACTCTCATACACCCTAGGGATTGTCCCCCTAAGATGCATCGTTCCAATATAAAGAACATGCACAACATAGTCCTCTCTTTCAATATTTGTTCTAGGAGATAATTCAATCCTTACCAAATTAGGCCCCAAAGGGAATGAATGTACTATCCTACAGCATGGGACTCCTCATGCTCTCAACACGGGTCAATGATTGTAACAATCAAGTGCAATACATCCAATATTTGTTTTTCTAATATCATATGTAAATGTAATGCAATGCAAAGGTGAATGCCTTCAAGTGTACAAATATGTAAACTTATAGATCAAGTAGTGTGAATTGTGCACAAACAATTCTTTTCATGACTTCACTCTAATGCAGTGTGTCGTTGCTAAGGCAGCACCGAAGTAATTCATACTATTGCCCTTTTTCAAAGGCTTAAAATGAACGAATCTTATATATCAAGATATGCATAAAATCAAATTTCAATTGATTCTTAACTCCTTGCAACCCTTTCCCCCTATCGTTGATGGTTTTGTATTCATTGGTAGGTGTAAATTGTTTTTTTCATGTGTTTTTCATATATAAAAGCAATAAATACGTACTTTAACATAAAAATGGAGATAGACTGAGGCTAAACCTTATGTCCTAGCCCCCACCATATATTCTCACGGATATATTTATAATTTTCTATAATTTTTTGACATATAATTTTTTTTCATATAAAATCTTATTTTATTGATTATTATTGATTTATTTTTTATATATATTTGATATTTTCTTATTTTTCTAACGTAAAACTATTAAGAATACTAAGATTTGTCATTATTCACCATTTCATGTCATAGCAACATGATATGACACAATAAAACCCATAAAACTCATGATTTATCATAAAACCACATTTTGCAGGTTTTGTGTGTTTAGCATAAAATTATTAAAAAATTAATAATCACTTGTTTTTTATATTTTTTAATAGAAAAAATCATTTTCGTGCCCTAGTCCCCACCATATATTTTCATGGATACATTCATAATTTTTTGGCGCATAAATTTTATTTTTTTCATATAAAATTATATTTTCTTGATCATTATTGATTTAGTTTATATATATATTTTATATTTCCCTATTTTACTAATGTAAAACTATTAGGAATACTAAGATTTGTCATTATTCACCATTTCATGTCATAGGAATATGATATGACACAACAAAACCCATAAAACTCATGATTTATCATAAAACCACATTTTGCCGGTTTTGCGTGTTTAGCACAAAACTTTTAAAAAATAAATATTCACTTTTTAAAAATATTTTGTGATAGAACAAATCATTTTCGTGCCCTAGTCTCCACCATATATTTTCACAGATACATTTATAAATTTTTGGCACATAAATGTTATTTTTTTCATATAAATTATTGATTTAGTTTATATATATTCCTAATATTTCCCTATTTTCCTAATGTAAAACTATTAGGAATACTAAGATTTGTAATTATTCACCATTTCATGTCATAGGAACATGATATGACACAACAAAACCCATAAAACTCATGATTTATCATAAAACCACATTTTGCAGGTTTTGCATGCTTAGCACAAAATTATTAAACAATTAATAATCACTTGTTTTTTGATATTTTGTGATAGAACAAATCATTTCCAAGCAGTAGCAACCATTTCTAACCATATTAAACTAAAATGCATCATAAAATTGTAAAAAATATGCGTATCTCATGCTCGGAAGCCCCTAACGATCATTTGTGGCCATTGTTGATGCCTCTCCGATCATCGATCTACACTTTACAATGCTTCAATATCATCCCACATTCAAAATCTTTCATATTAGCCCACCCCTCTCTCACACGGAATCAGCCCCCATAGAAACAAGCATTAAGAGAAGAGAGAGAGAGAGAGAGAGGAGAGAGAAAGACTAAAATCAAAGATTTTGAGTTAGTGCACCATTTTGTGCACAGTCTATGGCGAAATAGAGTAAATAAATTCTTCGTCTTAGCCTCTAGACCATTTCTCTTATCTCCAACAGTTTCAAAATCCGAAAATCAATGGATTTGAGGGGGTGCAAAAAAATTGCACCCTCTCCCCCCCTTCATGTGAGAGAAAACGTTTTTTGTTAAGCCTCTAACTTATTAAAAGTGAACTGGTTCAGTTTTTTCATGTTCACATTTTCCAAAAGTGGTTTCAACCTAGACGAAGGGCCAAACGACCTTGGAACCGCGAACGGATTGGACATTTGGCTTCATGGCATTGAAATCTATTAACCTAGCCTACTGTTGGGGGTAAAGGCGCCTCCGCCGTGCCGCCCCATGTATTACTACACTGACAGTACTCGCCACTGCACACTGCAGGTGGTGGGTGCCCGTCACGTCACTTTATTCTTTATTCTTTTAGTGACAGTTTGAATAAAGGAAGGCCCGGTCACACATTGTGACTATTGGAGTTCCCATTTCTTGTCTCTCTCTTTTCTTGCTCTTGCTCTCCCACCATAGCTCGTGTGCAAGCTTCGATTCTTCTCACCTTTCAACTGGTATCAGAGCTTGGCATTCTCTTGCTCGAGCTCAACTCGGTGCTTCTCGACCTTCGCATCGACTCGCTTCACGCATTGGATCTCCATCCCGGTAGCCATATCCGATCTCCCCGAGCTCCTGTCACTCCCCGGCTTCCCGAGCACCTTCCCAGCCTATTGAGGCACCTTCAAGGAATTGATACTGAGGTATTTGATCATTCTTTCAGGGTTTTATTTCAGTCTACACGTTGCAAACAGCAAGGGAAGCCATGGCTTCAAACCCTTGAAGCTTATTCCCCTCATATTGTGCCTTACACCTATCAAGGCTCAAAGAGGCTTGTCATAGGCCTTTGATAGGACCTTCTTGAGCCCCCCATTACCCCCTTTTCAGCCCATGTGGAGCAGCAGCAAGTTCAGCACCAACAGGGCAGATTGCATCATTTTTTTCCAGGCTGTGAGTACTCATCTACTTCAGCTCCACACTTGGCCATTGCTTCTTGCTCTCTACCTTGATCAAGAGGGCTATAGACTTCATGTTTGATGTCATTCAAGCTTTGGGCATTGGTCTTGATCATTCGGGGCTAATTTCTTCAGATTTGGGACTGTCATAAACTGTCATAACAGGCTGAAAACAGGGCAGCACCATTGGCATTAGCATTTGTTGCTTATACTCCATTCCGATTGTGCTATTTGTTGCCCGTATGCAGTCTACATGATGCCTAGTGCCTTGGGAATGTATGCACATGATTATGCCATGATTTTGGCTTGAAATATTGGCTGATTTGGGACTGTTATTTACTGTTATACAGTGCTGGAAACAAGGCAGCCACACTTGGCATTGGCATTTGATGCTTATACTCTACTCCGGTTACCTTATTTGATGCCCGTATGCGGTCTACTTCCTACCCGGATGTATTGGGGATGTATGCATTTGGTTTGACCATGATTTTGGCTTGAATTCGGGGCTGAAATCTACTGTTTAGAACAATAAATACATGCTGGAATAACAGTGGGCTGAAGGTACTTTACATGCTTTGGCACTTACCTACCGATATCGGATGTATGCTTTGAGCTTTGGCATGATGTCTCTGACATTTGGGGATGACTTGGAGCATATGTATGAGATTATGGGATGCTTTTGAGCTTCGCATTAGCTCCATCTTCACTGGCATTTGGACTGACTTGGCATGCTCGTGGACCACCTATGCCTCATGTCTCTGCTTGACAGTTAGGCTTTTGCATTACATGCTTTGGTTCGTGACATATGCTATTTGGTTCGTGTATGCCATACCGACATTTGGAGCTTGGATTTGGATGTATTTGAGCATTCCCGACTTACTTGATCACTGATCTTGGTTGCTATTTGGATGTCATTGAGTTGACTGAGAGCTTATTTGGGCTTATGTATTGCTTCATGGTTAATACGACCGGTGCTTCATGTATGTCATGCTCTCTTGGATGCGCTTGATGCATTGACAGGTCACTTATCACTGGTGCTTTCTCTTGGGTTGTTTGAGCTTCTGAGCTCGCTTTGTACGCCTTTTGTGCCAGTGGGAGCATTTTACATGCTTGCTTGACCTTTGACAGTTGCATGCTATTGGAGCACTTACATGTATTTGGAGCAGTTTATGTCTTGAGCAGCTACATACGCATTGAGACTTTGGGATCATACTCCGATCTTTATGGATATGCATTGATGTACTCTTGGTTCACAGGATGCTTATGAGCCGAGTCTCATATTTGGATCTTTCTCTTTGAGCAGACACCTATTTGTGTCAGGTTTTGGCAGTTACAGGAACACTTTGCCTAGAGTGTCTGGGGGTGTGCCTTTCACTGGCAGATGTTATTTTGACATGATTTGGTGTTGAGCTCATGTTCTTTTCACTGTCATTGGCCTTGCTTATGTCCGTTTCATGCCGGCTTTGGACCTAGCATTGTTTGCTTGACATTGGATCCTATTTTGGGACAGTTTGCTCTCTAGACTGCATACCTGCAATTTATTACAGCAAGTAGTTATTGGTGGACTGAGGTGTACTTTTCATGCTGAAATATCCTGATTTGGTGTACTGCACCTAGTACTAAGTGGGCAGCAACTTTTGGCACACTTTGCTCGCCCTTTGGACCCCGTTTTGGTCATTTTTGGGCAGTTTCTGCAGTAAAACAGCAAGCAGTTTTGGACTGTTTGGGCATTTCCAGCCTGCATAATGGCGTCATCTTCGCATGATAGTGCCATCTTTAACATTACAAAGTTGGATGGTACCAACTACTCTTATTGGAAGAGTCAAATTTGGCAGGTCTTGGTGCAGAAATCTCAAATTAAGCCACTTCGATTGAGTGGGGAGCAGCCTGAAACTATGGACAATGACGACTGGCTTGAACTTGATGAGCTATGCAAGTCCACGATTGTATTGTCTCTCACTGAACAGGTACATTATAATGTATTTGAGGAAGCACAGACTGCATGGGATCTATGGAATAAGATCAAGAATCTTTATGATAAGAAAAGTCCGGCGAGTCAGATGTACTGGTTGAAGCAGCTTATGGATCTGCGCATGAAGGATAATGCGACTATGTCTGCTCACTTGAGCCAGTTCCATGCTATACTGAAGAACCTGACTTCGCAGGATATCACCTTTGGAGAGGAAGTAACTCCTCTTTTCTTGCTTGGGACTCTGAATGAGTCATGGGATGTTTTCCGTACTCCTCTTTGTGCCTCTAGTGCTACTCTAAAATTGGCAGATGTTGAGAGTGCTCTTCTTCAGGAAGAGGTGAATCGCAAAAACTTGGATGCCTCTCGTGGTAGTCATGCTTTGACAGTTAGAGGCAGGAATGACATGTATGACCGTGGTAATGGCCGAGGCCGTGACTCGTAGAAGGGTCGGTCTAAATCTCGTGGCAAGTCGCGTAGTAAGTCGCGTGGGCGCAATGCAAATATCACTTGTCATCATTGTGGGAAAAAGGGCCATATTAGACCACAGTGTCATGAGTTGCACAATGAGAAGTGCAAGGATAAGGGGAAAGATAAAGTGCAGGAGAAGTCCTCTGATCGCAGCATAGTACCTGCGAAGTCCAGTGTCAAGATTGAGGAAATTAATGTCACGCAGACTGAGGAGTCCGATGGTGGTGATGAGTTTATACTTGCAGCTAGTTCTTCTGATGCTTTACACTTGACTGAGACATCTAGTATGTATGCACAGTGCTGGTTATTGGATTCTAGAGCATCCTTCCATGTGACGCCTTACCGTGAGTGGTTCCACTCTTACCGCACTATATCTGGTTCAATCAGACTTGGAGATGACAGGTCTCTTGACATTGTGGGCATGGGTGATATTCAGTTGTAGTTTTCCACTGGCAGTTCATTTTTGCTTAGGGATGTACGTCATGTACCTGCGCTTACGCGCAGTCTTATGTCTGCAGGACAGCTGTATGATGCTGGATTTCATGTATGTTTTGGGGATTCTGCCTGGAAGATTACTCGTAGCAGACTTGTGCTTGCTAGAGGCGCCAAGTCTGGCAGCCTCTATCCTCTTGTTGTATCTAGGTCCTCAGTTGACCATGTTTTGGCAGTGGGTTCTATCCCACATGTATCACTTTGGCATGCTCGTTTAGGGCACATGTCTTTGAAGGGAATGAAAATGTTATCTAGTTTGCAATATCTTCCGCCTTTGGATTATGCATGTTTTGACTCGTGTGATCATTGTCTTTATGGTAAGCAGAATAGGTCTACGCATAAGAAATCGGGTAGGCCACGCATAAGTGAGCCCTTGGCATTGGTGCATTCCGATGTTTGTGGGCCTATGCCTTGCATGTCTATGGGTGGCGCAAAGTACTTCGTTACCTTCATTGATGATTTTTCTAGGAAAGTGTGAGCTTATCCCATAAAGCAGAAGTCCAATGTCTTGGCAGTTTTTCAGAGATGGCTTGCTCTTGTTGAGAACTAGATTGGGTATAGGATGAAATGCCTTAGGACAGATAATGGGGGAGAATATGTCTCGCGTGCTTTTGAGCAGTTTTGTGATGACAGGGGTATTAAGCGTCAGTTGACCGCCTCTTACACCCCACCCCAGAATGGTTTGACTGAGCGCATGAACATGACTATTCAGGAGCGTGTGCGCTCTATGCTTAGCCATGCAGGCCTACCCCAAAGTTTTTGGGCTGAGGCAGTTAGTACGGCAATGCATGTCATAAACCGATCGCCTTCCAGTGGATTGGATTTCCAGGTTGCAGAGGAAGTTTGGGCTAGTAAGCCACCCTCTTATGCGCATCTCCGTGTCTTTGGATGTGAGGCATTCTGCCATGTGCCCAAGGACAAGAGGAGTAAATTGGATCCAAAGAGCATTAAATGCATATTCCTTGGCTATGGTGAGTCAGGAGAGATGGGCTATCGCCTATGGGATCCGCAGGCGCGAAAAATAGTACGCAGCCATGATGTCGTCTTCCATGAAAACAAGATGCACAGGCAGCCTGAGAAGGTGGTTGAGATCCGCAGAGTGATCTTTCAGGAGGAGCCTAGAGCTCTAGCACAGCCAGTAGTACAACCTGCAGCAGTTCCTCCACAGGGCCAGCGTGTTGGACAGGCAGTTAGACAGGCAGCAGAGCCTGCGGTGAGACGGTCTGCTAGAGACAGACGTCCACCTTGACATATTTCAGCCCTCTATGCATTATGTTTTGGTTACATATGCAGAAGAGCCTTTCACTTATGATGAGGCTATGCACAGGGGTGACAGTCACTCCTGGGAGAGGGCTATGAAGTCTGAGATAGACTCCCTGCATAAGAATGAGACTTGGGATTTGGTTTCCTTGCCTAAGGGCAAGAAGGCTTTGCCATACAAGTGGGTGTACAAGCTGAAAAGTACCCCTGGACACCCCAAGCCGGCATACAAGGCTAGATTGGTAGCAAAGGGTTTTAAGTAGGAACATGGTGTGGACTTTGATGAGGTATTCTCTCCTGTGGTTAAGATGACCACCCTCCGCTTAGTCTTGGCTTTGGTTGCACAGCTTGACTTAGATCTATATCAGATGGATGTCAAGACGGCTTTTCTACATGAGGACTTGCATGATGAGATCTATATGGATCAGCCTAAGGGCTTTGCAGAACCTGGCAGGGAGCACCTAGTGTGTAAGTTGAAGAAGAGCTTGTATAGCTTGAAGCAGGCACCTAGGGAATGGTATCATAAGTTTGATGCCTTTATGCAGTCACAGGGCTATAGCAGGAGTGCTATGGATCCGTGTCTTTACACGAAGAAAGCCCGTGATGGCAGTTTACTTATCTTGGTACTCTATGTTGATGATATGCTGATAGCAAGGAAAGCTCATGATGAGCTAGATGCTCTTAAATCTCAGCTGAAGAAGAGCTTTGAGATGAAGGATTTGGGACAGGCCTCACATATACTTGGGATGCGCATTAAGCGCGATAGGCATCAGGGGCTTTTGTATCTCTCACAGTGGGAGTACATTCATAAAGTCCTTGAGCGCTTCCGCATGCACGACGTAAAGCCTATTGGCTGTCCATTACCTTCTTATGTGAAGGTATCACAGGCTGATTGTTCGCAGACAGATGAGCAGAGGGCCGAGATGGCCAAGATCCCTTATGCTTCAGCCGTGGGCAGTTTGATGTATGCCATGATAGCCACTCGTCCAGATATTGCACATTCAGTTGGTGTTGTGGCACGCTATATGGCTACACCTAGCACCTGGCAGCAGACATTGGGATGCCGTGAAGGGTATCATGAGGTACCTGAAGGGCACAGCAGATATGTGTATTTGCTATGGCAGCCAGGATACAGGGGTCGTGGGGTACACTGACTCCGATTATGCAGGACATGCAGATAGTAGGAAGTCCACTCCTGGCTATGTATTCACCTATGCTGGAGGGGCTGTCTCTTGGATGTCCAGGGTTCAGAAGTGTACGGCTTTGTCTACCACTGAGATCGAGTATGTTGCAGCCACTGAGGCTTGCAAGGAGGCCATATGGTTAGGCCATCTAGTTGTTGACCTTGGGATTGATGCTACACCTACACTGCATTCGGATTCTATGAGTGCCATTCAGTTGGCTAAGAATCCGGTCTTCCATGTGAAGACGAAACACATTGAGGTGAGGTATCACTTCATACGTGGTGTCGTGGAGGACAAGTCTATTGACCTTGTAAAGATCTCCACTGACGAGAATCCTGCAGATCTACTCACGAAGAGCCTCACTACTGAGTGCTTTGCCTTCCTCAGGAGGTTGATGGGCGTTGGATGAGATGTGGCCTTTCCTCATCCCTTGTACCTATGTACATTTGTACTGTCTTTTTTTTTTCTTTTCTCTCTCACTAGGGCAGATTCGCCTTTAAGTCGGAGGTTGTTGGGGGTAAAGGCACCTCCACCGTGCCGCCCCGTGTATTACTACACTGACAGTACTCGCCACTGCACACTGCAGGTGGCGGGCGCCCGGCCGTCACGTCACTTTATTCTTTATTCTTTTAGTGATAGTTTGAATAAAGGAAGGCCTGGTCACACATTGTGATTGTTGGAGTTCCCATTTCTTGTCTCTCTCTTTTCTTGCTCTTGCTCTCCCACCATAGCTCGCGTGCAAGCTTCGATCCTTCTCACCTTTCACCTACATCACATACTTTTCGGTTCCCGGATCCAATAGTTGCTTTTTCATGTTCACATTTCCCAGAAGTGGTTTCAACCTAGATGAAGGGCCAAACGACCTTGGAACTACGAATGGATTGGACATCTAGCTTCATGTCATTAAAATCTATTAACCTAGCCTCCATCACATACTTTTCGGTTCCCGAATACAATAGTTTCTTTATAATGCGAAACCTTACAGGGATTAAATGGGGGCTTAAACCGGCTCCAATCGATAAATGGAGACTTGTATTGGGTTCCTAGCATTGAAATATATGTAAGAAAGCTCCACCTCATCGATTCGCGCTTATTTCATTTTCCATGAAAATTGCTCTTTTATGCCTCCTAGGCCACTTTTACACTTAAAAAATGGACCTCAAAATCCAACTCTTATTGGTGACCACAAGATAGGGCGACTTAGCCCATCAAATCCAAGAACTAACCTGCACATCAACAACCATAAAGAGCATTAAGTTGCTTCAAAGAAGAATACCCAACAAAACACAAGAAGAGCTCTCCCCCTACCCCTTGACCAAATCCAGGCATGGAGATCCACAAGGGATAGATCAAATATAATATGAGAGAGTTCTAGAGCTAGTCGCTAACCAACTACTCCAACATAGACAGGCTAAAAATAACTATCAAAGGAGTCATCATAAAAGTGGTGGTCTGCTGACCTGCCTACCTAACCTAGGACAATAGGACAAGTGTACCAAAAACACATACTAGGCGAGGACTCTTATAGCCAAGTCTTGCATTTTTAGATACTTTTCCTTTAGCTTTTTTTTTACACTTCAAGACTTGATACTTGGGTGTGTAAAAAGGGGGGAGCTGAGTGTATTGACCCAAGGAGAACATGGTATCAGCCTTAGGTCTTCTCTCGGTATCTAAGAACCTACCAAGCTCTCACAAGGTGACACTAAATCCCTTTCTATTTATGCTCACTTTTATTTTCGCTTCTACCATCCTTATCCTTTTCCGCCTAGACATCACCCCCAAGAAGACAAGTCTACTAGGCCTTCGTAAGGCGATGATTATTTGCTCTTTGACTTTTCATTTTCTTTCACTTTTCTAATTTGGGGGTTAGAATCCCTTTTTACACACCTATGTCTATTATTTTTTAAATATTTCAAATATACTCATGATTTTTCTTTTTTTATCCCAAGAGGCTTCTCTATCTGCCTCACACTAACAAAAACTCCCAGAAATAGCTGCATAGTAGGCTAGCAAAACAATAGGGTCACTAGGACTACCTTCTAAAATAGTTCTTAGAGTGCTCGACGATATCTTCATAGGAGACAATTGCTTAGACCTCCCCAAACACACCTAACCTAACCCTTGGGACTTCATGCCTTGAATGCTAGTCCCCAACAAAATAAAAATCCCCATATACACATATACATATATAGCACAAAGGGAAAGAACTCATAAAGGAAGGACATCACCTAGACTTGGCCACAAAAAGCTTCGGCGGCACAATAAGAGGCTCGCTCCAGGCACCCCATCGAACCTGTCTAGTACAACACTAAAACAATAAAACATTAAATACACCTGTACCAAATCAATATATGGCCCTCTTGGCATTAATAGAATGGGCCATTTCAATTCATCAAGCACATGGTTTTCTTGACATATACATTGCATCCTATCAGACTAACCAAGGCAACCAGAAAAAATTGATGCAAATGCAAGGGCTAACCTTATGCCACATATGCAAGCTAGCTCACTACAATCTAATCATCAAAGTTTAATCTTGGACTCTTGTATATCCAACTAGTCCAAGCCTTTCTACTAATATAACATCAATGTGGGCTATCTCTTCTTGGATACTTGTAGAGGTGGCTCAACTACCAAGACCCACGGAATTCTTATTGTTTCAAACATTTCAAGTGAGCACCTATGGCTATCTCTCACCTAGTCGACGCGCCTTCAATCCTACCGGGGTGTAGTGAGCTTACCTCGATGCCCGAATGAGTTGCCTCCTCCCTCAAGTACACCGGTAGCTCCATGATTTTTGATGCAAGCTCAAGCATACTCAAGCCTCCATCTCCAAGCTCCATCCTCCATAGCCACGTGCAAGACAAGAGAAGAGACACGTGGGATTCACTAGTAGTAATAAGAAAACATCACCTGCGTGCAAGAAATATATGAAAATACCCCTTATCTACCCCCTATTTATGGGACCTTACCTTATAAAATGTACCTTCCTTCCCTTAAATAACCCCCTCCCTTACACTCACTGGTACCATACGTAAACCCTAGTGGACCCCCCGGGAGAAGAGAAGAGAATAGAAGAAGAAGAGAGGAGATGTTGGAGAGTTTCTCCTCCTTGATCCCTCACCCTCACATACTCACTTCCTCACACTCTTACACTCCCTCACACACTCACTTCCTCACACTCTTACACTCCCTCTCTCAAGTGCACACAAGTAAGCAAAGAGAAGAGAAGAAGAAGAGTCTCTTGTTGCCACATACCAAAGAATGCGCTCTCATTCACTTTTTGAACTTTATATACATGCCCTAAAATCCCATGGGCACCCATCCCCTTTTTTACATGACCGGCCATTGTGGCAAGGTCCTCTTTTCCATTCCTTTCTACTTGGCCTATTTCTTTATCCTATTAGCCTATTCCCGTCTACCCTTTTACAATTTGCACAGGAGGGAGCATAGCGCTCTTTTACAAAAGATTTGGGGTGCCTTTCACTTTAAAATGCACTTTTTCCTTTAACTTGATTTTAGAGGTCGCCCTTGTGCCTTTGCTTGTTCTCCATCCAGCTTCTTCCATTTCCTCTGCATTTCACTTATTTTGCTTCCATCTCGAGTTGGGGTTAGCATTACCCCCCTCCTAGATGTGTGCCATTCCCATGGCACTTGCGGGGTTTTGTTGTTGAGGGTCTGATGCTTTGAAGGGTGGTTTCCTAAGTGGATGATGGGGCCTTGTTTTGATTAGTAGTGGTTGAGAAGCTTGGCAATTATTGCATTGTTGGAGACCAAAGGTATATTGACTGGATGGCGGGGCCTCCAATGTTGGTGGTTGTAGCATCCGAGAGTAACTAAAAAGAGAAGACATGCTCTACCTAGAGGGGAGTGTCCACCTCACCATGTAGTGCATTGTGCTTGTGCTGGTGGAATGGGGAGCTAGGTCTAGCATGGGTGATGTCCTACACTTGAGGACCATGTGCATACGGAAGTGAGGTGTAGTGGTTGTGGCTCAAGGAGATAGGTCTAACTGTGAGTGTTACCATTTGGATTTTCAATATTGTTTTGCCATTGTATCATTTGGACCTCATTTTAAAGTGCTTCATTATATATTCATTGTGCACATTTGGGTGTCTTCTATAAGCTCAAGGAAGTTACTATATGTATATTCTCTATATCATGTGTGTTCAAGGCCCATTTATAAATATTTTTATCCGTGATTTTTTTTTGAATAAAGCATAACCCTTTTCTATTCAATTTGTAAATAATCCCTTTATATTACACCCATTTGTATGTAAAAATTTATAAAAATGGTAAAATACCTTATTTTGAACCCACGTGATGCACACATATTCATGAGTAACTTACCCGACTGTGTATGCTTGTTTCAATCAGTCTTCTGTTGATATTTGGAATCATATGCAAGTTTGAGTAATAAATATATTTGACATGATATAGAAGAGATAGAAAACACAAATATAGTCTTGAAAAAGACCATATTAGAGAATTTGGGAATCTCCCAAGTCCCACTTTCGAATAAGGGGTAAAGATTTGGCCATGTGGCTAAATTTTAACCCATGCTTCAAAGTGGGACTTGGAAAAAAAACCTATATGGTAATTAGGGTAGACTTCACTTTCAAGTAAGGGGACAATATTTGATCATGTTACCAAATATTAACTATATTGGGAATTCCCAAACTATATGAGAATTCCCAAATTCCCTAATATAGTATCCAAATCCTTGTATAGTTTTTAATTCCCTTTGCACTCATTAATGTCAAGATCAATATGATAATCAAAAATTTCTCTATACACACATTGAAATACATTTTGGAAATACCATTGGGATATGTGATAGTATGAACATCAATATATAGTCACATATATTGACACATATTCCAACTATATTTTTGATGCATATAGGAAGTGGTTATTCAGACACATATCTCAATGTTGATACCAATGGTGAGGCCTAACATTTTCAAATGGTTTCCCATATACTTTTGTCAAAGTGTTTGTTGGTATACCCTTCAATTGTTGTAGTGATAAGGACTAGGTTTATGGGGCATAATTACTTAGTTTTTGTACACATGTATTAGGACAATGTGCACTCCAATGAATGGGGAAGATTAGATCCTTGACTATATAAATTTTGGAGACAGATTTTTCCTCTATGTTATGCATTTTATATGGCACTCATGTAGCTTTGTGCAATACATATTCATGTCAAGTCATTCTAGTTTCTATTAATTTTTCCATTCTCTTTTTGAAAATCTTGCAACATCATAGGGGCACTAGAGAAGGTCCAAGAGATATATACTGCAGTAAGGTTATTGCTACAACTCACAAGTAATGGTACTGTTGAGATCCATCTTTTGTAAGCAATAGCCAAAAGTTTTGTAGAAATCTCTTGTTATTGGTAAGAAGTCATTCTTGATTGATGGTATGCTACACTATGTGGATAGTTATATGATGATAGTTGTGATTGATTCAAGTAAAGAGATCAATTGAGGAAACATTGTCTTTGAAGAAAAATTGTCCATTGCTTGAGGAAACATTTTCTTTCAAGTAGAGAAACTTGAGGTTTATCCATTGCTACTTGTTTTACATAATTGTTTTTGGTAGAGGCAATATTATTTGTTGAAAAAGGGAGCAACATTGTGGGCACGATTGTACCCAAGGCCTAAATTTGACAAGATACCGAATATTTCATCTAAAAATTAAATTTTTTGAAGTATCTTTTATTCATGTGATTTAAGCCTCAAACTATCCATAAATCTTAGTATCTTATACATAATGTCAAAAATATAACTCTCATTCATAGTTAGAGAAAAAGCCCTCTTTATTTTTTGAATACCAAACTATTTCTCCTTATGCCACATAGGCTTGGGCGACTTGTAGTTGTTCAAGTTCCCCAAGGCAAACCTCTCTATAATATATAGAATAAAGAAAGACATGCAACATCTTTAACTAGACATGTCATTTAACAAATGTAAAGTTTTCAAACTTGTTTTGCTAGGAAAAATAGACAAAAATAAGCATTGAACTTGAGTGAGAGGCATTATTTAAATTGTAAATGACTAGAAAATAGTTAAGGTCACATGGAACGATGCTTAACTATTCTAAGGAATCCTTAGATCTCCAAATGAAAAAAAGAAAGAATAAAAGCAATGCAATTATTGTAGATGCATAATGACAATGTACAAGCTTATTGCAAGTAGTGCGACTTATTTGGGGTTCCTCAAATACATGCGAATTCATGAAGACGATGCTTATTTCTCAAATGGGTTGCAATGGTGGTGTATGAATGAGAAGTTTTCAAGGATCAAATTATTTGTCAAAGGGAATGGGGAAAAATTCATTGTACAAATGTAATAGTAGAACTATATGATCTGCATATAATATGTATAGTGGAAAGCTGACACAATTCTCTCCAAAATAGATCAATTTGGGGGCTATACCTTCCCTTATTCACCATAGTGCACATTATCATAATATATATGCATAGAAAATAAGTAACAACTCACATCCTTATCTTTCCACCTGTTGGATCCTTCAATCTCTTTCAAAAGCGTCATTCCAATGTCCCATCCTTAGTTGAACCAGTGAGATTAAGGAGACCATCAAGGTGGGGAAGTTGAGATTGCTATGCACTATAATGATAAAATGTCCTGCATCATCATAACCTTCATCAACGCACTATTCATCTTCCAAAGCCACCCCACTTTGTGTTTTCAATGGTGCAAGTTGCCTATTTTACCAAATTAGGATTAAAGAGGAAGACATCCCAAAGATTTCCTTCAACATAAGATATGGATATTATGAGTTCATTGTAATGTCATTTGTTTGACTGATACCCTTGCTACTTTAAATAGGAAAATGCAAGATATTTTCAAGCTCTATCCTAATGAGTTTGTTCTAGTCTTGTTCAATTATATTTTAACTTACTCCAAGAAGAAAAAGATTGTGAAAGATAGCTCAAAATAGTGATGGAGACCTTAGGAATGCACAAGCTCTATGCCAAAAGAAAAATGAGCATTATTTTTTTGAAAGACAAAAAGAATACCTTGTATCCACTAAGGGTTAATGGATACCTATGCCTAGCTGCCTATATTAAATTGTATAAAAACTCATACATCTATACATTACAAGTGGCAAGCACCTATCATTGTCTCATGAGTATATACTTTATTCCTTAGCGATGACAATTTCCCAACAGAGAAGTCCACTTTGCAACCCCACAAATAGTGCTTGGGCTATATTAACAGACCTTGGGATGTGCTTCTTGGTCTAGCAATCGCTCTTGTGACACCTCTGAAGCCAGTAGGGTAGTTGTTTATGTTAGAAAATCCGGTTTTGGTTTTATTCATTCCACCTTATAGTGTTCCAATCCAAACCTAGATGGCTACATAAACACGAGTTGTATTTTCAAAGTTTTCTACCTCATCAACCTAGCCAAGGACCTAGATGCCTTTCTTAGGCAATTAAAGGTGGCATACATGGTCAAGTTTCCCACCCAAGTGGATCTTTCCCATAAGGTGGTTGTATTCAAGTCATCCATGTGGAAATAGCTAGTGTCTTGGCTTAGAGCAAAAAGTAATTGGGCAAATTTTGATGATGTCAAGGCACACTTTTCTTGTAGTTCCAACTAAACTAGACCAATGCCTAGAAGTTGGAGAGATTCCACAGTCTCAAGTAGGTGATGCTATAGCACAAGGTCTATGTTTAAAGTTTTCCAGTTCATCAACCCACAATCGAGGACCTAGATGCCTTTCTTAGGCAATTCAAGGCGGTACACATGGGTCAATTTTCCCACCCAAGTGGATTTTTTCCATAAGGTGGTCGTATTCAAGTCATCCATGTGGAAAAACGTGGTGACTTGGCTTGCAATAAAAAGAAATTGGGCAACTTTTGATGGTGCCAAGGCAGCACTCTGCTTGTGGTTCCAACCAATTAGACTAATGCCTAGAAGTTGGAAAGATTCCACAATGTCAAGTAGGATGATGTTATAATCTAGAGCTACACAACTCAGTTTAAGGTCTTAGGAGGACAAATGTCTCCAAACATACAACCCACTATTGAAATGTTGTACTCAGTCTATGTGCAAGGATTTAACCATGATATTCATAAAGATTTGGCTTCAAAAGATCTATCCGGTCATAACCTAAAATATTTTTATTAGCATGTTGTTCAAATTGAAATGTTTTCGGTTAAGAAGTCAAAAAATGAAAAAAATTAGCTAAATCCACCAATAAAATACATCTTGTTGAATCAAATGACTCAAATTTAAATTTCAACCTAGAGGAAGAGAGTAGTATAGTAAGGAAGAGGAACTTGAGGATGAGAAATGTCGAAAGCTTGTAAAGTCCAAGAAGAAGGATAAGGGCCACAAATCCTCAAAGGACACTTGCAAACCTATAATAAAAACCCTCTGCTATACCTAGTGTAATAATCTAGGTCATCTAGCAACTAATTGTGGTCTTAATCTGTGATGGTGTGGTATTTTCCATATGGCTATCCACAATACTGAGATTTGTTAGTATAATGCCAAGAGGCAAATGGGACACCCTAGGGCATGGAAAGGCATAGGAGGAATGCAACCTACCAATGGCAAGCAAGGTGCGGGAGGAGCACATCGTGCCAACTAGAATACCCTCTATCCATCTACAGTAGCAGCATTGGAAGTTTCTTATATGCAATAAGATTATCCCTCTCTTGGCATGGACTACGGACAACAAGGAAGGAATTTAGGAGGCAAAGGAGGATATCACTGCCCCTTAAATAAACAATGTTTTTTTTTGCACGAAGAAAGCACACTAGAGATTGGAGTAATCTAGAAGCCCAACAATATGATGTTCAAAAGAAATAAAATCAAGATCATAATTCCTTGTTGTCTATCAATACCATGGAAATCAAAGAGCTACTTGAGCCATAAGTCAATGTTGTAAGCAAAATGCTCAAAGGCATAATGGAAAAGCCTACATGAATATCTTCGGCAGAAGAAGAGAAAATCTACCACCAAGTGGTTGAGTGGATGGCAAAAGAACCAATGGTGCTGAGTAATCTACATCTAATTCTTATACCAAATCCAAGACCCACAAGAGCGAAAGAAACATGAGAAGGATTGTCAATGAGGTGAGAATGGTAGGAACTACAAAAATAGTGGCCATGATGCAAAATCCATAGCCAATAGTCTTGAGGAAATATCCACGAGACAAGGAAACCAGCGAGCATCAGAAGTTGAGGACCAGTCCTCTTCATAGGTGGTTGCAATAGGTTCAGAATCACAAACCACATGAGGACTAGTCTCTATTACTATTCCTTTGGGAGACTTGTTAAATTTTGTATGAGAATTCAAGGACCATTTTTGCTAAAAATGATTCAACTAGATTGGCATGTCCTGTTAGAACCACAAGTGGGAGTTCTAATTGCAATGGAGGAGAAAGTTTGCAAGTTGTAGTAGATGCTAATATTGCTAGGACCATTGTCACATACCCCATTATTTTGGTAATATCTCTTTGGTTCAAAGGCCACATAATTGATAATGTCTTGCTCAATAGTGGCTTAAGAGTGAACATCATCACAATGAGCCACTTGCAAGAATTTCAAGTTGATGAATGGAAAACCAAACCCCTTTCTAGTTCACATGGCTAATCATCAGCGAGAGTGTAGGCTCTTAGGATTGTCCACCCAGTCCTAATGGAAGTGGCAAGTGCCCCATTCCTAATTTCCTTGGATATATTGAATATGAGCATACAGATAAAGATTACTGCCTCTTGCTCAAATGGCCCTAGTTGTGGCAAGCTCTAGTCAATCAAAATTGGGATTGTGACCATGGCTGACAATTTGTCAATGTCACAACAAAATCAAAATTTTCTTAAACAAAAATTCCCCTCCATCAACAATGTTATCGTGCCATTTTACGTGGATATAGTGTGAAAAAACTTGAAGTGTATCATCATCTGACTTTCTTATGAGTCTAGAGAGTCTTAGTCATTAGTGCTAGTGTTCATAGTATAGTTAGTTCCAAAATATGGGATTTTTGGACAAGTTTAGCCTAATTTTGATATTCTGGATATTATTTCTTATAAATATCCTAAAAAAGTGTAGAAGACTTCTAGAATAGGGTGACATGAAAAAAGCAAGTAGCTTTTCAACCAATTTTGGGAGATCTCATGTAAAAAAGAGGAGCTTCCAAATTCACGTGTAGTGTAATCATAGTTTACAAGCAGTAAACATCACTCCGAATGGGAAGAAGAAGAGGGAGCGATTTGAGAGAATTTTGAGAAGGCATCCTAGGGTTTTACCTCTTTTCAAAGCCAAGAAACCATTAGATTTGTGATATGAGCAGCAAAGAAGAAGCTAGTATTTGGTGCTCATTTTTTGTCTACTAAGGAGCTCTTGGAGATCTAATGCTTGGAGATTGATTCTTCCGAGTAGTCCTAAACAAGGATTTTGTTTATATTCTTAGATTTAATCAATACATAGTTCTTTCAATCATTGAGTTTTGTCTTTATCTTGTGTACCTCTTCTCTATTCTTTTTCTTCTCATCTCAGTCCTATTCTCTACTTTCTTCTCTCGTTGATCCCTGGTGGATACGACCTTTTGACTAAAACCCCTCTAACATTGGTGAACCTGATGTGAAAGGTCATCAAAAGGGAAGATAGGATAGGACTCGAACCTTTGAGCACAACTTCTAGTGATATTTTGTAGCAGTTAGTGCAGAATATGAACATGCTTATTCAGGTACAACAACAAAAATAGGTGATGCAAGCTTTTACTCAAATAAAAATTGTTGTGATAAATGCTCTGCAAGCAATAGAGTGTGAGATGAAGTTGTTTAATGGCAAGAATGTATCTATATATTTGCATAATTATGTTCCAAAGATAGATTTATTTGGGGTGGCTCAACTTACATGAAACCAGTATTTTATACGTGTCAGTATACATGAATTGAAAGTCCGAGTTTCTCAATTGTATATGCAAGATGCTAATTGGGTAGCTTTCAAGAAGACACTCAAGGAAGAATTTTACATTGAAGATACAAGTTTGATTGGCCATAAGACTTTCTAGGAGTGGGTTCTAAAACCAATAAGGGTCTTGTGGATACAGAGTTATTAAGAGAATTTGAAAGTCGATTTGAGTAGTTAGATCTTGCAGAACAACAAGCTCTTGCAAGTTAGAAAATTGAATTGTTTCTACAAGCAACATATCCTAAACTTCAAGAGAAGCTTGATGATTTGTTAGAGGATGAGACTATAAAGACAGGGCTTAAAACATAGTGGAGGCATGTTAAGGAAGTTGTTATTGCATAGGTGAAAAAGCCTAGAAGGAGAGAAAGATTGCATGTATCTAACTTGCCCACTATCACAGGGCTTAAAACATAGTGGAGGCATGTTAAGGAAGTTATTATTGCATAGATGAAAAAGCCTAGAAGGAGAGAAAGATTGCATGTATCTAACTTGCCCACTGTCATAGGCAAAATAGTTCATGCATCCAGTAAGCTACCCACTTATGTGGTGGCTAACCCTATGGTTGCACCTACTACTGTTCCCACTGTTAGAGAAGATATATTAGATGAATTGGTTAAAGGCATGTGGGATCTTTAGTTAAAGGTTGCAAAATTTGATGAGAAATGACAAGAGGAAAGGGGACGAGGAGCGGACCCTAAACTAGGAAAAAGATATATGTGATGTGATAGTTTGCAACATGAAAGGAAAGATTGTGCTACTATCAAGAGGCCTTGGCATGACAACTTGTCTTTTAGAAAGATGGCAAGATCCATGCACAAGAAGTAGGATTGCTTCTTGCTTTGAATTTTGGAAAGGGAGGTATGCAAAAGTTGTTGGAAGACTTGGCTGTCCGAAATGCTTATGCAGTTATGCATGCTTCTACTTTTGGTCTACAATTGGATAGAATGCTCGGCCAAAAATTGATGGTTGGTCCAAAGATTGCAATATGGACACATGCTTTTTCAGCTAAAAATAGGAAAGCTATTGATAGTAGAATGTCTCATGCAAGGCAAGTCATTCATGACATAACTGGTTGGGAATCATCGGTAGATGCTTATTCAGTGTATGCATATTTAGTGAAAGTGAAAAAAACATATGTAGTTGTGGAAGAGAAATTGAAAAGAGATGATAATAATGCAAGGAAATCTAAGAGAGTGATAAGAAGAAGTATGGATGAGCCTAAAGTTGCAAATTAGCCACCTCCGTCGTGCATGTTATGATAGAGGTTGGACAAGAGCAGAAATAGGATAGCAAACAAGAGGGTAAAAAGAAGGGCAAGCAACTAGGATATAAGCTACAACCTAATATTGAGATAACCATAGATGCCTTGGAAGATCTTGTAATGGAAGAGTCAACCATTGTATATATATATTTTCTTAATGTATCTAA
Organism: Lygodium microphyllum; assembly: GCF_053477565.2. NCBI lineage: Eukaryota > Viridiplantae > Streptophyta > Polypodiopsida > Schizaeales > Lygodiaceae > Lygodium > Lygodium microphyllum. The sequence goes on from NC_141155.1 coordinate 85,413,611, forward strand.
AGAAGTTTACAAAGTTCATATTTTACTTGATGTAAGGACTCAGAGGGAGATTAGTGAAGTGTTGGATGTACATGATTTGTAGGATATAGTTATCATTTTTTAGACAATTCATGAGCTAGAGGCTATGCAGATAAAGGATCCTATATATAATTCTCTACAATTAAAAACTATTTCGGATGCTTTGTCAAAGGCCTTGATAGGCAATTCAAATATGCTTTAAGTTATTGACTACTTCACTATTTTTGGTGATGGTCAGCATGTGTTGGATGCAAGTGAGTCTTAGTTTATGTTTGATGTGGTATAAAATCATCAATATAAGTAGATTTCCATGTGCTGGACGTTAAAAGAGCTAGCATGTTGCTATGTATTTGTTGATGGGTGCATTGATAGCATGTATATGGAGATTCAACCAGCCTCTAGTATATGATGCACACCCAAGGCCTACTGATGACCCTAGAGTGGATGCTTGGTATGGTGTTAGAGTTGTGCAAATGCTACTCATTTTGTTCTATGATCCAAGGGGATGCCTACTTATGTGCATGATGAGCGACAAGTTGATGCTATGGATGTCTCAGGTTCTATCAATATGTAGTTCTTTGAATCATTGAGCTTTGTCTTTATCTTGTGTACATATTGTCTATTCTTTTTCTTCTCTTCTATCTCCTATTCTCTACTTTCTTCTCTTATTGATCCCCCTGGTGGATACGACCTTTTGACTAAAACCCCTCCAATAGCATGCTAACTAGTGGTAGAGCTGAAATAGTCAATATGGTGGATAGCCTAAATGATGATGAGGAAGTTTCTTTCCTAGCACCCAATGCCCATTTGGAACCCTTCTATTTGGTGGATGTAATGAAAATTAGATAGTAATACTTGGATTTGCACTCCCCACTTTATATTGCCCAAGAACTGATACTAGCACATATGATACAATTTCCCCAGTTATGAAAATCCTACTTCTTCCAAACTCCAAAGCTGAAGTGGATCAAGCTATGACTATAGTCGAATCATATGTAGAAGAAGTGCTTAGATAGGATAGAGAGTTTGAAGCACAAATATAAAAGGTAACTAGGGTCACTAAAGATGCTCTCTCTACATTCTATCCTAGTTTAGAAAAAACGAAGTCATTAAAAATCAATGCTCACTTAGAGCCCCAATTTTGAAAGTAACTCATTGCTCTCCTCACAAGATTTAAAGATTTATTCATATGGGACTATACTAACATGAAATTATTGGATCCTTGATTCTATTAGCACCAAATTCTACTGAAATAAAATGCTATTACAATTTGCATGTAACAATATCATGCATGAATTCACACATGACTGAATTGGTGAAGGAAGAGCTAGATTGACTCCTCCAAGTCAGATCCATTGCTCTAGTGAATCAGACGAAATGGGTTTCTCTTATTGTTATTGTCTTGATGAAAAAAAGAAGTTAAGGATCTATGTGGATTACCAAAAACTAGATGTTGCAATTAATTTGGACCCAGTTTCCATTCCATACGTCGATAGAGTTCTAAATGAGGTCACTGGCCTTGAAATATATTTCTTTTTGGATGGCTTCAGTGGATGGGTACAACCAGTTTTGGCTTGCTTTGGAAAATCAATCCAAGACTACCTTCATTATAGCATGGGACATCTTTGTCAATACAGTAATCTAGTTTATTTTCAAGAATACTCTAGCCTCTTTTCAATGGGATATGTAGAAAATCTTTGGGCCCTAATTGATAAACTTTATGCTAGTATTTTTGGATGACTTTAGTGCCTTTTGCACACTACTTTTGAACTTGCATTATCATCAGCTTTGTTTCACAAAATGTCAAGAATAAGTCTCAGTCTTAACCCCATGAATTGTGTCTTTGCTATAAAAGGTGGTTTTCTATTGGGCCATGTTATTTGACGTTTGAGGAATTTTTCGCACTACTAATGGAGAAGGAGTTGTGGCTTAAAGCCTGAGGTGATAGCAGTAGTAGAGATGTTGCATTCTCCACCGATGGAAAAGGAAAAGGTGGTTTCAATGGTGACAAAAAGAAGAAGGGTGGTAAGAAAAAGTTTCAAGGAGAGTGCTTCTACTACAAGAAGAAAGGACATGCAATTGCAGATTTTCATGTTAAGAAGGTAGATGAAAATAATGGCACCGTGAAGACTAAAGGAGGGAAGGAGACATCCAATACATATGAAGAAAAGTTAGAGTTATTCATGGCAACCATTGAGGAAGTGTGTTCCTTGGTGCAAGAAATATCTAACATTGACTCATGGGTATCTGCAAAGTGGTACCTTTTGTTACATAACCAACAAGAAATGTCTATATAGTTCTATGAATCCTCTGCCAAGAATCCATCACTATGATAGTTGGAAATGATGAAAAATGCTATGCTGAGGGCACATGTACTATTTCCTTTGTTACTGCAAATGGCAAACTCAAAAATCTATCAAATGTTTTGTATGTTCCAGAGATTATGAGAGATTTGCTATCACTTTCTTTTATAACTCATCTTGATCATGAGGAGAGGTTCACTAAGACAAGTGTAGAAATTATTGATAGTGTTGGCAAATTTGTTTAGCAAAGAAGAAAGCAGGAATAACCTGTATGAGCTAAGTGCTCTTGCATCCACCACTAGTGTGGGCACAAGTAAATTTTGGCATAAAAGATTTGGTCACATTGGTTTTGCAATGTTGAAGGAGATGCATAAGCAAGGTATGGTTTCTCATATACCTGCGACAATTGAAATGAATGAACCATGTGAAGCTTGTATGATGGGCAAGCAACAAAGAAATATATTTCCACAAGAAAGAAAGAACAAAGCAAAGGTTCCTCTAGAGGTGGTGCATACTGGCTTATGTAGTAAAATGCCTACAAAATCCTTAGGAATATCCTCTTATTTTATGTTGATCGTCAATGACTACAATAGGATGATGTGGGTGTACTTACTTCATGATAAGGCTCAAGATTTTGGTAAGTTTAAGGAATGGCTAAAACTTGTTGAGAATGGGCAAAGTGTGAAGAAGTTTAGAATAAATGGTGGTGGTGAGTTCAACTCAAAGGACTTTGAAGATTTTTGCAAGAGCAAAGGGATTACTGTCAATTAATGATGCCTCATACACCTCAGACAGAATGGCATGGTTGAATGCTGAAAGTGCACCATTGTGGAAATAACAAGTGCATGCTTAAGGGCTAACTAATTTTAGGCAGAAGCTATTAATACCGCAGTCTACATTCTCAAATTGAGTTAGACAAAGGCTCTTAAGGGCAAAACTCCTCATGAGGCCTATTTTGGTAAGAAACAAATTAAAACTAAAAAGCACAAAATGTATATTCTTTTATTAGTGGAAGAGCATATTAAAATGTGTTAAGAGACACAAGTAATGATAGTGTGACAACACACTATGTAAAGGTTATGTCTGAGTTGATGTCAAACTTTAATCTTCTTAGTTCGGGGTTTTTGATCTTTCATCAATCTTTCCAAGTTCTTCCCCTCCTTGATTTGATGCTGGGACAGTAGATCCGAGTGGCAGTGGGTTGTTCCAGGTGGCAGGAGAGAGAAAATGATGAGATTTTTGAGCTTTAGTGAAGTTTGGCTATGGCTTCTTGGATTAGGGTTTTGACCCAGCCTTGGTTTTTTGCTAATTGTGGGAGCTACAATGGATCATTTAAAAAACTTTTTTTAATGGAAATGAAGCTCTCTTCATTCTCTATCAAAGCCCCATGATGATGATTTAGATTGTTGGCCGATTCAGGTGTGCAGGGAGAACGATGGCAGCATGTGCAATCTTTGACAAATTTTGACATTTTTCATAATGCTGAGGTTATAGAGTACTAATGTCAATGAATTATGGGCCAAGAGGGAGAGCCATAAGTTGGGGAAGATATGTCTAGAAGAGAGTTCATGAAGATATGCTCTGTATTTAGAGATCTAGATCCTCCAAGTTGGGTAGAGTTGTTGTCCATAGGCTGAGGTTATGGCAACAACTGATAGAAGTGACAATGCTGAGCTCCAGATAGGGCAATGCCAGGATCTTATGTGATATATACCCTTGGAATTCAATGAAAAAATGTCCAGAAGAGAGCTTGGAGAGATATTCCCTCTATAAGAAGTTATAGAAGCTCAAAGACGAGGATGTGCAGGTTGGCTATGGCTGCCACAAGGTGCTCTGAAGATGAAGTTGAAAAAATGGGGTCATACACTAACCCTGAGCCGGATGTGAGTTGGGCAGAGATTGAGAGGGACCGAGACAGGCTAGAGAGGCAGTGCCATGCCCGAATGTGCTCTAATACCATGTTAAAATATGCAAGATCTAGAGCATGGAAAATGTGAAAGCTATGGAGGTTGAAATAGAAAGAATAAACTCATGAAGTCATTGACCCTGACAAGACAATTTGTCACACAAGTGAATTAGGTTCCAATATTGAGACTTGGACTCATAAACACAACCTTATGTGTGGACAGTGACATAGACACTTTATTGAAAAGAAAAGAGTACTATCATTGCATTAGAAAAGAGTGCAAGTACAATGCTTATAGGAAACTGAATGGTAGCACTTCTCCTATAGTGCATATGGGATTTTGGTCCTGAGCCCTCACTCCTCCTTACAAAGAGATTGAGGTAGGTGTGATTGCAAATATCTCAACAACGAGTAGGATACACAAGAACTAGGGGTTAGACACCCAATCACAATGACTAGGGTATATCAAGTGTAAGAGTCCTAGTTTAGGGCAACCAGTTATTATCAAGAACATACTCTTCATCTTCATCTCTAGCTTCCATGGCTTCCTCCTCCCTCCTCCCTCCTCCCCTGTTTTTTGTTTTCTCTCCTTTTCTAGTCTTTCTTTCTCTTCTTCTTTCTCTATTTCTCTCTCTTCAGCTCATTATCCTATATTCTCTTAGCTTCATTCATTACAAGTGGTATCAGAGCATCATGATTTGGTCCTTTTCTTCTTTCCTCTTTCTTCCTTTTCAAATCTCAAACCCTAGTTACTCAAGTTACAGGTATAGGCACAATATGAAGGACCACAATTAGTTTCAACATTTTGGAGCAAGCAGGAGCTATGGTTGGATACTCAGACATATCTAGAGGTAAAATGGCTAACTTAGTAGGTCATCAGTACTTTTCATGCAAATTTTAGGGATTTCAGGCTAAGATTAGAGACTTTTGAGTTAGAAAAGGGAAAATTTTGAGTTACTTTTTGCCTCATCCCTCCTTCTCTCTCCTATATTGTAAGTTTCCATGGCATCCAGCCCCTATAATCCACAAGATCTTGCTCCAACTCCCTCCGCAATCTCAGTCACTACTACCTAGGCTTGACTGCCCACACTCCCAGTAATAGTTTGAGCATTCTTGAGGTAGGAGAAGACTGGGTAGAAGCTTCATGTAGCAACACTCCCAATTTGTGGTGCAAATTGCATTGTTTTTCCTGGCCTTCTCCTACCCCTCTATCCCAACACTCAGCATCTCCCTTGGCCTCCTTCACCCTTGGGAAACTGGGGCTAAAGCCCCTTGAGCAAGATTTGGACCTTCTTCTTCGACATTTGAGCTCTCGCATGTGAAATCCTTACTATACACTATCTGAGACAGCAATTAAAACCTAGCCCACAACCTTTGGAAGCTCATCCATTCAAAGATAGCTCAGCCCCTTTGCTCCTTCTACCCAAATTGAATCATCAAGCTTGACATCAAGCTCAGTATGCATGAAATTCTTAGGGTAGCTAGGGAAGCTCCATTTGAAGCCTTTCATCCTTGAAATTCAAGCTTGGGAACAAACACGAGGACCCCCCAGCATCAGTGGAAGCATTTGAATTCTTGAAGGTTTCATCCATTGGAGTGCTCCAACCAATATCTCATCTTAATCCACTTGCTAAGTTGAACTCATTTTGTTGGAGAGATCAAGGTTGCATAGGTTTTATTACCTCACTCCTTTATTGTACGCATGTGTCTACTAAAACAAATATCCCATTTGCTTCCCAATGCATCATGATTAATCCTAACTCAATTGCATTTGCTGACATTAACTCCTTGCTCTTGTGTGCTTTGGATTAATCCCAAGTGAGTAATAAGACTTTTTAAATGGGTAAGTAGTAGCCAGTGAGTCACTAGACTACCAAGGTAATCCCTATCCAAGCTCTTGTTCATCCTTGCATCTCATGAAAAAACCCAATGTTTCCTTTCCAATGGATCTCATGCTCATTTTTTAATAAAAATGTCTACCATGTATACTCTAGCTGAGGAAAAAGACCAATGGTAGGTAAGGTGGTAAGCTAAAAGAGAGATGACCCTCCTTTACCACTTAAAACCTTGAAGGGGTGCACAACCTAGCCACAGGGGAACTTTGTCCACCTCTCAATGATCCGGAGCTCGATACTTGTATATTCAAGTGCAAGTACTCTCCTATGGTCACTACCACTCCTGATGAAATGATTCCCTTTGGAAACCCTTTTAGAGCTTATGGTACCCATGTATGATACTTGAGGTGTATGCAATCGAGAAGAGATGTATGGCATTAAGCTCCACTTATGTAGTGATGGCAGAGTTGGATATGTAAATGTGCTTGGGATTGTGATTAGTATTCTCAAGTTGTTGTTTATGATGTTTCTTAGGCCCCTCAGTCTATGAGCCATTCATACAGTGCATTTGCACAAAGGGACAAACAATCTTTTTTGTCACAGTCAATCAGGATAGTTATAAAGATTCAATTATAAAAATTTATATATTAACCCTAGAATTGAACCTATAGATCCTCTATAAGAGGCCTATGTCCCCTCCATTTTGAATAAAAAATCTCCCCAATCGGAGCTACGGTCTGAAAGTTATGGCCATTTTTGTGCACTAAGATCACTATGGACAAGGTGCAAACCACTCCACACAGACATAGAAATTCAATTGCAAAAATTTCTAATAATCTTCTATCACAAATATTAATTGCTCATCTCAAAGAGAGCTTCCTTCCCTTTTATCGAATAAAAAATCTAACCAATCAAAGTTTCCCACCAAAAGTTTTACCCCATTTATTGACAATGGGTCATGTGGACTACATCTAGATGGCTAGCCAGAAAGGCAAAAGTAAGGCCCATGAAGAGATCTAGAGGGAGCTTAGAGACTCCAAGACATTCATGAATGATGAACCTAGCTCAAAAAAAGATTACCATGATGATATGTATGATGAAGTGTGTTGGGACCTAAAATGGGCATGACACTGGCTCTCTGGCACTAGCCGAGACCTCTAAGACACACAAGACACCCCCCATGGCCTTGCGGCCAGGAGCGTCTAAGGCTCACACTATACTAAACTCTAATATCAATTTTGTGTTTGTAATAGGACACAATCCAACGTTTTCCTTCCTCTACTCCTCAAAGGGAGTTCCCATAACATATAGGTATAATACCTCGTATCACATACACAGGAGGCAAGCTCTTGGCTAAAACACCACGGCCTCACTATAGCTCTCCTACATCTCAGGATTGGCCCCTTGATGCGCTGCCTCAACATATAAGACACACGATACATAGTCCACTCGTTGATTTATCAAAAAATCTAGGAGTTGATATTTCCTCATTGAACTTATCCCAAGGAACCGCTTGTCTCACCTACAACAAAGACTTCCTCACACTATCAGCACTGGTCAATGTTCAACATACAAGTGCTATGCATCCAAGATTTTATACCATGTGGCATGCAGAATACAAAAGTGTATGCTTATTGTGCACAAATATTTTATTTTAAAATAAATAAGCAAAGTGAAGTGTAAAAATCAGCCCTTCAATGATTTTCGAGCTACTTGTTGTTGTTGTGTTGCTAGAGAATATCACTGAGCTTAATTGTGCTACTAGCCTCTTAAAACTTAAATGATTATCATCCTATATGAGGTGCACAACCAAAATATCACACTTTACTTCATTTTTTGCACGTAAAAACTTCCACAACCCTTTTCTCCCCCTATCGCTTATATATTGCATGGTTGCATATGTGTAGGGCTTTATTTTTTGCCATTTTTGATGTATAAAGCAATAAAAATGCACTAAAATATAAAAACAAGGGTGAGATAAGGCTATACTCATGCCTCAACCTTGCTAAACATTCATGGACATTAATAGTATTTTTTCTTATTTATTTGTCATAAAAGTTTTAATTTTTCCCTTTTTAAAGCTATTTTTTCATATTTATTTATGCATACAAATAGCTTTTTTTGTCTATGATTATTGATTGATTATGACATCTAAGAAATGGTTTTAATCATAATTTTATTCCATGCACATCTTTTTTTCCCAGTCGAAACTAACAAAATCTTCATTTTTACTCTAAAAATGCACTTTTCGGGTTGTAATTTAATTAATGCTACTGTTTATCATTACTATTCTACATTTCTTTTATGCACAACCCTCAATCATGATGCAAACAAGACCCAAACCAATTTACAGCTCATATGAATTTTATTTCAACCATCAACGATTTAAAAAAAAACAAAATTCCTTTGTAAAAATGAGGCATACCGCTTATGCTCGTATTGTGGGTTTTTAAATAATTGACACGAACTGCCAATAGACCAACCAACAATCACTCTTTAGTGCTGAACACCTTCCCTCAGCCTCCTCTTGATCTTGGAGCAATCCGACAAGCATCCTTCAGCCCCTCTTCCTCTTGATTTCTCCCACATGAATAACCTCTTGGAGAAGAGAGAGAGAGAGGAGAGAGAAATACTCAAACTCAAACTCAGCAACTCGGCAGCCATTTTTGAAGTCGGAAGTGGTGATGGAGAGCAAAAAGATCATGCATCTTGCTGCTAGTAGGATCAAAAGAGGGGGTTGCATTGAAGTGGGAGATGGCTTGTAGGCCCCCCCCCCCCTCCATGTTGCATCGTTTTCTACTCTATGGAGCCTTCATTTCTTTTTTTTATTTGAAAAAAAAAAGTCCCCCCCCCCCGGTTGCATGAGAAATTGGGGGGTGGGAGACACCAAGGGTCACCCCCCTTCCCTTCAAGCTCATTCACATTACTTCTCTTTTGGCCCTCCACCTTGGGCACTTCCATTTCTGTGTCTAGCCTCTGATTTGAGATCTGGAAAATCTTGCGCGTCCATCTTGAAGTCCCCTACTACTGATCATTTCTTGAAGTCTCATCTGACATCCCAAGCAATTATGGAAATTACCCAACCATTGTTCAATGGGTCTTTAAAGCACTTTTGGCACTCGTCGGCTGCTTACTCCTTAAAATCAATCCAATTGCCTATGCCGCCTTCGATGGAGTTTATTTTTCCCTTGAATTTTTTGCAAATTTTAAGCACCTTATCGGGGCAATAATCCATCGCTCATTGGTGACCATGGAATAGGGCGACTCAGCCCGTCGAATCCCAAAAACAAATCTTTACATCAACACAACCACAAAGAGCATTAAGCCGATACAGAAAATATGCAACAAAACACATCACAGCTCTCACCCTACCCTTTGTCAAAACCAAGGCAAGAAATCAAGAAGGAGTAGGTCTAGCATAGTCTGACAGAAAGCCTAAAGCTAGTCACTAACAAATTGTTCCAACAGGACCAAGCTCAAAAGAACTATCGGAGAGGTCTTCCTAAGTGGTGGTCTAAACTACCTACCTAACTAAGGACATCAACCAGGAGCTCCTAATAGGCGAGGACTCTTATAGCCTGATCATGAAATATAATCATTTAGCACATTCATCTTTTAGGCCTATATTTTCATACTCGAGAGTGTAAAAAGGAGGCCGCTGAGCATAGTGACCCAAGGAAAACAGGGCATCGGTCTCACGTCCTATCTCAGTACCCAATAACCTACCAAGCCCTCACAAGGCAACACTTGATCCTTTTCTAATGCTCACTTTTATTTTTGCTCCAACGTTCTCTTATTCTAATTCTTTAGCAAGATGCCACCCCTAGGAAGACAAGGCATTGGCCCCGGGTCTTTGTGAAGGGACCCAAAATGGGCCGGCACTGGCTATGGCACTAGCCAAACCTCATGCACACAACAGACACCTCCACCACCACACAGCCTTGCGGGCTAGGAGTGTCTGTAATAACTAAATGCACACTAGATACATCTAATATTGCATTTGTAGTTGGATAAGAGTCCAACGGCACCTTCCCCAAAACCCCTTAAAGGGGATATCCCACACATATCGGAAAAAAGTGCACGTATCACAGGCATAGGAGGCACCCCATCAGCAGCAGCTGATTGCCATGGCCCCACTGTAGCTCTCCTACATCCTTGGGATTGGCCCCTCAATGCGCTGCTTTTACATATAAACACATTCGCACAAGACTCCTCTCTTTTTCAGCAAGATCCAGGAGATACCATGTTCCCTCACCAATAATTTCCCCCCAAGAAAAGAATGGCTAACCTACGGAAAGGGAAATCTCACCCTCTCAAGCGTGGGTTAACTATAATTCAAACAATTGCTATGCATTTCTAGGAGTTGATATCATATTTATGATCAATGCAATAGTGGAATCAAAAAATCATCTGTCATTGGCAACCACGAGATAGGCCAACTCAACCCGTCGAATTCCACGAACAGATCTGCACATACACAATCATAAAGAGCATCAAGCTGATACAAAATATAAGCAACAAAACACATCATAGCTCTCACCCTACCCCCTGACAAAACCAAGGCATGAAATCCACGAGGAGTAGGCCTAGCATAATCTAATAAAAAGCCTAGAGCTAGTCACTAACTAACTGTTCCAACACATCCAAGCTAAAAAGAACTATCAAAGAAGGCATTCTAAGTGGTGGTTACCTAAGGACAACTCAACTAGTAGCTCCTACTAGGTGAGGACTCCTATAGCCTGATCAACAAATATTATCTTTTAATGCATTTTCCTTTTAGGCTTTTATTTTCCATACTCGAGTGTGTAAAAAGGAGGGAGCTGAGCATAGTGACCCAAAGAGAACAAGGCATCGGCCTCAAGTCTTGTCTTGGTACCTAAGAACCTATCAAGCCCTCGCAAAAGGCGACACTTAATCCTTTCCTAACGCTCACTTTTATTTTCACTCCAACCTTCTTTTATTTGCTTTGCTTTTCAGCTAATTGTCAACCCTAGGAAGATAAGGCATTGACCTCGGGTCTTGTCTCCTCCCCAAGAACCTACAAGGCCTTCGCAAGGCGATAAACAACTGCTCAAGGATTTTTCTTTCTTTCCTCTTCTACTACTTTTTATACGGGTTAGAACCCCTTTTTACACACCTCCGTATATGTATTTTTAGCTAGATTTAGAACTTGTTCTTCTCTTGATATTTAAGTGTAGGCTTCTATAACTGCCTCACAACTAACAGAAACTCCTAGAATAGTCGCCTAGTAGGTCAACAGAACAAGATCACTAGAACTTCCTTCAAAAACAAGTCTTTCAGTGCCTGACAATGCCTTTGCATGAGAAAATGACTACTCAGACCTCCCACAGACATAACGGACCTAAACCTGGGATGTCATGCCTTGATTGCCAGTCCCCAACAAACAAAAAGAAAGTATCCCCTTACAAATGTATTGTTATTTTCTTAAGGGAAAAAAAGCTCGGGAAGGGAACGAAACCACCTGGAATGGCCAAAAGAAGCTTCTCGTAGCAAAGGCTCCCTCCAGTGACTTCATCGACCTGTATGATGCAATCACTAAAACAACAAACCATTAAACGTACCTACACCAGATAGACATAGGGCCCTCTTGGCCTAAAGAAATAGTACATTTGTACTTCAAAGTAGCTGGCCCTCTTGGCCTAAAGAAATAGTACATTTGTACTGCAAACTAACTAGCCCTCTTGGCCTAAAGAAACAGCACATTAAAACCTTAAAAGAATTGGCCCTCTTGGCCTAAATAAATCAAACAAACCAACTCAAATAGATCCCTCCTTGGAAGAAGGTAGATATACAAAAATATGCTCTATTCCAAGAGGAAAAATAGGGCTCTCATCCCTAAACTAAATGCATCAAGTTGTGACCCATACCTCATGCATATAAAGCAAGAGGCGTATGTGTAACATGTCGTCTAACCAACCTATGGTAGGATAAAGTGGTAAATGGGTCTCGACTACTCTTCGCATTACCTATATCAACCATCACCTACCATATAACATGTGGTTTGATAACATTCCCCACAAATGACCAGGTCCTATCTCATTATCAAGAGCAACATCCAGACTAGGACCACATTTGAAGAAGAGGTCCTCTTCATAAGAAAACTTGGCTAGTGAATCCGCAAACTGATTCCAAGAATGTGGAATCAGCTGAAGAGATACGCTCTCAAATTCCTCAAGTAGGGTTATATCAATTCGATGATACATACAAAGGATAGGATTTGGGACTGTATATGTCTCATTGAGTTGATTTAAGATTAGCTAGGAATCCTCTTTTACTAACAACTACAGGAATCCTCTTTTACTAACAACTACTGAATACCACCTTTCTTGGCAATATTCAGTCCCATAATCAAGGCTTTATAATCCACCATGTTGTTAGTGAATCCTACCACGGGATAAGCAACTAGTTTCGTTGTAACTCTACGTTGAGGATCTCGGATGACTACTCCAACACTCCCTTTTTTATTAGGGCCCCTAGATGCCCCATCAAAATATAATGTGTACGTCCACAATGGGTTTACACAGTCAACCATCCAAAACTCCCCTATTCGTAATAATGATAGTCAAAATTCAACATATTGAGAGGATGAACTGATGGCTCCATCCCACCTTCATCATTAAAGACTACAAGAACGCTCATCAAAATTTGCAAACAGTGATGACAGAAGACCTTAATCTCCCAAACAAATATCCAGTTGTCTTGCTTAGTCATTTTATATCCTTTACTCCATCAGATGAGCTTTCCGTGATGATATCGCTGCTCTAAGTATGGGTGCTCCAAATAAGGGATAAGTCTACCCATCAACCTCTATCATTGTTTCCTTGCAGATGTCTAATCAATTGTGCATAGACCTACAAGGCACTTATGTCATTTGCGCAGTCAAAAATAATAAGGTTTAATATTATTAAGATTAACCTTATTCTTAAACTCCACACCCTCAAGATCTGTTAATAATGATGTGGATTTATTCTTCTTGATCCTGACAATCCTATAAGGACCGTCCCATTTGGGCTCCAGCTTTCCTAGAAATAATTCTCTACGCGCATCATAGTACAACACTAGCTGTCCTTTCTTAAAAGTGTATTTCTTTGCTTTTAGGTCATGGAGCTGATTCATCCAATGCTTGGTCACCTCCTGATGTAGCAAGCTCTGCAATCTAATCTCATCAAGGTGTCCCAGAGTCATAAAGCGCTCTAAGAGGGCATCCCCATCACCCAAAGAATGATTGATCGTGAACCTTATCGTCAAAAACTCAATCTCTAGAGGTAGGATGCACTCCTCTCCATATACTAACTTGAATGGGGTGTGACCAGAAGCTCATTTTAATTTCGTATTGTATGCCAACACTACCATGCACAACTTTTTGTTCCAATCTCATTTCTTTTCCGATACTACCTTAGACAGAATACCCACAAGCTGCTTGTTTGTACTCTTGACTTCCCCATTGGCTTGTGGGTTATAGGGGTTTGTTTTATTTTTCTTGATGTGCCAAGCCTCAATCAGGCTTTTTATCACTTTGTTAAGAAAATGTGTCCCCTGGTCCGATACTATTTCTTTTGGCAGACCAAATCGACAGACTATTTGCTCTAATAGGAAACTGGTGGTTTCCTTTGCATTGTCTTTCCGTGTTGCATGTGCTTCTAACCACTTAGTAAAATAATCAGTTGCTACGATAATATATCTTTTCTCGCAAGACTCAACCTCTCCATCAATTCAGAACTCATAATATTAATTGAGGATCTTGTGTCGACGATAGCATTATCCACTAGAATCCCATCAACATAGGCTGCAACCCTTGGGCAGTGCTTTTCGATAAACCAATCATCCCCTACCCGTGCTATTCCCAAGGGTTCTATGATATAACCTGTACACAAGCTCATTTTAAATTCTTTGCATACTCCTGGCAACAACTTGATTGGCTGCAAGAGATTCATGTCTAGTTTAACGCCGGAAAGGGAGCTAGCTAAATCAAAATCGTGATAATTCACTAAAGCTCGCTTCTCTCGCCAAACCATCTACTCTTTATTAGGATGCTACACAGGCTTTATTGCCTCTTTTTTAACTCTCACCTACTTTCTCGACACCTCTTTATCTCTCTTGGGGTTAGCCTTACTCTCTACGGGCTTCAGAGGTCCCCCCTCCTTGTCAAGATTTAGGACTTACGTTCCTTTATCATCCTACCTAGGGTTTCCGCCTATAGGTTTTACATTATCTTTGTCACCTTCTCTATTTTTGTGGCCTCTTGTTACGGCACGTAAGCTAGAAGCTTTAGTGCCATCAACTTGCACAGCCTCGATGAGGCTCACCCCACTGCCGCCTAGCTATTCTTCGACAATAGCCTTACCCCTTTGGAGTATTTGTTTCAGCCCATTATCCTGCTCAAAATTGTTTCCTTGTGCACGATGATTAATAGGCCCTGGTTGCCAACTGCCTTGTTGGAGGAAACTGATCTTGCTCCAACAGGTGGCTGCTAAATGGCCGGACTTCCTGCCCTTGACATTTGGGCAATTTCGTTGATAATGTTGCCCATCACACCATTTGTAGTTGAATCTAGAGGGTTCCCCCTCTTCGGGTCATCGACTCCCTATCAGATTCTATTGTTTCTTTAAGAAATTAACATTAATGGATATTTGCCGATATTGTTCAGAGATCATATCCGTGTAGTGCTTCATTATGTCCTTGACTTCGCTAAGGACACTTGACAAACTCGACTCAGCAATCCTTCAGCAATACCCCTAGAAGAAGCATCTTGGCACCCAGCCACTATTATCAATGAATTTCCTCACCTCCAAAATGCCCAATGGGCTAAAGACTAGCCAGTTATGCCCCCTTTTGACCACACCATCTTGCCTGTAGATTGCACACTATTTTAAAATAATTTTATACTTGCCCGAATCTTAGCAATGTGCTTGCTATATGGGATAAAAGTGCAGGTCATAAGCTCCATTTTGACTTGTGGCATGTCCCATTTGGAGCAACCTATCAAAATTTATGACAATTTTGTGTCAACAGGCATGTCATGGACAACATGCTGTCCCTAGTCTTTACCCACCTATTTTCATTTTAATATGGCTCAGAGTAGTACTCTGCACCCCAATCCTTAAGCCAATATCTATTACTCCACTCTAGTTGTCTTCATTTTTTATAGGGCAAAAACTTTTAGGGTGGGGATGGATTGTAACGAGCTGGATACATAGGAACTAGGGGTTAGAGACCCAATCACATTGACCGGGGTATATAAGGTGTAAAAGTCCCAGTTTAGGGCAACTAGTTATTATCAAGAACATACTCTAAACCTTCATCTATAGCTTCTATGGCTTCCTTTTCCCTTCTATCCTCTTTTCTGTCTTTCTCTCTCCTCTTCTTGTCTTTCTTTCTCTTCTTTCTTCTCTCCTTAGCTCATTCTCCCCTCTCCTCCCTGATTCATTCATTACACATGCATCAAAATTTCATCCATTTCAATAATAATTATCACAATTTCAACCATTTGGCACACATGGAACATAACAGACGGTGGCACTTAAGCCAATCCCATACTACCAAACTGTTATATCTGTACATACAAACCTTTGTTTTTTGATATTTTGAGAATGAATATGGAATGGTTCTATATTTTCTCATTTCATTGATCATTCTTAGCATACTACTAATTATTGGTAATTTTCCATTATATTTTACTATTTTTATTTTTATAATTATTGGTTATTTATTTTATAATAAATTTCAAGCCTTCCTTTACTCAATGCTAACTTATTTTCTATTTAGATTTATTTTACTATAAGAATCAGAGCACTTGCACTTAGACCGCTTATGCATCATAACACATATTCAGGTGTCATGTGGAATCCAAGGCTGCTGATGCTTGAAATAGTTGCTAATATGCTTGGGAAATCCTCCATGGATTCTAGCATTATACCATGAACATTATTTTTCATACCACTCTCACCTTTCTCTCTCTTGCACCCAACCCCTTCCTCTCATAATAGGAATTGCCATTTTGTGTGTGAGAAGGGAGGTCTAGAGCGAAAAATCGAATGCAAAGGAGAGAGAAAGATTAAAAAACCAACTTTTTTTATTCTTCAAATTAGGCCACAAGATTAATATCATCGTGTAGAGAGAGGAGAGGGGGATCCATTCTTCATGTTCTTTTGGTGACAAACATCAAAGATCTTGCACATCACCCACTTTTCTTGCTCTCGATTTCTCTCTTTCCACAATTCTTGCATCAAAAAATTGCATACATTAGGTGTGTTATTTTCCTTTGTCCCATGCCCCATTAAAATTGGGCTACACCCCTTCAAATCTTGGCCAATTTTCAAGCCTCCTAGGCTCTCCACATCACGTTCCTCCAAAAATTAAGGTCTCTTGCATGAAATTATGACTCAAATGTGCAAAATTAATGTCTAAATGATGGATGAACTTTTCTTCCTTGTTTGTAGACTCAACTTTGCACTCTGCTTTGTCTCTAGCTTTAAAATGACCCACATAATGCACATCAAATGCTTTCCATGAGTGGCCACTTTGAAGCTTTAATTATTCATTTTCCATTAAAAACACCCTATAGATCCACAAAAATTCTCTAAAATATTGTAAAGTGGGATTTAAAATCCATCTCTCATTGGCGACCATGTGATAGTGTGACCTAGTTTGTTGAATTCATGAACTAAACTTGCCAATAGAATAGAAAACATGAAAGCATACTTGACAAGAAAAGAAACCACTAGAGAATGGAGAAAATATTAAATATCTAGTTCCACATACCATGGGTTTGATGGGCATGACTAGGACCAAGAAACGAGGGTGCCCCCAAGGGAATGACACTCAACAACTATCCTCTATCAAACATTTGCAAGGTGACATAAATGCCATCCTAGCTTGGCCAATTAACCACCTAGGGGAAAACCCACCCTCACAGAAGGCTCACAAGCACTATTAAGAGCCCTAGGCTAACTCCCTATCACATAGGATCCACTAATGCCAAAGAAAATAAACATTAAGCCCATTGTCCCGTGAGAATTTTGCATTCAATTCCTCATCACAAATATTTTTCTCTTTTCTTTTCTCTTTATTCTTTTTAAAGTGGGGATGGCTTGTCAACCATTTTTTTGATTGTAGTGCCCATGGAGATCAAGGCATTGGCCTCGGATTGGGGCCTCGGGCCTGACTCAAATCCAAGAACCTACCAAAACCTCACAAGGTGACACACAAATGTAATATTTCCTTTTTGTTTTCTCCTCTTTTAATCCCATGATTAGGTCTCATCCTAAGGAGGATAGGACATTGGCCCTAGTTATGACTCGAACCCAAAAACCTACCAAGCCCTTGCAAGGAAACAAGTATCTTCTAACACTAACTCCTTTTTTCTTCTTTTTTCTCTTTATATAGGGACTTGCAATAAATTTCAATCCATATGCTGCACTAAAAACCTAGCCCCTTACACACTAGTGGACTTTATCAATCATGAAAAGTAATCAAATTGATTTCTCTTAACTAAACAAGCTACCTCATAGAAGAAAGGAGGCCACCTATTGACCATTAAATTGACAAGGATAACACTTGAGACCATCCTATGAGCACCTTCCAACAAGAAACTAGCAACCAAGGTATTCCACTCAGCAAGGACACTCCATCTCTTGAGCCCAAGCTTTGGCTTGAGATCCATAGAAGATGATACACAAGTGATTCCTACCCCTTCCTCTCAAACATAAAGCAGAAACTAACAACAAGAAACAAGGTGATAGAAACACCTGGTATTGAAAAAGAGTCCATCTTAACGCACAAAATACCACCTTGGGCTGCAAATGGACTAACTTGCAAAACCAAACTCAAGTAGCAGTTGATAAGTTAAAAGCACTCACATCAAGGAAAAGAAATTGGCCCTCTTGGCCTATTGAAATATATTAAGGAAGTAACCATCTCAACAAAATAATGTTGACTTAATCCCTTGATCCCCTTAAAATCTCACCTAAAGCACAAAACTTAGACCAAGGGATGGACCACTCTGGCCTTACACTAGATGTATCAAATTATTAGCCAAACCCCTTGCATAGATAGCAAGGGGTGTCCCTTCCCATATGACGTTGAACGATTCCATGCATCCGCGAAAGGTTCATAAGTTAATCAATTGCTACCTAACTCATTATCCACACTAACCATGGACATCCAAAGTAAGACGTTAGCAAGTAGACCCCAAAGTAGCCCTAGGCTGAAATCATCGAATAATTATAGAAGACTCTCAAGACCACAATTAAGAAAATTATCTTCAATAAATACATAATTAGCTAGCGAATCTACAAAGTGGTTCCATTGATTAAGAATTAGCTAAAAATTCACTTACTCAAAGATCTACATCATATCCATGGTTACATGATAGTACATCCATAGAATGGGGTCCCTAACACTATAGGTTCCATTCAATTGGTTGATCATTAACTATGAATCTCCTTTCACCAATAAATGGCAAATGCTACCACATCTAGCTAATTTTAGCCCCATGAGGAAGGCCTTGTATTCTGCCATGTTATTAGTGAAAGTGATGCTTAAATAAGCCTCCATTTTCATGATCACTCTATGATGGGGGTCTTTAATAAAAACCTCTACACTCGCATGCTCGATAGGCCCTCCAGAAGCTCCATCAAAATACACTATATAGACCAAGGCTTCATTGATGTGCCATGCTATAGTACCGATCAACCTACTTGTACTTATGATAATCAAAGTCTAGCTAAGAGAGGGAATGTGGGATATGTACAATCCTTTCTTTCTCACTATACTCAATGGAGACACTAGAAAGAACCCTACAACAATGGTGGCAATAGACCTTGATGTCCCATGTGAAAGATCAGTCTAGCCACTCAATAATGTGATAACCCTTACTCCACCAAATTACTCTACCTTAGTGGTAGCATTGCTCTAGGTATGGAAGCTCAAGATAAGGAATGCCTTTTTCCATTTAGTAGCCTTGGCACACTTTGTAAGCTTAAGCTAGACCCTAGAAGACCTACAAAGGCACCAAGTCCTATGTTAATCCCTACACATAATAGTGCTTCAACTTATTGAAGCTCACAAGTCTACTAAAAGGGTTGTAGATTCATTATTCTCTAAACATTTTATAAGAGCCATTCCACTTGGGCTCTAGCTTTCCTAGAAATAGCTCATGATGTGCATCATAGTATAGGACCGATTGTCCCTTAACAAATTTATATTTCTTAGCATGTAGATCATGTAGCACTTTCATTTGCTTCTTCACTACCTCTTGATGTGACGAATTCCACAATATTATTTCATATGTTCTAAAGAAGTGAACTACTCTTGCAATGTTTCTATCTTGCCTAAAGAATGATTTAAAGCAAATCTCATATTAGATAACTCAATCTCCAAGGACAAGATACACTCTTTCCCATATACTAACTTAAATGGGGTGTGGTCTGTCACTCTTTTGAATGCCGTATTGTAAGCCCAAACAACCATATAAAGTTTCTTATCCCAATCATGCTTACCTCTTGATACAATCTTAAATAAAATCCCCATAATTTAAGAATAAGTCCCATGGCTACATACCAACTCTTTGAGCGGATCAAAATGGCAAACAATTTGTTCAAGTATGAAACTAGTCATTTCCTTGGTATCATCCTTCATCATGGCATGAGCTTTAGACCACTTTGTGAAATAGTCGCCACAATACAATAACGCTTTCATGTTGTGGATGAAGGATACACCTGTCCAACAAAATCAATGCTCCACTTTTCAAAGGGAAAGGTCACTAAAATGGAATTAAGAAATTGCTTACGATTTTTCCTAGCATCATGCCTCTAACTGATATCACAATTGGAAAACCATTGGCCATGAATATCTAGTACGTAAAACCTTTGAGGTGATAGAACATCTAGCAAAATGACCCCCACATGTTGAATCATGAAATTTCTCTAAATAAATGACAACTCATTAGGCACCACATAATGTTGATAAATCTCATCCATACCCTTTCATTACAAGACACCAACTATTAATGAAAAGCACAATGCTTGTTTGTGAGGTGTCCGCTAGTCTCAATCCACAGTACACCTTTTAGTAGTCCATCAGTAGGTTTTCCCGTAGATGATGCCGCCCAGCGCCCCCTTGGAACATCACGAGGTTTGTCACTTAGGACCTATCGAGTCTACTTCACAATGGGAGAGTTTCGGCCGAGAACCCACTAGGATCGACCTGAAGATTTGGGTTCCTAAAATCGGATGGGTCTCCTAGCAGCCAGCTAGCGTCAGAAATTTTGAGTCCCACTTTTTAGAGGATTACTCAATCTGAAGCGCACTTGCCATTGCACTTGGTTCAAAGAGAATGGGAGACGGAGGGGAGTGTGATACGTCAACCCTCCTGCCCATAAGGCAAAATCCCATTCCGGCCCCCTAAAACAATGCAAGTCAGTTCTACCTAATGACTAGTTTACTATCTTCCTATTTCTATTTCCGATTTAGAAAAGCTCCCAGCTAACCAGGACCACCCTACCATTGGACGTACTCGTCGGGGGTTATGCCCACCCACTTTCCTCTGATGATGGGTCATCTTTAGTTTTCTAATTACCTACAACACATTTATTGGAACATATACAACTAGCTTCCTTAATTAGTCCATTAAGTCACAGGTTCCTTCACATAATTTATCTCACCAACACGCATACAATTTGAATAGTAAAGCAAACTTCTTTATTATATTGGAAGTTTATTACAATTTCCATCATTCCGTCCCAGTAGACGATACACAAAATTCCATAAGGATATTCTGTCCACCAAGATTCCACCCCCATAACTAGTATTTAGGGTTCTAGGATCCCATGCTGAGTCACGAAGGGGCTCGTCAGATTCTTGAAACAATGCAAGATTTACAGCCAGAGCCCCCTCTGGCACCTACAATTTCTACTGTCCGAGACTATCCCTACTGACAGACCTTTTGCCTATAGAGCAGGTCTAAGCCTCTCGTAGTGATAATCATGACCCCCTTGGAGTAGGGTCTCGCCGCTAGCTTGGGGTAGCCTAGCGCGATCCTTCCTTTTATTCTATATGACAATAATTTTAATAAAAAATCTAGATTCTAGCAAACACAAATAGTCCTTTCAAATGTGTATCAAATGATGCAATGACAATCATCCCAACAGGTAATTCACAGCTTCACATAGCCAAGGTAGACCTTATCCTAAGGTAACCTTACATTCTAGTGAGGATTCTCCGCCCCATAAAGAAGTGATGAGTACACCTCTTATAACATGTTAAGTAAAGCATGGATTTTCCATTTGGGTTCAGTTATCCAACATAAGCAAAATCCCTTAAGGAAATATATTGTATCAATAACTCAATGAGATGACCTATAGGATTCCTAAATAGACAATCCGTTTCTATAACCATCACTAATCAACTCTTAACCTTGTTGCATTTGACCATAACTATATTGAATGTGCATAAAGACATATGTACAATAACCTTTGGCAATTAATTCTATCCCGATTCTATGCCTTAGAATCTCAATTATTCTAGCTACAAATCATAGTGATTAATCATTTTTTTGCTTGTACTAATATGTTTTCTAGATGAGTTATCAATTTGTGTAAGTGAAGAATATGGAAGCTAATAACTTATGTAATTATCTTATATAGCAAAATAATAATCTAGTAATGAATAACTTGGTTTGGTAGCATGACAACATTAGGAGCTTCGTCTTTACTCGTGCTCGCATTAGCCACACCCGATGTTCCATTGGTAGTGGCAACTCCCGCAACCTCGGGCACTCCCGTATCATTGGCAATACCCATTGCTTGACCGGTTGCGTTGGTCTCCATGGTTTTTCCACTTCGTTGCTTTGGAGCCATCATCCGCGAGTGGCTCGAGAGATAGGGAAGGTGGAATAGATTTGAGATGAGAGAGTGTAAGAGAATATGGCTTAGTTAAAGATCGAGACAAGGGATTTGAGCTAACTCTCTTCCTCTCTCTCTCTCTCTCTCTCTCTCTCTCTCTCTCTCTCTCTCTCTCTCTAGCATCTTCTCACAGTCTCTTGAAGGAGTATTCTTCTTTCTCTCTTCTTCTCTCTCGCAGCCTCTCAGGGTCTCCTTATGTCTCCCTAAGTGCCCCCCATGCCTCTTATTTATAGTGAATTGGAGAAGAAGGGTGGGTTGTGGCTGAGAGGAGGAGCTCTTTGTGGAGAGGGATCTTGGAAAGATCAGTGATTTGATGCTTACATCATAAATCTGATGGTTCCATTGGCTCTGAAAGGGGGATAAAACCCTAAGATGCTTAATTAGAAATCTCTCAGTTCACTCCTTTTTTCTATTCGAAGTGCTATCTACTACCTCCTGTAGACTGTGATCGTGGCGCACGCAATTTCGCCAGTCACTTTTCTTTATTTTTATTTTTATAAAATATTCAAACTAACTAACACACCACTTGTTTTTTTCTTTTAAATGACATCTAGTTCTAGAAATCTCCATATCTTTTTTTTTAAATTTTAAGATAATCTCTTAAATATCTAAAATACTCTACTCTTGTCCAAAAGTCTAATATTCTTAGACCATCCTTATTACGCACATTAACATTAGTGATTAATATAGCTCATATCTCTTGTTCACGTTATAACTTCCATGAAGGGTGGCTAAGGTCCTTGTTACTTCATAAGAAATATCGAGTTACGACTCTCGATTTTATTTATTTATTTATTTATTTATTTATTTAGAGTTAGTTATTAATGTTAGTTAATTTTTTTCTTTAGTTAGTAACCTTACTAACTTATTAATTGACTAACTAACTTTTGAGCTAACCAACTAGCTTTTATTGTCTGGGAATATTACATCCTTCTCCCCTTAGAGAAATCGAGATGTCCTCATCTCGAGAGAAACTGTGGGTACTGTTGATGAAGACCATCCTCATCTATCCATGAAGCATCTTCTTCAGGACAATCCTTCCATTGGACTAGGTATTCTCTAAGGGTTCTACTCCTCAATTTTCTCTCCCTTACATCAATTACTCTGTCAGGTTGTAGCTCAAGGACTCCTTGGCTAGGTATTACAACTTGTTCATCATCAAGGATATGGTTAGGGTTAGCTACATATGCTTTCAATAAGCTAACATGAAATACATTGTGAATTTTGATATTCTTAGGGAGTTGTATCTTGTAAGTGCTTGGTCCTAAGCACTTGAGAATCTTATAGGGTCCACAATATCTTGGACTTAGCTTCTTAAATTCTCCTAAAGACAAAGAACTCTTCTTTGGATGGACATGGATGAAGACCATGTCTCCCTCTTTGAAGATTCGTTTTTGCCTTTTTAGATCAGCATACGCCTTTTGTCGATCCTTGGCAGCTTGAATATCGTGTCTGATGATCTTGATTTGATCATCCATTTCTTCTAAGATTTTTCTCAAGGCTTCTATCCTTAGAGTAGGATTGGAAAAATTAAGTGGCATACGACAATCTTGACCATATAGTGCCTGAAATGGAGTCATCTGAATACTTTGATGATAGGAGGCATTATAGGAAAATTCCACTAAGGATAGATACTGAAGTCACCTTTTAGGTTCCTTGCTGCAATATGCACGCAAAATATCCTCAATTACTTGATTAACTCGTTCTGTCTACCCATCAGTTTGTGGATGATAAGCAGTACTAAAACAAAGTTGGGTTCCAATGGCTTCAAATAAACTCTTCCAGAAGTGTGATGTGAAAAGAGAATCACGATCTGATGATCCTTTTAGGTAACCCATGTAACCTAAAAATCTCTTTTACAAAAATTCTAGCAATATCTAAAGCTTTATAATTGATTTTTGTTGGGAGAAGATGAGCGACCTTTGTTAGCATGTCTACTATCACCATTATTGAGTTATATCCTCCTTGTACAGAAGGTAACCTAACTACAAAGTCCATGCTAATAAATTCCCATTTCATCTAGGGAATGTCAAGTGGCTGGAGTTTTCCTAGTAACTTGACACATTCAGATTTTATCCTTTGGCAATTTAGACATTCAATGACATACTTAAGTACATCACCCTTGAGCTTTTGCCAGTAATAACTTTTCTTGACAGCATTAAGAGTTTTTGCATACCCTAGGTTTCCTAAGAAAGGAGAATCATGTGCTTCCCAAAGTATCCTTCTCTTGAGAGTCTAACTTGAAGGAATGCATAGTCTCATTCTGAAATAAACAAGTCCTTCGTCTTCATCTATAGAGAATTCCTGATACTTAGTCTTGAGTTTGGGATCTTGTTCCTTATTCTGAACTTCCCAAAACAATTGTTGATAGTCTGGGTCCTTATTTGCTTCATCCTTGGTCAACTCGATGATAGGATTAGTTGGCATTGATACCATTGTAGCCAGAGTTTCTGACCTAGATGGTTCTTCAGTGATGATAAGAGCATTAAGGAAGGCTTTACAGCTAAGGGCATCAGCTACTACATTTTCTTTACCGGGTCCGAACTTAATTTCAAAGTCATATTCTTGTAGAACCTCGATCCAATGTCGTTGCCTCATATTAAGATCAGGCTGAGTAAAAATCCACTCAAGACTTTTATGATCTGTGACTAAGGAAAACTTATTTCCAAGCAAGTAATGTCCATAATTTGAGAGCATGAATCACAGCTAATAACTCTAGGTCGTGAGTAGCATATTTCTGCTCATGGTTTTTCAATTTTCTTGAAGAGTAAGCTACAGGATGTCCTTCCTGCATTAGTACACATCCCAATGCAAGAGAGCTGGCATTTGTGACAACTTCAAATTCCTTGTTTAAGTCAAGTAGCCTTAAGATAGGAGCAGTTACCAAACTATGCTTTAGTTGCTCAAAGCTAGACTCTTCGATTGGCGTCCAATTAATGGCAACTTGCTTCTTAAGTAAATTTGTAAGAGGTGTTGCAATTTGAGCATAGTTTCTGATGAATACCCTATACTATCCTGTTAGACCTAGAAAACTTCTCACTTCCTTGATAGTGGTTGGGGGTGGCCAATCTTGAACATCCTTGACCTTGGCAAGATCTACTGATATACCCTCAACAGACACTATGAAGCCCAAGTATTCAATCTTCCTTTTGAAGAACGCACACTTCTTCTTGGCATACAACTTGTGTGTTCTCATTGTCTCTAGGACAATGCAAAGATGTGGTTCATGATCTTCTTCCTCCTTAGAATAAGTTAGGACGTCATCAAAGAATACAAGAACAAAATCATCAAGATGAGGTCTAAAAATGTCCTGCATTAACCTGTTGAAGGTAGTTGGAGCATTTGTCAACCCAAATGACATCACGATGAATTCAAAATGACTGTATCTTGTGTTGAAGGCGGTCTTTGGAATATCTTCATTCTTGATTCTAATCTAATAATATCCTGACCGAAGATCAATCTTAGAAAAGATCTTTGCTCCTTGTAGACAATCAAGAAGCTCATCTATCCTTGGGATTGGGTACTTATTCTTTACTGTCACCTGGTTTAGCCCTCGGTAGTCGATACAAAGACGGAGAGTTCCATCTTTCTTCTTTTGGAATAATACTGGGGCTTCCCATGGTGAACTACTTGGCTGGATATACCCTTGTTCTAGCAGTTGCTTGAGTTGCTCTTTTAGTTCGATGGCTTCAGGAATAGACATTTTATAAGGTCTTTTTGCCACTGGAGCGGCTCCTGGAACAATTTTGATCTCATGATCAACTTCTCTTTCCGGAGGTAACTCAATTAGCTCTTTAGGAAATATACCTGCGTACTCTTTTAACCAGGATGGTTCTTCTTCCGCATGACCATCTTGATTTATCTTGTTAAGCTTGATCAAGTAAACAGGTAATCCTTTCTTCAAGCCTTTTACAATTCGAGAAGCTTTTGCTAATTGAACTTTAGGTTTCCCTGTTTCATCTTGTGTAGTTGCTATTTCACCATTCAAATCATGGAATGTGACTTGACCTTTTCCACAATGGATATGAGCAGCATTGGGAATCAGCCAATCCATTCCTAGTAAACATTCATAGGCTCCTAGGTTCATTACTCTGAACCTCATACTTGAAAGGTTTTCTCCTAGGTTAAACTCTACCTTGGCAGTTTGCTGTGTAGAAAGTACTTCCTTTCCATTTGCTAATTCCACAAGCAACTTTGATGCATTTACCATATCTATACCTATCTTCTTAGCACACTTGGGTGAAATAAATGAGTGTGTACTTCCACAGTCAATCAAAACTTTAAATGATTTACCTTGGTGACTAGCCGATGTTTGTATTACCAAATATTGATGATTTGGTCCTTTCCTGTGGAATGCAGCATAAACAGATGCTCTTTCAATATCTTTTTCCATACTAGGGTCTTCCTCCTTATTAGTCTCTTTTAGGGTAATATTTGACGTTCTTCCTCTTGCCATAGCTACATGACCACGGCCTTGGGCAGCTCTACCTTGACCTCGAAATTGGTCTTGGTGATGGTTCCTACCAAATCTCTCCTGAAATGTCCTGTCTCATTACAGTGGAAGCACCTAAGACCATCCCTATTTCCCTGGGTAGGAACAAAAGTTCCAACTGCGTTGGATTTTGCATTCTTCTTTTGTCCTTGGAAAATTTGTCATTGGGTTCTTTTTTCTTGACCTTTGAATCCTCCCTTGTTCTGGTTATTGTAGCTCCAGAACTTATTGTTGTTAGGCTTTGATTGTACTTCCCGCACAATAGGAGCAGCTTGAATCAAAGCATCCTGGAGGTCTTTGGGGCACATTGATTCCAAGCAAGTGTTCAGAGGATAATTTAGCCCATTGCAAAACTTGGACACTTGTTGAACAGTATCCATGGTGGGTGCATATTTAAGAAGAGAAACAAACTTGGAGTAGTATGTTTCCAAGGTCAGTCCCATTTGCTTCAAATTGAAGAACTCGTTCATCTTTTGGGTGCGATAAGCTAGAGGTAAATACCTTCCTCTTATAGCTTCTTTCAACAAGTCCCAAGTAATGGTATTTTTAGGGACACCTTGATCTCGGCACCACTGCTTCCACCAAAGTCGAGCTTCGCCAATTAATTTCAGCTTAGCTATCCTGGCTTGGTTGGCTGGGATAGTTCCAGCAGTAGTAAAATAATCTTCCATAGATTCGATCCAAATCTCTGCATCAACTTCCACATTTTCACCTTTCCCATCAAATTGGAGGTTTGACTTGCTTCAAAAGATTCCTTTTCTCTTGAGCTTCATTGAGAATTATTGAGGGTGTGAGATTCTGGGAAATTTTTAGCAATTCGTAAGTTAAATTTTACAAATCTATATAGCGTCAATAATAGAGTTCAATACTCAAATTATCTCTCGCTTAGTTTATTGAAACAACTCTCAAATAAACTCTCTTCCCATGCTAAAGTTAAATTGTAATTTCAGACGTTTCAAGAAAAAAAAGGTTGCATTATTTCTTTGATTGATAAAGTATCAATCAATCTTTTATTACAACGGATGTACAAGGTAATCAAATGGGAGGAAATACATTATTCAGATGGCTCGCCGGCTCGTCTTATTTTCTCTCAGGAAAATATTCCCTACTACAATCTAAGTATGACACTCTGATACATCCTTTATGAAATAACTTGGATTCGGAGAGTAAATATCTAGGAATCTATATTTTTGAGGGAGTTTAGGAAATCTGTCTTTTTGGTAGTTGTGGCAGCTAGAGCGACCTATGAATTTTATTCTGCCAAGCCGGAAGGATCTTCGTAACTTCCCCATAGATATATTGGTTTAGTTTGATCTTCTTGCCTCTAGTATACAGGGTTGAGTTTACACTGGCCTCATGAAATAGATAGATCTTAAAAACTTTAAGATCTTCCATCCATTTTACCCTTTTCAGATTATTTTGAAGATAAGCTAGACGGCTTGCATCGATATAGCAATATCATCCACTGTCTTTCATGATATAGAGGCGAGGGGTTGTACAGTTGATCTAGTACCCGCATCATCTGAATTCTCCAGGCAAAATTGGATGAATGCTTAGCTGACATAAACATTACTTGAAAGATCAAGAATTGCTTCTAAGATTTGTTACTCTTCCATAATTCAAAAACATACATTAATAAAGAGAAGAAAACATGTCCTAGGCTATGCTTTTTTTTATAAATATTTTTCTTAAGCTTACGTCGTAATCTATACTAATGTGCGCTCTGATACCAACAGTGAGGTGTCTGTTAGTCTCAATCCACAGTACACCTTTTAGTAGTTCATCAGTAGGATTTCCTGTAGATGATGCCGCTCGGTGCTCCCTTGGAACATCACGGGGTTTTTCACTTAGACCCTACCGAGTCTACTTTGCAACGGGAGAGTTCCGGCCGAACCCACTAGGATCGACCTGAAGATTTGGGTTCCTAAAATCGGATGGGTCTCCTAGCAGCCAGCTAGCGTCAGAAATTTCGAGTCCCACTTTTTAGAGGATTATTCGATTTGAAGCGCACTTGCCATTGCACTTGGTTCAAAGAGAATGGGAGACGGAGGGGAGTGCACTTGGTGTTTTGCCATGTTTATGGTGTGCCTATAAGGAAAAACACCAGAGGTTGTTGCAAAACCTCCTGCCCATAAGGCAAAATCCCATTCCGGCCCCCTAAAACAATGCAAGGCCATAAACTTATAAACTCCTCATGTAGCCTTGTACTACAGCCTCTGTACACTTTGTGAGGCCCGTGTTACAGCCTCTAGATGACCATCATGTTTGTGGTACTCATACTTAGCCTTTTTTGCAACAACCTCTGATGTTTTGCCATGTTTATGGTGTGCCTACACTTTGCAGGTGTTGCTCTCACTAAAGCCTCTACACACTTTGTACTTCTGGTTGTGATTGAGGAGGGGTGTTGAGATATTTGCAATCACACCTACTTCAATCTGTTTGTATGGAGCAGTGAGGGCTCAAGACCAGAATCCCATATGCATATTAGGAGAAGTGCTACCATGGAGTTTCCTATAAAGCATTGTACTTGCACTCTTTTTTAATGCAATGATAGTACTCTTTTCTTTTCGTAAAGTTTCTATGTCACTATCCACACACAAGATTGTGTTTATGAGTCCAAGTCTCAATCTTGGAACCTAATTCACTTGTGTGACAATTTGTCTTCTCAGGAATGTCTTCATGAGTTTATTCTTCCTATTTCAACCTCCATAGCTTCCACATTTGCCATGCTCTAGATCTCGCATATTTTAACACTCATTACAACATGTCATATATAAGTTGATCTTATATTTTTGATTACTCGATGATAGGTTGAGTTGGGATACTTAGTGCCCTTGAGTTTGTGTAGCAATGCCACAAATTGTTAGAGCATTTTTAATATGAAAAAACATGAAAACATTATTTGCTACACTTTGACTTTGCTTTCTTCATTAATAATGCTTCTGCACCTTTCATGCACTTTATGCATGTAAGCATTACTCTGCACACGCTGATATATAGCATTTATTTTGCATCAACCGAGTGTATGAGGAAGATTCAAGCTATCTACATACAAGGGTTTTAGGGGATCTAAGTGAGGATGTTAAGTGGAGTACGTGTTATGATCCGTGTAAAAAGATGAGGATTGGTGGATCAAATCCCTAACCGGGTAGAACACATTATTAGAGACCATAGCAATTAGTCGAGAAGGAGCCTATGTTACCTTTATACAGTGTGCTAGTAGACAGATTTTGTTAGGTACTCCTGCTTGGAGTTCGGGTTAGGCAATTAGTTGAATGGACTACAATGTAGTATGTTAGTATTTAGTTAGAGCTCTTCTAGCTATAGCCAGTTGCTCAAGGACGTAGGGCCATGGGGGTTGGTTGTGTGAGGTCCAATAGTGAGCTTAGAGTGAGAGAACCATTATCAAGCCCATTTTAGGTCATGACAATCTCCATATCCAATACTACTAGGAAATCTAGCCATATGGTGGATTGTTTGGTAGAGAACTTGGGTTGGGATTGGAAGTATTTGAGAGATATGTTGTTTGTAAAGATGATTGTGTGCTTATCTTGTACTACATAGTGCTTTGACTTTCTAAGGCAATGGATTAGTGCTAGCATCCCTCAATGCCATAAGTAGATGTGTCCATTGAGATTTCAAAGGACTTGGTGTACTCTAGCACTTTTGAGTATGTGGATTTAGATCATACACTCCTTCATCCAGTCGTCAAAGGCTACTTGTTGCTGATCATTTCCCCATGTGAAATTTCCTTCTCCTTTTGGTAGTTGGGATAGCGAGGCTATGACCATATTGTAATCCTTTACAAATCTTCTAAATAATACAATGAAGCTTAGAAATTCTCTAGCTTCTCTGACTATTTTCAAGATTGGCTACTTTTTCACTACTTTGACTTTCTTGGGGTCTACTTTGATTCCTTCCTCTCCACTGATGAACCCAAGGAATTCTATCTCTTTCACTCTGAACTCACATTTTTCTAGCTTTGCATATAGACTTTTGAACGCTCTTTCTCCATGGTTTAGTGCATGCATAAGTATACCATGTCCCCTTGCTTCACTAACTTCTTGACATGTTTTCTCCTATAGGCCATGATATTTGGCCTAATATTTATGACAAGCTATGGTGTTGGTTGAATTGGAGTTCTTGGGTTGCTAGGTCCTAACTTTGTGCCTTGGCAAGAGACTCATGGCTTGCTATCCTTCATATACACTTTGATTGGCATTCTACCTAGGAGTTGCATTCTTTCAAATGGCAATTGTACCCTTCTCCTTGCATAGCTAGCAAAATCCCATTGACTCCCTTACTGAACATTGCTATAACATACTTATCATAGAACTCAAGGCCCAAAATTACTTCAAAGTCATCCATGGGTATCACTAGAAAATTGAGCCTGGCCTTCCATTTCCTTGCTTCCACTTGCATAGCAAACACTTATTTCACTTCCCTTGTTTCCCCTTGCATGAAAGTTACTATTAATGCTTATGGGGCATTTGATAGTTTTAGCCCATTCTTTGCTACACACTCTAGCATGATGAAATTGTGAGTCAGTCCTATATCCATGATAATTAGTTGATCTCTTTTAGCAACTCTTCCCTTCAAGTACAAGTATTTCACTCATGCCACCATGCATTAAGGTCATGTACTCATTGTTTCCAATCTTGGGTGATCTCAGCTCTCCTCAATTCCATTGGAAATCTCTTGAATGTACGGGGATTGTGGCTCCTCTTCTCCATAAGAACTTGTGGCTATTACTCTCCATCAACTTGTGGATGTTGTGTCTTCTATGGGAGATCTATTCTCGTAGTGCAGTCCCCCACACTTGAAACATCTAAATCTTAAGGTTGGGGATGGGGATCTCCACCATGATGTATTTGACCCTATTGACCCATAAGATGTGCTTGGAGTTGGTCTATATTGATTATTTTTCCACCTTCCAAATGCTTCCCTTGGTATAAAGGAAAAGAGTGATGTGGTTGGGGTCACTCATGAGATCTAACTCCTAATTTTCAAGGTTGGTCATCTTGGGGAGGTTGGTCTTGTGATCCAAGAGTTGATGGTGAGGTTGGTGTTGAATCTTTCTTAGATCCCTTAGGGGATCCCCCTTCCTTCCAAATCCACTAGTCTTTTAGCCATCCTGATGGCCTCAACCTGACTTGTTGGTTCTTCTCCCTCTATATCTCTTCTAGCCCACTCTTGCATGCTGAATAGGAATCCATGCAATTTTGTGTCTATGCCCATATTTGGGAGTTGCAGCACCACTTGCCTATAGTTGCTAATATATTCATTTATCTTCTCTTGTGCTTGTTTGAGGTTTCTCCACTTATTCCAAACCTTTACTTTTTCAATCTTTGGGATGAAGTAGTCCTTAAGCTCCTATAGTTCCTACATAAGAAGATGGTATAGCCTTGCTCTTGCTCTAATAGGTACCAACTAGCTACATCCTATGGCTGCCACTTATACCTTTCTCTCTTCAACAATGATCCTGGCATACGTCAAGTACCTATCCACCTATGTGATCCACTAGTCTCTTGTCTTTCTTCTCATATCCTACTTTAAATTCCTTATCTTTGTCCTTCTGTGTGTTTTGAGACCTTCTAGTTGCTTCTTCCATAGCTAGCTTATCTGCCAATCTATTTATCTCCTCTTGTATTTTGTGTC
The DNA here is from genome assembly GCF_053477565.2 of Lygodium microphyllum. Taxonomy (NCBI): domain Eukaryota; kingdom Viridiplantae; phylum Streptophyta; class Polypodiopsida; order Schizaeales; family Lygodiaceae; genus Lygodium; species Lygodium microphyllum. The sequence goes on from NC_141155.1 coordinate 85,445,745, forward strand.
TCTCCTCCTCCTCTTGTTGTTGTTTCATCCACTCCATGTACCCTTACTCTACTTCAAATTTTCTTCTCCTTTCTACCCCTTCTTTCTTCATCTGCATGCTCTTCCAAATTGAATATAACAGGCTTGACATGCCCCCTAACTACCTCTCTAATTGGCAGCTTTCTCTTCCTTAGCTTCTCTCCAATCTTGCCCTCAACTCTTCTTTCTCTCTTCCACAACCACAAGCGGGGTGGGTACATTCTCTTTGTGGTCTTCCATGTGGTTGTGGAAAGCTCTCAAAGTGATGTGTTGCAAGGGAGCCACGCCTTGACTTTGGGGTTGTCATAGTAAGGAGGCCACATTTTGCCTTTGGGTGGTAGATGTGCTGTAGGGAGGCCATGTCATTCCTTCAAATGGTAAGCCATGCCAAGATCATCATGTTGTGGGGTGTCACATTCTAGGGCATCACAACTAGGGTTGATGTGACATGGAGTGATATGACGCAGTGCAAAGTGACATGAGGTGATACGAAGTGTGGTGTCGCAATGCGGGGCATCATGATGTGGATTGGCATAATACGATTCCTTTGGGATACTAGATCTTCTCTCCTGCTTCCATGAGCACTCTTCAACTCTAAGCAAGAGTTGATTTGATACTAAGTCTAATGCAACTGTGCTCAATCACTCACTTAACACAATACAAAAAGGTTATACAATATGCGAGAGTAAGGTATACTCTTCCATTATTCAATGAAAGAAATTGTACAACATAAACACATCCTAGGACTACACCCTTGTGACACTACCCTTGTGACAGTACTATACATGTGAGGATTCACCCCACTAGCTAGTGAAACACCCGTAGAGTGGAAACCAAGTAGGGCTCATAATCACTATTACTTCCTATATAGGTATTTCTGAAGGCAATGCCATGGTATACCTAGAAAGCCCTTATGAGGGAGAGGGGGACACCATGCATGTTGCACACCTGGTGGAGTTGCAAAAAGGTAGTTGCCTTTTGGCCTTATTGTGCTTCTATTAAGGTTATAAAGCCTTACATTTTTTAATTTTTTTAAAATTACTTTTTTTCTCTTACATATATAAACACACACGCACACACATACACATATAATCCTTTTTCAATGTATAAAATTTTATGAAAATTTTTGGATAATATTGGGATCAATTTATGGCAAATATGATTACAATTTTAAAAAAAGTTTCAAGAAATTAGAGTAAATTTTAATAATAATAATTAAATTCATATATATATATACATATATGTATACATACATATATATATATATATACACATATATATATAAATATACATATATATATATATATGTACACACACACACACACACACATGTATATATGTATGTATGTATGTATATATATAATTATGAATAGCTTATTGACTAACAAATTAATTTGAAAATTTATTTTTAGATCCATCAAGATGTTAAAATAAAACTTAAATACTTTATTTTAATATTAGATAATCTTAGTTAGTTTTTTAAAAGTATTTTTATTTATAAAAAGTATTCATTAGTCCATTTTAAATAGAAAACAAAGCCGAATTTAACCATGAATTTGGGAAATGTTAGATTCTCTTCCCCTTAGAGAAATCAAGATGTCCTCATCTCGAGAGAAACTCGAGATATTTCTTTTGGAGGATGGCTTTATCAATCCAAGTTGTGTTTTTTTCTAAGAAGTCTTTCCATTAGATTAGATATTCCCATAAGGTATGATTTCTCAATGACTTTTTCTTGATTTTCAGGATCCTATCAAGTTGAACTTTAAGGATTCCTTAGGTTGGTACTACAACTCGTTCATCATCAAGGATATGTTTTGGATTTAAAACATATGATTTGAGTAAGCTTATATGGAATACAATGTGGACCTTTAGGTGAGGAGATTAGGCAAGCTTGTATACAGGAATCCTAAGGCACTTTATGATCTTGTAAGGTCCACAATACGTATGACTTAAGTTTTTGAATTTCCCTAAGAGATAGAGAGCTTTCTTGGGTTGAACCCTTAGGAAAACCATGTAACCTTTGTTAAAGGTTTGAGTAGTCCTCTTTGGATCAATGTAGGCCTTTTGTTGATCTTATATTGCTTTTATATCATATTGGATTGTCTTGACCTACTCTTGCGTATCATCTAATATTCCTTTTTAGGCTTCCACATTTATAGTTGAATTGAAGAAATTAAGAGGAGATAAACACTCTTATCCAAATAATGCTTGGAATGGGGTCATTGCAATGCTTTGTTTGGAAGGAAATATTATAGGCATGTTTTACCAATGACAGGTATTTGATCCACTTCTTTGACTCATGGTTCTAGTAGCCTCTAAAAGTATCTTGCAAAATTGATTTACTATCTCAGTTTCCTTATTGGCTTTTGTGGGTGGTATGATGTACTCAAACATAGTTGAGTCTTGATGGCTTGAAAGAGACTGGTCCAAAATTTCGAGATAAAGAGTGTCATGATCATTAATAAATCTTTTGGGAGCCCATGTAGATAGAATATCCCCTTGATGAAGATTCTTTCCATGTCAGAAGATTTATGGGTTGATTTTACCAAAATAGAATAATATCATAACCTTTCTGAAGAGTAGATAAGCCAATTACGAAATCCATATTGATGTATTTCTATTTCATGTGAGGAATATTAAGAGGATGCAATTCACTAATAAAGTTTGATTCTTTCGTCCTTGATATTTTGACAACTCAGACATTGCATTACGTATCTAAGAACATCTACTTTCATTCTGGGCTAATTGTATCTCTTTTTTATTGCATTCAAGGTTTTAGCATACCCAAATGTCTAGCTACTAGCCATTGCTTCTAGAATGGGGTCACTAGTCATTGGAATGAGGCTTACAAGACTCTCTTGCCTTATAGGGTATTCCTTTAGGGTGTTTAGGAAGGCCTTACAATTGAGAGCATTAATTACCACTTTCTTTGCCATGATGGTATTAGGTCTCAAGGTAGGTCTCTTGTAAGACTTCTATCCACCTTCTTTGCCTCATATTGAGATCTAGCTAGGTGAAGATTCATTTGAGGCTTTTGTGATTAGTGATGAGGGTGAATGTGCAGCAACTAAGTAGATTATGGTGCAACAATTTAAAAGCATGAATGATTACCAACTTGAGATGGAGCCAATGATCGATGTATTAATGCCTATGGATGCTGAGACATTTGATTTGCTAAGAGAGGATGCATCCATACCATTATATAATGGGTGCCGAGTATCTCGCCTAAAGAAGCAAAATACGAGTGGAGTGATGCAAGTGTGATCGAGTTGTTCAGGTGCATTCTACGTACACTTCGTTCATTTCTTTTTGACACCATTATAAAAAACAATTGTACTTTTTCAAGGTGTTTTATGATTTCTTTTCAAGTTGCTAACGTATCATATATTACCACTTGGAAATACCATTCCTGAGTCTCATGATGATGCGTGACATGTTTTACGAAAGCTTGGCATGGGCTACAATAGCATCCATGCATGTATCAACAATTGCATGCTGTAGGAAAGTATGGGACTATGGAGACATGTCCAAAGTGTGGTGCTCATAGGTATCGGCAGGACTTGCGAGGGTAAACTATCCCTCAAAAAAAAAATAGACACTTTTCACTTATTTCCCATATATGTCACATGTTTCATACGTCGGGCATGGCGAGCTTGACAATGTGGCATGCGCAGAATAAATCCACAGATGGAGTCCAATGAATATTAGTGGATACATGCACATGGAGCCACATTGACTCTATCTTTCCAGGCTTTGCACGAGAGCCAAGAAATCTTTGGCTCAGTCTTGCTATGGATGGCATGAAACCATTTGGTCTCCACTCAACTTCGTATAGTGTATGGCATGTAGTCCTTGTTAACTACAACATCTCGCCATTGCTTTCTATGAAGAAAGACACCTGATCCTTAGCTTCCTTATTCCTGGTCAATAGAAAGTCAAGAATATGGATGTCTATCTCCATCCATTAGTCGATGAGCTCAAGTAAGTAAGCTTCTGTTCTTGTTAATAATATTTATCATAGCTCGTTCAAGTTTGTGTTCAATAAATAGGGGTATTGGGATAGGTTTGGTTACCTCAAGTTATCATGCATGTCCATTGTGTGGGCCACAATTAGACTTTCGAAGGTCACGAACCATGAAGAAGATTGTGTATCAAGGACATGCCACTTTCTTGTTGGAGGGTCATGAATAGAGGGAAGGTTTTCTTGGGTGACCTCCAACACAAATGAATGCCCAAAGCTGGTACCAGTTGAAAATGGTCCACATGGAACCACATCCAAATGGAATGCGACGATTCTCAGTTTTCTACAAGTTGCTGTATTGGACCCACGTACAAATCAACCACTTGTTGGATCCCATGCATATTTTCAAGAATGTGGGAAGCTTACTATGGGAACACATCACAAGAGAGACATTGCAAGGGCATGAATGGATTTGGAGGTAGGCAAGATGGAGGCACTTTGGCCATAGTCATTGGCCACAATCAAGTGCTGATGGTTAGTTGCAACTACCTTGCACTCCTTGTGTTTTGTTCACTAAAGAAGAGCACATTGTGAAGTAAATTATCTGGTCTCGAGCGACGGGTATGATCCGTTCTCTCAGATCTACTTTTTCTAAAGATGACTAACTATCATGGCTAAAATCCCATCATTGGCATAAGATATGTCAATTTTTTACTTGCCTTGATTGTAAGTGGCCTGCGCATTTTGCTAATTGGAGTCTAGTCAATGTTCGAATGCTTCTTCATTTGAGCTAGTTTATACTACCGATTGCGATTGCATGATGCCTCACTCCAAAAATACACGGGGCGATTTACAGGCTGTCAAATTTAGTGCAATGGATCTCACAGAAGGAGATCAAGACATCCTCTATTGAATCCACAAGATGGGAAGCAATGGAGACGGTCTTGTCTCTTTGAGAACTAACTACCCAGCAGCATGCTCACAATACAAACCCACCTCCTAGTGCATCTTGTAGATGAATCTTATAGATGAAGTAGAGAATGCTGGACCTATCCATACGCGATAGATGTTCTTCTTAGAGTGCTTCATCACTACAAGATGCAAGCCTCATACCGACGTTTAAAAAAGCGACACAAATGTTCATTAAAAAAATTAGCCCCGTCATTGCTAAATGCGTCGGTATTAGCGTCTCCATAGAGCTGTCGCTATTGGCATCACTATCAACGTCGGTATTTGTGTTGTTATTTGTGTCGCTTTTGCCAATGCTAATAGCAACGGTTTGCAACGTATATTGTGATGTCAATAAAAATGCATGTAGATAAATTTACAACGCTAATAGCGATGGTTATAGAGAAAAAATATTTTTGTGGTAGGGCAGCCCTGCCACATGTAGCACTATGTGCTATATTTACATTCTACAAATGGATTACATGTTAAGTGTAAAATGGTCATCAAAATGAACACAAAATGTACTAGAACCACAAGACTGAAACATAAAATAAATATAAGATCATTTATGAAACTTGAGGAAGTTACTATATGTATATCCTCTACATCACGTGCGTTCAAGGCCTATTTATGAATATTCTTATCTGCGAATTTTTCCTAAATAAAACATAATTCTTTTCTATTCAATCTGTAAATAACCTCTTTATATTACACCTTTTTGTATGTAAAAAATATATAAAAATGGTATTTTAAAAATTTATTATTTTGAACCCACATGATGCACACATATATTCATGAGTAACTTACCCGAGTGATGAAAACTCATGGAATCATGGCAAGATACAAAGGATGATAATAACATAGTACATAGAAGATGCCTACATAAATCACATGACCAAAAAGAAAGAGAATGTGCGCTCCACGAATCCAAGCGTGCTCATCCTAATGCAAAGGATTATCAAACAGAGTCTGTAAAAGAAAAACTACACATCAGTCCACCATACATGCCAGTGAGACCATGTCTCTCTGCATATTGAGTCTCTAGGCCAATGGGATCGCGGTTTGTAATGGAGTGCTACAAAGAAAACAAAATACAACTATTAGTAGATTGAGGGAAAGTTGATACTGTCAACATCTTTCAAAGACAAGGTGAAGCTTGGCTAAGTGCTCTTCCCTATTGGTATGAACACAAAGGTTGCCAACAAAGACTTCAAGACACTTACACAACATGTCTTTAAAGATGGTGTGCATCAATCAGGTGCATTGGTTAGACCAAATGGCATGACAATGTAAGAAAAGATGCCCCACTTATTGGTAAAAGTAGTCTTGTCTGGTCATCTAGGTAAACCTAAACTTGATTGTATCCAGTGAATCCATCAAGGAAGCTATAAGCCTCATTCATAGCCACTCTCTCAATCATGTAATCTATGTAGGGCACTGGTTAGTGATTACATCTAGTTGATGCATTGACCTTCTTATATTTGACGCATAATCAAAATTTGCCATTCTTTTTTAGTACCATGACAATGGGTGATACCGAGTCAGTATGCTCCATCTCATTAATGAATCTTGCTTTCTGCAATTTGTCCAATTCATCCTTCACATGCTAAGTATAGCAAGGATTCATGGGATAGGGCCTCTGTTTGATAGGTTTAGTGTATGGCTACATGGGAATAGTGTGAATAAGTACCTAAGGTGGTACTCCTTCGAGATCTCTGTAATTCCAAGCAAGCATGTCACGAAACTCCTTGAGTAATTGGATGAGCATCTCCTCATCTTTCTGGCTTAAGTCCTTAGCAATAAAGGTAGGTTTAGGAGAGGATTCATGGGATAGGGTCTTTGTTTGATAGATTTAGCATTTGACCGCATGGGAATAGTGTGAGTAAGTACCTAAGGAGGTACTCCTTTGAGATCTATGTAATTCTAGGCAAGCACGTCACAAAACTCCTTAAGTAATTGGATGAGCACTTCCTCATCTTCCTAGCTTAAGTCCTTAGTAATAAAGGTAGGTCTAGGTGTTTCCCCCTCCTCAGCAAGGTCAACTTCCTTTACCTTTATTGGGTCTTTAATCAATAGATTCACTAGTTGTGTCCTATGATTTCACACCAAGCATAATGACAATCCGATCCCCATTCTTGAACCTAGTAAAGCATTCAAGGAGATCTTGGGGCATATGTTGAGATCCTACATCACAGTCAGGGTTCTTCTAAGCTTTCTTAAAGATGCTTCCTTCTCAAGTGAATTGGCAAGTTTATCTTAGAGCGTGGAGCTAGGGTAGGCTGATGGATTTCACGATCTGAGTCAGTGCTAGCATTTGACTCAGAATCAGACTCCTTTGGAGTATCAAAAGGTAGGTCTTTTGAGGGCTCATTAGTGAATAGATCAGGGTTGGGAGTGGGTCAAAAGTATGGGATTCTAGTTTAGCATAATCCATGGCCTACAAGTACTCCAACCATTCTAAGTCAGATTTAACATAGACCAGGCCAACATCAATGTGCAAAGTGAGGTGTTGGAGGGTTTTTGGTCAACTATGATTTGATCAATTGTTCTTCCATCAAAATCACAGTCTACATCAGAATTTGTATCACTTTCATACTTAGTCAATTCATCTTCAAAGTCACTATCCTTCTCTTTATCCAAGACATCAATAGGGGCATCATGGAGACAAAAAGGTTATTATGATAATCAAACAAAACTTGATGTTGTTGAGTCCACTACCACAGGGACATATTAAGAGCTCTTCAAAGATCAATAGGTTAGCCTTGCCCACGTTCTTGAAGGTTGGTCTCCATGATGAGAGGATTTTACAGAGCTCAAGGTGATCAGTAGGGTGCACAGAAGCGTTTTGGCTTAGATGTTTGTGATGGGCCATCATGCACCATCAATAAAAATGGCATAGAAGGAAGATCATCAAGAATATCAAGCTTGTGTATGGGTAATTCCTTAATCCCATGTTATCTCAAATGTTCATTAGTTTCTTTGTATTCACCTTCCTTAGTGTATGGCAACTCCAAGGTAGCAAGAATATGAAGCCATTCCTGCTCATCTTCTACGCATGGAACATATTTATTCAAGGTCTTCTATGTTGGGAAACAAATGGTATCACCCTATAGCAAGCTAGAAATAGCATCCATGTTGACTAACGTAGTCTTCCAACTATCCATTTCAATATGCATAGCCTTAGTACGATTCCCCAAAATGACGAGACCATTGCCCCAATATTCAATGAATCATGCATTGCGTATCTAGGGTCATTTATTTAACTACTTTCATGACCACAAATGTGACAGAAAACTTGACACCAACAATCTTCACCAACCAATCCTTAAACACACCCAAGGGGCACACCTTAGAACCATTGGCAAAGTGGACAAGGTCAACTGGAGGATTTCCCCACGTCTTAAGCATTGCTTAATTATTGATACTAATACCAACTATGGTATCTATAATACCTCTTTGTATGGAATCACTGAAGACTTCCACATGTAGAATTTCATGTTGTCAGCAACTTCCCAAAATGTAGCAACTCCAAGAGCACCCAAGACAGGGGTAGGTGGGGAGCTAAGCAATGGATGTTGTGAATTTTTTGCAAAAGGTTGTCTCTTGGTATTTCCATCTATCCAAGTCTTGAACATTATCCAAACGCCAGGATTGTTCTTGAAGACCTTGCCGATTGGGATGGAGACACTTGTAGAGACTAAGGTAGCTAAAGACAGAGTCCACTTCCTGATACCTTAACTTCCATTGTGCACCAATCTTAGTATAGCGGGTTGTCCAAAGGTGTTAGGGCCAACAATTGAGGTAAAGGAAAGTGTGCTATCACTGCCATGTGGCTACAAATTGTCCTTGCTTCTTCAGTCCCAATTTTAGCTTGAGCCTCTTCTACCCAATTCTTTACTTTGCTAATCAACTTAAGTTGATTCTCGGGATCAAGGTATTCACCTACATTGGCTAATGTAGCCATTTCTATGTGTGGAGCAGATGTAGCTTACTCAACATTTGAAGCAATTGCAGGAACTGAAGTGACCCCATCACTCTTAAGTTTGAGAGCATCATGCTTAGTTTTCTTCTTTGCATTCTTCTTTCCAATGACAGAACCAGTAGCCAAAGATGGACCACGGATACTGACGCCACCTTGCTTAGCTTGCATGCAGGTAATGGCACTAATCGGTACAGGAATCACATGCTCATCTCTCAACATCTTGATTGTGAAGAGAGTCAAGGGCACATTGGGTACTATAGCTTTGCTAGAGCTACCTTTCCTCTTTGGGAAATCAAAACACATATGAGTTATTTTGCATCCCAAACACCTTTGGGAAGCTTCATTCTCCTTCAATTATTCTTTTTTTTTAGAGCACTGTGTGGAGATGTGGCTGCGTTGCAGCAAGCAAGAGTCTCATGAGGTTGCATCAAGGTGTGCCCTTGTTCTAGTCCTAACATCATGATTAGAATAGGCATATAGTCCATAAGCATCACGTTTCCTTCTTTGTCATAAGAGACATATGCATTGGTATAATCATAATCCTCAATAGGCTCTTCAACAAAATGGACTAGAGCATCACTAGGTGGGTGAGTTATGAGTGGACCCGGAGGCCATGGGATGCCTGATGGCTTGAGGAGCTGCAAGTTGTCGTTTGAAAGGAGCAAGAAGAGCCATCTTCTAAGATCTTGGGTATGGGAGCCCACAATTGGCATATGGTGCAGCATAGGGAAGCCCCCTAGGAGCTTGGCATGTAGCATGACCAAATCTCCCACAATTAGTGCATGCCCTACTCTATCAAGAGCATTCAAACATTACGTGGTATGCTGTATGTTTGGTTGGTATGGTCGAGTCTACCTAAATGAGTCAATGATTTTCAAGAGCTCTTATTGTTTTATTATGTCTACCATGAGATTTTGAGTGTGGGTATTTCCTATCTCAATTTTTCCTCTACTAGATTGGGAGTCAGATTCTAAGGCTCTTCCTTTCTTGTCACGAGTTTTCTCCTTAAGTAGGTCTTCAATTCAAATCGCTTCATCTAAAACTCCATTAAGATTTGTTCGATCTAGCATGGAGTTGCTAGCCATTTTCTCATAGAGCTTTTCATCATGGATACCCTTGATGAAAGCCTTCATGATGATTACTTTGGCAATTGGTTTTCCAAATACTAGGATTCTTTTGTAGAGGCCTCTCAATCGAGACACATAGTCTTGCATGCTTTCTTCATCATGTTGCTCTGTGTTCATGAGTTGGATAATTAAATTGTCCTAGCCTACCTCTACAAATCACTTAATGAAGAGAGTCTTAAGAGTTGTGAATGAAGCCTTCTCAACTGCCTTAAGGCTAGTGAACCAAAAATGACACTTCTTGCCCATGTAGAGCCCAAAAGCTTGAGCTTTCTTAGATTGCTTATAAGGTTGTTGGCCTCATGAACTTTCTCAAATCTCTCTATGAATCTGTATGGATCATCTCTAGAATGATACTTGTCAATTTTCTTATAGCCACTAGGGGAACCTTGGCTTGGCCTCATTGGGCAGATGTGTTACCCATCCTAGTTAGGGCCATATGAGCTCCTATGGTGAGCATATCCATGTGATCAAAGAGCCTATGTTGAATAAGGTTTGTTAGGGTGTTAGTGGTTAATCCGGATGTTCTTGCATTCAACAACATATTCTTGATCCCATCTAATTTAGATTTCATGTCAAAAAGTTCATGCTTTGTGTCCATTGTGTGTTCAAGGATCTTGCTAAAAGTATTGGTTCTTTGGTCTTTAAGGGTCACAAGTGTTTCCTCTAAGTCAGTAGTAGGGGAGACTCAAGCATGATCAAAGTGAGCAGCTTGCTGGTAGGTGTCCAAGGATTTTTCGACATCTTGTGGTGGAAGAGAGTCTAGAAATGTGGCTCATCCATTGTGTTAGGTTGGAGACATAAGGCTTCTCGATTGACCAAGTCAATCACTTGATCACAAAGAGCCATGAGAGGTGTGCTGTCGAGGATTGATCCTGTGATAAGAGAGGATTCAAATTGTGATATTTTTTGGGTGGGCTTGGGGCTAAGGGCTTGCTCTCAAGGGGGAGAGGGGATTACTTTGCAATTTTGCAGGTGCATACAAGGAAATGAGTGTAAGCTTGGAGCCTAAGCCATGAAGTGCTATGGAGTGTTCTAGAGTTTGAACCTTGTGACGTGAAAAGGTGTTGCTTGGTGTATTTGTCTTCATCTTTACAAAATTCTTATTGAATTCTTAAGGCCTTTAGGACGTGCCTCCCAATTATATCCTTTAAGTAGACAAGTTTGCAAGTAACTTGAAAATATTAGAAGTTCCAAGACAATGAGGTGTGTAAAATCAGGATTTCTTCCCTTCCAAATTCAATGTACACTGCAAGAATTTCCATAAAGCGACACTTTCATCACAAAGATGAAAAAATATCAAGGCCAACATAATGCAAGAGGCAAAGACAAGACTTCTAGAGGTGATTGACATGCAAAGGTAGACAAAACAAGATGTCTAGATGCACCTAGATGCAATGATTAGGAATGGAAGTTATGCAAGGGTAGACAAGTGTATGTATGGAATTGTGTGTGTTTGGAGGAGTATTGTGTGTGTGTGAGAAGGAGTATGCAAGTGAACACTAATGTGTGCAAGTGATCTAATGTATGTGAGTGAACTAGTGTATGCGAGTGATCTCTATGTATGCGAGTGAACTAGTGTATGGGAGTGAACTATTGTGTAATGTGTGCAAGTGAACGTGTGTGTGTGTGTGAACCCTAGGTGTGTGAGGGATGTAGTGTGAGGAAATGCAGTGTGAACCCTATTGTGTGGAAATGAACACTAATGTGTGCGAGTAATCTCAATGCGTGCAGGTGAACTAGGATGTGTGAGTGAAAGGGTGAAAAGAAGAGAGTAATTTAAATTTTTTTAAATAATAGTAATTAAAACTTACCTTCGCCCTACACATCAATGTGCCATCACCATGAGGTGTGAAGAGGGCCACTGCCATGCAAAGAGAGAGAGGGATAAAATGCAAAATGCTACATGCTCGATCACACCACTTGCTTCATCATGCCACCATGATCTGGGCCACCACAATGCAGAGAGAGAGAGAGAGAGGGGGGGGGGGAGAAAATGCCACCTTAAACTACAAAGAGGGGTTGCCCTAATGGCAACACACACACACACACACAAATAATGAAATATTTATACCTCTCTAATTCCTCTCATCGACTTTTTCACCCTTCATCCTCTCATCGATCTGTTTTAATTTTAATTTATTTTTTTAAAAATAAAATAAAGTTTTATTCTTCCACTTCCCTCCTCTTCTTCCTCTTACTTCCCTTCACTCTAATCTCTTCATCTTTCCTCTTACACTTCTTCTTCTCTCCTCTTCCCCTTCTTTCTCTTCTATGCTTCTTCTTCTCCTTGTTTCCTCTTTGTCTGTTCGCAGTTCTTCTTCTCCTCCACTCTATCTTTTTCTTCTTTCTTTCCTTCACCTTCTACTTCTTTTCTCTCATCTTCCTTCTACCTCGTCATCATCATCATCATCTTCTTCTTATCCTCTCTTTACCCCTCTATCCTCTTCTTCTACCTTCTTCTTCTTAATACTCTTCTTTGTACTCCCTTCACTTATTCTCTCTATACCTGCTTCTACACTTCTTTCTCTACCTCAACAAGACAAGAGCTTCATGAACAAGTACAAGGGTAAGCAATAGATTTGTTTTTCATTAAATCATGAATATGTAGTATGGAACCATTGATAAAGGCAAGCTAGAAAGAAAAATCTTCATCAAGTGACCTTGCTGCACAACATGCCTAACAAGAAGAGTTGAGTTTTGAGCTTGTGTTCAAGTTTTGAGTCTTTGTATTTTGGGGTTTCTTCTATTCTACCCTATTCCAATCTCAATCCAATGAACTAGTTCCTTTTGATTTGATCTTCCTAACCTAACCGCACATTGGGTTTTGGAATGCTAGCCACAAACACGGATGATCGATACCCCATCGATCCCATCCATATCCATGCATAAGCCTCCTATTCTGCCACATGCTAGAAGTTTGAGATCCTTAGAGGCTGTACCATCCTAGGTCCCAGCAATGAAACCAAAATGTTGGGCCAAGTGCACCAACAATTGGGACTATGGATGGACTTCTATTTTTTTAGAAGAAGCTGCAACTCACATTGGCAACAATCTCTTACCTTGTCTCTCAACACTCCACTCTAACTAATCAAGCATCCTCCCTCCAACACAAGAAAGAAATAACACAAGACTAGTTGAAGTTGTAATGAATTCACCTAACTTACCTTCTTGTGTGTGATGACTCAAAGTCTCAAAGATGGTTCCACGACTATGATCAATATGATCCAATATCGTCGCTCCTTCGCATCCACCACTAAGCACACTGAATGAGTCAAAGAGCTAGTAGAGAAGACCTTCCCTCATAGCACACCTCTCACTCTTTCTCAATCACTTTCAACACAATGGAATCAAGATGATAGAATGGAAAGATTGAATAGAAAGCTTGATTTGTCACACTGACAAAGCTTACGTAGCATGGTTGTGCCAAAAAAGGGTGCATATAGTTGAGACATCTTACCCTTATATAAACAAAAGATTAGGGTTAGGGTTAGAGTTTGCACCTATTTTGTGTTTAGGATTTCCACAACTGTGAATTAGGGTCTGCACCCTCTTTTGGGTATCCTACTCACTTAGTGGGCTCTAAACTGATCAATCCTTAGTGCGTGCTTGAACCTTAGCCTAAATAGGCCAATCCTATGCTATTCTAGTCACAAATATATGTGCACAACCCACAAAACACTTGGAGGTGTGACAAATACAACTACAAGTGATAGATACAATATGCATTGGAGTGAGCCCAACTCTGTGGTTTTTCCATAGAAACCTATGCTAGCAGTACAAGTTGCATGAGATCAAGCCCACAACTTGCAAATTTAGATTACAAATCAATAAAATTTCTATAACCTAGGATATAAGTGCTTCATGCACATTAAGTTACGTCTAATAATCTGAAGAGTAATTCCAAAAATTTGGCTTCTTCCTTGTGCTTCCTTGCATGTTGCATGCTACTTACTTTTGTGATTAACATTATCCCCCTCCTAGATGAGTACCAATCCCATGGCACTCTCTATCACAAGTGGTATGCTTTAGCTTGTATCAAATACATGGATGCTAGTAGGCACCACTATGTATTATCCTTGGAGGTGTCCTTCAGACTGTTGATGGTTTAGAAGCTTCTTATTATAAGGTAAGTTGTGGTTGGAATGGTGGTAGGCATCTTGTATTGAAGTCGATGGTATTCTTTGAGATTCTCTTGTTAGATTTTGATGGATATTATTCTCTTGCAATTACATAATCTCTCGTACAATTGTCTCTTAGGAGATAGTGCTAGTCTTATTATCATACACAGTAGATATTTTGTCAGTTTGGGAGATGGGTCAAACTTGAAGTGTTGTCTCACACTCGAGAATCCAAACTGTGCATAGGTTTTGCTAACACATATTACGTGATTATGTGTGAATACTTAGCTGGTACTTAGTTAGAAGATAGCCATTTTGGTTCCTTGTAGTGGTGTTGTTGATGAAGAGAAGAGAAAAAGCATCGTTATTGACTGAAATTGCACTTTAAGAAGGCCATGAAAATGTCATTAGTATATTGGACAAGCTATATTGTAGTTGAATGTCTTGAGAATAAGGGTCTTCAATATTTGTAGCTTCTTCTAATGAGATTGAAGAGAATAGTCTCTTCTTCCAATGTTTTTTTGCCTTGCTTCGTCAAGGGCATTGATATGGTACAAAGAAGGAAATGTGCAAGTGACCCTCGATAATAGGCCTAACTATAGGCATGGCATGTTTTCTAGATATGTCCTACCCTTGATGTGCCCTAAGTAACTCTGGGGAATGAACAAAAGGGCTATGGGATTAGGGATGGAGTTGGTGGATCAAGGTCATTGTGCATACCTAATTTGAGAATCCCTAGGTATAGTGTGTGTGCATTTTTTTATTTTTTATTTTTTTAAAAATAATACAATGTCATACAATGTGGCTTTCAGCCTTGTAAAAGAGATAGTTGACTTTTTAGGACTTATAAGGATGAGAATGATTACTCTTTGAGAAAGTAGATTTCTTCGATCTCTAAGACTTGATTTGAAGCTATGGAGAATCTATTGTCGATGAAGAGTTTGAAGTTTGAGAGATGTTTGAAATTCTTGGCTAGCTATTGCTCTTCATGCTAGAATGCTAGAGATCTTGAGGTAGCAGGTGAGATTTGAATTCAGCTTCTTGATATTATATTTCTTTTTGTCCTCCCTTGGAGTTTGTTAAAATTTATATGCATCCGTGGCTTCATTCTTTGTCTAGGAGGTCTTCCATAGCTTGCTATCTTGATGCTCCTTTGATGCTGCTTTAAGCATATTGTTCGTCATCTATTTTTCTATATGCACTTGATAAAAATTGAGAGCATATGCAATCGAGTTTAATGAGAACTTAAAATTCTAAAAGTTATTATTAATAATCACTTAGTAGTTCATGTCTTTAATAGTTGGTTGCTTCAACTTGCTCCCTCCCCCTGCACAAAAAACGTTGCAGCGCTTTTGAGCATTGCAAGGATACTATTAGTATAGTGTGCATAGAATTTTTTATATTTTTGGTTTTTTTGTCTTTGTTTTGGTTTTTATAAATTATTTTTATATAAAAGTGTAATGTATAAGTGTTTTGTATTATAGTACAAGATTACTAGACCAAGATACGAGCCATTGAATAAAAATCAAGATTATATTGAGTGCAATGCATATGTCAAGAAGTTCTGGTAATTTTGCCATTACGGTTAGATATGCTACAATGTCAAGTACCACACCTCCTTGACTTAATCTACTCATAACATGGAGCACTTCTTCTGTGAGGACTTTATCAAGTAAGCAGATGTCTAAGAGAGGCCAAGCTAGCATCACTCCTCATACAATAGCAAGTACTCAGAGGGAAGTTAAAGCTACATATGTTGAGTCAATGTTGGATTTTCATATGGCTTGTCTTTGCTCTAAAATAGTCATGAGTTAACTTTTGAGTTTAGTCCTTGAGGCTCTCATCGTATACCATACTTGCTCAGATGAGCTACCATTCTTTACTTTCTCCTCTAGTACTAATAAATCCTTGATGGTTGGGGGGCACAATGCATTACAGAATATGGGGACCAAATGACGTTCCTCAAATTTCTCCTCAATGATGAGTCTTAGGAGGTCATCTAGATTGTCACTGTAGTGCTTGCTAAGGTATTCCTACTCTTCCCAAGATAGTGGGTATGTTTAGAATTTCTCAAAATCCTCTAGTAGGATTCCAACATTAAACTGGACATAAATATGAGCAAGGAATTTGTATTTAACACTCTATTCCTAAAGGCTAGTCACTAGTCAATTTCATTATGGGCAATTTTTGTTGCGATGTCTTTTAATCTTCTTAGCCGCAAGTTAGGTTTTAAGTGAGCTAGAGGTTTTGGTTGAGTGGGCTTGACTTGAGAGCTACTGACTTACTTGGGCTTGATAGACTCCAATCTCTACACCAAAAAAGCTAAAAGCATGTGGCTCGACATCGACAAATCTTCTATGCGATCCAAAATTATATACTATATGCATGTTCATTATACTTTATTGCCACACATTTATGCATTGTAAATGCTTGGCTTGGAGCTATAAAATCCATTGCATATGTTCCTTCATTTTAAAACCTTACGAATCTTGCCTAGAATACATGCAACACATAAGGTGTGTGTCTTGGGTCTTTTGTGCGTGTGTATTCATAGCAAGAGAGGTGTGTTTGCAAGTTTCATGGTGAGGAGAAAAGCTCCAAGCATATACTTTGATGTGCGGTACCCTGCTTTAGTGCTTCTCTGTGTGGTAGGTGAGAGCCCGACAGTCATTCTTGGTTCTGTTGCTGGGACCGGGCTAGCCATGGATTCTGCAAAGTGAAGGGCAAGTGTTGAAGATATTTGAAGTGGTAGGGAGCTACATGAAAAATTGTTTCTCAAAAGTTCTATTTTACTAACAACTTTGCAAATTGAGAATCAAGATTCTTGTGGCTCAAGGGACTCGTAGATTGGGCCAAGGTGGAGCATTCTTAATCATGGATTGAAAGATCATGCATTGGAAGAAGATGATGATGGGGGGGAGATGGGGTGTGTCTCGTAGGAGTGTTTGGTGACTTGCTGAGATATGATTAATCCATGAAATTGTCCATGGAAGGCGAGTTTAGTCTAGCTGATCTATGTTGGCCATCTCCCGCTGTTGCTGACTTTCTATCTCTTGAGTCCGCAAAACGAATGACTGTCCGAGTGAGCCCGTAACTACCAAAGAAGAAGAAGAAGAAGAAGAAGAAGAAGAAGAAGAAGAAGAAGAAGAAGAAGAAGAAGAAGAAGAAGAAGAAGAAGAAGAAGAAGAAGAAGGGGAAAACGAGAAGCAGTAGCACGAGAAGAAGATGGGTTCTAGTATTCTCCAGCGTCTCATCAATAAGTTTGCCTACAGAGAAGAAGAATAAGAAGAGGCTACAACAGTGATATCTACTATCCTATCACAACACGCAGGTACTCCTTCTCTTTCCCTTTCACCAATGCAAAAAATAAGCGGCCTAATCTCACCCTTGTGCCCTGATTTTTGATAGGTTGACTTCTTTCCTTCACAATCTCATCCACAAGGTGCCCTACTCAACAAAGAAACCAAAAGAATAGAAATATGCTTTTTTTTTTCTGTAGTAGTAGCAATGACCTCTATTTTCTCTACATGACGTATCCACCACAGAGGCCCGCCAATAATGAGTAGAGAAAGATGAAGGAAAAGATAATTTAAAAGAAAAGAAAAAAAGAAAACCCCAAGGTTAATTAACCCCTTTGGCATGCTAGTCCATATGTAATACATATAAAAGAAAGCCAAAGCATTAGAATCCTATGGGTGGGAGAACATCAAATATAAATCTTAAGAGTGGGAGTGCTTCAAGGTGATCATTTGCAGGTTTTACATCTTTTTGGTGTTGAAGTGGTGGAATTTTTCTATTTTTCCCTCACGAAGATGGTGCTCGTTCCAATAACAAAGTGGCATGGTATTTCTTCCTTATCATTCATTTTTTATTGAAGTGTGAAGAAATGAGAAGAAGGATATGAAGTTTTTCTTGAAGCTTACAAGGGAAGTGTACCATGGTTTTTTGGTTCGCGGGAGCTCACCAATTTAAGTGTGGGAGGAATGATAGCCTCCAATTTCTATACCAAAAGGGATAAAAGCATGTGGCTCGACATCGAGGAGCTATAAAAGCCATTGCATATGTTTCTTTATTTTAAAACATTAGGAATCTTGCCTAGAATACATGCAACACATAAAGCCTTCAACCTTTGCTTTTGTATGGTCCAATATTTGATTTAATAAAGGTTCAAAAGGATGCAATTGGGGTTCTTGGGAAAAAGTGGTTCAAGACGTAGGAGCATGGTAGATTGTGGTGTCTCTTTAACTTTCTTCTTCCCTTTTTTCCAAACTGATCTCTTTGTCCATTCTCTATTCCCTCTCCCAATGTCTTGTCCTTACGGAACCTACCCAAGAATGTTGTTTTTAAAGAATTATATAAATTGAAGGCTACCATACCATAACTAGAAAACCAACCATGGCCTTTCCCTGGAAGGTAGCAACAAATTGTTGTTTTTTAACCTGATCCCCATACATTTGGTTAAATCCATTGGTTGTTCACCTTGTCTCAAATTGTGCCACATGGTAGTCAGGGTCCTCCTTCCTTTTGCCTAAAAATTTAGATGCTCGAACCTTTGGATTAACTAATTGATTCCGATTCATTATGATTTTCTTCTTAAGCTTCCTTTGAGGTGGTAATGCGGCACGGAAGAGAGAAGAACAGGGAGGTGTAGGTTGGGCTTGAATATGGTGTGGCAGGCAGAAGAACGGGTGGGAGCGGCCGTAGGGAGACGGCGGAGGTATGGTGTGCCGCCTGGAGGTGGCGAAGGTTGTAGTAGGGGCAAGGGGAAGTAAGAACCTTAATCCTAGTGTTTTTTATAATTGGGTAGGGGATTTCTCCTTCCTCTCACTTTTTCTTCTTCTTCTTCTTCTTCTTCGGCGGCAGCGGCAGCGGCTGCTATTGCTCCTCCTCCTCCTCCTCCTCCTCCTCCTCCTCCTCCTCCTCCTCCTCCTTCATTTACTCTTCTTTCTCCGCCTCTTCTTCTTATTCTTCTTATTCTTCTTCTTCTTCTTTCTTTTACTCTTCTTTAGACTCTCCTTTTTCTTCTTCTTCTTCTTCTTCGACTTATTATTCTTCTTTCTTTCTTTTACTCTTCATTAGACTCTCCTTTTTCTTCTTCTTCTTCTTCTTCGACTTATTCTTCTTCTTTCTTTCTTTTACTCTTCTTTAGACTCTCCCTTTTCTTCTTCTTTCTTCTTCTACTTCTTCTTCCTAGTCTTCTTTTTTTCTTTTTTTATCTTCCTTTTCTCCTTCCTTTTTCTTATTTTTCCTCTAACCTAACCCACGTGCACCAACTATGTTACCATGACAAAAAAAAATTAAGCTAAAACGGCACAACCACAATTTTCGAGGCAAGACCACCCCAATCATAATTGACCAAAATAAATGATTTTTAACAAATAAATAAGGATAACAAATATGATCATATCCTAACTAGAATAACTAGAATACATAAAATGATTTCTTTCAATGTTATCATAATCAATGTTCTCAATAATCCAACAAAAACATCAAATCTTAACTAGCAAAAGTATTTTAGGGTTGGCATCACAATGCCCTCTATTTTGCATTGTGATGAACATACAAGCAATCATCTAGTCAATGTGTCCTTGGTCTTGGCAAACAATAGAACCAAAATGTTATACTACATGAGCTCAACATATTGAGACATTGGACACACTCTTATTCATTCAAGAGCTTCAACGCATGAGAATCAATGACTACCTCTCACATAGCCTCTTGCTCACACGAATGCAAGCATTCATTGTAGTGAGTGGCATTACTTTTTTTAAATCCCATGCAGGATGTGATTTTCATGCTCCACGATCTAAGTGAGTACTCCTTCAACTCTCAACCCTCTATGATCTCCATATGCAAAAAAGAAGCATGGGCATAGCAAGAGAGAGTGCTTGGAGAGAAGATGAGAAGTCAAGGTTTACTCTCTTGGTCCCTCACTCTCACTTCCTTACTCTCTTGCTCTCAATCTCTCACTCTCACTCTCACTCACTCTCTCACAATGAAAGTAAGAAGTGAAGTGCAAAAAGTTTACACACATGTGAATAGCTTGTTCTATTCATTCTCATCTTTTTTATACATTATTTTTAGGGTTAGGGTTTTTGCATCCCTCTTGGGCATCTAGTTTATCTTTTGGGCCTCAAGATTAGTCATCTCTTATTGCATGTTTTTTCTATGGTGAGAATAAATTAGAACCTTTGCGATTTTTTCGTGGGAGCCTATACTATCATTACAAGTTGCACAATGGAATCAAGCCTAGCTTAAGAATTTACATAATAAATCAATACAATTTTTGCAACTATTTGACAATTCAAGGATGCAATTGCTTCATGCATATTAAGTTGTGGCTAATAATAAGAAGACTAATTTAAAAAATTAGGCTCCTTCCTTGTGCTTACTTGCACGTTTCACGTTGCTTACTTTTGCAGTTAATAATTGTAATACTTGATATTGGGACAAAAGTGTAAGAAGTTGGGAATAGTTAGAATGTTGATAATATGCCATGTCACACAGACATTGGTATATAAGGAGAGAAGTTGTAATTTTTCAAATCTTTTGACAAATTAATACAATTACAGTCTTTCTCTCCCTTCTTGCTCACAGCTTCTATGGCTTCCTCATCTTTCTTGTCTTTCTCTCTCTAAATCTAGTCTTTCTCTCTCCTCGTCACTCTTATTCTCTCTCTTCTTGCAGTCTTTCTCTTTCCTCTGCAGTCTTTCTCTCTCCCTGGTTCTCTCTCTGACAAGTGGTATCAGAGCTTCAGTCTTTGATCCATTATGTTCTCCCAATTTCAGTCTCATTTTCCTATTTCAAAACCAATTTCAAACAAAAATGGTACAAGACAGTGACTAGTGGAGTGCTGCAAGACATCTACAGTTGCCAAGTGACTACATCTGGAGATATCCAAGGTCAGATATGGTAGGTAAAGGCTTAAATGGCTGGACGTCACCAAATTTTATGCAAAATTGAAGGTAACTAGGGTAAAGGATGGTTAACCGGGCCTAGTTTGGGAACAAACTGTGGTTACTTTGAAAAGAGGGGTTTCTCTTTCCCCTTTCCTGGAAATTCCTGCAGGTTCCATGGAAGTTCAGCACCAAGATCTGTTCATCTCTCTCATATCTCTGATCTTCTTGACCAAAAACTACCTGGAATAGATCCTTCTCATCAAGAGCTTCAGGTTGAGCACAAGATTGCTCAAGATTAGTTCAGCATTCAAGCCAGAAGCAGCCCCGAAAATTGCGGCGCAATTTTCAGGCTGATTCCAGCCCTGCCCCTACCTCAGCTTGCTTCCTCTCAGCTCTGGCACTCTTCTTGATCCATTCCAAGCATAAATCTTCAGCCATATTGAGATTCTTAGCTACATTTAAAGATTCCTTAGCTCTTCTTGAACCCTAGGTGAACAGTCCATGGGCAGCCATGAAAGCTTCAACCCAAGCTTCCATTTCTTGACAATTTCTTGAAGATTCTTCATCCTTTTGGCCCGTGGAATCATCTCAGCAAGGATTCTTCAACAAATTGCAAGGATTGAGCACAGGATGATTAAAGATTGAGGATCAAGAGCTTTTATGGAGCAAAAATTTGGGGGAAACGGGTTTAATGCTTCAATTTCAAGCATTTGAAGCTTCAAGATTGGTCTCAACCATAAGATAAGCAAGCCTTATGGATTATTTTGCTAACATTGGACAACCAGGGGCCCTATCAAGCATTTGACAAATCATTTTCAGCCATGTCAAGGTATTTCTCTTCAATTTTTAATCTCTCTCATTAATCCAATTGTTGAGCTTAAGCCATTTGACTAAGAGATTAAAGAATTGAACATTTTCATCAAATTCTCAGCCAACCTTTGCTTGAATCTATCTATTCATGAATGCAATGCTTGCCTAATGCATATTAGCTTCAATCAGTGAATTAGAGGCCTCAATTTGAGATTTCAGCATAACACTTGAATCTTATTGACTGAATACATTGATTGGTGCCTTTGTTTACTCTAATCCAATTGATTGGCTGAATCTCTTTTGCCTAAATTGAAATATTGTAAAAGGGTAAGTACTAGCAATCAGTGAGTCACTGAATTGTAGCGGTAAGACCCTTCTCCTATCCCAAATTTTCTTATCTCAATCAATTGCATCTCATGGAAGGCTGAATGAATATTTCTGAATTGCATATCATGCTGATTGCTTAGCACACTAGCCTCTGCCATGTTGATATTCCCACCGAGGAAAAAGGTGGATGCCGGGGGAGATAGTGGGACAAAAGAGAGGCGACCCTCCCTCACTTTCGAAGATCCCGAAGGGGTGCAACCAACCGACCCGGGGGGAACTTTGCCCACCTCCCAGTGATTTGGAGCCCGTGTAGGGAGCCTGTCATGCCATTTTATCCCTCGCACAGGTACAACGAGTGGAGGATTGAAGATTGAAGACTTTCCAAGGACTCAAGTACCTACAGGACTAAAACAGGGTAAAACAGGGACTTTACAGGTCACTTACAGGGTATTTACAGGTGGATACAGGTACACCCTTCATTGCTGAAGCACAGGTGCAGGTACTACAGGGTACCAACATGTCCTATATACCCCTTTGTAAGGTTTGGTAGCCATTTGAGGTTACTCTCTTGCATTACAGGGTCAGAACAAGGCTCTTACAGGTCTAAACAGTGTGCAGGACTAGACACTTCAGACTCTGAAATCCAGCTACAGAATTTTCTGTCCTAAACTTGTTATAGCGTGCTATAGCTCATCTCAAAGAGGGCATTGTTAGCTTCGACTCACACAAAAAAGTTCTGAAATCGGAGTTTCCTAGCCAAAGTTATAGTTGTTTTACTGACAGGGGGTACTGCAGGACTGCACTAGTATGGCAGGACATAAAGGCAAAAATAAGGTCTAGGAGGATTATGTGCACCAAATCAGGGATTCCATGATGGAAAGCACACTTCAAGAGAACCCTGAAGAGCTTCAAAAACAAGGAGAAATCAGTATACTCACTGATACTTTGTGTGCCCATGAACTAAGACATAGGGAACGTCATGAGGCCATTTTGTCAACAATGGAGCAGATTATTTTATCTCATGGTCAAACGAAGTCTACAATGGAGCAGATGATTTTATCTCATGGTCAAACGAAGTCTACAGTTGATAAGTTGATGGATTCAACTACCCAAACCAAGGCTTCCATTGATAAATTAGTAGAATCTAATGCTCAACTTATGGCACAATTTTCTCAATTAATGCAGTTGCAAATGGGATAAAGAGAAGCCAATGAGAAGGCTTATTCAAACAGTGGCCCTTTAGTCCCACTTCAGCCATCCAACCAAAATGGTCATGGAGATGGAATCATTGGAAGAAGAGGCATTCCAAATAGTCAGTATGAAGTAGGAGAAGCTTCACAAAGGCATGATGACTATTTGGACAGTTTGAATGAAGCCAATACTCAAGCTTTTGGACTGTATACTCAGAATTCTAGGGGTGCTTTACCAACAGGAAGATTACATGGTAATTCTCAACCACCTATTGGAAGATTTCAGTCTCAATTTGGAGGTTCTGTACTTGGAAATCCTGATCATCCAGTTTTGGGACAGCAACCCTTTCATGATAGAGAATTCAAGGACAAAATTGTTTTTGCAAAATTCAATGGCCAATCATCTTCACCATCAGAATTAGAGGAATGGACCTCTAAGATGGAGTCCTACTTTGACATATTCCCTAAAACTGATGATATGAAGATACACTTTGCTTCCTTGCACTTAGAAGGATTTGCCCACACTTGGTGGAGGTATATCAAGAAAGAGAATGTACTTATTGAGAATTGGGAAGCTTTCAAGGCACTTATGGCTGAAGTCTTTGTTTCGCCTCTTGAAAAAGAGAAGCTAGCACGAAGATGGTATGGTTTGGAACAAAGGGGCCTAAGTGTAAGAGAATATACAAACCAATTCCTCAACTTGACCATGTATGTGGAAAGCATCAGTGATGAGGCCAAGTTACACAAGTTTATGTATGGTTTAGAACCATCCTTGTCAGTTGATGTTATGGCGCAAAATCCTACTTCACTTTTCAAGGCTATTGAGCTTGCAGAGCGCTATGGAAGAAAGTATAGGAAAGAGTCTTCATTTCAACCAAGTTATGGACAGCCAAGGACTGTTTTAAAGCAAGGACAAGTTAGTAACATTTATGGCGGCAATCATATGCCTAGTGGGAGCTTACCGATACCAACTTATCCTCCATTTAATGCTTCTAGGCTTCAAAGTAATTTCAGGATAGCAAACAATCCAAAGGTTGAATTTAAGCAGGGTGACAACAAGCCTAAGTCCACTTCAGTCAATACAAATCCCAAATCTATTCCCATGGATCTTTACAAGGAAAGAAAGGACAAAGGCTTATGCTTCAAGTGTGGAGAAAAGTATACTCCTAACCATGCTTCAAAGTGTGTATACAAAAATGCCAAGACAAAGTTTCAGAGTATGCTAGTTCTTGAGGACTTTGAAAATGACATAGATGAAGCTAATGCAGTGACAATCGATGCTAAAAATGAAGATTTCGAGGATGATGGTGGACAGGAGTACTTTTATGATCCATCCGACTCTTTTCCTTTTGATCCAGGCGGGGATGTTCCATTTGATCCTGGTGGATTTTGTGATGAGTCGCCTGCTGCCACTAATTGTTCTATCTCTATGGATGCTTGGACGGGATCTAAGAGCCCTAATACACTTCGTATGAAGGGAAGCATATGTGGAAAGCCAGTGTTCATCCTGATAGATAGTGGCAGTACTCACAGTTTTGTCAATAAGTCCATTATGTACAAGTTGAATTGTGTTCCCATAGACTTACAGCAGCCCATTAGAGTACGAGTGGCTAATGGTGAAGAGGAAATCAGCACACAGATTTTTCCACAGGTTTCTTTGCAGATGGCTGAAAATTTTGAAGTCAAACTAAACCTGATCACTTTGGAAATGGGGCCCATAGATATTGTACTTAGTTGTGATTGGTTGATGACCTTAGGCAGGATTACTATGGATTTCTCACAGTTATATATGGAGTTTTTCTCCAATGGACAGCTCATCCATTTACAGGGAATCCCTAGTAGATCTTATTTTCAGCTTATCACCATTCAACAACTCAAGAAAGAGTACAAGAAGCGCTCACAGATATTTGTTTTGCATTTGAACAAAGAAACACAGGACCAGCCCAATAATTCAGCAAACCATCCAGCCTTGACAACTCTTCTTGGGAAGTATAGAGATTTATTTCAAGTACCTACTTCACTGCCTCCTAAAAGGGCGGTGGATCACCCCATTGATTTGGAGCCCAACTCAAAGACAATCAACAAGCCACCTTACAGACTATTAAAATGTGAATGAGAGGAAGTAACCAAGCAAATCAAAGAGCTTCTTGAAATGGGATTCATTGAACCAAGTTCTTCACCTTATGCATCTCCAGTCCTGTTAGTCAAAAAGAAAGATGGATCTTTCAGAATGTGCATTGACTACAAGGATCTCAATAAGATAACATTGAAGAACATGTATCCTATACCCAAGATTGATGATTTGCTTGATGAACTTGAGGGGGCTCGATTCTTTACAAAGATTGATTTGAGATCAGGGTATCATCAGATTCGCATGAGAGAGGGTGATGAAGTCAAGACTGCTTTTAAGAATGATCGTGGGCTCTACCATTTCTTGGTGATGCCATTCGGGCTTACAAACGCTCCAGCTACCTTTCAAAGCCTGATGGATAAGATTTTGCAACCTTTCCTCTTTCAGTTTGTCTTGGTGTTCTTTGACGACATTTTGATCTATAGCAAGACTTTACAGGATCATTTGTCACATATGAGGAAGGTTTTTGATGTGTTGAGACATCATAGGCTTTTTGCTAAGGAGAAGAAGTGTTCTTTTATGCAGACTGAAGTGGAATACTTGGGACATATAGTCAGTGAAAAAGGAATACAGGCTGATCCCAAGAAGGTGCAATGCATAAGAGATTGGCCAACGCCTACTACTACTACCTCTCTTAGAGGATTTCTTAGTCTATCTTCATTCTATCGCCGATTTATAAAGCATTATGCGGCAATTGCAGCTCCTTTGATTGACAGGTTGAAGAAAGAGGCCTTCTTTTGGGATGCTCTTGCAGATAGCAGCTTCAACCAATTAAAGGAATTCCTTACTTCTGCTCCTATCCTAGTATGCCCGGATTTTTCCAAGGAGTTTACTATACAGTGTAATGCTAGTGGCCATGGCATTGGGGCTGTTTTGCTTCAGGAGCATGGAGTAATTGCATTTGAGAGCCGTGAGCTTACAGATAAGGAGATGGCCATGAATGTTTATGACCAGGAAATGTTGGCTATCCTGCATGCAATCAAGAAATGGCACCATTACTTATATGGCAGCCGATTCAGAGTACATAGTGATCATCGGATACTCAAGTATTTCCTTACTCAGTCAAGTCTCACTCCAAAGCAACGACGATGGGTAGCAACATTACAAAATTACGACTTTGACATCACTCATACAAGGGGCAAAGATAACATAGTGGCCAATTCTCTTTCTCATATATGGGCCTGCAAAGTGTCAGCCATGACAACTACATAGTGATTGGATTGAAGAACTACATGAGGCCTATCTCTTAGATGAGGAATTCAACCAAATCTTTCAGAAATTACAGCAAGGTCTTATGGAAGAAAACTCGCATTACCAGCTTAAAAATGGTCTTATTTGGTGGAAGGGCAAGATTGTTATTCCCTCTACTTCTTCTTTCAAGCGGAAAATTATGGAGGAGTTACATTATTCGCCTTTAGCTGGACACTTGGGAGTTTTCAAGACTTATGACAAGATCAGCAAGAGCTTTTATTGGAAAGTGTTGAGTGTTGAAATGACTTGTTTTTTGGCTGATTTTTGTTGTTTTTGAGAGCTGAATGGTTGATTTTAAGGGATGATTGGTTGATTAGGAAGTGGTTTGAGAGTGTTTTGGATGATATTGATTGTGTTTTGGAAGATCATGATGTTTGTTGATGGTTTTGTGATGTTCTGATAGGTTCTGATTGGTTCTGTATACCTTCTGTTTTGTTCTGTTTTGGTCTGTTTTTGTTCTGATTGTCTTCTGTAAGGAGGGATGGAGTATGGATTGATGAAGAATGAGATATTGTGAAAGCTTAGTGAATGGTTTGTGAGAGTTTTGAATGGTTTGAGAGTGAGTTATGAAGTTTTGATGATCTTCTGTAACCTTCTGTAGGTCTTCTGTAGAGCTTCTGTTCTGTACTGTTTCTGTTCTGTCTCTGTACTGTAACTGTTCTGGTACTGTTCTGTAGACTGTTCTGTAAGTGTTCTGTGGAATGTATGTGTGATTTTGGGAAAGTTTTCTAGCCTTGGAAAGAGGTGAATACAAGTGCAAAAGAGCTGAGGAAGTGGAAGAAGTAGCTGTTGAAGACTCAAGAGAAGACTAGAGTGAAGTGACAGTAATGAGCTGTGAAGAGACACTGTAGTGACTCTGGTGACCTTTCATATCAGACATACCTCTTGGGAGGGGTATCCACGACCTAAGAGTGATTATTGAGAGTAATTTTGAGAGATTGTAGTGAGGATATGATGTATTATTGATGGAGTGTGAGAGAGAGAGTCAGAGATAGCCAATTCTACTGAAACAAAGTGATTGTATATGAGAGATTGAGAGAGAAGACTATGAAGATATTGAAGATGAATACTATGTGATGTATTTCCATTCAAAGATGGTGTACTTCTTTGTTTTCTTTGTGATATTGATGGATTTTGTGAAGATATTGAAGAATATGGTTGATTCTATTAAAAACCGTGGGAGATTTACATGATGCTGCATGAAGATTTGTTGTGCCTGGTGTTCTTTTCTTCATTGTGACAATATGAAACATGATAAACAAGCTTGTTGATGTTACAAGATAGATTTTCTTGCAAGAGAATTCCCGTTTCCTTGGTGTTCCTCTCGGGGCTCCATGTTTTTGGTGCGCAGCCGGGGAAACTTGCCATCAACAAGCACCAAAAGAGGCTGAAAATGAAGGAAATGGCATTGCCAAGAAGAGAAGAATTCAATGGATGATTGTAAAGTTCCTTCTTCTACGGAAGAGTTGGAATTTCTCATAATCAAAGCCACTTTCCACAAGAAGTTCATCCCACAATGGCGGAAACACATTACCATCATGATGCATGCTCTATGTGGTGGACAGTTTCCTCTTTCTATTAAAGCAGCAGAAACTTGCATCTTGGTGGCAAACTGTTTGGGAACAAACTGAAGAACAGAAACAGAGAGAATGAACATCCATGGAAGATTTGACATTCATTGAGAAGTTTCCAGACAACATCAAGTGGGAGATTGTGAAGAAGCTTCAGGAGTCTTGGTCTGTAGAGGTTCACAGGGACAAGAAGGAAAAGAGTTGGAATTTGTTCGTGGATGCTCAACAGCAAGATACATGGGATGCTTGGTGTACTGATAATCTTCTGTTTGTTCAATTAGCAACCCACTGGAAGTTGGTAGACAGAGTGTTTTTCACAACATACACTATTGAAACCATCAGAAGCTGGCATTATTATGATGATGGCACCACTACAATGCTCAGACGTATGCATTTTGACACCTTCAGAACCGAATACCTTCCTCTGTGTAGTGGCATGAAAGCAGAATTTAGGGACGTTGAAAAGAAAGAAGTAGAAGAAATGTTGGCAAGAGAGTCCTCCAGAGACTGAAGCCTTCTGTTAACCCTCTGTGGAGCACTAATAACATAGTGGAGCCAACCCCCTGATGAATGACGCAATAAAAAGGCAAGCGTTAGAACGAGTCCAGAGGTACGTGAGAAGAGAGAAAGCAAGAATCAGAGCCGAGAGCGAGCTCGCAGCAGAAGCCGCCTTTGACGCCCTTGCGGAACTCTTTACAGAAGTCCCAATGGCACATCAAGCCCTTCCTCCTCCTGCTGGAGGTCCACTTCCAAGCCAGATCCGTCCTGGAAATATTGATGACAGACCAGCGAATGTAGTCCCATTGCCAGTTTTTAAGGGAGAGTACAATGAAGACCCCGATCTTCATGTAGCAGAGTTTATGGTAGCATGTGTGGCTAACAATGCCAGAACCCCTGAGCATTGGTTAGCAATATTCCCCGCCACTTTCAAGGGCGCGGCGTTTCAGTGGTATGAGAGACAAGCAGCAGGAACTTTTGGCACATGGGATGACCTGAAGTTGGCCTTCCTCACTAAATTCAGGCGTGAAGGCTTTGAAGAGCGGATGAGAGAGGAATTCATGAACCTAAGTCAGTCCTCTGGAGAAAGAGTAGAAGCCTATGTCTCACGAATGGAATCCATCCTGAAGAGATGGACTAACCATAATCTAGATGATGGCATTCAGAAGGGAGTGTTTCTCAGAGGATTACAACCAGAAGTCCGTAAGTTTGTGGAGCTACAAAGACCAGCCACCCTGCAAGCTGCAACAGAAGGTGCAAGACTGTACGATGAAGTGGAAGCTAGATTAGCAATGAATACAAGAAGAGGAGTCCTACCTCCTCTGGTGCCAGGAATGATGTATCCACCAAATGCAGTCCCAGGGACTGTTCCTTATCCATACCAACAGATGCCCCCGGTATCACAGTACAGTGCACCAAATCCACAGTGGCCACAATCCATGCTTCAAATGATGGTTCAACCACAACAACAATGGTCTCAACCAATTTCCTCAATGACAAATCAACAGCAACAGTGGAACCCTACCAACTGGAGTCAACAGTCAACAGTTCAAACAGGAGCCCTGAATCAGAACCAGAACAGAGACCCCTCTGTACCAGCCCAACCAGTTTATGCAGTGATTACAGAGACTCCTCAAAACCCTCCTGTCAGTACGTCTGGAGGAGAAAGCTTGAAGGATTATTTATCTAATTCAGTTGCAAACATCAAAAAGGAGTTGATGGATGTGATTACAGAGCAACTACAGACGCTGAAAGTGAACACAGCGAGCATATCCAACGTTGCAGGAGCAGGAAGAGATGTGATGCGGTCAAATACTTGGTGTGGTAAGTGTCATCAAGCAGGCCATTTAGCCACTGAATGTACACGGAAACCAACTATACCTGGAGCCTTCTGTTCCTACTGTTTGCGGAAGAATCATACAGAGGACATTTGCTCTCTGAAGGAGATGCATGATAGGAGAAGGAAGGAAGAAGACGCAAGATTCAACCTGCTGGAATCCAAAATGACCACACAAGATATTGGACCCAAGCCTAGAGAGTTTGGTCCTAATTTCGGACCCAGAAGATTTCCCTCTCAAAGTTACAGAGGAAGACAGTCTGGCGGTGGTCAGAGATCAGAAGTGGAGTGTTACAGATGCGGAGAAAAGGGACACATCTCACCAAATTGTCCAAATCCTCGAAGGTCGGTGGATTACAAGCCCTTATGCAGTCGATGCAAAGGAGAAGGCCACACTGCAAAAGACTGTCCAAGCCCAGCCCCCGTGAAAAACAGTGCTACTGATAGTCCAGCCAAGGCCCAAGAGCCTACCTCCAATTTGGTGGAATTGGAAGTTGCTGCCATCACGCGTGCAAAGCAGAAGGAACCACCTATCCAGAAAGAAAATAATCCTCCTGCCAGAACAGTGAAGTTTAATCTTCCACCAGAAGAACAGAACAGAACAGAGCCTAACAGTGTCGTACAGAGCCCTACAGAGCCACAGAGAGTTACAGAGACAGTTACAGAGACAGGACCAGAGGTCCAGGATACAGAAGAGGAGGAAGTGCCAGAAGTGGTAGAAGAAGTTTCTGTAATGCCTCTGTTGGAAGAAAGAGGGAAAATGAAAATGGGTGTTGCCCCATTTCCTAACCGGTTAGAGAAGCCAGTGGATCCTATTAAGGAATACGATCTGGTTAGAGATCTAGATACCTTTAAACCAAACCTCACATTCCGACAATTATTGATGTTGTCTCCCAGTTGCCGGAAAAGATTCAAAAGTATACTGACGAAAAGACGTGGTTTAAGGATTGCTCCCTCAACAGTGACAAAGTCCAACAAGGCTCCAGAGCCTGTAAAAGAAGTGGATGTGGCTAATGCTTTTTTAGATCCGGGTACCCCAGAGACTGGCGTATGGATAGAAGGCTGCTTCATTGCAAATGCGCTGATTGATGGTGGTTCATCAGTAAACATTATGACGGATGTGACGATGAAGGATTTAGGCTTACAAGGTGTGCAACCAACCCAATGGCTCATCAGACTGGCGGATCAGAGCAGAATCAAGCCTTTGGGCATTCTCCCATATGTGAAGACTACAGTGGCTGGAAAAGATTATTGGCTAACCTATCTGGTGGTGAAGCCAAACTCTTATGGTACATCCTATCCTCTGTTACTAGGCAGACCATGGCTTTTTGAAGCCCGAGCAAGGACGGATTGGTTCAAAGGAACCTTGACCTTGGGCAGAGGACCCAACAAAGTGGTGCTGAAACTGTATGGTTCTCAAAAAGGACATGGATCCACCTCCTTGGAATTATCTTCTGATTCCCCTAACGAGGCTACAGATGGAACATCAGCAGACGAAGATGCTGTCAAACAAATCCTTCCTACGAAAACAGTGGCACATTCCTTAACAGTGGATACAGTAAGCCGACTTCCAAAAGATGCAAAGCCATTATCAATGGGTGAATACTTCCTGCCTGAACCAGGAATGACTTCTGAAATCACTTCTGATAGTGAGATAGAAGCATGGATGTACTGCTCTCCCTGTTACATGGCCACAGCAGAAGCAGAGACAGAGGCAGGAGGGGAAACAGAGAATCTATTCTTCTGTTACAGAGCTCCTACAGAGACAGAAGCAGAGACAGAAGCAGAAGCAGAAGCATCAACAGAGACAGAAGCAGAATCAGAGACAGAGACAGAAGAGGATGAATATGATATGGACGAAGAGAATGATGAAAGTGAGCCAGAAGAGTCTATCCCCCTTGAAGAGGATACATTTGGGGAAGAAGTTCCAGAAGCATCAGAAGCCGATGAGCTTATGCTATGGGACAGAATGGCAATGGTACCATTTGGTCTGGTAAATGGATCTTCTCATATGCAAAACCATTATAAGAAATGGATTAAGAAGAGCAAGCCGTCTTTCAGCAGTGGCTCATGCCGTCCTAACCCATCCTTGCCGAAGAAAGATGATGATGATGCACCGTGCCAACAAGCACCAATTCCACAAACCCAACAAGCATCAGAGGGTCCATGTTATGTGACGTTCTTGGATGTATCATCAGAAGATGAGTCTTCAAGCCAAGACGTAATTAATCTTGAAACCAACTCCGAAACGGCGCTTATCCCATTCCAACGTCTTAAGGAGCAACCTAAGTCTCCACCAAAAGAGGAAGTTGGTTTTAGTGGGACATCAGAAGAGGATACCACTCCCTTGAAGGAGTCGGATCTGTATCCAGAAGCAGTCCGCGGGACCTTCATCCGTGAAGTAGAAGGTGAAAGGCAGTTAACCCTTGTGGATTCAGAAGGCACTGAACGCCACTTGAAGGTGGGTAGCAGTCTCCCAGAAGAGGAGTTGTCAACCTTGTACCACTTGTTGAAGGAAAATTTGGACGTGTTTGCATGGTCTTACAAAGACCTAAAGGGGATTGATCCCACAATATGTCAACATCATATTGACTTGGAGCCTGATGCCAAGCCAGTACGGCAACGACAGAGGCGAATGAACCCGAATTATTCCACATTGGTGAAAGCGGAGCTGTTGAAGCTTCTGGAGGCCGAGTTCATCTATCCAGTGGCAAACAGTGAATGGGTTTCACCCATCGTGGTTGTACCCAAGAAGAATGGCAAATTGCGAATATGTGTGGATTTCCGAAAGCTTAATTCCAAGACGAAGAAGGATCACTTTCCTATCCCTTTCACAGACCAACTGTTGGACACAGTGGCAGGACATGAACTTTATTCTCTTCTGGATGGATTCAGTGGATACAACCAAGTGCAGATCGCAGAAGAAGACCAATCCAAAA
This sequence comes from Lygodium microphyllum, assembly GCF_053477565.2. Classification (NCBI taxonomy): domain Eukaryota; kingdom Viridiplantae; phylum Streptophyta; class Polypodiopsida; order Schizaeales; family Lygodiaceae; genus Lygodium; species Lygodium microphyllum. The sequence continues at coordinate 85,478,851 of NC_141155.1, forward strand.
CAACCTTCACCACAGAATGGGGGACCTACGCTTACCGAGTGATGCCATTTGGGCTCTGCAATGCCCCTGCTACTTTCCAACGAGTCATGATGGCTGCATTTCAAAATCATCTGCATGACTTTATCGAAGTATATTTGGATGACTTCTGTGTCTACAGTTTGATCAGTGAACACTGGGGACATTTGGAACAATGCTTTGACCGATGCCGGGAGTATGGGATTTCCCTTAACCCCGACAAATGCATCTTTGGGGTCTCTTCTGGAGTTCTGTTGGGCCACATTGTCTCAGCACAAGGGATATCAACAGACCCTGCAAAGATCGAAAAGATCTCAGCTCTGCAAGCACCCACCAACCTCAAACAGTTGAGGGGATTCCTAGGCCATGTGGGTTACTACAGAAGGTTCATAGCCCATTTTGCGACAAAGGCAACTTCCTTGCATAAGCTCCTAAGGAAAGATGCAGAGTTTACTTGGACAGAAGAATGTGACAAAGCCTTCCACACTCTAAAGCAGTGTCTGATAGAGGCACCCATTCTGCAACCTCCTGATTGGACGAAAGAATTCCACGTACACACTGATGCATCAATTGAAGGCTTAGGTGCTGTCCTCTGCCAAAAGGGCTCCTCGAAGCTGGATCAACCGATCTATTATGCAAGCCGAAAAGTCACTGATAGGGAACGGAACTATACAGTGACCGAGCTAGAGTGCTTGGCAATGGTGTTTGCCCTGGAGAAGTTTCGCCATTACCTCCTATCTACCCACTTTAAATTTTATGTGGATCATGAGGCCCTGTCCTTCTTGATGAACAAAGCAGATGTGAAAGGACGAATGATGAGATGGCTCCTTTTATTCCAGGAGTTCGACTTTGAGGTGATTACCAAGCCTGGTCGTTCCCATGTCCTGGCTGATCATCTGTCGCGTATCCCACAAACTGTAGACGAGGAACGAGATGATCCAGACCTCCCTGATGCTTCCCTATTCTTGGTAGAAACTGTAACTCCCTGGTATGCAGACATTGCCAATCTGCTGGCAACCCAACAGTACCCTCCTGGTATCTCTAGTCGGGAAAGGAAGAAGCTCATGCTAGAATCATCCCCCTACACCCTGCTAGGCGGTGCACTGTACAAGAAAGGCAAAGATGAAGTGCTCAGAAGATGTGTTGCAGGAGACGAGATTGGGATTGTTTTGAAGGCTTGCCATGACGAGCCATGTGGAGGTCACTTTGCAGGAGAAGCTACAGCCAGGAAGGCTCTGCTGGCAGGATATTGGTGGCCTACCATTCACAAAGATTCCTATGATTACTGTAAAAGATGTGATGCTTGTCAAAGAATGGGGAAACCCACGAAGACAAGTGCCATGCCGCTGCAACCTATCCTTCCTTTGAAGCCGTTTGAGAAGTGGGGCATCGACTTCGTAGGTCCAATCGATCCTCCTACCAGAAGGAAACAGAACCGATACATCCTCGTATGTACGGATTATGTCACAAAGTGGTGTGAAGCTAAAGCCCTCAAGCGGGACGATGGTAACAGCGTGGCCCTGTTCATGTACGAGAATATCATCACCCGTTTTGGCAGTCCCTTAGAGCTGGTAAGTGACAGAGGCACTCATTTCCTTAACAAAGTCATGGAGGAGTTGACAGAATTGTATAAGATCCGCCATCGCAAGTCCACTCCCTATTACCCCAGAGCCAACGGCCAAGTCGAAGTCACCAATCGCATCCTTTGCTCGATTCTGACAAGGACGATTGCCGCACATCGTCGTGATTGGGATGATCGACTTACAGAGGCCCTCTGGGCGTACAGAACCTCCCATAAAGCAGCAACAGGACAGACACCTTTCCAGTTGGTGTATGGAACAGAAGCTGTTTTTCCTGTTGAACTGGAACTACCCTCTTTGAGAGTGGCGATCAAAGAGCGGTTGGGGGATGACGATTCACTGCAACGCCGTCTCCTGCACTTGGAATGTTTGGACGAAATTCGTAGGATGGCTCTACAGTGCAGGGAAGCCACGCAAGCTCGACGCAAGGCTTACCATGATAGCTTCATCAAGCACAAGGAGTTCAAAGAAGGTGATTTGGTCCTAGCCTATGATTCACGCTTTGGCAAGTTTCCTGGCAAGCTCCAACAGCGGTGGATGGGCCCCTATAAGGTACTTGCAGTCAACCCTAATGGCTCTGTCCAAGTACAGACCTTGGATGCCTCTGATGATCCCTTTTTGATCAATGGATATCGCCTGAAGAAGTACTTCCCTCCTTGGGGATCTTGACAATTACGGACACTTGATCTTTTCCCTTGTTGGCACGGCACTGTACTTCTTATGATGATACTTCTGTTAGCCGTTCTTCAATCACTCCTGATGAAGTGGACGCAACCCTCTATCTCCAAACCCCCTTCCGGCCTTGATTTCTTATTCTCTATTTTCCACCAGCGACAGTGGCGAGGTGGGTTCTGACAAATGGTAGTTCTACCATTCACTTGCTCAATTCGAAAAAACGAGAAAAAAAAAACAAAACAAAACATATCGGTCATGGGAGAAAAGGACTTAGGTCCCTGTCATGCCGACCTATTCTTCGAGAAAAGGTGGAAACACCCTCGGGAATAGGGGAAAACAGGAAAAAGAAAAAGAAAAAAAAAACAAACAAGAAAAACAAATCTGTTATGAGAGAAAAGGAAGCAATTCCCTGTCATAGCAGGCCTCGTTCCAAGAACAGGTGGTAAACACCCTTGGGCGGGAAGCTGGCTGTGGAAAAGGTGGTAACACCCAGCAGTCCAGAAAGTGGTTTCATTGATTGATATCCCTCGGATCCAATCCCGAAGCTGCCTCCCTTGGTACGCTATATCTTGGGTCTTTCTGCAAAGTGTCTAACTGTCCTCTAGCAGACGACATGTTCCTGTCCAACACAATGTTCGATTTGATGGCTACCTCCCTGGGTACGCCTCTTCAACAACTGATGACGCGATCTTCATCGACAACCCCTTGAGTGATGTGAGCTTTCATCCTGACCGGATGGGGAAGTGAGTATGGCTACCCTCTGTATCTATCAACAGAGAGTGAGACAGAGGGTGGGGAGAGAGACCAGTCTTTTCCCTTCAAATCGAATGAGAGGTGAGAAGTGTGAATGAAGTGTTGCACCCACGGGATGGGCCTCTCAAAGCACAAAGCACGATTTGTTTCTGTGCACTGCACCATAAGGCTCCCTGGCCTTCCTTCTCGCACCGTATGCCGACACAGGGCGGGATGCACTGTTGCACCATCAAATGCGCACAAGGCATACACTTTTGCACAAGTGACTGTGAGGATTACATCAATGGGTTTCAGGAAAAGGCTGCCCTCCTGTAACTATCAATAGAGAGTGAGACAGAGGGTGGGTTGAGTGTGACTGGAGTTTCTTCAATCAATTACCGAGAGGTGAGATTGAGGGACGTTACGACATTTGGAGTCAGGTATGTTCCCGTTTCCCTATGCACCCACGGGATGGGTCTTTACCATCAACACAAAACACATCACCCTGTTCTGTGCAATGCACCATAAGGCTCCCTTGCCTTCCTCCTTGCACCTATGCCAGACGGGTTAGACGCACTAATGCACCATCAACCGTGCACCCTGGCATACTCCTTCTGCACCATTCCCCCTTTTTTTTCGATTCCTAAACCGGGTATGAGATATGGGTTTTAATCATTCTTCCACGAGTGATATTAGTCATGGGGCGAGTGACTGTTCTTTCATCTCGTTTGAGTGATTGTGAGTTGAGTGCAATATCCCTCATCATCAACGAATTTCCTGCGATTCCTTCCATCAGCTACCTCCCTGGGTGCTGCCGCGTGGTCCCTGCCATGACGAACGTGTGCCAAGACGATGCCTTGGTCCCTCTAGCGCCGACAACAACACTGGACGTGCCGTTGACACTCAACCTTGATTCTTGACGAAATGGGCCAAGTTCTTCTAACCCTACAACTTCTGTTTCTTAGTGCTGGTCATGTTTTAAGTGTGGGGAAGTTAGTGGATGGTCTGTGGCATGGTCCTAGGTCCCTAATGCTCGGTTAACCCTATCCGTTAAGGTCTTAAGTGTGGGGACGCGTCCCTGCGCGTCTACATTGCATACCCTTCTGCATATGCCTTATCTTGCTCATGCATGTATACCATGACTTGCTTTTACCCTCCTGGGGTCCCTTCCCACCCACCCGGTTATGTTCCACCCACCCTTGGGACTGTTCCTTTGCAGTTTTCCTTCATTCCTTGATTTTGCGGTCCTGTCCTGTGAATGCATCCTACGTTCACTTCAATCCAAATCCAACCTTATAGCCCTGTTCCTCCCATTGAACGGTCCATTTTTCCTTTTTACCTACCCCTGTTTCGGTGCACGGTTTTTGAGTTATTAATTTTTGACGCATTTTCCGCAATTTAGCCGGTTTTCCATGTGAACGCGCTTTTCTTGCTTCGAAACCATGATCTGACATCATAGCCCTGACCACAGCTTTTCCCCTGACATTTTTCCTTTTTATTCCGCATCCTTCCGATACATGGTTTGTCCGTTATTAATTTTCCGGGTTTTTAAGCCTTTCTCGTGCGTATTTTTGACATTTTTCCATGTGAACCTGCCCTATTTGCATCGGAATTCCAATTTGATTGGACAGCCATGTCCCCTGTGCCTTCCCCTACCTTTTTCCTTTTTCCTCCACCCTTTTTCGACTTCTGGATTTTTACTTATTAATTTTAAATGACTTTTCGGGAGTCTTTTTGGAGTTTTTCACATGTGAACCCCTCCTATTCCCGCCGGAACTGCGTTTTAATGTAATAACCCTGTGCCACCCCTTCCTGCGGACATTTTTTCTTCTTACTGCATGTCATTCCGGTAAACGGTTCGTCCGATATTAATTTCCAAACCCATTTTTGGGTTTATTTTTTGGGTTTTTCCCATGTGAACGCGTCTTATCTTAGTCGGAATTCTGTTTTTACAGGATAGGATTGTCGGGCACACCTTTTTGCCCAGTTTTCCTTTTTTCCGCACCTCATTCCGATGCACGGATCTTTCGATATTAATTTTTAAATTGCGTTTTTGGTTCGTTTTTTGGGTTTTTTGCACGTGAACGCCCTTTACCCCTCCCGGAACCCCCGTCCCATATTTTTCTTGTTTCCCCCCTGTCGTCCTGCCCACTTTTCGTTTTTATGGTATTTCGTTTTGACATCCGGATTGGGAGTTATTAATTTTTCTTTATTTTTACGTTTTTTCTCGCGCCCGTTTTGGGCGTAAACGCGCCTTTTTTTCGATTTAACGCGTCTCCACGCGCCCCAGTCGTGTCCGCGTAACCCGTACCGTCTTCCCGGTGCCATTCCAATCCCGTCACGGCAAATTTTTTTACCCCGCCCCGCGCACGTGCGCGGGACGGGGATACGCCCCCTTTTAGACCCCGCCCATCCACCCTTCCCCCCGCCCATTGCCCCTGCCCACCACCCACTGCCCACCCCCTGTCCCCCACCCTTCCCCCCCACTTGCCCACCCCGTGGCCCCCCCCCACCCTTCCCCCCCAACTGCCCGTCCCTTCCCCCCAACCGTCTTCCCCCACTCTCTCTCTCTCTTTTTCTTTCTACCCTCTCTCTCTCTCTCTCTGCGTAATTTCTTCTCTCTCTCTCTTCCATTCCTGCTTCTTCTCTCTCCTCCTTCTCCCTCCCTGCCCGCCATTGCTCCTCCCTTCCCTCTTCCTTCTTCTTCCTCCCTTCCCTCTTCCTCCTTCTTCCTCCTCCCTCTTTTCCCTCCCTCCCTTCCTTCTCCTCTCTGCGCCTTCTCCATCTTCCTTCCCCCCTTCTTTCTCCTACCTCCTCCCTCTGGCCGTCTTCACCCTCCTCCCTCGCGCCGACAACGCCCTACCTCCTCCCTCTGGCCGTCGTGCCGTGCCCCACGCCGCCTGTGTGCCGCCATCAGCCGTCAGACGCCCGCGCCCTGTCCCAGCCGCCGCAGCGCCGCCGTTGTCGCCCGTCGCCGCCCTCAGTCCGCCGCAGCGCCGTCGCCCACTTCCACTTCCACCTCCCTTCCACCTCCCCTCCACCTCCAACCTCCACCTCCTCCTCAGGTAACTAACTAACCTAGTTAAACATTAACTTAACTAACCTAGTTAAACACTGACCTAACTGACTTAGGTAGACCTAACCTAACTGACTTAGGTAGACCTAACCTAACTGACTTAGGTAGCCCTAACTTAACTAACCTAGGTTGACTTACCAGACTAACCTAGGTAGATTTACCTGACTAACATGACTAACCTGACTTATGACTAATAGGACTAATATGACTTATGTGACTTAAGTGATTAATGTGACTTAATTAATCACAATATTCATTTTTTCATAAAAAAATTTCAAAAAAATTTCTAAAAATTCCTTCTGTCTTTTGTTAATTTTTGGACCTTTGTCTGCTAGGAATTGCCTTTCCTATAATTTTAGAAAACTCCATCTTTCCTAAAATTACCCATAAATTGTCAAAAAAAATAGGAAAAATCATTTAAACAATTGTAAAAAATTCTAACAAATTCTAAAAACATTCTAAACAATTTCCCTCACCTCCCTTACTCATTTTCCATTTATTCAAACATAACAAAATTACAACTCAAACTAAAATAAAATAAATAAAAATAAAAAACCCAACATCAATCAATTTAACACATCTGCTAAGGTGTTCATTGTTGTTTCATCAGTGCTTTTTGCTTTTCCTTTCCTGGGACTCTTCCGTGCGCATTCCTGCATTTCATACACACCCTGCCAGGTATTTATTTTCTGTTATTTATTTATTTATTTTCCCCCTTAATCACAATTAATTGTTAAAATAAACCCTTTTAATCCACCCACCGTTTCCACGCGCATTCGCGCTAAATACACATTTTTTTTTTAAATTAAAATCAACCAGCCGTTCACTTAGCACGCGCTACGTGCGCTACAGAGGCACTCTAAATTTTTAATTAACATCAACCAGCCGTCACATGAGCACGCGCTGGCAAAAAAGCGCTCCACATCACCTTAAGTTATAATCAATGAATTGCATTTAGAGACCCAGTCGGGAATCGAAGTCCGGGAATCGCATAAAAGCACCGGTTTAACCTAATAATTGGTAATTAAATTTGTAATAAGGAACCGCCGTTTTCTTATTAAGGTTTATCACCTAATAAAAATTCACCCATTTTTAATAATTGATTAAAATCAACCCTTCATTCAATTAAATCCCCCCTCACTGCACTTAATTCCCTTTTTAATGAAACGTTTCGTGGGATGGGTATACGCAGTTCTTCGTGTTGTTTTCCATGGTCCAGTCTTGGTTCTATCATAGATGTCGTATTGATATGTGTTGGATATGGTATGGTTTTGGTTTCATGTCTTTGTTACGGTTACGGGTCCGGTATGTAGTTTTTTTTCTTTTATTGCCTGATACGGGGTTCAGGGTGTTTGTTTGATGCATCGCATGAAGCTTTCGGTCGCATTTGTCTCAAGGTCATGTCAAATTTTTTCTAGAATGTGGTTTGCTTGGGGTTAGTAGGTCGGGTCACGTTTTGATTGGTAATTCTCTTATCCTTGGTTTTTGTCTGTTGCTTTGCAGGCATTCTCCTTGATTGTCTGTGTTTGTGGTGTGTGTGTAACCATCTGAATGGCGCCTTCTCATGCTCCTCCCCCTATCCAGTACGTCCCACTAGTTAGTAGGGATTACTCGTCCCTACTTACTTTTGAGCCCCTCACGAAGGCAGGACTTGCTGCTTTTGTGGCCACTCCTTTTCCATTACTTCCAGAGGATCCGTCCGTCTGTGATGAGTTCCTGGCCTCTTACAGCAAGAAGACAGGAGTAGTCCAAGGCATGTCTATGACGTTGACATCTCGCGGCTTAGGGAAGGCTCTGTCCTTACCCTCCAAAGGAGAACCTTTTGTGACCACTCGTCAGCTCTTCTCTAATGAAGAGATTCTCAAACTGTTGCAGAAGCAGACACGGGAGGTCCTTGATGTTAAGAAAGTGATAAACTCTTCAGGAGTTTCGTTTTCTATGATTACTGATCCCGTCTGGAAGACGCTGTGCCAGTTCCTTCAGGACAGGTTCATGCCTGCCAAAACGCCATCACACTATTTGTCCAAAGAGCTTTTCACAGCTTCCAGGATGGTGCTAAAAGGAGTTGCCATTGATTGGAGCACATACCTCCTTACTAAGATGGATCAGCATTTTGTTAAAGTCACGAGGGGTAATGTTACCAATGTTACCTATGGATCCTATTTGTCTGCCTTCTTGACCTATTCAGGTTTACAGAAGACTGTGCCTCTACCTCCAGCATCAGATCCAGTACCTCCTCCTCCACCTTCAGAAGAGTCCGCACCTATTGACATTGAGGATGATGATTCTCCGCCTCCCCTGGTCATACAGCGCAAACGCTTGAAGAGGGTAGCGGACAAAGCCCCTGCTGTACTTCCCTCAGTGCCTATCCCTGCTACTTCTGGCAGTGACCTCCCTGGGTTTCTCACTTGCAATAACCTATTCCGGGCACATAGAGAAGGATCCTTGGAGCTCTCAGTTCCTTCCCTGAACAGTCTCGTCTCAGGAGATGCCATTCCTTTCCTCTGCAAGGATATTCAAAGTTCCATTGAGTTGTCCGTGACAGCCTGTGTTCAACAGCTGTACGCATCTTTCTATGAGGAGCTCATGCAGTCCAAAGACCAGTTGGATAAGGCAACCTCTGAATTAGCTTCTACTAAGGATACCCTTGCAGATCTATTTAAGCAAATGGAACAGCAAACCCAACTGGTTGCCACTCAAAGCGAGGAGATTTCTTCATTGAAAACCCAGTTATTCGAGGCTCAGTCACAGGTTACTAGCCTTTCAGTAGAGAAGGAGAGGATGTCCAGTGAAGCGAAAGAATTCCAAGTTCAATTAGATGACAAGCTTTCAGCTTTACAGAGGGCTAATGACACAGTGGCCAACCAAGCCTCCCAAATCCAACAGTTGCAGGATCAGCTTGCAAAGTCCCGCTCTGTTCCTCCAAGCCCTCCTGTTCCATTAATTCCTTATCTTTCACAGCAGGACTTAGCTGCCTTACAGAGACAGGCTACTTTGTGCCCTTTATTCCAAGACAAAGTGGAAAGATTGCAGTCCAGAATGGACTTGTTGTGGTCTACCTTTGAGCAATTTCAGGACTATGTCTTACCAGACCATTCTTTCTTTGTCCACTACCACTTACAGAAGCTGGTCTTCTATATGAAGCTTTCCACGATGGATTTACCTTTTCCAGAGGATGGCTGGAGTGGGGCTTGGTCTGCTGAGTTGTTGACAGAGGTAGTCAGAATGCTCTTTGAAGATTCTGTCACGCCAGACACCATGCTGCTGTCATACATGTATCTCCGAGGAGATTTGTTAATTCCAGATGAAGTAGATATGGCATGGTATGTGGGGGATGTGGTCTTACAGGCTGTTCTCTATGTCAATCATTTGGAGTTGCGCATAGCTGATATGTTTCAAAGTTATTCCTCCAAAGTGGCTGATTGTCAGGATAATTTGTGGCATCCTATGATTGAGTCAGTGGTCCTAAATCAAAGACAAAACACAGCTCCTACCTTTGTACAGAGTACTAACCAACTGAGGATGGATCTCTTAACTTATCTTTCTAAACATAATCCATTTGATGCTACTTTCTTTGATGCCTATCAGAGACGATCTCTTTTGGGACCTTCTGTTCCTACTCTCCTTTATTACCAACAATTGGCTCACCGCTATGCTATATATTTTTCCCTTTGTCAAACAAATTCCACAGTAATTTTACCACTTCTTTTCCAACCTTCCAATTTCCCTCAAATTCCTATTTTCACTTATTGTTCCTTTATTGAGGATAGGGTATTTTCCCCTTCTCCACCCTGTCCTTCACCCCTCATAAATGTACCCTCCACATTTCCTATTTATCAATTAACACCGTTCCTTAGTGATTCCTTACAAATTTCTGCCACTCCTTCTTTAACCTTTTCTTCCTTTTATGATTTTTCTTATCCTTCCCTACATCCACTTTCCCTTATTCCATTACCCTCTCCTAACACTTCCATATCTCAACCACCTCAGTTGGTTAGTGACTGTGCTGGTTTTGATAATCAGATTTCCAGAAGAAGGGGATGGAGTTCGGATGATTGCCTTACGGGACCGCAGATTAATTGGCCAGTAATTCCAGGGGAATGGACAGTTTCAAGTCAAGCTTATCAAAACTATGTTCATTTTGCCCAACAATATTCACAGTCTGCAGATCCCTCAGTGCGATTAACTGCTCACTTTGCTTGGTACCTGGCGTATATGCATAGGCACTCCCATACTGATTCAAAGCCTATCCCAAAGTTGTGCATGAATGTCAATGTTAGCATTGATTCCCAACAGCTGGAGATACTGTATTTTCATGCCCTCTGTTTGCCTAGCAGATACCTAGTCCTGTTGGAAAGGATGTGTTGTCTCCAATTTTTTCAAAATCCTCCTAAAAACTTTGTAGATGAATCCTTATCTATGGATCGATTCAGACAACATCAATCTTTTAAGAGGGATCATCTTCATTGATACCTTTCCAATGTATGGTGCAAGCTTTTTAATGCCAAACTCTTCTTTTTGAAGAAGTCATTCAGATGGTTGTGTTGTGTATTAGTGTTTGTGTTGTGAGTTCATGTATGTCAAACGAACGTGGTGGATTTTGTGTACGAGCTATGTTTTGGAGATTTGTAGAGATGGGGTCGTGGTTGGAGAGTTGAAGCTGATGCAGAAGAAGAAGAAGCAAACTCTTATATCCTTTACAAATTTGTGATTTTTAGTTTGATAAGAGGTGTTAATGTATAAAAGAGTTTTCTTTTCTTTGTACTTTTATATCAGAAACAGGTTATAAGTTGGGGTCGTGGTGGATGGATTCTTTGTATGAAGATATTGAAGATCAAAGTGAAGCTTTGAAATGAACTTGTATTACCTTTTTCTTGGGTCGCGAGGACGCTTCCTTATTAAGTGTGGGGATATGTTGAGTGTTGAAATGACTTGTTTTTTGGCTGATTTTTGTTGTTTTTGAGAGCTGAATGGTTGATTTTAAGGGATGATTGGTTGATTAGGAAGTGGTTTGAGAGTGTTTTGGATGATATTGATTGTGTTTTGGAAGATCATGATGTTTGTTGATGGTTTTGTGATGTTCTGATAGGTTCTGATTGGTTCTGTATACCTTCTGTTTTGTTCTGTTTTGGTCTGTTTTTGTTCTGATTGTCTTCTGTAAGGAGGGATGGAGTATGGATTGATGAAGAATGAGATATTGTGAAAGCTTAGTGAATGGTTTGTGAGAGTTTTGAATGGTTTGAGAGTGAGTTATGAAGTTTTGATGATCTTCTGTAACCTTCTGTAGGTCTTCTGTAGAGCTTCTGTTCTGTACTGTTTCTGTTCTGTCTCTGTACTGTAACTGTTCTGGTACTGTTCTGTAGACTGTTCTGTAAGTGTTCTGTGGAATGTATGTGTGATTTTGGGAAAGTTTTCTAGCCTTGGAAAGAGGTGAATACAAGTGCAAAAGAGCTGAGGAAGTGGAAGAAGTAGCTGTTGAAGACTCAAGAGAAGACTAGAGTGAAGTGACAGTAATGAGCTGTGAAGAGACACTGTAGTGACTCTGGTGACCTTTCATATCAGACATACCTCTTGGGAGGGGTATCCACGACCTAAGAGTGATTATTGAGAGTAATTTTGAGAGATTGTAGTGAGGATATGATGTATTATTGATGGAGTGTGAGAGAGAGAGTCAGAGATAGCCAATTCTACTGAAACAAAGTGATTGTATATGAGAGATTGAGAGAGAAGACTATGAAGATATTGAAGATGAATACTATGTGATGTATTTCCATTCAAAGATGGTGTACTTCTTTGTTTTCTTTGTGATATTGATGGATTTTGTGAAGATATTGAAGAATATGGTTGATTCTATTAAAAACCGTGGGAGATTTACATGATGCTGCATGAAGATTTGTTGTGCCTGGTGTTCTTTTCTTCATTGTGACAATATGAAACATGATAAACAAGCTTGTTGATGTTACAAGATAGATTTTCTTGCAAGAGAATTCCCGTTTCCTTGGTGTTCCTCTCGGGGCTCCAGAAAGGACTGTGGAAAGATGTCAAGGACTTCGTTATGAAGTGTATGCCTTGTCAGCAAAATAAGGATAGCACCCATAAGCCAGGAGGTTTGTTGCAGCCATTACCTATTCTTACGGGTAAATGGACTCATATTACTATGGACTTTATCACTAGCTTACCTACTACCAAGAAGGGGTGGAATAGTATTTATGTGGTGGTTGACAGACTCACCAAAGCAGCTCATTTTATCCCAACAAAAATTCAGTTTACTACTTCTCAAGTGGCCAACTAGTTTATGGAGCATATTTTCAGATTACATGGATTACCGCATGTGATTGTCCATGATAGGGACTCAAAGTTTATGAGTAACTTCTGGCAAGCGGTATTTACATCTATGGGCACTAAGTTGGCTCCATCTACGGCTTATCATCCCCAAACTGATGGACAGACAGAGAGAGTTAATAAATGGTTGGAGACTTATCTTCGCCATTTTTGCTATGATGTCCAAACCTCATGGGATTCTTGGTTGCACTTGGCTGAGTTTGCTTACAATAATTCCACTCATGCGAGCATAGGAGTTTCTCCCTTTGAGGCTTTGTATGGTTATAAGGTGCCCTTACCCACAGTCATCTTTAATGAAAAGATCAATCCTCATGGAAAGGAAGAGTTGGAAAGAATGCAGACCCTTCTTCCGCAATGCAAGGTGAATCTAAGGAAGCCTCAAGATCAGATGAAGATGTATGCTGATGAGAAGAGGAGGCCTTTAGAGTTTCAAGAAGGAGAGTTGGTTTTGTTGAAGGTGCCCAAATCCAAGTACTCTACATTGAAAGATGGATCCAGTAATAAGCTTGCCCACAAATTTTATGGCCCTTACAGGATCCTTAAGCAGATTGGAGATTTGGCATACAAACTAGAGCTTCCCTCTTCTACAAAGATTCATAACGTCTTCCATGTTAGTCAGCTCAAGCCCTATTATGGTGATCCAGTGGATATAGTTGATGAGCTGCCACCTATTGATAAAGATGGTCTTGTTCAGTACATCCCAAAGGCTGTTATAGGTCAGCATGAAAAGAAGCTTCGATCACATTCTATTGTGGAATATTTGATTAAATGGAGAGGTTTACCCTCTGAAGAGGCTTCTTGGAGACCTGATTCAATATTGGATGAGTATCCATACTTGAGGGATACATTGGTGGCTGAAGCCTATTGCTTATGGAGCTAGTATTGATGCAGACTGGTTCAGGACAGCACACTATTTTAGAACAGTTTTTATCGTACCTAATTTTCAGAATTAAGCTATCTACATGGGCTTAAAGTACTCTTCAAGAGCTTCGTTTTGATATGTGGTACATCTTATTTGGACACTTCTATCAAAAGTTACGGCAGATTTGGTCCAGCAGGGACTGTTTATTCAGCAAGCTGTCTACTTTCTTCTGGAACTATTTGTTGAAGACTTTATGGCTCCATTTGCTTCTGAAGTACTTCAAGTCATGTATATAGTTGGGTCTTCTTTCCGTCCTTCAAATTCAGCCCTTGTAATGGTCATTCTTCATTCATTTTCCATTTGTAAAGCTGTAAAACAGAGTAGTACTCTGTTCTATCCATCTCTTCTCTAGCTCTTTCTAGGTTTGTTTTTTAGGACAAAAACTTTTGGGAAGGGATGGATTGTAAGAAGTTGGGAATAGTTAGAATGTTGATAATATGCCATGTCACACAAACATTGGTATATAAGGAGAGAAGTTGTAATTTTTCAAATCTTTTGACAAATTAATACAATTACAGTCTTTCTCTCCCTTCTTGCTCACAGCTTCTATGGCTTCCTCATCTTTCTTATCTTTCTCTCTCTAAATCTAGTCTTTCTCTCTCCTCGTCACTCTTATTCTCTCTCTTCCTGCAGTCTTTCTCTTTCCTCTACAGTCTTTCTCTCTCCCTGGTTCTCTCTCTGACAAAAAGACCTAGTAGAGATTTGATCTCTCAGTAAATTTTCTGTCATAAAGAAATTGCATGAAGCTATTAAAATTATGATGTATCATGGGAGGAGGGGTGTAGGAGGCAAGTGCAAGAGTGCTTGGGAGAGGAGAAGTGGTTGTAGAGTTAGAAAATGAAAATAAGGCCAAGTGAATGGTTTTTATAGGCCATTGACTTACAATTTTAATTTTTAAAAATTTTATTAAACTTTTTAAATAAAGTATAAAAAATTTTTTAAAAAATCACAAAATAATCCAAAATATATCATTTTAGAGAATCCAAAATATGTAAAAAAAATATTTAATAAAATATCTTAATTTATTAATCATAATTTTTTAATATATTATTTTTTACATATATTTTGACTTGTTGTGCAAAGAAGTCGATAGTATACAATTCTTCATCATTATTTTACTCATATAAAAGAAAAAAGTAAATATATTTTATAATATTGTATCTCAAACAAAACAAAACAATTTCAATATCAAGAAAGCTCATCTTTCCATCACTAATACAAAAAGTAAAGCCCTCTATAATGAATACTTCTCATCAAGATAAGATGCTCCTTTAGATTTACGAGACTCCAACAAAAACTCAATGTGACTGACTCAATCATTGCACTTGGCATATGAATTTGAATATCAAATGCTTATTCGATGTCTTCAATGGACTCCAAGGGAATGTATTGCAAGTCTACTTTCTTCACCCAACATTGATAATAGAAGTGCATATACAATGGTAAGCATGCAATCAAGTCACAAAAGATAACATTAGAGACCACCACTCTACACAAAAATATGTCACCTTTGTGCATCCCATCCACCTCATTCTATCCTTTTTTAAAATTGGAGTTAAGAAAGTTCTTAGTTATGTCCTTCTCTCTGGTTTATCTTTGCTACTATGTTTTCAATACAACATAATGTTTTTTCTAATCCTTGTTGTTTTGTTGCAAATATCATTTTTAATGAGTTTGTATAAGTGTTCATCTCTCTCTTTCTCTCTCTATGTTTTTCACTTTTCTATTTTTTTCAGTATATCTTATATAAATACTAACTCTTGTTATTGCCTTTTTACATATATTAATTTGGGCAAGATTGGATAGGTGCTTATTGCTTTTTCTCTCCACTCACACATACTCTCTTTCCTTCTCTCTGCGTTTCTCTTTTCTACTCTCTTTACGGTAGGGTTTGATGCTAGTTCTAAATTTCAAATCAATTGTTGCTACAACACTTTAACATAAGGTAAAGCAAATATTTTGTATCTCTAGGTTTTGATCAACAAAATGATTCAATCTTATCTTCAACAAATCAACTTATAGGTAAATTTGCCTAAAAATTTTTACTTTTATTCATACAACTATTTGGATATTTTTTATTAAAGGGGTTCATCAATTGAACAATTTAAACATAGTTTTCTTATGTTTATGATTTCAATAGATTTTGATTATCATAACTTTGAAATCTATTGTTATTAATGCAATCAATAGAGTAGTATAGATATTCTATCTTATAGGTGAATTTTCTCTTTTATATTGTAAGACCTCATGAATAATTAGTTATTTTTATTATTATTTGAAGTGTTATGTTTCTATGATACGTAAGTATTGTGCATGGTTTAGATGAAGTACAAAACTCTTGATAAACTATTTTTTTGTGGTGAGTAATTCCTTTGTATTGGACAATATGGATCTTCTGGAAGTCAAGGCTAAAAAATCCTTCAACTTTTTGGTTCTTTATGATTCATGAAACTCTTGTATCATATCATCCATATAAGGCATAATGTGTTGAGTCATAGAATATCTTAGGTATCAATCCAATATGTCTATTCAAATTTGCATGCCATGTGACTGCTATCCTTGTATCAAACAATTGCTCTTTCATACTTATATTTTTATGCAATATGCTAAGTTACATTAGACTCCTATTCATTATAATGCAATTTCTTTGTGCAAAATTCTATGAGTATTCTTGTACTGTTCTTTTCATTCTATTTCATGTAAATTGTATGATTAAGTGATGCCTTGAAATAGAAACCTTATTTTCTATCGATATGCATATCTATATCCATTTTGATATCAATGCTTGTGTGTGTTTACAAAAGTGTAAACATCTCTTAATGCCATGTTGATTTCTATGATATATTAGTGATTACTGGTTGGACCTAAGATGCTTAGTGTTCAGAAGTCAACACATATTTCTTTACATCTATTGTCTAGGTTATAATGCCTAAGAGAAGAGCAAACATTCTCTCAATAGGTAAGATGAAGATGCGAATTGGATCACGAATATGTATCATTACTTATCTTGGGTACATATGCATCCAAGTATAAAGGGAGCTTACATGATAAAATCATCTATAATTTCAGATATATCAAAGCACTAGAAGGGTAAAATATTAGCTCTTAGACAAAGGAAGGTTAATTCTCACCTTGTAACAAAGATGTTGGTATAACATGTATTCATGAAAAAGTAAATACATATTGCACCCACTACAACCATTCAATGAAACATTGCAAATAGTAAGTCTTTGCAACACATTGAGAATGAGAAATTTTATGACATCTATATAACTAATTTTCTTGTCTTTATAGAAGTATACTCTTTGGATTGCTATGAGTGGAAAAATATTGAGACTTTCATAGATTGTTTTGAGTATTATCACCTTAAATATTGATAGGTAGCTCTTTGAGGGGTATACAACCAAGCAGATTATAGAGAACCTTGAATTTTTCTATGATTCCAAATACATATTGTCCAAGGGGGGTCAATAATATAGAACCCTTAAGTCTACACATATACTAAATCTCAATAGCATTGAATGGACATTGTGTAGTAGTGATATTTTGCACATGTATAGCAAAAAAAAATTTGCAAACACATTGAACTCTATGAAAGAATGTACACCTAAGTTGGTTCATATCAAGTGCGATTTTAGCATATATATTTGAGGAATGTGAGGGTTTAAGTGCATTGAAGGATTATGTAACAAGGATTCTAAGCAAAACTTAGATGTCAAAAAGTACTCATAGTCCTAACATAGTAGAGTATCGAGTCACAATAAGGGATATGGCTTTCTGGTAAAATTTTACTTTCTTGGTTGACTATTTTCTTACTTTGACATAGATCAACAAACTTTCCTTTCCAATTGTAGGTACCTTGTCACATGACAAACTTTATACCTAGTGTTCAAATATCGTAGATGGAGGATGCTCAAGGGTAAATGGTCATGCCTTGATCAAGACACGCATAAAAGTATAGTTGTGGATTCTACTATCATTTGTGAGGGTCAGAGCCATAAGTGTTACAGATGGAGGATGATTAGTCCTTGAGTATAATGCACCAAGAAATCACAATGTTAATGGAGAATCCACTTGCAAGATTTTATTTTAAATTAGATGGTAGGAAGATTCAAAGCTTAGCTAAGGATACTATTTCGTGTGTAAAGTGTGTGTTTCCACATATTTTACAAATTGTAGAGTCTCTTTAAAATTTCAACTACACAACTTGTAATATCCAACACTTATAACTTTCAATGTTTTTTGCTAATGAAATATGATCGATTTGCAAAATCATACACTTGCAATATTTTACATTATTATTATTATTTACTTGTCATGTGTTTATATAGTTATATTCAAAACTATTCGAACATGTGTATGTGTATATGTACTTTAGTTTTTTAGATAAGATGCATGATCCTAACTACATACCAAGGGAGAGAAATGCCTATCCTAACCTTGATTCTTTTGAATATGTATACACATTATTTTAATCAAGATAAGACACATATATGCAAGCATCCACCCACGGATGGAAAAAATGTGCATTCCTTTCCATGTTAATTGTTGAAAGAGTGCATGTGTATTCTTGTAATTTACAATGAAAATTTAAAACATATATAACATCCTTTTATTAATATCTAATATACACACACACATCTACCTAATAACAAGAAAGAGGAGGGACTTTACATATGCATGTGAACTTTACATATGCAATCATCGCATTGATACTTTACATATGCATGTGAACTTTACAAATACATTAAGTAAAACTATAACTAAATATCCTTTGCAAACAATTCTTTAATGGTTTAAAACTTAGGGTTTTTAGGGTTTAACTCTTATTTCATTGTTTTATTTCACACTTTATCCCATCCTCTCTTTATATCCACTACATCCCTCCTTGATGTGATGGATGCTTGTGTACACTTTGATGCATGGATCCATGAGACTCTCTTTGCCAGCTAGGGGTACAAGATCTTTAAGGTCGTCTCAAAGAACTTTGACCTTAAATCGATGCTCTCACCACTAGATCCCCCCTTCAAGTCTTGGAAGACTTTATAACTACCGTTACCACCTGCACATACTCCATCAAGGGATCTGACATGACTTGGATGCCTCTAGAATAGCTCATGGTATTTCAAGCAATGAAGAACCACCAAAAAATGGTGAATAGGTGTATGTCCCATGTGGATCCTTTTCACAGAATATGCAAGTAGTGTTCCCATAGGCAATGCACTAGGTACCATACCTTTAGAGATCGTGGAGTGTGATTGTGCATTGGTGATTTATCTATTTGTATTGAATACACCCATAGTAAATGTTCAAGAGGAATGTTAGTTGGTGGGCAGAGCAAGGGTTAGATCTCATGGTGCCATCCTCCTTAGAAGAGCCACAAGTCAACAAATCCAACCTTGCCTCCTTAACACCCATTGAAGTAGATGGTGTGTAGTACTTGCTTCTATCGGATATATTGTAGTACTTGAAAATGAAGGAAGAAGAGTTATTCTCCATCCTAGTTAGGGATTTGATGGAAGACCTCATTGATTATGATTATGTGGATAGGCATCCGATGATAGCACGTATTAGAAGATATGATGGCACGAGCTTAGATACAGTGAGTGCCATCATAGCAGCATATGAATAGATAACCTTGGCTAAAGAAATTATCTTGTGTAGAATGCCGAGTTTGAAGTACTATAGCATGATGTGTTTGGACCAAGGTCCCAACTTCTTACTAAGAAGTTTGTGAATCCTTCTATTTAGAGAGGTGCCTCGCTGACACATGAGGAAATGAAGGTATAAGATGATTTGAAAAATGTGATATTTCTAACTATCATATGTGACAAAGCTTTTCTATAGGTTGCATGGAGTCCCCCGAAGTCCATCAGTGAAATCTTGGTTTTAAAAATCATATATGTAGTTGCCATGTTTGGCATTTAGAGGAGCACATTGGCAATCTTGTTGTTGACTCGGTGGTTTTCTACAAGAAGTAATGACCATGAGGAGAGGAAAAAATCCTGAAATTTTGGGGCTAGACCTTTTCAAGCAATACCTCTCATATCTAGCTTGGAGAAGGTGATGCTAGCGAAGTTATCAAAGCTTCTCTATCTATTTGACCAAGCACCTGGTAGAGCAATGTATGTGATTGTTACATTAGGTGAGCTCGCAAAAGTGTCATACCTTCTTCTCCTAGAGAAAGAGCTAAAAGGGAAGCCTATAGTTTTTAAAGCAAAGAAGAAACTTATACTTTCATCAAAAGCTAGCCCCTCCTCTCTACTAATGAAAAAGTCAAGGAACGAATGAGAGTTTTTGTTGGGTATTGGCTCTTTCTATTTGTCATCATTTTTAACCATTACATGTATTTTTCTTGATGAATATAAGAATTTTTTTGTCCCTATAAATAAATATTGATTGAATAAATGTGTGATTTATGTAACTGTGATGATAATGTGTGGTACATCAATGACACATTCACATATGTTAACACACATAGTACATATATTCACATATGTACTTCCATTTAATTATGTCAGCACATGTAGTACATATATTCACATCATGTGAGGACAATAATGTAACTTGTATTTGTACCTATTATTTCTTTTGATGTGTACGTATATTAAATAGAAAAAAAGTGTCATGCATTTTCAATAAAAAAACAAAAAAATTTACTTAGATTAATTAAATTGAGTACACATCACATGATGTGTGTGTGTGTGTGTGTGTGTGTGTTACAAAGTATACAAAATGTTTTGGCTTTTCAAGTATAATGGTGTTGTAGCACTCGTGGCAAAACCTATGACGGAGTTTCCTTGTCATGATGTATTTCTAGAAGATTTAACCAAATTACTACTTAGTCATAAAGTTGACTATGAAATTAAATTAACTCCAAGAGTTGAACTTGAGCATTAGGAAAAAAAATAAACTTAGAAATGGGTCTTTTTTCCCCTCTCTCCTCCTTAAAATAGGAAAAATAAGAGAGAATAATAATAAAATAATCATTTTTCTCTCTTCACTTTCGCAATCTTGTTTTTCCTTTTTTATATTATCCACAAAGGATTTTCTTAAATTCCTTCTCTCTCATCATTCAAGAACCCTTTTCCAACCAAATTTTATACTAAAGAAGGAGTTAATTACAGGAGTGTGATACTTGGTTTTCAATGCAAAACGATTAGTAGAAATATGAAGTAATTGATATTTCAATTAAAAATTAGAAAATAAAAATTTCAAAAGTTTCTTTTAAGATAATTTGGGGTTTTTTTATATTCTAGCTTTTGGTCAAAAAAAACTTGCCAGTCAATTTTCTTGTTCTTTAGAGATGTTTTTGGAGGTAAATTTGAATTTTCTAAAATACGAGAACTCTTGGATACCCCTACTCTTTATGCTATTTTCTCCCATTACTTTACTCTCCCATGGCTCTATTGTGATCTCTTCTCTTTGATTATGCAATCTTCATTAACAAAGAGAACTACTTACACCTCTCTTACTCACAATTACTCATCCATAACCACTCTATGTAATCTATCCATGTATTTCTATCTATTCTTTCTCACTATACTGAGCTACATCCTTTCCCTTGATACCTTTGTGTGTCTCTCTTTACATCTCTACTCTATCTCCTGAGACAACCAAGCCTAGCTCTCCATTTCTATTAATATCTTTGTACATCCCCTCTAATCTATCTCCATATAGATACTAAACCAACTATTTTCATCAATGCATGTATGTCTCTATCTCGGTATCTCTACATGTGCCTCTCTAGTTTATTATTGTAAAATCAATAGCCCTATTCCTATATTAACATGTAAGTATGTTATTTGGATTCTCTCATTCTAACTCTCTAGATACTAAATCTCATATGCTCATTATCATCTCTGTGTAATCAATTCATATACTTGCAACTGGGGCACAAGCATAAAGTAAAATGAATACATGAAAAAAGGATATGTATATTAAGGTAGAGGTTAGATATGTCCTAATGTCTAAAAGGACCCAACATACTAGTGATAACCCTCAAGTTTTACAAAGTTATATACAAATGGAATTGAAGCACGTGGACTTGTGGGTTGATGAGAGAATCTATCCAATTGATCCCCTAACCAATAAACCTACAACTTTCACAAGAATTACAAATTTTTTGAAGTGTGTGTGAGAGGATAATAATGGGTTGCATGGTTACACTAAGTGACTCAATGATCAGATAGTCAAAGTGTTTACAACCTACTACTAAGCAACTACTAAAATTATCATGATGTGATCATTACACATCAACTTCATATACAATAGCTTATACCACAAGTGGTGCAACTGAATGAGACTATAATTCAACAAAATAATTAGATTGTCACACTACATGACATTTCCATCTCATACAAGGAGGTAAAGGCATAATTGGACTAATGTGAAAATATCAACAACAAGCGAACATAGGAGGAGTGCGAACAAAAGAAAAAGTGAATCAATGAGTTAATTTTGTGAATAACGACTAGTGTAAGGAAGCTTAGAATAAAAACCTAGGTGAGGGTAAGCTTGGATAATCTATTAGAAGATTGCAAGGCAAACACTTTGAGTAATCAAAAGTTCAAGGATGTGAAGGAGAGAAGGTGATCGATGACATGCGATAAAGAAGATCCCACTTGGAAGCACATCTTCAATATTCCATTCAATCATGCTCATATTTTCTCATTGCATGTTTTTGTTAGAATCATGGAGGAAATTGTGTATGCATATATTTACTTTGCTTATAGGATGCACCGCTAAAAAAAGCCATTACAATGTGTAAGAATATGGAGTGAGTGCTATAAAAATTTGAGCTACACAAGCATTAATTAAGGATTGAAAAAGCTGAGAAGAGATATGGAAAAAATGGTGACTTACCAAAAATGCCTTAATTTGGAGGAGTAAGGCTAGAAAGTGTCTTTCAACACCCATCAATGATGAAGGTAATGTCAGTTTGTAGGTTGCAAGATTATGATGGGTGGAAAAAGTTACATTTTCCTATTCCTAAGCGAAGTAATGGAGGTAAAAAAAGATTGGCCAAAGCCATGGTTTGGATTAGTCTCAATATATTGTCTCCCTTGCTTCGAAATATGGTGTTTGACAATGAAGATAAGTAAGATTTTATTGATCTATGCATAGCTCCTATGAAAAACATAATAGAACCATGGGACAAAAGTTCTATCACACATTGCATGGTGCATACTAAGTTAATATGTTATAAATTATTGAGCATATTTTTACTCATGTATGATATGTGCCTTTCTAGTATATCCTTGACTCAGCAAATGGGCCACACTTTATAGAAAAGGGAAGCATTGAAGTTTGGTTTGCGCAAGATACAAAAAATTTACATTTGATAGTGTGTGGTATATACCAAAGAAAAACTAATCATGGTGGAGGGGTGAATGGTAGCAATCCAATGATCCAATTGCTATCTTGGTGGTACAAGATTATAGTAGTGGCTCAGGTAAGTTACTCATGAATATATGTGTGCATCACGTGGGTTCAAAAATAAGGTATTTTTAAAATACCATTCTTATACATTTTTTACATACAAAATAGTGTAATATAAACGGGATATTTACATATTGAATAGAAATGGGTTATGTTTTATTCATGAAAAATTCATAGATAAGGATATTTATAAATAGTCCTTGAATGCACGTGATGTAGAGGATACACATATAGTAACTTCCCTGAGAGTAGTGGATGGAGCTCAACTCTTGCAAAACAGAGAAAATGAAAGTGCTAATGAATCGGATGCAAACATGATTGAATCACTTCATTCACTAAAAGAGCATGTTATGATGCCTAAAGTACCAAAGAAAATCATGTCAAGTGGCTAGAAACAAGGCTTTGAGAAGGCAGCAAATGGATTCAAAAAGAGATAAAATAGTAAGATGAAAAATGTGTTCAGCGTGAATGCAATTCATTATTTAGGAGAGAGTCCATCTATGTAAATGAGTCTTAAAATTTAAGCATTATATAAGAGGTTTTCACTTTTTATCTTATTCATTGAGATTTTAAATCTTTTACTATGTAGGAAAGATGGCTAGGTCTAAGGTAGCCATGAAGAAGCTCCTCTCAGAGCCCCATATCATATTCAGTTTCATATAGTATCTACTAGCTCAAATATAGTTTTTGACGATGGCACTTTATAGCCTACGAGTGGACCAATAACCTAACCCAATTTTCTCAAGCCACCTTGAGAGGGCCTCAATATCCCCACAAGAAACACAAGTGGAATCCATGTGCATTGGCCCTAAGAGAAAGCAAGAAGTATCAGCGCTCTTTTGATCTCATCATTCCTTAGCCAAGTTTCTTAAGACTTGTTCATGAGATTGTGCAAGGCCTCTATCTCACAAAGATTTGGATGTGGTTTTTGGCATAGGGTTAGGATAGACCTCATCGCTTCACAAAAGAATGTGAAGCACATCATTGTTATAATTCCTAAGGACTTCCAACTTGTAAAATATCTTTAAAAACTAAAGGATGCATTTGTTCCAATGGAATGAATACATTTTCTAATGTGATCTTTTTTGGAATAGTATTCTCCTTGTGCACTAAATACATGACTATGTCCCAATGCAAAACTATTGTACTCACCTAAAAATATAAATTAAGATTTTGCTCTCGTCCTTCATTCTCAACTTGAATGTGTATCTTCACTGTAGTTTTTGCTAGTACTATCAATTTCAATAGGAAAAACATGTGAAAATTTGCCATTTCTCATTATAGATTTTATTCTTAATACCTCTATATAGTCTATGTGGTGTGAAGTTTCTAAAGATTAGTAATCATAACATTCAGTTCTGAATTATATCAAACTATATCAAAACATGACTAAACTTTACATGCACACCCGTCAGATGACCAAGAGTCCAATATATCTTTTGCCAAAAAATCTATTGCTCGAAGTAAGCTCTTTGCTACCTAATAGGCATGCATGTGAAGTTTCATCACATTCCAAAAAAAGTTTATGGATTCACAATCACATGATGAACCATATGTATAAAGCTACATTAACCTAGTTTTTTGGTTTAAATGGGTTAGAACTTCATTCTTCTTCTCATGTTCACATCTTGCTTCCATTACTTCCTCCATTCTTGCATCCCCAATCTTTATCTCCCCTCCATCCCACCCTCCTTGTGCTTGCATGGCACTTACTTCTCGTTTTGTGCCTTCAATAGTTTCCTAAGAACTTCATCACTCTCTTCACTTGAGTTTCTATCTAGCTTAGAGATTGATTGCTTACCCTTGTCTTGAGCAATGACAAAGTTACTTTTGCTAAAGATAATGATGATGTCGATGCCAAATAGAGTCAAGTGTAATTGTTGTGTCTCTAGTCTACATCACACTTAATTGCACATTTGAAAGGTTAGCCAAGTAAAATTACATTTTCAACATCCTCTTTATTAGGAAGCACATAGAACATAGTTGGAAGCTTTCAACTTCTAAGGCCTTTAATATCTTTCATTTCCCTAGAAGACAGTGTGGTGATCCTCTATAAGAATTGACTCTAGCATCTACATGCACTAGTTTGGGTTGTGCTATGCAAGTCCAAGTGGTATACATGAGGATATTATAATCAAATTCTTCATTAATGAGAGCTTCAATGATGTTCTCTCTTTTTACAATTAGATTTACCTTAAGGTAGGCAAGTGGAATTATCTCATCATCTTCAAGATCAATGGTGAGAGCCTTTGTTTACCATGTAAGTAGAAATCTTAGGGCCAATAGTTGTAGGGAAATTGCTATTGGATACTACGTGTTCTGGACATTTGTTGCACATGGAGGTGAATCTAGTGTGTTGAGGATCCTTAGCGTCAATTTGTTGCTTTGGGTAGTATCAGGCCACATGGCTTGATTGATGGCAATTCCAACAAGCTTTAGACTTGCAAGGTTGTGTGGAGATAATATATGGGATGGGGCATGAGATGATATCGTGGTGGTTGGATTTTTTCTAATTTGGGTACATATAAGTTGTATTTTACTTTGCAGTTGGATTGTCATGTTATGGAGTTGAAGAAGAAGTTTGTGATTTCTACGCATACGATCTGTTTTCAAGTTTTGATCATTGGAAGAGTGAAGGGTTCTTTGATGTAGGTTGAGAGCATTTGTGATTTCCTTTATGAAAATGGAAGGATACTCAATCTTATGACTTCCTAGGATGTCTACTTGATCCTGTGCGGGGAATGGACAAAAAGAAGGTTTACACAAATGATGGGATCAGCCTAACACTCCTAAACCCACCATCCGACTGATGTAGGCAAAAATGGTCCATACCCTCTTCTCAAGCCAGAGATATCATACACTATCATGAATAGAATAGGTGTACCATTCCTAGAGAACCTTGCAGCAAAGGCCTTGGATGAGGTAAATTGGAATGCATGTGTCTGGAAGACGATACAAGCATCGGCAAAGGTACTAGCCACAGCACCAAGGGTAGCATGAGAGGAGTCTCCAACTACCACAGTGGAGTGAGAGAGAAAAAAACTTGCCTCCAAGACTTCAACCATAGGATTTGGAGGAGTATTATTTGCCATCATTCAAGAAGCTTTGGGAAAGGTAGAAAGAAAAGTAGTAGAGGAGACCCCCAAGGCGTCACCTATCCAAGAGGAAGATCACTTCCCCAACCCAACAAGCCCAACTATCTCACTTTCAGTAGATAGGAAAATAGGGGGAGGACGAATTCTAGAAGGGAATAATAGGAAAATATAGATAGAGTTGTTAATGAGAAAGAAATCAACTAACCCTCTCAATAGCAAGGAACCTCAAGTGAGAGGATAGTTAGCATGAGCAGCAAGGCTCAAAGTTGTCAAGCTAGAGGGGAGGAGAAAAAATATCACTCTTAAAATCCCCATAAGAAGAACCCTATCCACCTCTGAAGAAAATAGAGAGCTACAAAAGGTGGAGGCAGAATTGAAGAGGCTTGAAGAAGAGCACAAGAAAAAGCAAGAAGGGGAGGAAGAGTGACTGAGGCAACAGGAGGAGGAGGAGATAGCTTTGGCCATTCATAGATCAATGGAATAGCTCTTTCAATCTTAGGAATTGGTGATGATGAGCCCAACATGACAAAAACAAAAGAGGTGGATGGAAGGTAAGAGTAAAGACCCTCTACACTCGACTGGCTAGTCATGGCCATCCCTACGATCACCCCTACACAATGAACTATTGAAGGGGTAGTTAACAAAAGCAACATCATGGCTTGGGTGTAGTACTTAGTAAGAAAAGTGTAAGAAATTGCACCTACTCCATGTGAAGGAGTCCCCCTTATAAGAACGAAGAGGTCAACAACAACAGCCAACACAGAATCATGCTAAGGACCAAAGGTACCTCTTTTAGAAGTATCAAATACTTTGATGCCTTTAACCATGCGCAATATACTCAAGATCACGACGAATTGGTAAAAGAGCTTCAAAGCCAACTCGACAAGATGAAAGAGGAGAAAAAGGTGGCACTTGTAGAGCTAGAAGAGGAGAATATCACCTTTGCAACCTACAATGTCTAAAAAATGAGGGTGATGATCATTATTGATAGGGAAATGATTACATTGAAAGAAACCTTAAAGGCAAGGGAAGGAGAAGAGAGCCTAAAGGAATTATACAATGTAGAAAGAGAGAACTACATTTCCCTAGAGAACATATGCACATTCAACTATAGGGAAAATAGGCGTTTAGAGTTGGAAATAAAGGAGTTAAAGAGGCAAAGACAGAGCTGCAAGCAGCAAGGATCCAAAGAGATTAGGAGACCACAAAGATGCTAGCAGAGGTGCACAACCAACTTCAAGCAGCTCTCCACGCGCAAGCCTACCATACTGAGGGAATGAGTAGAACAAAAGAATAAAGAGCAGTAACAAAAGCACACATTGTGGCGAGAACAGGAGGAGGTGATTACCACCCTAGCACAGTGCCAAAATCAAGGGCTAGAGC
Source organism: Lygodium microphyllum (assembly GCF_053477565.2). Classification (NCBI taxonomy): domain Eukaryota; kingdom Viridiplantae; phylum Streptophyta; class Polypodiopsida; order Schizaeales; family Lygodiaceae; genus Lygodium; species Lygodium microphyllum. The sequence goes on from NC_141155.1 coordinate 85,506,112, forward strand.
AGATGAAGGGGAAAGCAAAGGAGTGGGCAGGCAAGAACAAAGACAGAGTCAAATACTTAGCTTACAAGCTGGCCCATTTAAAGAGTGAATGCCTCCTAGTAGTAAGCAAGGCTGCAATTATCGAGAGCAACAATGCACATTTTTTAGCACATTATTAATAAATGTCACACAATCAGGTGGAGAAGAAACACTAAAAGAAGTAAAAAGAAAGCTAGAACTGGCAAGGAGGGCACTAAAACATGGACTTCAAGCCAAGATACCCAAGCCTAACACAAGCTTGGAATTAGAGGAGAAACGAGCCCATCTAATCTCAAATGGCTTAACCTCACAGGAACTCACCTTGCTAGGGCTTGGGGAGCTAGAGCAACAAGTGTAGCTGCCTCAACAAGAGATAAGGAAGATGATTCAAAAAGGGCCCAATTTTGAACGAGACCAACAAGAGGGAGAACGAGTGCAAGAACCAAGTCCCCCCTTTGTACCACAAGTATAACCAAAAGAGCAAGGAGGAGAGGAAGTTGTGCCACCTAAAACGGATGGTGAAAATGAGGTGCAAATGTAGAGAATAGGTGGAACTCACCCGCAAGAAGCTTCAAGCTAAGACACTACAAGTTTCACAAATAGCCATCCCTCAAAGTGAGGAGCGTAAGCCTGCCAACTGGGGCTAGGAACTTGTAGTGTGGCAGCGACGGGAAAATCGTGGCTACCCCTTCAAGTTCTCCTTTATCTTCCCTCATGCATTAGATAGAGTGCTATCTCCCAGGGTGGTAGAGGAGAAGAAGAAGATGATGATGATAGAGTACAAAAACTCCTTCATCTCGAAGGCCCATTCTTTTGTGAAGGCTCTTCATCTCTTGTCGAATCTCTCTCATCATCTCCATCCTAGCTACTCAAAGCTAGAGGGGGCATCATTAAGACTCCCAAAGTTAGGATCATCACACATAAGGAACAATCCATCAACTATGGCCCCAAAGAAGTGAAGCTCTAGAGCTACAAGTGCTAGAGTTGCAAATAGAGCTATGAGCATGGACAATTCTCCAATGCTAGTCAATCAATCCTAATGAACTCTCATCATCAATCTAGTTGATTAAAGGAATTAGATAAAACAATAGTTTCCTTCATCATTAAAAGTTTGCCTTCGTTGATAAAAGATAGAGGATTTAGGGAATATTTTGATACATAGAGGAATGAAAGAATAATCTAGAAACAATTTATACTAAGCTAATAGAAAAAATCTCAAATCTAGGATCAAGAAAAGAGTAAGTCCATTTAATTGGATAATATGTTTAAACATAGAAATAAATAATCCCTTAGAAAAATCAAAGTAGATTTTTCGCATAAAGTCTCAAGTTAGTTAAACTAAACTTATAAAAAATTTAGAGATCTTAGATTAGTTAGGCAAAGGAATGGGAAATTTACGTTAGTTAGGCATATTAACATAATGTCATAAGAAATAAATAAACTTGTTTCCTTGTTGAAAAATAAATTAAATAATTAGATTCACTTTTTCAATGAGCTAATTTTAATTAGTATATTTGAAATGAATTTAACCAAGCTAGATTCTTTGTAAGAGTATTTAGACGCATTAACTTAAACTTATTAGAAAGCCCCAAAATAGTTAGGAGAGATCTAACAAGGACGTGGTCATATGAACCTTGCCAAAAGGGAGCTAATGGAAGGACCCATTAGCCTTTCCCTTTAGACACTAACAACTTAGATAGAAGATTCTCTAGAAAATAAGATAATTACACAACATTAAAGAGATTGTTTTTCAGTGATGACCTTTGAATGAACTATGCATCTATAAAGATCTTCAAGGTCTTAGATAGTCTTACCCAAAATAACCCAAAGACTTACCATTGTTTTTGTTAAAGCATAAAAATGCTTCTTGACCAAACCAATGCAAGAAACCCTTGATAGATTGGTTATCCAATCTTTGACTCTATTGAATCTAAGCTAAAGGGATTGTCCAAACAAAACCCTAGCCACTGGAAGAATTGATTACCCATTTTCCTAATAAGGTAAGGGAATGTATAATGATAGAAGTTCTTAGCTTGAAACTTGTAATAACTGGCAAGGGAAAGAGAAACCAAAGAAATATTGAAAAGATTGCCTACTAGGGTAAATCCTATTTGTGATTTCAATAGTGCATACAACAAAGGACTACTTGATGTACTAGAAGGAAATGTTGTATTATTACAGAGATTTTGGGGGATTCTAATTGAATCTAAATAATATAGGTCTAAAAAAGGATCACACTAGACCTCCTCCTTTGAACCAAGTGCAACATGGGTTAGCTTTGATTTGGGTGATCGAGCACAAAGCAAATGCTCAAAGACCAATGCTAAATGAACTAATCGATGATCTTAGTCTACTCTAGAAACCTAGCTTTAGATCAATCCTTATGGGTTACAACTAGAACCTTCTGTTGCGAAGTGGACTCAAGAGAACCTTGGCAAAAAATCTCATGTTATTCTAAGGAATAATAGGTGGCATTGCTTAGGAAAATCTCTTGATGGACTATTAAACTTGTGTCACTAAAGTCTCCTTAGTCAAGCATATTACATGGGATGCAAAAGCAAAAGAAAATATTAGTTACAAACCTAGAATGCTTTTAAAAACTTATGAAAATTTTCCACTTAAGACATGTTTTTCTTAAGTTCATTATTTTTCTTTGCTAACGTACATTGGATCTTGGCACAGTAATCAAGCTTGGGAATGCTTCTTGGTATTTTGAGCGATATACACATCAGCTATGCATTCTCTCGATTTCAAATGGAGAAGTCAAGTTATGCATATCGACTGTATGATCCCTCTCCACTATACTATGAAAGATGTTGTGTTTGGGATGGAATATATTGCTACATTGATGCCGATTACATCCACATTGACTTGAAGAGGATACAATGGATGGATGGAGAATTTGAAAGTTGTTAAGGCCTTTGTATTTTGTGCATCCAGAAGGAACCCTACCATGTTCACAAGTGGTCAACAAATTCACTTAGACCCCTATATTTATGATGAAGTAACAAAAGTGATCCCAATCAACAAGATGATTGTACAAGGTCACTCTAGTCACCATCGCATATAAATGGTCTCCATGATCTTCCCCAAGAATATAGGTTCTCGGATATTGATAGAAGCCTGACTACTATAAAATTGATATGTTAGACTTTCATCCTTAGAATTTTGTAACTTCCTATCATGAAAAAATCATAAGATCCTTAAGCTATGAATAAAGGAGTCTATTGTCTCTTTTATCCATATAGAAGAATTACCATACTCGATGTAATAAAACTTGGCTGGCATTATTACAACCATGAAACAATGGAAAAGAATCTTGAATTTTTTTCAAGTTGTATATTCATTGTACTAAATATATGTTCTAAACTTAAATTTGTGGAATCTAATACCACAAGCATTAAGTGGAAACAACTAGGGATAAGTCTAGAGGCCTACTATTCAAAATTTTTATCTCTTTTGAAGTATGCCCTGCCCATAGGCATCTCCTAGCAAGTGTCAAAGTCCTTCCATGGATTGAACCCTCCATTGGATACACATCTTGAAGCAATGTGTCTATATTATTTGCAAGAAATATTATTTTGAGCTAAGTTGATTATTCAAGAGCTTCAATAAAAACCCAAGAGTGGTAGGTTTTGGGCACATAGTTCTATGTCAAAAGGATCCAAGTGGCCAGAGGAAGAGGGCCAAAACAAATGCACTTGGGAACTTTGTGCCTGCGTGGCAATAATGAAGCACCAAGATGTTTCCATTTCAATGAGCTAGACTACTTCAAGAGGCAATGTTTGAAGCTTGGCCAAACCTTTCACCAAGGATAGTTTCATGACTAGATTTGAGCAACTATGGCCAAGGGAAAGGTTGCTGATATGACTCTTAAGGGGACAAAAGAAGGTGAAGACCCTACATTGGAGACAGATATGGAGAGAGTTATAATACATGCTATCCTCAATAAGAAAAGGCCAAATCGCCAGTTCTCAATGATCTAGATGCCAAAAACTTACCAAGGTAAAGCCTTCAATCTTTTGATTGATTGTGAAAATATACACTTATTCATCTCACAAAATGTGCAAGAAAATTAGGAATAAACAATGCACCTGTATCAAAGGTATGAGTAGCATTAGCGGAATTTGATCTAGGAGGTAATCTTTCCAACATGAGGTTTAGAGTTATGAACTTGGGAGCCTATGAGTATTTGTTAGGAATGGACTAGTTGATTCCCAATGACACCTATATGCATCATAAGAGAGGCCAAATCGCATTCCAGACTATGTCAATGTCTATCTCAAAAGCCATTAAATTAAAAGATCAAATCAAGCAACTCTTGGATCAAGGATACTCAAGCAAAGTAATTTACCATGGGGAACCCTCGTGTTGTTTCAAAAGAAAAAGGAGGGAACCCTCCACCTTTGCATTGACTATTATGGGTTGAACCGAGTGACAATCAATACTAAGTACTTGATTCCATGGATAGATGAACTACTTGACTGGCTTTCGGGAGCAAAGATCTTATCCAAATCTAATCTCAAATTAGGTTACTACCAAATAAGGATCAAGAAAGAAGACATTCTAAAGACTGCTTGAAGACAAGGTTGGCCATTATGAGTTTATGGTGATGTCTTTCAAAATCAACAAATGCCCTTGTGACCTTCAATAGGCTAATGCAAGATAACTTTAGGCACTATCTTGATGGATTTGTTCTTGTCTCCTTTGATGACATTCTAACCTACTTTAAGAGAGATGAATACCATGAGCCACAACTCCGATTGTCTGTGAAATAATGAGGACACATAAACTCTATGCCAAGAAGAAGAAATGCACTTTCTTCAAGAGGCAATTTGAGTACTATCTTGGATTCATAATATTTGATGAGGAAATTGTGGTGGACCTTGCTAAGGTCAAGTACTTATCTCTCTACAAGACATCCATCATCCCACTGCTAGCTCCATAACCCACCACCATAAATATTGTTTGATCCTACATCCTCCTCATAATCATCATCAGCCTCTTATTAGCCATCCACCACAACTATGCCAATCACTTTGCAACCACACATGTAGCAAGAATTGATGAAGCCAAGAAGAGGACTTGTCATTCATCGGTACTAGAGGGAAGAGGGGAGGTCTATTAACCCCTCCTAAGGCTATAAAATCCTTAACTTATGACCCTTCATGCTACTGTTTGGCCAACCCAGTGCATGCATATATATATATATATATATATATATATATATATATATATATATATATATATATATAGAGAGAGAGAGAGAGAGAGAGAGAGAGAGAGAGAGAGGAGGAGGAGGAGGAGGAGCAGATAAGAAGTAGAGAAGGAGGAGAATATAGAAAAGAGAGGAGGAGAGAGAGTGAAGAAGTAGAGGAAGAGCAGAAGTAGAGGAAGAGAAGAAGTAAAGGATGAGAAGAAGATAGAAGAGAGAGGGACAAAGACATAGGAAGAGAAGAAGAGGATAGAGAGAGGAGGAAAGAGATAGAGATATAGAGAAAGAGATAGACATAGAGGGGAAGAGAGGAAAGAAGAATAGGCTATCAGCTCATACCCCATCATCTCAAAGGCTATCATTTCAAAGATTCCATTATCTTGAAGGCCTATCATTTTGTGAAGACTCTTTGCCTCTTGCAAAGTATCTCTCATCTCTTATGAAGGCCATCATCTCCATCCTTTTGTGAAGACTCTTTGCCTCTTATAGAGTATCTCTCATTTCTTATGAAGGCCACCATCTCCATCCTACCTACTCAAAGCTAGATGGGGCATCATCAAGACCACTGAAGTTAGAAGCATTTTTGTATAAGGAGCTATCCATCCATGATGGCCCCAAAGAAGCAAAGCTGTAGAGCTGCAAGTTCTGGAGCTACAAATGGAGTTGCAAGCATGGATAATGCCCCAATGCTAATGAATCAATCCTAGGTTCTCTCATTGTTAATCTAGTTGATTGAAGGGGAATGAGATAATACTTTCCTTCGTCATTAAAAGGTTACCTTCATAGATCAAAGATAGAGAATTTAGGAAATACTTTGATATAGAGGAATGAAATAATAATCTAGGATTATTTGATTGAATAAAAGTATAAATTAAAAAGGAATCTTGGAATTATTTAGGTTAAGCTAATATGAACAATCTTAAATCTATTATCAAGGAAAGAGGAGTCCACTTAATTAGATGCATTTAGACTTAGGAATAAATAATCCCTTAGAAAAAATCAAATTATATTTTTTCACATAAAGTCTCAACTTAGCTAAAATAAATTTATAAAGAAATTTAAGCTTCTTAGATTAATTAGGGAAAGAAAAGGGAATTTTACTTTAGTTAGGCATCCTAACATAATGTTACAAGAATTTAAAAAACTTATTATCTTGTTTTAAAAATATATTAAATACTTAGCTTGTCTTTTTCAATGAGTTAATTTGTCCATAGTTGAAATTAATTCAAACAATTAGTTAGATTCTTCATGAGAGTATTTAAACACTTAAATATGATATTTTGTTTAACTTAATTTGTTCATAGTTGAAATGAGTTTAAACAAGTTAGAGTGTTTATGAATCTAAATGAGTTAGATTCTTCATGAGAGCATTTAGACACTTCAATATGATATTTTATTTAACTTAAACTTGAACTTAAACTCGTCAAAAAGCCCCAAAGTAGCTAGGATTTGTGTAACAAGTACATGGTCATATGATCCTTGCCAAAAAGGGAACAAATGGAAGGACACATTGGCCCTTTTCTCAAAATGCTAACGACTTATATAGGAGATCCTCTAGTAGGGAATAAGATAATTGTGCAACATTAAAGAGACTATTTAGTGATGACCTCTTAGAATGAACTACACATCATCTAGAAATATCTTCAAGGTCTTGCATAATTTTACCCAAAATAAGTCAAAGACTTATTATTGTTTTTTTCAAAACATAAAATTTCTTTAAACCCTCGATAGATTCGTTATCCAATCTTTAATGAGGACTGAACGTAAACTAAATGGGTTGTCCAAAAAAAACCTGAACCATTGGAAGAATTGATTGCTCATTTTCCTAGTAAGGTAAAGGAATGATTATAGAAGTTCTTAGCTTGAGACTTCTAGTAACTCCAAAGGGAAGAGAAAACAAAGGAATGTTGAAAGGATTGCCTACAAGGGTGAATCGTGTTTGTGATCTCAATAGTGCATACAAAGGATTGCTTGATGTGCTAGGAAGGAAATTTTTGTATTATAGAGTTTTAGGGAATTCTAATCGAATCTAAATACAATAAGTTAAAAGAAAGATCCACACTAGACCTCCTCCAAAGCTAGTTGTGGAGCCCCACACCTTGGGGGTTGGTTTCACTACCTCAAAGGGCTCCAACATGCCCCAATGGTGAGATCCCTTCGTAGGAAAGACATTAGGTAAGAGGTGGTGAGGGTGCCAAGACAACTCTAGCCAATAAATCCCTTATTCAATTAGAACTGCCTAATCCCTACATGACTTAGGATGGACTTTTTGAGAGCCATGTTACTAGTTAAGGGCCAAAATCCTAATGGAAATTAAACATTGGGGTTGTTACTTCTGTGGGGTAAAAGAGGAAATTATAATAAGATTCTTCAATATGAATAAAGATTCTTTGATAAAGGACTATTATTTTTTGTTTAAATGTTGTGAATTTAAATTTCATGAATGAATCCAATGTTCTAAAAGGTTCATCAAGGAATCTACCTTTATATGTTGAAATGTAAATGTGGTAGATAATTAGATAACAAAATCTAATCCATAAAGGAAGTAGGAGGGCAAAACGTCCACTAGATCCGTAAGGTGGTCTTAGTGAGGGAGAGCTTCTTCAAAATAATGCGTTAACTAGAAATTAAGCATTGACCAACTAGAAGGATAAATAGAATCCCGACTCCATATTATTTTAGGGGACTAAAGTAAGACTATGCCCTATGGGTAGAGGGGTTGACATGCTACACTGCCCCTTGTTTCTTGCTCTCTTTGAACCAAGTCTGACATGGTTTGTCTTTGATTTAGGTGATCTAGCGCAAAGCGGATGCTTGAAGAACTAATAGGTGACCTTAGTCTATTCTAGACACCTAGATTCAGGTCGACCTTATGGGTTATGACTTGAACCTTCTATTGCGAAATGGACTCGAGAGAACCTAAAAAACAAAACCCATGTTATTCTAAGGAATACTAGGCAATTTTGCTTAGGAAAATATCTTAATGGACCATGAAACTCATGTCACTGAGAGCTCCTCAATCAGGCACATTACTCTGTGTGTGTGTGTGTGTGTGTGTGTGTGTGTGTGTGTGTGTGTGTGTGTGTGTGTGTGTGCGTGCGTGCGTGCGTGCGTGCGTGCGCGCACGCGTGTGTGTGCGTGCGTGCATCCTAGTCTTATGAGTGTGTGACTATAAGTGGGTGGCTGTATATATGTATACTCTAGTGTCTATGTGCATGTGTGACTATGTGTGTGCACAAGTGGACTATGTGGCCTAGTTGTTATGTGGGTGAGTGAGAGATTTAGTGGGTAATGTGCACTAGTCTATGTGCATGAGCAGACTATGTGGACAAGTGTGTCTATGAGCATGTGTAAGTGTGGTTTCACAAGTGAGTGGCTGCATGAGTGTGAGTGTGTGCGTGAGTGATAGTGTGTGTATGACTATGTTATTGGTTGTGGGTGCGATGGCATTAAACAAAGTTCCAATGTGTGAGTGCATATGAGATAGGGTGATAGTGTGCAATCTAATATATGTGAGTGGGTTTATGTGAGTAAGTGTGCATACCTATGTGAGAAACTGGGTTTATTGAGAGTGATTTTATGTGAGTAAGAGAGTGAGTTAGGCGGACGATTGGATATGTGGGCAAGCGTGTGTCCTTATGTGGGCATGTGAGTTTGTTTATATGAGTGAGTGGGTGCCAGTTGATGTCTGCCTATGTGTGCTCACATGCTTTATGAGGGTGAAGGCTTATGTGCTCGAGTGTCTTTTCCTACATGTGCCCAAGTGCTTTTACGTGTTATGTGCATGAGTGATAGGTTAATGATAGTTTATGTGAACAAGTGTGTGTGCACATGCGTAAGTGATCATGTACATACTCAAGTGGCTAGTGATGTAGCCAAGTGGATATGCAAGTTGGGAAATGCACCCAAGTGAGTGGCTCGGTGGGATAGTGATAGTGCATGAGTTTGAATGTTGCATGGTTGATTGCAAATGTGATCAAATAAATGTCTATGGTGGCACTTGTTACTTACATGTGTCCGAGTGCATTATTTTATGCTTTGTTCCCAATGCTTATATTTGTATGTGAGTGAGTGTTATAGTGTATATGCTTGAGTATTAAAGTGCATGTGCTCAAGTGCTTTATGTAGGGTAGCATTATATGGGCAAGTGGTTATGTAGACGTCATGTATGGCTCTATGTGGGGAGATAGGAAGCAAAGGTTTATGGAGGTACTTATGAGGATAGGAAGTAGGGTTTTCCTTTTTACGCCAATGCACTTACTTTTATAAGGATGGCTGTGTAAAAATAAATATTGTAAAAGAATATATCTTAAAAGCATTGCATGGGGTTTCTAGAGGCATCATCATTTTTGGTAAAGGAGGAGGCATCTAGGTTAAGGGGAGTGGGGTATTGCATCCAAATAGTTTTCATAATAGGGAGAATGAGAAAGCAAGTAGTTGCAAAGAAGGAGCAAGCAAGAAGTCACAAGGGAGAAGGAGAAGTCATGCAAAGAAGTTCAATATCATCATTTGTCACAACATCATTGTCTCTTCAATCCAGAGGTAGAAATAGACTTCACCCTTTTTCTCTACTATTATTGTTGTGCTTTTATAGTGATTTGGTTAGGCTATGCTACCACAAACCATAGGTTGAATGCACCATTTGTTGTCACCGACTTGGTGACATCATGCTAACTTAACCACAAATTGATTAGCCACATAAGCACACCATCACCAATCACTCATCCACATGGCCATTTCATCACTCAGGAACAAAAAGACAACATTTACATTCATCATGGTCCTTCTAATCTAGTTCCAAAAGATGTTACAGTTTATGCAAAAGTGATCCTAGCTCTCAATAATGTTATAAGAATAATAAAGCTCATGCATCCTCAAGAGACCATTGAAATATATTCTGGTTTGCATATTGCAAATGAAACTGTCAAAAGTAATATGATGAACCTTGAGAAAAACACCCTTTCCAAAAATGATTCCAATACTTTGACTTGCCTACTTCAATTTTGTATTAGACTTGACTTTTGCATCCTTCTTCACTCTTAAAGGTTAACATTGCCCCCCCCCCCCCCCCCCCCTTAGATAAATGACAATCCCTTGGCACTCCCCATTGTAGGTAGCATTCTTTAACTTGCATCATAGACATGGAATGATAAGGATTGGTCCCAATATTGTCCTTTGGAGGAATGATGGTGGTTATGTATGAAGACATCTATTCAATACTCGCGATTTACTGGTTAAAGATGTGATTGATGGTGACATAACCTATAGAGGGTGGCATTATTGATGTCAATGCACTCGACTAATGGTCCTATTATTTGATAAATTGAATGAGCATTGGAATGGGGATGTAGATTGTAAAAGATGGAAGAGCCTTTGTCTAATGATAGGTGGTGGTTCAAGAATTTCTACAACTTTTGTATCGGGACTAAAAACCTCACATGCACTTGCTTCCTAAGTGCTAGTCTTCAATTTTGGTGCACATGATATATATTGTTGGTTTGGGAAATGGATCAAACTCCAAGCAAGCCTAGAGTATAGTGCCACACTTATGGACCCAAACTATGCATAGGTTATGGTGCAATTGATATGTGCGTATATGCACGTATATTGTCTATCACACAATTAAAAGACTAGTCCATGGGCCTTTTTGTCCATGACGGTCACGATGAATCAAGGAAACTTAGTTAGGGAATATGGAAAAATTTGTCATTGCTAGAGATACACCGACAATTGTTAACAGCAAGATGTGGAATGCAAAGTCAAAGGAAGTCAAAGAAGGTCCAAGCAAACAAAGCACAAGTGGCACATTTTTTCTTGAGGATATATTAATTTTTGGGCTTCATGAAATTACTTATGGGTACTTCTAAACTTATTTAGGGACACCATATTTATATTTGTATTATTTGGTGAGATTCGAGCTCAATCCCATGCAAATTGTAATATTTTCATGGATGCAATTATCAACGTGAAAAAGATACAAGGGTTGCAATTGCAACAATATATTCTATTCATTTTCAACAAAAAACTAGGTTCACTATCCTTAGGAAGAAGCATGCATCACGAGAAGGATTGGTCATAAGCCCATAAACCGGTTAACATACTCAAAGGGTGGTGGAAACCCTAGTTTATCCAATAGAAACCCTAACCCTAACTTTTTTGTATAAAAGGCTTCAAAATGAATAGAATAAGCAATTCATGTCTAGGCAAACTTGAGCTTGTATTCTTGTTTAACTTAGATGGGTGATGCTCTTCTCCATTTCTTGCTTTCTTTCTTCCCATGCCAACTTGGTGCAAAATAGAGTTGAGGGAGTGTGTGAGAATTGAGTTGAGAAAGTGAGGGACTTGTTGAGCTTGAAGCTTTTTCTTTCTTCTTCTCCTTGGTCCACTCCTCTCAATGGTGGCATGCACGAACCATAAGTAAAGGAGTTGAGTTACATGCTTTGGACCAACACTTGCATCATGTAGTTATCATGGAGCTTTCAAGTTTTGGACTACAAAATTAAAGGTAAATTTCCAAGAAACATGGAAATATCTACCACACACAAAAGAAGAAGGGGAATAGAGTAGTAAAAGGAATGAAAAGAGACAAAGTGGAATGAAAAGAGACACATAGAGGATGAGAAAAGCTCATCTTTGGAAGAGGAATATAATAGTCAAATGAAGGAAAAGAGGTAGAGAGAAGAAAATGAGAAAATCTCATCTTTAGAGGAATCAAACAAAAATAATACTAGCAAAAATGATAAAGAAACAAATATTACAATAAGAGAGAGTTGTAGTTCGTGCCAATATAAAAGAGTCAAAGAAAGAGGTGTAACGGATGAAGGTGACACTTAAGAAGGAAAAGGAAGAATTGGTTATGGCCATATGCTTGTCCTATAAGGAGGAAATAAATGGATGCATCCCTCTCATAAAGAGTAGAAGAAGAGCTAGCTTAGAGAGAAGAAAGCTTTAGCAAGGGGAAAGAGAATATTACTGAGGAATAGCTTTTGGCTGCCCAAGATGTTCTTCAACAAATTATAGCAATAGTACAAAATATGCAAGCAAAGAATCATAGAACTAGAGAAAGGAAAGAGTATCACAGACTTCGTCACCTCACAAGGAGAAATGCATTAGGAAAAAAATGAACTCACAAATGGGCCCTTAAAATTAATATAGTTTAAGGTGTGGGCCTTTTGGATTGTCCAATAGGAAGGCTAGATGTTGACATCCATGGAGGGTGAATCTTCTCTCTTCAAATCTTGGGTTTTCTATTAAAAAAAGGGATATTTGGGGATTAAAAAAAGGGAGTCTAATGAATAGTACACAAAATTTGAGTTTCTCTCACCTCGTATTTTCCCCCCTTTTTTGGAGAATTTTCAATTTCAGGTTTTTTCCCTCTCATGAAATTAGTTTGACCCAAAAGTTGAGCAACATACCACTTTCCCTCTCTTCTCTATACTTGTGAATTTTCATCTCCATTGAAGCTCCCTGGGTAATTAGGGTTTTGAGCATTCTGCTTATCTCTCCACTTTCTTCTCCACGCAGCTCCAGATTTTGGGCAAAACATAGGTGCCCATCTTTCTTTGCATTTTCTCTTATTTGCTATTTTTTCAATAGGGTTTGATGTCGTTTCTTATTGTTGTTGTTGTTCTATTGCAGAGGTTGTTTGGGGCAGGAGATAGAGGTGCTCATCTCTGTTGAGATGACAAGCTCAACACATGCGGACATTAATGATGGACCACCTGGTTAGATGGGTCCACACGTCTACACTTAGCACATCGGTGGTCATTATAACTCTCACAAGGCCACTGACTCATTACTTATTATATTCAGGTTGTTACACCTATTTACAGCTGGCATAGTTATAGCGCCAGTCGACTAGTGTAATCGGTTATGCATTGTTTGACTTAGTAGGCCACTTTTCTTTATGTTGTATCTTGTCTATACTTTGTGTACATTATAAAGAGTATGGAATAAGAAGAGAAAACCAGCAAGAAAACGTTTTGGCATCCATCTCTCTTCTTGTCTCTTGAGTGAGCTTCTCCTTGTGCATTCTGTGTGTGTTCGGCGCAGCATCTTGAGCAAGTCCCCCCACCATGCGATTCTTGACATGGTATCAGAGCTGTGCCACTCAGAGAGGCTGATTTCGAAGACTGAAGTGAAGGAGAAGAAGCAAGGTTCGAGCATGCAAGCCACAGGTAAGAAGCTCTCCCATTCTTCCACTCTTTCTCTTGGACAGTGCCTGTGGAGGCACCAGAAGCAAGGCAGAGCAAAAAATCTCAGATTGCAGTGAGATTTGGTGTGCGCGAAGAGTACTGTGTATTCTGCAGATCGGCCCTTCAGGGATTTTTCGCAGTTATTTTGGGCATCTGAGACCGTTTCAGGCCCTATTTTTAGAGCCGCAAGGTTATGGACAACAGTTTTAGGGTACACTGTGACTTCAGCAATATTGACCGAAAGTGGATACACATGTTACAAATTTCAGATCTGTAAGTTCAATGGTATTTACCAACAAATAAACACAAGGTTTATCTGCAAACTGGTTGCAAATTACATGTATTGTTGAGCAGACAGTGAAAAAGGCTGTCTGGTGTATTGCTGTGCACTACAAGTCGAGGGTTGCAGAAGAGTTGCTTACTGTTTGGTATTAGTTTTGTGATAATGGCAAAGAACAGTGAAAACCCCATCATTGAGAAGCTCGACAAGAACAACTACCCTTCATGGAAGTTCCATGTCATGAACTTTCTTATTGGAAAAGGCCTCTACGATTTTGTTTCAGGTGAAGAAAAGGAGCTGGAGGTGAGTGATCCTCCAACTGCAGAAGAGACAAAGGCACAGAAAGAATGAAATGCAAAAGACAAAAAGGTTATGTATTGGCTGTCTGTAGTAATTGATAATAATATGCTGGGACATATTAGAAATGCAAAGAATTCATATGTAGCTTGGACCATACTTGAAAATATGTTTTCCATAAATACAAAGGCACGAAAGATTCAACTCAAGCAAGAGTTGAATACATTGAAGAAAGGGAAGATGTCTATCAATGAGTATGCACTGAAGGTAAGGAGCATTGCAGATTCCTTGGCATCGATTGATGCAATGCCCAATGATGATGATTTGGTATCGTCTACCTTGCGTGGACTTAACAACGAAAAGGCTTGGAAGTCTTTTGTAACTTCTATATATGTCAGAAAGCCATTTCCAGATTTCGATGAGTTGGTCTCCCTTATGATCACTGAAGAGATCAACATGCAGAGTGAGACATCTGAAAAATGTGGTGAACGGATCCAAGCTTTCTACTCCAGTTCAGGAAGGGGACATGGTAGGTTCTCTTCAAGAGACCATGGTGCAGGACATGGTAGTGACAACCAGCAAAATAGATTGAATCAGCAACTTGGCGATATGCAGGTTTCAGGAGGTCGTGGTAACTTTAGAGGTAGGGGGAGCTTTAGAGGAAGAGGTGGATGGTAAAACAAAGGTTCTAACAACTCTGGTATTGTGTGTCACTACTGTGGCAAAACAGGTCATATTGCAGCCCAATGGTATGCTAAGCAAGATGATATTCACAGTGGTAAGTTGCAGCAAGGAAACTATGCATCGTCTTCAGACAGAATGAAGAAAAAAATGAATTTCTATTTGTTATGTAGCATATGCTAAATGCTATTATAGGAAAGGGAACACATGACAATGTTTGGTATGTTGATTCAGGTGCATTCAATCATATGATCAGCCATGCAGAATGGTTTGGAGAGATGCAGGATTTGCAAAATACAGGTTATGTGCAGATGGGTGATGATTCATGCCACCCAATTTCACATATTGGAAAAGTTTCCTTATCCTTACATGATGGTAAGACAAAGAGTCTTTCAAACGTATTACATGTGCCATCTATTACAAAGAACTTGGTGTGAGTCGGTCAGATGGTAGAGCAAGTGCTGCAAGTCAAATTTAATGCAAAGGACTGCTTTGTAGAAGACTTCAATGACAAGTGCAGGTTGGTTGCAAAGGGA
This sequence comes from Lygodium microphyllum, assembly GCF_053477565.2. NCBI lineage: Eukaryota > Viridiplantae > Streptophyta > Polypodiopsida > Schizaeales > Lygodiaceae > Lygodium > Lygodium microphyllum. The sequence goes on from NC_141155.1 coordinate 85,521,334, forward strand.
AGTAGAGTTAGACGTATGCTTACTCTGGATGCTGGAATTCCTACTATGAATGCTGCTATGTATGCTAAAGGAAAAGGTGTTGTTGCAGATATTGAAATTTGGCACAAATGCATTGGACATGCAAATATACAAAGGCTGAAATTAATGCAGTCCAAAGGGTTGGTTACATGTTTGCCTACATTTAGAGTTGCAGAATTTCATAATGTATGTGAAGCATGTCAGTTTGGTAAGCAGGCAAGACAACTCTTTTCACATGACAGAGATGTAAGCAGAAATATCCTTGATGTTGTGCATACAAACATTTGGGGGCCTACACAAAATGTATCTCTTGGAGGCAGTTCATACTTTGTCGCATTCATTGATGATTGTTATAGAAAGCTGTGGGTATATTTTATGAAGGAAAAGAGTGAAACGTTTGAGCACTTTAGAAATTTCAAGGCTGCAATTGAAAGAGAAACAAGCTTGAAAGTAAAGTGCTTGAGGTTAGATGGAGGAGGAGAGTACCTCTCGAATGAGTTCAGTGATTTTCTGAGGTCTCATGGGATAAAGAGACAGTTCACATGCAAGTATACCCCACAGCAAAATGGGATTGCAAAAAGGAAAAACAGGCATATTGCAGAAGTTACACGTGCCTTGATGGCTAAAAAGAATATGCCTAAGCATTTTTGGTCTTAGGCAGTTCATACTGCTGTTTATATTATGAACAGAACTCCCATAGCTACAGTTCATGGGATGACTCCTAAAGAATGCTTTACTGGAAAGAAGCCTGATGTATCGCACTTGAAGGTATTTGGCTGTGTTGTATATGTTCATGTGCCAGATGAGCTACGGAAGAAGCTTGATCCAAAGGCAGAAAAATGTGTCTTTATTGGATATTCTTTAGAGCAGAAAGGGTATCGCTGTTATAACCCTGTCACATGTAAGTTCAGAGTGAGCAAGGATGTCATCTTTGATGAAATGAGCAGTTGGTATGCATCTAGTGGTAATGCATTGGACGATGATGATGATGATCATGACACTCATGTGCAGGCTAAAAAGCAAAAATCACGGACTCTTAGTGGACCAGAGACATCATGTGGTAGTCCTTGGTCTGGGAGACTAAGGAGTAGCTCTACATCTTCAGGTGCATCTAGTAGTACTACAGGTAAAGACAAAGGAAAGAATAAAGTGTCAGATGGCATTGATGCAGTTCTTAATGGAGACTCCAGTGGCTCAGAGAGCTTGGATGATGAGCTTGGCATTCCTTCTGTTAGGACACCGGGTGTACAGAGAGCTCATAGTAATGTAAAGGCTCCATTGAGTGATCCGATGGTATGCAAATCTATGTATGCTAAAGGAAAAGGTGTTGTTGCAGATATTGAAATTTGGCACAAATGCATTGGACATGCAAATATACAAAGGCTGAAATTAATGCAGTCCAAAGGGTTGGTTACAGGTTTGTCTACATTTAGAGTTGCAGAATTTCATAATGTATGTGAAGCATGTCAGTTTGGTAAGCAGGCAAGACAACCCTTTTCACATGATAGAGATGTAAGCAGAAATATCCTTGATGTTGTGCATACAAACATTTGGGGGCCTACACAAAATGTATCTCTTGGAGGCAGTTCATACTTTGTCACATTCATTGATGATTGTTATAGAAAGCTGTGGGTATATTTTATGAAGGAAAAGAGTGAAACGTTTGAGCACTTTAGAAATTTCAAGGCTGCAATTGAAAGAGAAACAAGCTTGAAAGTAAAGTGCTTGAGGTTAGATGGAGGAGGAGAGTACCTCTCGAATGAGTTCAGTGATTTTCTGAGGTCTCATGGGATAAAGAGACAGTTCACATGCAAGTATACCCCACAGCAAAATGGGATTGCAGAAAGGAAAAACAGGCATATTGCAGAAGCTACATGTGCCTTGATGGCTAAAAAGAATATGCCTAAGCATTTTTGGTCTGAGGCAGTTCATACTGCTGTTTATATTATGAACAGAACTCCCATAGCTACAGTTCATGGGATGACTCCTAAAGAATGCTTTACTGGAAAGAAGCCTGATGTATCGCACTTGAAGGTATTTGGCTGTGTTGCATATGTTCATGTGCCAGATGAGCTACGGAAGAAGCTTGATCCAAAGGCAGAAAAATGTGTCTTTATTGGATATTCTTTAAAGTAGAAAGGGTATCGCTGTTATAACCCTGTCACATGTAAGTTCAGAGTGAGCAGGGATGTCATCTTTGATGAAATGAGCAGTTGGTATGCATCTAGTGGTAATGCATTGGACGATGATGATGATGATCATGACACTCATGTGCAGGCTGAAAAGCAAAAATCACGGACTCTTAGTGGACCAGAGACATCATGTGGTAGTCCTTGGTCTGGGAGACTAAGGAGTAGCTCTACATCTTCAGGTGCATCTAGTAGTACTACAGGTAAAGACAAAGGAAAGAATAAAGTGTCAGATGGCATTGATGCAGTTCTTAATGGAGACTCCGGTGGCTCAGAGAGCTTGGATGATGAGCTTGGCGTTCCTTCTGTTAGGACACCAGGTGTATAGAGAGCTCATAGTAATGTAAAGGCTCCATTGAGTGATCCGATGGTACGCAAATCTAGCAGGGTCAGATACCCTGTTAAATGATTTGGTTTTGAAGGTTATACAGTTCACCATTATGCTTATATGGTGAAACTAGTTGAGGATGTTGAGCCCACTTGTTTTGAGGATGTTGTTGGTCATACTCATTGGGATGCAGCAATGGATGAGGAGATGGCTGCATTAGAGACCAATAAGACTTGGGATCTAGTATCATTGCCGAAGGGCAAGAAAGCTATTGGATATAAGTGGTTTATAAGATTAATCACAATGTAGATGGTTCTATTAGTAGGTACAAAGCTAGGCTGGTTGCAAAAGGCTATGCCCAGACATATGGCATAGATTATGATGAAACCTTCAGTCCAGTTGCTAGGATAGCAACTGTCAGATATGTGATTTCTTTGGCCAGCAGCCAAAGGTTGGAGATTGCACTAAATGGATGTGAAGAATGCCTTCTTGCATGGTGATTTGCAGGAAGAAGTGTATATAGATCAGCTTGCATAGGATAGCAACTGTCAGATATGTGATTGCTTTGGCCAGCAGCCAAAAGTTGGAGATTGCACTAAATGGATGTGAAGAATGCCTTCTTGCATGGTGATTTGCAGGAAGAAGTGTATATAGATCAGCCTGCAGGTTATGAAGATTTAGAGCATCCCATGTATGTGTGCAGGTTGAAGAAGGTGCTCTATGGGCTCAAGCAAGCACCTAGAGCATGGTTTGACAAGATCAGAGAGTATCTTGTCAATATTGGCTTTTATGTTTCTGATGTTGATCACTCACTTTATGTGAGAAAGGGAGATGCAGGTTTGGTCATCATAGTCATCTATGTGGATGACTTGATTATTACAAGTGATAGTGATAGTGGGATTGTTGAAGTCAAGGAATTTTTGAAAAAGAAGTTTGAGATGAAGGATTTAGGTGAGCTAAGGTACTTCCTTGGCATTGAGGTGATCAGATGTGATGATGGTATATGGCTGTCCCAAAGACAGTATGGCTTGGATATGTTGTCCAAGTATGGTATGATAGCATGCAAACCACTTTCAGTCCCGTTGGAGCAGAATGTAAAGTTGAGTGCTGATGTTGGGAATGAGATAGAAGACCCTACTATGTTCAGGAGGATAGTGGGGAGTTTGATCTACATGACCATTACAAGGCCAGACTTGAGCTACACTGTTGGTCTTGTGAGTCAGTTTATGCAAGTACCTAGAAAGCCACATTTGGATGCAGTCAGACGCATATTGAGATATGTGAAGTGCACATTACATTATGGACTTTTCTATGAGGCAGGTACAGATGTACAGGTGTTTGGATACACAGATGCAGATTGGGCTGGTAGTATGTCTGATAGAAGATCTACCAGTGGATACATGTTCTCTCTTGGTAGTGCAGCAGTTACTTGGAGCAGCAAAAAGCAATCTACAGTTGCTTTGTCGAGTACAAAGGCTAAGTATAGAGGTGTTGTTGTTGCAGCATGTGAGGTAGTATGGCTGCAAAAGTTATTGGCTGATTTAGATGTGCAGGTGGAGGGTCTAGTTGTCATTTATTGTGACAACATGAGCAGTATACAGTTGGCTAGGAACCCTGTGTTCCATGCCAAGACAAAACATATTGAGGTACACTACCACTTTGTGAGAGAGAAGGTACTAGCAGGTGAGATTGACTTGGTATATGTCAACACACAGGATCAAATAGCTGACATCTTCATGAAGGCATTGGGTACAGAGAAGCTTCAAAAGTTTCGAAGCTTACTTGGAGTTGCAGAGATGCAGTTGAGCTTGAGGGGGAGTGTTGAGATGACAAGCTCAACACATGCGGACATTAATGATGGACCACCTAGTTAGATGGATCCACACGTCTACACTTAGCACGTCGGTGGTCATTATGACTCTCACATGGTCATTGACTCATTACTTATTCTATTCAGGTTGTTACACCTATTTACAGCTGGCATAGTTATAGCGCCAGTCGACTAGTATAGTCGATTATGCATTGTTTGACTTAGTAGGCCACTTTCCTTTATGTTGTATCTTATCTATACTTTGTGTACATTGTAAAGAGTGTGGAAGAAGAAGAAGAAACCAGCAAGAAAACGTTTTAGCATCCATCTCTCTTCTTGTCTCTTGAGTGAGCTTCTCCTTGTGCATTCTGTGTGTGTTCTCGGCGCAGCATCTTGAGCAAGTCCCCCCACCAAGCGATTCTTGACAATCTCTCTCTCATTTCTTTTTCCTCTCTCTCTATGTGTTATTTCTCTTTTATGTTGTGTTTTCAATCGAATTTGATGTTGGTTCTAATTGTTGTTTTCTTGTAGAGTTTATTTGGAGCAAGAGGCAAAGGTGTTAATCTCTCTCTCTGTTTGGTTTTTTTTTTTGCTGATACCTTTTCAATACAACACAATGTTAGTTCTAACCCTTGTTGTTGTTTTATTGTAGAGATCATTTTGGGTGACATTGCATAAGTGCATATCGCTCTCTCACCCTCTCTCTTTCTCTCTCTATGTTTCCTCTTTTCTATTGTTTTTTCAATATACCTTCATGTAAATACTAACTCTTGCAAAATTGTCTTTTGCAGAGATCAATTTGGGCAAGATTGGATAGGTGCTCATTTCTTTCTCTCTCCCGGGTACTCACACACTCTCTCTTTCTTCCTCTCTGCATTATCCCTTTTCTACTATCTTTACAATAGGGTTTGATGCTAGTTCTAACTTAAGGATCAATTGTTGTTGCAACACTTAACACAAGGTAGAGCAGAGATTTTGTAGTTCAATCTATAGGTAAATCTGCCATATTTTGTGGTGCCAAAATTTATTCATTTAATTAGTGACATTTATGTTTGATGGGATTGATGTTTTCTTATGTCCATCATTTGCAATGGGTTTTGATTAGCAATGATTCAATCTTATCTTCAGTAGGCCAGCTTATAGGTAAATTGGCCATGTTTTGTATTGCTTCTATTCATGCAGTTATCTAGATATTTTTTGCTAAAAGAGATTCATACAAGTATTTTTGTTAAAAGGGATTCATGCATGTGTTTTTTTGTACATGCAGGTATGTACAAGGTTTAGGTGAAGCATATAATTCTCGATCAACTAGTTTGATGTGGTGAGTAATTCCTTTGTGTTGGATGATATGGATCTACTAGAAGTCGATGTTTCAAAAATCCTCTGCTTTATTGGTTCTATGTGTCCATTTGGATCTCCATGCCAATTGGCAATGTTCCATGAAACTCTTGTATCATATCATCCATATAACACACAATGTGTTGAGTCTTAGAATATCTCAGGTGTCGATCCAATGTGCCTATTAAGATTTGCATGCCATGTGGCTGCTATCCTTGTAACAACTACTCTATAATACCCACATTTCATACAATGTATTGAGTCAAATCAGACTCCTCTTCATTATAATAAAATTTCTTTTGGTAAAATTCTCTGAGTATTCTTGTGCTATTCTTTTCATTATATTTCATGTAAATGGTATGATTAAAGTGTTGTCTTGAAATTAAATCTATACTTTGTGTTGATGTATATATCCACATGCGTTTTGATATCAATGTTTATGTCTGTTTACAAAAGTGTAAACATATCTTAATGCCATGTTGATTTGTATGGCATATTGGTGATTACTAGACAGGCTTAAAATGCTTATTATTTAGGGGTTAATACATACTTCTTTACATCTAATGCGTAGATTATAATGCCTAAGAGAAGAACAAGCATTCTCTCGATAGAAGTACGTAACATAAAAGATGAAGAAGGGAATTGGATCACTGATACGTATCATTGCTCGTCTTGGGTACATATGCGTCCAAGTATGAAGGGAGCTTTCCAAGTGAAAGCATCTGCAATTGCAGATATATCAAAGCACTGGAAGGGTAAAATTTTAGCTCTCAGACAAAGGAATGTTGATTCTCACCTTGTAATAGAGGTGTTTGTACAACATGTATTCATGCAAAAACAAATACATATTGCGCCCACTATGCCCTTTCAACGAAACATTGCAAACAGTAAGTATTTGCAACTCATTGAGAATGAGAAATTTCATGATACCTATATAACAACTTGTCTTGTATTTATAGAAGTATACCCTTCGGATGGCTGTGAGTGGCAAAATGTTGAGAGTTTCATTGGTTCTTTTAAGTGTTACCACCTCGAAATTGGTAGATTTCTCTTTGAGGGGCGTACAACTAAGCAACTCGCAGAGGACCTTGTTTTTCTCTATGACTCCAAGTACATATTTCCCAAGGGGAGTCGAGAATATGGAACCCTTGAGTGTATGCACATATTGAATCTCAATAGCATAGAATGGCCATTGTGTAGTAGCGACATTTTGCACATGTGTAGCTAAAAAATTTCAGCAGACATATTGAATTCTATGAAGCCAAGCACCGGCTCAAAGAATGTACATCTAAGATGGTTCATACAGATTGCAATTTTTGCACACATGTTCAAGGAATGTAAGGGTTTGAGACGTACCAAAAGCACATACGTCATAAAAAATACATCAGAGGATTATGTAACAAGGATTCTAGGAAAAACTTAGACATAAAAAATAACTCACAGTCCTGACATAGTGGAGTGTCGAGTCACAACAAGGGACATGGCTTTCAAGTAAAAATTGTCTCTCTTAGTTGACTATTATCTTAGTTTGGGATGAATCGACTAACTTTCCTTTCCAAGGGTACATGTACTTTGTTACACAACAAAATTTATGCCTAGTGTTCAAGTATCGTAGATGGAGGATGCTCAAGGGTAAATGGTTGTGCCTTGATCAAGACATGAGTGAAAGTGCAGCTGTGGATGTTACTGTCATTTGTGAGGGCTGGAGCTCCAAGTGTTGCAAATGGAGGATGATTGGCCCTTGAGTATAATGCTTCAGGAAATTACAATGTTAATACAGAATCCACCTATTAGCTTCTATTTTAAACTAGATGGTAGAAAAATTCGAAGCCGAGCTGAGGATACTATTACCAGCGGAAAGTGTGTGGCTCCACATATTTTAGAAATTGTAGAGTCTCCCTAAAAATCTCAACACCACAAGTTGTAATATCCAATACCTATAAATTTTTGGATTTTTTTGGCCAATAGAATATTGTCGCTTACAAACTTGCAATATTTAAACATTATGGTATTTATGCAAAATCATACACTTGTTATACACTTTTCACATCAAAACATTTACATATGCATGTAAACTTTACAAAGATGTAAGTAAAGCCATAACTAAATATCGTATGCGAACAACCCTTAATGGTTTAAAACTTAAGGTTTTTAAGGTAGAACTAGTTTAGTTCTTGTTTCATTGTTTCATTTCACACTTTCTCTTTTTATCTCTTTATATCCACCACATCCCTCCTACCTGCTACAATGGATGCTCGCACACACTTTGATGAGTGGATCCACGAGACTATCTTTGCCAACCAGGGTGACGAGATATTCTAGGTTTTCTCTAAGAACTTCAACCTTGAAAGCATGCTCTCATCGCTGGATCTCCCCCTTCAGGTTTTGGAAGACTTTGTGAGCACGATTGCTACATGCACATACTTCATCGAGGGATCCGACATGACTTAGGTGCCTCTGGAATAGCTCATGGTATTTCAGGCAGGGAAGAATCACCAAAAAGTGGTGAATAGGTGTCTAGCCCATGTGGATCCTTCGCATAGATTATGCACTATTCCCATGGAAAGTGCACCAGGTACATCACCTTTGGATCTCGTGGAGTGTGATTGTGCATTGGCAATTTACCTCCTTGCATTGGATACACCCCTAGAGGAGGAGAATGATGAAGATACAACTCCACAGGTTGTTTCTATCACATACACTAGAGAAGAACCAATTGAAGAGTTCATAAATGTTGAAGAGGAACATCGAGTGGTGGTAGATCAAGGGTTGGCTCTCATGGTGCCATCTTTCTTCAGCCACAAGTCGACAAACCCAACCTTGCCTCCTTGACACCCATTGAAGTAGATGGTGTACAGTACTTGCTTCTATTAGATGTACTGCAATACTTGGAAATGAAGGAAGAAGAGTTGTTTTCTATCCTAGTCAAGGATTCAATGGAAGACCTGATCGATTATGATTACATGGATGTGCATCCAACAATGGCAAAGATTGGAAGATATGATGGCACAAGCTTAGATATTGTGAGTGCGATCATAGCAGCACAGGAGCATATTACCTCGATTGAAGAAGATTACCTTGTGCCAAATGCTGAATTTGAAGCACTACAACATGATTTGTTCAGACCAAGGCCCCAGCTTCCTACTAAGGAGTTTGTAGATCCCTTTGCCCAAAGAGGTACCTCCCTAACACAAGAGGAAATGAAGATACAAGATGATCTAGAGAAGGTGAGATTTCTAACTACCATATATTTTTATGCAATGAAACTTAATAGGGTGTGTCGGATCGCCCGGAGTCCACCAATGAAATCTTGGCAAAAAATGATGCTTGCAGCTACCCTGTCCGAAGTCTGGCGTCTGGGGCCACTTTCTGGCCAGGTCGTTGGAAGTCCACCAGTGAAATCTTGGCGAAAAATGCTGCCTGCAGAGGTGCCCTATCCAAAGTCTGGCATCTAGGGCCAGAAAGCTGCAAGCATCATTTTTTGCCAAGATCTCACCGATGCACTTCGGGCGACCTGACACACCCTACCATCAAGTTTCATCGCTTTTTGATAACTCTAGGTTAGTCGCTAAATATATTATTTGATTTGAATTTGTTATTCAGGACATACTGTATATAGATGATTTTGCATCAAGGCAAGGAGGAGCTCAACATGTGGATCAACGCAAGGATTTAGCTCTGAAGGAGTATATCAGTAACCTTGTTGCAGATTTGGTGGTCTTCCATAAGAAGTGCTCACCAGGAGGGCAAGAAATAATCATGAAAATTTGAGCTTTGACCAAGTTTGGACCTTCTCGAGCGATACCTGAGACATCTAGCTTGGAGAAGGTGGTGCTAATCAAGTGGTCAAAGCTTCTTTACTTGTTTGACGAAACGTGCGGTGGAGCAATGTGTGTGCTTGCGACATTAGGCGACCTCGCTAAAGTGTCAGATCCACTTCTCTTGGAGAAAGAGCTGAAGGGGGAGCGCATCATTTTTTAAGCAAAGAAGGAACTTATATTTTCATCGGAAGCTGGCCCCTCCTCTCCACCGATGAAAAAGCCAATTAACAATTGAGAGTTCTTGTATCTACCATCACTAACACCCATCACATGTATTTTTCTTGATGAATATAAGATAGTTTACTTTGTCCCTACAAATAAATATTTATTAGGTAAATGTGTGGTTCGTACAAGTGTGACGATAATGTGTTGTACGTGAATGACGCATTCGCATACGTTAACATAATTCAACGCATAGTACTGCACTTGCGATTGTGTAAGTGTGACGATAATGTGTGGTACGTAAATGGCGCATCCGCATATATTAACATAATTCAATGTATAGTACTGCACTTGCGATTGTGCATAAGCAATAATATAACTTGTATCCATATGTATCACTACTTTTGATGCATTCGTACGTTAAACAAAAATTAAGAGTCATGCGTTTCAAGAAACAAAACAAAACAACTTTACTCAATTATTTGAATTCAATACACATCGCATAAGATATTATGTATATATAAATAAATATTCCAATGTGGCAGAGTATACAAAATTTTTTGGGCTTCCAAGATGTTATGGCACTATAACACTCATTACAAATCTTGCATCATTAATCTAGTAAACTATGGCAGAGTCCCCTTGCCGTGTCGAAGCCGAATGATAAAGTTCATGTCTTTATATGTGATTGTGACACGATTTTCATGGATGGTTGCAAGCTGTGTATCATTGAACAAGTCAATGAGAAACTCCTCTATAGCTGTTTGTAGGGCCTCCATGGCTGCAGCAGTTCACCTTCCTGCTAGTGGGCCATCCTCGCACTCGTGCCCAAAATCTTCCCATCCCTTTCAGCTCCAAGTCTTGCATGACTTCTCAAACAACTTTTTGAAAAGAACTTTTCAGGATGAGAAGCTCATATCCGCGTTGGATTCTCCTTATCTCTCGAAGGGCGATAGTGCCCAGTTTCCATCTCCTCTTCTTCTGTGGTGGTCCTTGTGCTCTACGGGGAGCACCTGTTGCTGCACTAGAGAAGGCTCCACCTTGTGCTTCAAGTGGCAGGCCTTGGTGTGATATCTTCCCCGGGCCAAAATGGCGACATGCTTGCTTGGTGCATGCCATGCAAGCTCAAGGAGGGCAAGACGGAGAAGAGACAGAGGTTGGGGATGTGAAAATGGAGGAAGCAAAGAAATCAAGATGTAAAAATGAGAAGAAGAATGAACTTTTAACCCATTTAAACCCCAAAACCGGGTTAATGCAGCTTCATACTCACTGTCCATCGTGTGATCGTAAATCCATAACCTTTTATCGGAATGCAATGAAACTTCACACACGCACTCATTAGGTGGCCAAGAGCCCACGAAAGTGGCTCCAGATGCTAGAATATATATATATATGAAAAGTTTCAAGAATATGCATTAAACTACAATTAAGCTAGATAGATTTTATGCATCCACATCTGTTTGCTTGGTTGAAATAATAGAAAATCCTATTACATCCCACAAAGCATAGATTGAACTTGTGATAGAATACATAGGGTTCCTAGGAAGTTGAAATAATTTCAAACCCTAAAGAGTTGAAGGATTCTTCTCAAGGCCCTCTTGTTTGAAGCTGAAAGGAATTCAAAGTCCTTAAGTAACTATATGAATTATGCGACAAACCATAGTTCAAATGAATACGTAGGGTTTCGTTGTAGGGAAGCCAATGTCCCAAATTGCAATCAACATTGCAAGGATACTCCTTCATTCAAAAGAATGAGGAAATTAAATTAGGTTATATTTGGAAATCTTGAATGATAATGGGGATAAAGTTGAGACTAGATGCTATCGCATCAAATTGTGATTTCCTGGCAGAGAGAACAAATGTAGGAGGATGCTCAGATGCCAGCGGGCTCTGGCTGTAAATCCCCTACCCTTGGATCCTACTCAGATGGTCTACGTGACTCAGGAAGGAATCTCGAGGCTGTGTTGCTAGTGCAAGGGTGAAAAATTGGAGGAAAATAAGATGCATCGTTATGGATTGTGGGAATCATCCTATGGATGGGATTTGTATCTCAGTTGAAATTTTAATATAAATTTTACTTTCAAGGAGTTTGTCTGATTTGTTTTTGTGTCAGTACATAAAATTACGTAAAGGAACATGTGACTAATGGGTTAATTAAGGAAGTTTCTTGTATGTGCTGCCACTAATGTGCCCTTAGGTAATAAGGGAACTAAAGCTATCAAGGGAAGTGGGTGGGCGAAACCCCCGACGGGTTTCTCCTACGGTAGGGTGGTTCCAAAGAACTGGGAGGCTTCTCAACATTCAAATTGCGATGCCGTATTGACCTTAGATAATGTAGGGTAGAACCCTGGCTTATATCATTTTAGGGGACCAGAATTACAGTTTACCCTACAAGTAAAGAGGTCAAGTGATGCATCCCTTTCATTTCCCATTCTCTTTGAACCAAGTGGAATATGAGTCCGTCTTGGTTTAGATGCTTTGCACAAAGTAGATCTTCGTCTGAAGACTGTGATGCTAGAAGGCTATAGAACGACTTGATCGTTAGAAACCCAGAAAGATTCAGATTGATCCTAACAAGGTTGACTGAAACGTTTCATTGCAAAGTAGACTCGGGAGTTGCTAAATGACAAACCCTGAAGCATTCCGTGGGAGTGCCAGGTGACATCTTTTAGATATGGACTACTAAAACGTGTCGTGACCTAGGCATGTTATAGAAGGAGACATCTTTTAGATATGGACTACTAAAACGTGTAACATTCCGTGGGAGTGCCAGTGACATCTTTTAGATATGGACTACTAAAACGTGTCGTGACCTAGGCACATTATAGAAGGAGAACTGATGTGTTTTCCTGGTCCTACAAGGACTTGAAAGCGATTGATCCTACTATGTGTTAACACCACATTGACTTGGAGCATGATCCCAAACATATATATTAGTGTTAGAGGTATGTGAACCCCAATTATTCTACCCTAGTAAAGGTAGAGTTGTTGAAGCTCTTAGAATCTTAGGTCATCTATCCAATGGCCAATAGTAAATGGGTTCCATCCATCGTGATCGTACTTAAAATGAATGGGAAATTGTACATATGCGTGGATTTTCATATGCTGAATTCCAAAGCAAAGAAAGATCATTTTCCTGTCCCCTTCTCCAATCAATTGTTAGAAATAGTTGCAAGACATGAACTTTATTCCTTCTTGGATGGTTTTATTGGATACAATCAGGCATAGATTACAAAAGAAGACCACTAGCCTAAGACAATCTTCACAATGGAATGAGGCGCTTATGCCTATAGGGTGATCCCATTTGGACCCTACAATGCCCATGTTACTTTTCAACACATCATGATGGCCACCTTCCAAAACGGCAAGCATAATTTTATTGAGGTATATCTAGATAATTTTTGTATCTTTAGTCTACTTTTCTAGCGTTGGGGACACTTGGAACAGTGCTTTGATTGATGCTGGGAGTATGAAATCTTACTTAACCTTGACAAATGCATCTTTGGAGTCTCATTAGGGGTTCTATTGAGCCATATCATCTCTACACAAGGATAGCAAAAAACCCATCAAAGATTGAGAAGATTATAGCCCTGATAGCATCAACTAATCTAAAGCAGTTGTAAGGATTTCTTGGGGCCATGTGGGCTACTATAGGAGATTCATTGCACATTTTATAACTAAGGTAGTCCCCTTGCACAACCTCTTCAAGAAAGACACAGAGTTTATTTGGATAGATAATTGCAAAAAGAAGCTTTTAATACCCTGAAGTAGTGCTTGATCAAAGTGCCTATCTTGCAATCTCCTAATTGGGTAAAGGAGTTCCATGAGCAGACTTATACATTAGTCGAGGGACTAGGTGCAATCCTTTGCCAGAAAGGCTCCTCAAAGCTAGACCAGCCTATTTATTATGGAAGCCAAAAAGTCATTGATAGAGAAAGGAACTATATAGTGATAAAGCTAGAGTTCTTGGAAATGGTGTTTATCCTAGAGAAGTTTCAACATTACCTTTTATCAATGCATTTCAAGTTTTATGTGGATCATGTGGCTTTGTCCTCCCTAACAAACAAGGTTGATGTGAAAGGACTGATGATGAGATGGCTCATTTTGTTCTAGGAGTTTGATTTTGAAGTGGTCACTAAACCCGATTGTTCCCATGTCTTGGCTGATCATCTATCATGGATCCCTCAGAGTGAAAAAGAGATGCAAAAAGATCCAAAATTTCTTGATGTTGCTCTATTTCTAGTGGAGACTATAACCCCATGGTACATTGGCATTGCCAATCTCTTGGCCACACAATAGTACCCCCTTGGTATGTCTAATAGAGAGAAGAAGAAGCTTCTGTTAGAATCATCCCTCTATATCTTGCTAGGTGATGCTCTATACAAGGAATAAAAATACAAAGAGCTGCAAAGATGTGTAGTAGAAGATGAGATTGCAATCATCCTAAAGGCATGCCATGATGAGGCATGTGGTGCATGGGAAGTAAAAACTAGAAAGCTCTACTTGCAGGATACTAGTAGCCTATCCTCCATAAGGATGCCTATGATTATTATAAGTGTTGTGATACCTTGGGAAAGCCCACCAAAACTAGTGCCATGCCACTATAGTGAATCCTTCCATTGAAGCCATTTGAGAAATGGGGCATCGATTTTGTGGAGCCAATTGACCCTCGAATGAGAAGGAAGTAGAACACATACATCCTAGTTTGTATAAACTATGTGATGAAGTGGTGTGAAGCCAAAGCTCTCAAGCTAGATGATGACAATAGTGTGGCTTTGAAACTGTATAATAACATTATCACATGCTTTATCAGTCCCTTGTAGTTAGTAAGTGATAGTGGTACTCGCTTTCTAAATAAGATCATGGAAGAGCTGATAGAGATCTATAAGATCTACTATCGCAATTCTACACCCTACTATCCTAGAGCCAATGGCTAAATCAAAGTCACCAATCACATTCTCTATTCAATTCTAACAAGGACAATTGCTGTGCATTGCCTTGATTGGGATGATCAACTTATAGAGACCCTCTGGGTACAAAATCCCCCCCATAAGGCCACAACTAGACAAACACCCTTCCAATTGATCTATAGCATAGAAGCTATCTTTTGTGTTGAGTTTGAACTGCCCTCTTTGTGAGTGGCCATCAAATAGCAATTAGGAGATGTTGAGTCCCTATAATGCCATCTCTTGCACTTGGAATATTTGGATGAGACTTAAAGGATAGACTTATAGTGTATGGAAGCTACACAGGCTTGACAAAAAGTTTATCATGCCAACTTCTTAGCATATGGTTCATACTTTGGTAAGTTTCATGGAAAGCTCCAAGAGCATTGGATGGGTCCCTACAAGGTACTTGTTGTCAACCTTAACAGCTTAGTGCAAATACAAGCTCTTGACACTTTTGATGATCCCTTATTGATAAATAGCTATCACCTAAATAAGTATTTCCCTCCCTGGGGATCCTAACAATCATAGAAAACAACTCATATTCCCCTTTGGTATCACTCATCAATGTTTCTCATATTACTCTTGAAAGCCATCATTTAGATTCTACTGATGAGGTGGATGACTTCTTCTATCCCCTTTATTCTAGCTCCTGCCCCTATTCTATTCCCTTGCTTTCCATTATAGAAGAGGTGGCGTGGATGGTTTTAAACAATGGTATGCTTGCCTTTGAGAAAAAAAGGGGGGGGGGGGGGGGGGGGGAAATGATTATGGGAGAAAAGGATGATCTCTACCATGCCAACCTAATCTTTGAGAAAAGATGGCAATACCCTTGAGAGTAGGGAGAAAAAGAAAGAAAAAATAAAGGTATTATGGGAGAAAAAGAAAAATTTCCAATTATAATAGGTCTATTAGATATGCTCAATGCCCCACCCTCATAAGGTGCCACCAATGATCCATGGTGCTCAAAGTTGTAAGGCCCCCATTATGAGGAGAAGCCGAATGTGAGCCTAGATATTGGTATGAGGTCTATGTGACTGGATGGTAGAAAGGTGACCATTGTGGATCTAATATTTGGGTTGGACAGAGTAGTTAAGTTGGTAGCAACTCGAGGCACATTGCATTGAGTTGTGGGGTAAGGGAGTTAAAAAAAGGGGCCCCTATTTTGGGGTCTAGGGACCGCGGAAGTGGCCCCTAGCACTGGCCCCCCTGGCGGGGGTCCCGAGCAGTGCCCCTAGCCCAACGGTAAAGCGAATATTCCCTGGAATACTAGTGGAGGCTCATATGGTAGGTCGGTCAGGCCGACCTAACCACCTTTTCGGGCTATAAAAGCTAAAGCCCTTCACAGTCATCGATCATCTATCTTTCACCTAGTTAGAGTTGTTCCAGCTAGCCTTAAGCTCTTCACCTATCTTTTGTCTAGATAGCCATCTAAGCTTCACAGTGGAAGCAAACGGGTGGATAGAGCCATCTTTGTATCAGTTGTTTGGAGCTAAAGAAATTTTCTAGTTCTCCTCTTATGTGTTGTGTACTCTCTATCTCTATCTATTTCTCAGATTCTGTTTGTTGTGTCGTGTAATTTCTTACAAGTCTCGCTCCAAGCAAAGGTGGCAAACACCCTTGGTGGGTGATGCTAGTTGTGGAAAAGGTGGCAATACCTTGTAGTCTATATAAATTGCACATTTTGATGATCCTTTCATAGTACAATTTCGAAGCCACCTCCCTTGGTGAGTTGTGTCCCTATGCTTTTAGAGATTGTTTGACTCCTACAGTACGCAAAATATCTTTATCCAATCCAAGTTCCCAATTTATAAGCTACCTCCTTGGGTGAGCCTCTATATCAATAGATGCTCGACATCATTAGCAAGTTGAAGCTGATCTTCATTAACAACCATTGAGTAATATGAGCTTTCAACCCAATAGGTTGGGGATGTGAGTATGGGTTGTCATCTATATTCATCAACAAAGCATGAGATAGAGGGTGGAGTGAGTGACCAATCTTTTTCCCTTCAATTCAAATGAGAGGTGAGCTATGTGAATGGTGTGTTGTATGCATAGGTTGGGCTTCTCAATATAAGGACACTATAAGGCTCCATGGCCTTCCTTCTTGCATTGTATGTTGACATAAGGTGGGATGCACTACTGCACCATCAATTGCGCACAAGGCATACAACCTTCACAAAGTGACAATGAGAAGTACATCAATGGGTTTCAAGAATTGTTTTGCCCTTCCTACATCTATCAACATAGTGTGAGATAGGGGGCTGAGTGTGACAGACGTTCTGTTTCAACCGATTGAAATGTGAGGTTTGAAGGATGATATGAAAACTAATGATTAGCTGTTTCCCTATGCACACACATGAGGTCTTTGCCACCACAAAGGGACATATTATTCTATTCTATCCACTACACTACAAGGCACCTTGGCCTTTCTTCTCCACCTATGCAAGACAGGGTGGAATATATTGTTGTACCATCAACCATGCACGCTAGCATATTCTCTTTGTACCCCTCAATCTTATCAATTTCTAAATGGGGTGTAAGATATGGGTTCCTATCATCCCTCTTCAAGTAACATGAGTACATGGGGTGAGTAATTGATCTATCTTTTTCAAATTGAGTGATGGGTGAGATCGAGAGCTACGTGCTTTGTCAATGACAAAGTGGCAATCTTTATCCATACCAATATCTCTCGAGTGCTGTTGCATGGTCCTTGTCGCATTGATACATGTTGTGGTAAGACGTGGTGCCTCATACAGTTGATGCCAATCCCTAAAGGGACAATGAGTGCCCTTTGCATCTAGCACGCTAATGACTTTTAATCACAAAAATTTGTTGAATGGGCCAAGTATTTCTAACCCTAATCTTGCATTTATGTGTGGGGATGCATCCCTCTACGTTTGTTTTGCTACATAAACTCACGACGATGCTTCTACAGATCTTCGATTACTAGTATTTATTGTTTGTGCCCTACTTGAGTCCCTTTCCCACCCATCCATCATGTTCCACCCCATATGTGGGGTTTTTCTTTCCCTCATTTGATGATTTTTTGAATTTTTCTATCCTTCCAACATGTGAATGCCCCCTTGTATCACCAAATTTGGGATATTTGACATCATAGGCCTATTTTTCCTTTAAGTTGAACCGTTTTCCTTTCTATAGCCCCTTCTTCTAAGTTACGGTTCACCTGTTATTAAATTTTGAAGTATTTTATGCGAATGAATTGTGTTTCCATGTGAATATTTCTTTTCACTCAGAACTATGATTTGACCTTATAGCCCTATCTGTCTTTTTTGACACATTTTTCCTTTTTACTACCTATCATTCTAATGCATGGATTGGTTGATGTTAATTTTTGTGTGTTTACGAGTATTTTTCGATTGGTTTTTAGTTCTTTTTCCATGTGAATGTGCTTTATTCTCGTTGAAGTTGTGTTTTGACTCCACAATCCTATGCAGCTTGTCAAATCAAATATTTTACCTTTTCGTTGTACTCCATTCCAATAGCTAGATTTTTGGTTATTAATATTTAATTATGTTTTTGTATGCATTTTTGATATTTTCTTATGTGATTGCCCCTTTTTGATGTCGACCCATCGTTCGGGTTGTTGATCCTATTTCCCCTATCATCTTGCCCACTTTTTCTTTTTTTCGTACATTAATTTGATCGTTGGGTTTTTCAAAGGTAAAAATTTTGTAATTTTGTGTGGTTTGATTCCTTGTGCCCATGTTAATGTCCATTTTGTGTGGTTCGATCCTCCATGTGCTCATATTAATGTCCGTTTTTGGCCTCATTACATGCATAATCATGTTTGACACATCATGTCTACCTACTCGTGCTTCCATATGCCATTTTGCTCTCGGCAGCACAAATACTTTTACCCCAATCCGTGTGTATACGTGCGATGTAGGAGGATCGGCCTTATCTTTTTAAAAATGTTATTTTTATTTCAAAAAATTATTTTTAAAAAAAGATTCCCCTTTGCCCCTCCCATAACCTCTCCCCCCCACTCTCCCTTCTTTTTCTCTCTTTCTTTCTTTTCCTTTGTTCTCTCTCCTCCCCCTCTCTCTCCATGTAACTCTCTACCTCTCACTATCTCTCTCTCTCTCCTCCTCCTCCTCCTCCTCCTCCTCCTCTCTATCTCCTCCCTCCGCACGTCCTCCTACCCTCCCTTACCATCTCTCCCCTTCCTTCTCTCCTCCTCCTTCCTCCTCTCCTTCCTCCTCGTCCTCGTCCTTCTCCTCCTCCCCTGCTCTCCTCTTCCCCCTCCCCACCCCTCTTCTTCCTGCCACCCTGCCCTCCCTACTCTTCTCCCTCCTGTAGCTACCATAGTTGCTGCTAGGGAGCTACCCACCTTGCTTGGTGTGGTAGCCGTGGTGGATGCCACATCCGCCCTCCTACTGCTAACTCCATCGTCTCCACCCACTCTTTTGTTGGCGTTCACCACCCCCGTGTCTATACCGCCCACTAGTTGCCCTTGGCCCTGTTGCCATCCCTCACTGTTGTTGCTAGCTATCCATCCTCTCGCTATCACGTTTGGCCACTTGGTCCCGTGCCACTCCAATGCCCTACACCACTACTCCTATCCCACCTTCCACCCTTCCACCCTTCCACCTCCGTTCCCTCCTCCATCTCCTCCAACATTCCTCACCTCCTCTCCACTCTCTCTTCTACATTCCCTAACACCTCCCCTCCCCTCCATCGACCGCCCTCCTCTCGACCCCCCAAACCCTCTTCCAAAACCACACACCCTACACACACCACCTCCCCGCCCCCTAAACCACCCCCATAAAAACCCTTTCCCTACAAAACATTACCCCTTAGCCCCCCTTCCCCTACCTCCCTTGTCACACCCCCTTTCCCATGCCTAAAACCATACCACCGAAAACAAGAAGTAGACCGAAAAAATCATCCATTCGACCCTATTGATTGCACATCTTATGGACTCCATTCCCATGCAAGCCAGTGCTTGTTATGCTTGTTTTGTGTGTTTGCTCCTATTTAGGTGTGGGAGTCAAATTTCTTTCTTATATGCATATGCATGGTTTCTATGCTATCATTCACATGCGAGGACACACATGTCATCTTGTCCATACTGCGGAGCTACCGTTCACACATAGTGAGTTTGGGTACATACCTTTTATTCTCACCAATTCAAAAAAGCAAGTTTTTCAAACTCAAAACAAAACAAAAATATTTTAAGATGTATAATACCTTCAAAAAATTCAAAAAAAAATAAAAATTTAAAAAAATATACATTAATGATTAGTGAATTTTTACCTAAATTTAAAAATCTAAATAGTACATAATTTTTTGAAAAAACCAATAAAAAGCTAAAACATACAATAAAATCATTAAAAGTAGAAAAAATCTCAAAAAATACAAATCCAAAAAAATATTTCAAAATATTTTTATTTTTTCTTTATTTTTATTACATCTTCATTAAAAAATTAAAAAGCTTGTCCTTCTCATGTTTATAGTAGAAAAGACATTATCAAAATTCTCACAAAAATAAAAAAATAAAATAAAATAAAACTAACAAAGAATAAGAAATTCACCCACACATTCATGCATGTGCCTCCATATCATTTTTTATTTTGGGCAATTATGATTAGTCATTTTTTCTTTGAGGAGGTTAACTAGTTGCCAATCGCTTATTTGTTTATTTTATTTATGGATTCAGAGTTGTGTGCGATTTTGCCATTATGTCATTAGACCTTACAGGTGTCTTGCACACCACCAGGTTCTTTTCTTTTCTCTTGTCCATGTGTATCCTTAGACATAATTAAATAATAAATAAAGTCAACCTGACATTGCATCACAAAATGAAGAGAATGCATCCTATACTTTTGAATTAAATCAATTTGATTGTTAATTTGTAAAAGGAATCTCTGTTGTTGCACGAACATATTGCACCATAATTCCACTTAAAATTTTAAATTAAAAATGAACCCCCATTGTCACATGTGCATGTACACATGCAATACATACACACTAAATTATAATAAAATAAACACCCTCCGTCACACATGCATGTGCTTTGTACTAAAGATTATTTAATTATAACAATGAACTTCATTTTTAGAGACCCTTGTTAAGTCAGAGTCAGAGTGGGGCCGGGTCACAAATTTTGATTCACCATGCACATTAATGGACTAACTTAAAATTAACTACTATCTAATTTTTGAACTCATAAAAGGAATCTGAGTAGTCGCCCACTCACTACACCACACCATAGGCTCACAAAATGTGCTTATGGGGATGGGGTTATTGATGAAAGTTAGTCTTATCAGTCCTTGCCTATTCCAAGTGCCAGTTAGTCATCTTGTTGTGAGTTTCTTATCATTTTTATTTGGTCTAGTTAGTGTTAGGGTTCACGGTATGATTGATCTTTTATTTTTATTCACATATTTGACTATGAGTTTTCAGGATACCTGTGTTTGCATATCATGAAGCTATTGGTCAGACGTGTGTAGGTCATGCCAAAAATTTTACGTAGGTTGTGGATTGTTTGAAGGTAGTTTGACTTTGTCCTGTTCATCTTGGGGTTTTCCCTAATTGTCTCTCAAAGTGATTTTTGTGTCATTTTTTACAAGAATTCCCTTTCTTGTTTCCTAGTTTGTGTATATGTGTGGATTTTCCTATGTATTCTGGATGGTGCCCCCATGCATAGTGGTTTAGCATGTCTGTCAGAGAGAGAACTAGGGAGAGAATAAGAGGAGAGAGAAAGACTGCAGAGGAGAGAGAAAGACTGCAGGAAGAGAGAGAAATAGAGTGACGAGGAGAGAGAAAGACTAGAATTGGAGAGAGAAAGACAGAAAAGATGAAGAAGCCATGGAAGCTTGGAGCAAGAAGGGAGAGAAAGATTGTAATTGTATTGATATGTCAAAAAGATATGAAAAATTACAACTTATCTCCTTATATACCAATGTCAGTGTGACATGGCATATTATCAACATTTTAACTATTTCCAACTTCTTACAATCCATCCCTTCCCAAAAAGGTTTTTGTCCTCAAAAACAAACCTAGAAACAAGCTAAAGAGGAGATGGATAGAACAAAGTACTACTCTGTACAGCATTACAAGGGATAAAGGAAAAGATTACCTAATACTCAATAGTAGTACTAATCTATACAGGAGGTCAAAATCAGCCTGTAGCCTCCCGGATCAAAAGGAAAAGTTGTATCTTTGCCATGCATAGGATCAACTTTCATAAGATCGAAATCAAATACTGCTGGAAACATGATCATCATGATAGTACTCACTAACAAAGTCTCCATTGCATGATGATCTTCCAAGTCCACATGCTGTCCATAATCTTCCTTCTTGAACTGAACTTCTTGTTGTTGAACTTCTTGTTGTGGACTCATACCAGAATGGTCTTCAACAAGATGTTCTCCATCATTTACATCATAATATTTAAATAGCAAGATTATTTTGGCAGACTTTGCCCTACATGTGGCTTGGTGATTACAAGATAGTGGCTTAGCACAACGATAGCATAAGCCCGCAGCATGCAGTTCCCGTATTGTATCACTAGTAAGGTGTCTAACACGTTTAGCTTTAGATAGCAATGTACACACCTGTTCATCACCATTGGTCAGCTCTATGATAGTTTTGACATGCTGCTCATAGTCATCTTGCTGCTCATGCATAACAGATGGCTGTCCATGCTCATCATGTACAACAGATGGCTGTCCATACTCATAACCATATTGCTCATGCTGTCCATACTGCATATGGTGATAATAGTCCTACTGCACATCAGAGGGACAATTAGGTTGAGCATATGCAGTTGTTTCCACTGCAGTTTGCTGCTCACATTCATAAGCATGTTGCCTTTGATCATTGATCCCACTGTATTGGTCATAATCACTTGCTTGCTGTTGATCAAAGCTAGAAGTGTACTGATAAGCATAACCATTTCTGTTACATCCATAAGAACTATGTTGCTGAAGAGATGGACGCTCATAAGCATAAGCATGTTGACCATAATAACCATTCTGCTGCCAAGGTTCAATGGAATGATACTCTGCATTATGATATGGTACATCATATTTATAAGCATTAACATGCTGTCCAGATGTACTTGCATACTGGTCATATTCATTTGCATATTGTTGCTGTTCATATTCATAAGATGCATGTGGATCATAGTGTGTACCATCAGCATATAAATGCTGTCCATAAGCATGAACATTTGATTCAGGTCCTGCTGTTTTTCCCATAGGAGCAATACACTGTTGAATCGAAACTACAAGTTTGTCAATATTAGCTTTTGTTTGAAGCTGATCTTGTACAAGTTTGTCCATTTTAGCCTGTGTTTGAAGCCAACCTTGTCCAATTTTGTCCATTTTAGCCTGTGTTTGAAGCCAACCTTGTCCAAGTTTGTCCATTTTAGCATGTATTTGAAGCCAACGTTGTTCACTAGAGCTGGAGCTATTGTTCTTAGTTGCTGCCATTGCAGTCAAGTTGAAGAGATATGCTGTTCCTTGAAAAATAGAAGTCCAAATAAGGTGTATGATAGCTTGACTCGAAGGTTAGGATGTCTAGTATCAAGTAGAAATCCTGGTTTGAATTTAGGAGTAGCAATACCCCTCTCTGTTTAAGAATTTCCAGAACTGTCCACAGTAAACTGCTAGTGAACTGCCAGTACCAAATAGGCTCTAACTCAAGAAATATATGTCCAAAAGAGATGTTTAATGGCTCCACTCGAAGCTTATGATAACTAGTATCACTTCCAGTTGTTTCTTTGTCGTTAGAATGCTGCTACTAATTTCTGTAGCAACTTTTCCAAATCTGTCCCTGTTTGGACTGCGCCCTGTTTAGCACTGTAATGACCCTATTTTGCCTTGTAATCATTACCTTTCATCTAGGGAAAGTTATAAGGCACTTAAGATCAGTAAGAACACTGATTAGACATGCACAAACCCTGCAAATACATCCTTGATACATCCAAGAATTGCTCTACAAATAGCCCAACTGATCCTTACTACATACTCTCAACCACTTGATCAAGCAAAATCCATAAGCATTGAGAACTCCAATAGTTGCTTCAAAATGGAGCTAACCAAGAAACAAAATCCAATATAGCTTGAGTTGATTGCAAGCTTCAAAGTACCCGATGAATTGAATCATACCAAGTAGATTCAAAGGTAAGAAGATACCCAATTACTTGAGCCTGCTTGATGAACTCCTCAAAGCCAATCTTGTAGTAAGAACGCTTGAACCAAAATAGTAGTATATCCCAGCATCATACTCTACTCAATAATGCTCCAATGGTTCTCCATGAACCATAGCTTGTTGAAGAAGAACCTAATGGCACGAGACTTTGTTGAATCTTCAAGAGAAGTGTTGATGAGCCTTCAAAGAAATGGTCTAATACCTTCAATGTTGATGAAGATCCTTCAAATATTGGTGACTCTTTCAACACATCTGTTTCCTACCTGCATTTCACTATCAAACTGGCAAATTCTCTCAAGGACTAGAGGCTTTCCCCAAGAAGGCTTCACACAACTTCTTTCCCACAAGACCTTCGTCCAAGACAATGCTCTCCCGGTGAGTCAAATACAACTCACTAAGCACTCAGTTGCATTTGAAATTGTTGATGGACAGTTGATGCCTTTGCAGAGTTAAGCCTAAATGGTGGATTCAGATATAGCACATTAACAGTTGATGGATGGCAGTGCAGCTTCTTGCAAGGATGTAGATGTTGCTTTATGTGTTGAGTAACAGGATGTATGAAAACTTATGGTAGCAGTTATGAATGAAAAAGTTACTGAACTCAGTTCTGTAGTTCCCAGTAGTCTAGATCAAGATTATACCGCAAGAGAGATGGATATGTCTAAAGATGCACTGACTAGGCAAGTAATACAAGCGCCTGAAACTGGCTGGGGCATAAGTGGAACTGGTGCTGTACTGAACAATAAAGCTTTTGGACCTGCAATGGAGATTAGTTCATCTAGTGCTTACCTGGCTATGTCACTGGGCTTGTATGGTGCTGAAGGTGTTAATATTGATGGCTCTGGAATGAAGCCTCTTGCGGGTTACCCAAGTTCTGTTGATTTTTTTTTTTCTTAGGAGGAGAAATAACAGTTAAAGTCATTTGCATGGCATTCAGTAAGTCAAAGGCAAAGAAACTTTCCTCCCAAACAGCCCCAATACCATCAAGTAGACCCCCTTGAGACTCCTAAAGAAGTCCCTGCACAGATGCCAGTACAGGTTGCACGACCACTAGGGGAGGGTAGAGGCAGGAACCAGTTTGCTGCCACGCTACTGGCCTCAAATTAATCCACTGTGTCTGCTGTGGGCACAGAGAGAAGCATTGAAGTCCTCTTCTGCCAAAAGGTGACAAAAACCAAACGATTCATCGCTGCACCAGACACTAGATGATTCTTTTCTGGATGTAATATGGAATGCCCATGAGCTTCTAACATTGTGTATGGTGGACATGCCCGAGATGGAAGGCAAAGAATGTTATGTGGAGTCTGGGTCCTCCATTTATTGTTTTGCTACAGCCTGCTTTGGGTCCTCTCTGGGATGTTGGAGGCTAAAATTCAAGGATCCAGTGGTGTAGAAAACCAGGTCAAGAACTGCGTTCCCTTCCTCTGCGTGAACTGTGCTATTTCTGCATAATTCTTTTGATCAAGCACAGATTTATCCTGCTGCTGAAGCTAAAGCCATTGACACTTACTCTTACTGATCGGGCTGTTCTATCTGCTCTGGACCTCGACCTACTAGTTGCTGTCTGTCCCAGGTTGGAATACCGATCTTTGGTTAACACTAACATCACATTCTCGGATGCACAATCTACCATTGAATTGAGCATTGCATCTTGAAGACCTTGAATATCAAGAGACTGAATGTTGATAGTATCCTTTTGGAGTCAGATAAGCTGGAAGGCCTTGTTTTGAGAGATTCGACCTTTGAGCAGTTTGAGCTTGTGAGCAATGGAAGTTTGCCTGGCTTAAGAATCGAGGAGAATCCCAACGTTTGCTTGCATGTCGCACACCAGGCGCATGTACCCTATGCTTTGTGCCTACGTGGTCGACTACCCTGTAGGTAGGCTTCGTGGAAGGCGATGCTGCAGCAGTACAAGCCAGCCGTTTTGGCTTTTGCCAAGTAGCATAACCTGACGATGCTTCTCCTTCAAGAATTCAACCACGAGCCTGACAAGCCGCGAGGGATTGCTCTGAGCAGCCCAAGGCAGCACTCTCCAGGCACGGATGGAAGCAAAAAGGTGTTGAACGAACAGAACCTTGGTGGAGGTCATCATTCTCACACTTCCAGAAACACATCTGCCCAACCTGTCGAAGGTGCCAAGAAGTCAGCCAAAAAATCATCATCGTCTGAAAATGTTACACAACATTTGTCCAGTGCTAGTGAACTTCTGAATCCTGACCCATCTTCACATACTGCAATGGCCAGTTTGGATGACGTGCTGGAGCGTAAATTGTCCAGTGCAGAAGAGGAAACCTGCTCTTTGGAGGCATGTTGTGCATCCTCAACAATTGGAGAATCAAGAAGTAACACGACACAAGCTGGTGGTGGTAGTTCAGTTGAATATGTCGTCCCCTGTGGCAGCACAGGAGGCAGGTGGACCTCCAGTGGTCGCTATGTGCCTCTAATGACACAGGATGACAATGAGCAGGGAGAGGAGGTATGCATCCAAGTTGGAGCAAAGGCAATGGTAGGAGATTGACGCTTTTGAAAGGCAGATGAAAGCAAGAAACGAAATGATGCAGTCTTTCGCTGGCAACTTCTCTCTGTGGAGCTTCCTGATGTCACCTCGTCTGCCGGTCTCCAGCATCTCGATGAGTACCTCCTGCTTGTCTTCACTGAAACTGGACTTGAAGAGTTGAGGTAAAGAAGCATGAACCTGACGATGCTTCTCACCGCCAAGTTTTGAGACAAGTTTAAATGGTGCTCAAGGTGGAGCTCTAAGCATAAGAAATCAAGTCGTGTATGCCTTAAGAGTCATGGGAGTCCTAGGAGAGAGGTAGGAGCAAGAGGTCCTCCATGGGAGCTCTCAAGAAAGCTTGAAGGAGGTAGAATAAGACTTCTCTTTGAAAAGTAGCAGTGGTTTAACTCTCCCTTAACTCCTGTGTAGATTTTTCCCAAAAAGAACCCTAAAATTTCACCTCAAAGTTGGAAAACGAGCTGCCATTTTGTCTCTATATCTTCAAATTTGATCAAACCTCCTGACATAGCTTGTGTGGAGTCCAAGAAAGCTGCCATTAATGCTTCTGCATGCAGTCCTTGTGGTCTGGAGGTGTAAACTCCCAAGAAAAGCTGTCATTAATGCTTCTGCATGCAGTCCTTGTGGTCCAAAAGTGTAAACTCCCAAGAAAGCTACCATTAATGCTTCTGCATGCAATCCTTGTGGTCCAGAGATGCTTTGGAAACTCCCCTACTGCTCCCGTACTTGTGTACCTCCATTTTTGCATGAAATTTGATGACGTCCAGCCATTTAAGCCTTTACCCGCCATATCTGACCTTGAATATCTCCAGATGTAGTCATTGCTAACTGTAGTTGTCCTGCAGCACTCCACTAGTCACTGTCTTGTACCATTTTTGTCTGAAATTGGTTTTGAAATAGGAAAATGAGAGTGAAAATGGAAGAAAATAATGGATCAAAGACTGAAGCTCTGATACCACTTGTCAGAGAGAGAACTAGGGAGAGAAGAAGAGGAGAGAGAAAGACTGCAGAGGAGAGAGAAAGACTGCAGGAAGAGAGAGAAATAGAGTGACGAGGAGAGAGAAAGACTAGAATTGGAGAGAGAAAGACAGGAAAGGTGAAGAAGCCATGGAAGCTTGGAGCAAGAAGGGAGAGAAAGACTGTAATTGTATTGATATGTCAAAAAGATATGAAAAATTACAACTTATCTCCTTATATACCAATGTCAGTGTGACATGGCATATTATCAACATTTTAACTATTTCCAACTTCTTACAATGTCCCACTACTGGTTTATGACTACTTCTTATTGCTGGAAGATTGATCATATTCATTGAGTTGGTCTACATCCTTTTGTTTCCCTCACATTCCCACATGTGGATGCCAAACTTTGTTATTCCTTTTTGGGATCTTACAAAAAACATTCAGGCTTGGTGTATGGCTACAACTTTTATTTATCGTATGTCCCCTTGTTGTTTCTCTAGTGCATAGAGGCAACCATATGTTATGAGGTGAGGAGATAATTGCTCTTCTTCAGAAGGAGACTTCTACCCCATTGGTGCCCAACAAAGTCATGACCAATTCAAGGGTATCAGTAGCTAGTACCTCTTTTCTAGTATGGAAGCGCTTATGCCAATTCTTATAGGATTGTTTCATGTTTGGTAAGACTGCATCAAAATGCCTTTCAAGGGAAATCTTTATTGCTTTTGTCAAGACCCTTAAGGATGTTAAGTTTAATTGGGTACAATTCCTTTTGACAAAGATGGATCAGCATTTCCAACAAGTTCAGAAAAAGGACAACTTAGCAATATTACTTATGGGGGTTTCCTCCAAAAGTGGATTACCCTTAAGCCTCCCCCAGGTGACATTTATGTTCCTAATTCTAATAATATTCATGTGTAACTTCCACCTTTAGTTCATTTTCCTCCAATGTAAGAGAATTCTAATGAGGAAGATGGACCTCCCACTAGGGTGATTTGCAGGGAATGTTCTCATATACTGTCTTGTTCCTATTCCTGATCCTTCTCTTGTATAGGATTTTGCACTTGTTGTTTCTACTAGTTTCCTTTCTATGTTTCTTTCTAGCACCAACTTGTTTGTAGTGCATAGGGAAGGGCAACTTGATCCTCAAACTTAATCATTCTTAGAAATAGTATTATTTGGATCCATGCTCTCAAAAATTGTCTCCAATGTCCAAGCAACATTAGAAACAATGATGACTTCTTCTTTCCAACTTGTGTATACAGAAGTCCATACCTCTTTTTTGCAAGAAAAAGTGGATTTGTTGACTTGTCAGTTTAGTAAAGCTTTGGAGGATTGAGCATCAGACCTAGTCACTCTGAGTGACATTCATAAAGGAGATGACCAAAGCTACAAGTTTGTTGGATGCCCATAAAAAAGATATTGCTCTGATAACAAAAAAGTAAGTTGCTTCTTCCAAGGATGTTCAAACCTCATTGACATAGGAGTGTGACTCTGCCCTATTTGATACGGTTGTTTTAGCTTTTAAGTTTGGTAATTGTGAGGGTGAGTTGTAGTATTAAAAGGAAATGGTTGTAGTATAGTAGAAGATAATTGAGGAGTTATAATTTAAAGCAATTGAGCTTTCTATTCCTCCCCCTACTCCTGTGGTCTCTTTAATTACATCTTCCACAGAAGAGCTAGAAAGCCTAAACCAGCAAGCCAAACTAAGTGATGCTCTTTCTACTAAGCTAGAACATCTTCAGTAGCATATTGATTATTTATATGAAGATTTTGTTCATTTTTTTGATCTTGTTTTGCCTCCCCCTACCTTTTGGATTAAGTACCAACAACAGAAGTTTGCCCTATACATACCTTTGAGCATTGTTGACTTGGAAGCACTAGAAGATGTATGGCGTAACCCTTGGTTTACCGATTTATTTATATCAATTTTTGATCATGCTATAGATATTATAATTTGCCACCATGAGACACATTTATTGTCATTCATTATCTCACAGGAGACTTGCAAATCCCTAATGAGGAGGATATCAACCTTTATGTGGGGGATGTTATTTTGCCGATGGTATTTTATGTTCATGTTGTGGAGCTTAGCCTTTTAGATGGTTTGTAGATATATGTCTAGAAGACTTCATGGCGTAAAGGTCATGCTTGGCATCCACCTTTAGAAGAGGGTGTGATGGTTCACTGTAAATGTTAAAGTGCATTCTTTAGATCTCATATCTAGCCATTTCGCTCACAAGTCCTTTCTTAAATTACAGAAAATTCTTTATTCAAATATGTTTTCTTTTAAGCCTTTCATTATCAATCTTTTGTTTATTTGACTGATCCTCTTGGTCTCCTTTCTTATCATAAAATTTCTCGATGCCTTCCTATTTATAACTCCCTTCTTAATACTAATCTTGATTCGATTCCTATGCTCACCTTTCCCCCTACACTATCTCCTCATATCTCTATATTTATCCCTTTCCCATTTATCTGTGAACCTGCTATTATGCCTATTTCTCCTGATCCTCTTGTTGTCCAATCTCTCCCATCCCCGTTTCCTATAGAATCTCTTTAGATATTTTTGCTTTCTTTTCCTCCTTTTCCAGCATCCCTATCACTTGATATTTTCACTTTTTATGATTTATCTTATCCCCCTCTCTATTGTTCGTCAACTACCTTAATCTATTGCTTAGATTAATCTTCCTTTAACATAAATCATGGACGCTGGTAGGTTTGATAATGACATACTCCATCATCAGTAGTGGACTTTACAATATTCATTAATAGGAACAATTTTTAATTGGCCTATTATTTTAGGATCATGGGAGACTTTTTTTGCATCTTCCATTATGTATCTCTAGTTGGACATATGCTCAATTAAAAGATATTTATGTGCACTTGGTGGATGCTTAGTTTTGTTGGTATTTAGCTTTTGTGCACTAGTAGTTACATGACATAAACACAAGGAAGTCTATCTCTCTGCTTCTTTTGTGTACCTACTTTGCTAAAGATTATTAGGATTGATAAGAAGCAGAGGGATAGATCTTTGCTAAAGATTATTAGGATTGATAAGAAGTAGAGGGATAGATCCTAATGATTTCATTGTGTTTTCTTATCAATCCTAATGATTTCCTTCTTATCAATCCTTAGGATCCCTGTGCTTCTTTTCAATCCTTAAAGAAGTCTATCCCTCTACTTCGTTTGTGCACTACTTTGCTAAAGATTTCCCTACTAGGTTTGTTGTTTTGATGGAAAGGATTGCTGTCTTTAGCTCCTTTAGAATGTTCCTATCTATTTTATGGATAAGAGTAGATCATTGGAGAGATTGAAGCTTATAGCATGTAGTTCAAAAAGAAATATCTTCATCCTAACAAGCAAACATATTAGCTTTTTGATGTACCTTCATTTTTAATGGAATACCTTCTATTTGCTCTCCAAATTTTTGGGGGTGTGTTGCCATTCAAACCACATTACCTTGTGAACATGAATTTAATGTTCTGTGGGTGTTTTGTCTGTGAGATATGTATGTGTGTGAGAGTTATCCTTGTCACGAGAGGAGACATAGTTGGAGTTGAAGATGATAAGAGCTAGATGCTGGTTGAAGCTAAAGCTATGGATTTTGTGCGGATGAAAAAGAAAAGCGGTTGTATCCTTTAATAATTTATGTGTTTTTGTTTAGTTTTTAATGGATTGGTTAGTAGTGGTTTAGCCCTAGGTTATTTTGCAAACTAGATGGAGTTAGAGTTGGTAGATTGAAGATGAAGATTAGACATATTGGTTTTTTAGAGCTATATATTCTTCTTTTTCCAAGGTCACTACAAGGATGCTCCCCGATTAAGTGTGGGGATATGCTAATAATTGAAATGACTAGATTTATTATTATTATTTATTTAATTTTGGGTGTTGAATGATTGAATCTATGATAAATTTATGGTATTGAAGTGTTTTGGGATGGATTGAATGTATTTACGAAGCTTGCATTGATTTTTGGTTGAGTTATGATGTTATGTTATGTTTTGTGGTATGTCTATTTTGTTTTGATAGGCATGTTTTGCCTCTGTTTTGGTCTATTTTCTTTCGATTTGAGAGGTTAAGATTGTGAATTACTAGTTTTAACGTGGTTGGATATGCATTGAATGGTTTTTAATGAATATGAATGGTTTTAGTTTGAGTTATGAGGTTTTATGATGTTTTGAAGTGTTCTATTGAGCTTCTATATGTTTTTTTTTTGTGAGTGTTCTGTGGGATGCATGTTTAGCTTGGGAAAGTTGTCTAATCTTGGAAAGAAAAGAATATAATCTCAAAATATTTTGAAGAAGTGAAGATGTAGTTGTTGAAAACTTGAAGTGAAGACTGAAGTGATAGAGATGATATTGAGGTCTCAAAGATCACTATAGTGTCTCTAGTGTCTCTTCGGATCATGCATACCTTTTGGGAGGCAAATCCACAACCAAGAGAGGATTATTGAGTGTTATTCTATTGTATTGAATAAGGATTATGATGTATGAGTGATTGAGAGAATATGAGAGAGAGAGATTGGGCAAAAGATAGTCATTTTCTATGCAAAAGCATTATATCTATGAGAGATGGTGAGAGATTGAAAGAAAAAGACTATGAATCAAGAATGATGAAGCTTATGTGATCATTTTCTATTCAATATTGAGAATTAATTTGTGTTCATTTCCTTTGTGGTTCATGGATATGAAGAATAAGTTGTGATAAATCCATGGGAGATTCATTTTATGATAATGTGCAGAGAATTCATGTTTTTGGTGTTCTTTTTCTTCTTGTGGTTTCTTGAAAGCATGAAGAACAAGTTATTGGTGTGACAAGATAGTTTTTCTTGCAATATTTTCTTTGTTTCTTTGGTTTTCTCTAGAGATCTCTAGATATTAACAACCAGTTATCTACATCAGAAGATATAACCTTAGACTGCTTAATGATTTTGGTAAGGAGAGATAAATATCTTGATGATGCATCACATGAAGTCAATGGTTTGAATGATTCTTTTTTTGAAGCATATCCTAGATGTTCTACATATAGAGAGGAAAGTGAACTTGAAGATGCACCTTTTGCACATATCATGTTGGAAGTAGTTTCAATTGATGATTCAGATATTGAGGTGGTGGAGGAAATAATGACATCAAATCTAGATGAAGTTTAACAAACTCTTTATCAAGCTTGGATGAAATAAGTACTATCAGGGATGATTATGATAGATCTGAGGGCAATTTGTCTCTGAAATTTCCTTCCAAGGTAGAGGTAATGCCTTTTGGCTTTGAAATGCTTCTACTTGTTGCAGAGCCAAAAGGAGTTATTATTGTTAGCTAGAAAAGAGAGAAAGAGATAGGAAAAACAAAGATAGTCGCAAACCTTTACAATGGGAGTCATTAAATAATGATAAAGCCAATCAATCTTAGGTCATAAATAGATTTGAGTATAGTTCTAGTGGATACCAAAGTAGTTATGCAAGAACAATTAGAGAATCAAATAATGCATTAAAAAGCAAGCGAGAAGCAACATTGATTGCTATAAATGAAGTGATGATGAAATTTTTTGAGCTTCAAATGAGAGATTAGAAAGCAAGCGAGAAGCAAAATTGATTGCTATAAATGAAGTGATGATGAAATTTTCTGAGCTTCAAAGGAGAGATTAGAATTTCAATTTTAAGAGAGATGATATCTAGAAGAAATACCATTCCTGGAGATGCACTCAGGAGAGTAGGGATCTAAATTGAATATTGTTACACAACAAATAAAATAACCACCACTTAATTTTAGGAAATGTTCAATTGAACATGAGAAAATGGAAAATTTCTAGAAGGAAGACAACCCAATTTCCACTTTTGAAACTGGAATTTGAGTGAAAAATCCTACTAGCACTCCTTGGTTGTGCCATTCCTTTAAGTGCTCTCTTAGTATAATAAGCGAAAGATGTATTTGTATTTTGAGAGGCAACTAGTTGGATTGTCGAGAAAAATTGATTTAAGACGCATATGCAAGATATGCATGAGGTTGTTTTGCTTCATCAAAAGGGAATAGTAATGGATTTTAATATCTACAAAGATGGAATTGAACCCTAGTTTAGATGGTTCAAACCATTGGCACCTAATAATTTTAAAGAGATTAAATGAGTCATGCACTATCTTGGCTATCGAATATAAGGTAAGAAAGATGAGAATTCACATTTATTAATACTCAAAATTAAAAGCAGACAATCGTCTTGGAGTTTAAGTGGTAAAGAATGCTTGGAAAAGCATAATAGGATCTTATGTCATTATTTTCAAACTCTACATTCCCGATATCCTTGCATTAAAGAGCATCTTATAGGCACAATTGCTTTTACTAAAACCTCTTTCACAATAAATCCCAACAAAGATTTGAAAACTACTATGTGTTGCTCGCGTAACAATCGAGAAAGGTATACTAGAAGATCCTTCCTTGATGTATCAAACATTTATAAAATAGAAACTACAGAGGCTATTCAAGATATTTTAGCTATTGTGCCATGTAGAGCTTTACCTTTGGTGAATTCGGTAAAAGGGAAGAAGCACAAGAATGTAGTGCTAGACATAGTTTGTTAGAAAATGTTTATATGGACATATATGGAGATGTGCCCATGATTAAACCTCACAAAATAGTTTCCTTTTATGTTGAAGAGTCTAAAGTGGCGATAATTAAAATAGAAATGGTAGAAGAAAAGTACCTAAATCTAGGGGCTCAATTAGAAGTGCATGATCAAGAAAGATTCAAAGAAGTTTTGCAAGCAAATGGCAGGGGATTTGCTTGGTCATATAAGGAGGTATCAAAGTTGAACTCTCTCAATATTATATTGATCTAGAACCATGCCCAAAACATGTATGCCAATGTAAATGAAGGACTAATCCTTTGTATGCCCTAATAGGAAAAAGTTGAGATTACTAAGCTTGTAGATGTGGAATCCATAAATCTTGTCACTTAGAGTGAATGGGTACTCCCCATTGTGATAGTGCTGAAGAAGAATAGCAAGAAAAATTTCAGTTGCATCAGCTATAGGAAGCTTAACAGTAAGACATGGAAGAATAAATTTCATTTGCCATTTATAGACCATATACTCGATAAATTTGCAGGCCATGAGCTATATTCTTTATGGATAGGCTTAGTGGCTACACTTAAGTGCTATTTCATTTTGAAGATCAATCCAAATCTACCTTTACTATTGATTGGGGGTGCATTTTCTTAAAAAGAAATTCCTTTTGGTTCTTGTAATGGACCTACAACATTCCAAAGGGTTATGATTACGACCTTTTAGGATTTCTCAACCAATGGAAGGAGGTGTTTTTAGATAACTTTTATATGTTTTGAAGATAAAAAGAAATGCCCCAATTATGGAGTTCCATGCGCTATGGAGACATGAGTTCCATGCGCTATGCGGATATTGCTAATTTTCCAAGTACAACGAAATATCCACCTAGTCCACATAAATGTAGGAAGTGATAGATATTAATGTAAGCATACTTCTATGGATTTTTAGCGATTATTTACATAAATTATTTCAAAGAGAGGGCGTTTATTATCTGTTTTTATGTATGGAAAGATGAAGTTTTGACAGCTCTAAAAGCATTGCATGATGAGCTTTATAGTGGCCATTTTGTTGGTGAACTCTATAGACGGTTATTGGTGGCCTACTTTATTTAAAGATGTTCATTTACTATTGTAGAAAATGTGATGTATGTCAAAGGACTGGTTGATCTTTGAAAAGCTTTGCTACACCTTTGATACCTACCTTGGCATTAGTACATTTTGAAAAGTGGGGAATTGACTTCATATGTCTGATTGATCTACCTATAAGATATCAATCTAATCGATATATCTTAGTTTGTATTGATTATATTACTAACTGGGTGACAACAAAAGTTTTTAAGACAAATAAAGCAATTGAGGTGGCTAAATTTATATATGAAAATATTATTACACATTTTGATTAGCATTGGAATTAGTAAGCAATCAAGGTTCTCATTTCTTAAATAGTTTGATAAGCAAATTGATGGAATTATACAAGATTAAGCATCACAAATCAACACCTCATTGTCAAAGAGCTAATGGCCAAGTAGACTAATTGAATTATATGTGGCATTTCAACTAAAAAAGTTGCTTGTCACAAATGAGCATCTTTATGAGGCACTTTGGGCCTACATAACCACTTATAAGGTCATGATAGAAAATATGCCATTCAACTTGGTCTATGACACCAATGGTATCTTTCCTATTGAGCAAGAGTTGGCTTTACAAGTACCTCTCTTGTTATGATTAGATGAATCTAAATCATTAAGATGCTTGGATTCTATAATTAATGAAGTTAGATGAGGAGCAATTACTGGCCTTATAGAACTTAGAAGTGATGCAAAAGTATCACAAGGCTGGGCAGTGCGATCAAAATATCAAAGCACGAGAGTTTAGAGAGGGTGACTTAGTTTTGCTTCGTGATGGTTGTTATTATACATTTCCTAGAAGGTTACAAATTCATTGGTTATGTCCCTTTAAGGTTATCCATGTTTATGATAATGGGTCTGTGGATCTACAATATATTAGCATAGAAAATGAGATCTTTAGAGTTAATGGTTTACACCTAAACATTTTGTAGTTTAAGGTTACTAAGATCTAGTTAGGTTAGTGGTTAGGGTCACCTTTAACTAATTTGAATTCTAGGATTTATTTTTGGTTTTGGTTTCAATTGGATGCAAGTATAAATATTTTATGGGTGGATGCGCTTACTCTTCATCTTGACTATGAAAATTCAAATCCTATTCATGCTTGTCCTTATTGCATTTCCCATTTTCAAACGTACAACAAGTTCCTCTATGCTTCGAGGGGCGATGCATGTTGTAGTTCTTCCTTTTGTGGTCTTTTTTTTTTCAATCCATAGGTTGCTTCATATCTAACCTATATCATTTTTTTGAAATGAAAAGAAAGAAAATATCCATCTAGATTACTTATAACTATTTAGCATTCAAACATAATAAATTACATGAAGAACAAAAAAAGTATATTCATGGCTCTATAAATAATATGATTAAGAAAATATGAGAGTTGATCCACATGGAAATGGACATTAGCATGCTTGGAATTGAAAATTAGGGTGGTGTATGTGCATGATGTGGTGGATTTCAATGTATGGTGATTGATTAGAAATCCAATAATTTTAATCATGTATCTTTATTATTTTTTAAATTGATGTGGAATAGTTAAGTAACAAGGTTCTCTTTGTGAAATCTTGACTAGAAGTAGCATGGATGAGCCATGCTAATCTAGTGGGTATTTTTATTTCATTTGCCTAGGCAAGGTGACTAATTTCATATGCTAGATTAGATTCCCCAATTGAAGATGTTAAGCTAAAATGTTTGAAAGCTCAAACAAGTGATGTATTCCTAGTCTTCTCATTGTTTTCTCTACATAAAAAGGCCAGGAGTCAATATAGATAAATAAAATTTGAAAGAGTATATGTATTTATTTTTTAAAATTTACAAAATAAGAAAGATAAAAAAAATGATGAAAAGAGAAAAAAAACCAAAGAAAGATAGCCATCACCTTTGAGGTCTTGAAGGCTGTAGGGATTTCCTTAACAGGTACCTTGTGTCCAACGCCTTACGTCTCTTCAAGGTAGACCCTTTTGGGATGGATAAATAAATCTATATACTCTTTTGAATGAAAAGAAAAACAAAACTCCCAAATTAATGATTGAATGAATGAAAGAAAAAGGAGTTAGGGACCATGACTAGTTGTTCTAGTAGGACGTGGAGGATTAGCAATTGAACCATATGAGGCCTATTTGGTATTGTGGTGTTTTCTTGTCTTGTATGGGTTCTATGCTTAGCCTTGTACTTTTATGAGTGATACTATTTTATAAATAATATTTATGGTAGGCAAGTCGTGTGACATTTTATTGCCTAGAGGGATTATTGTTGCTTAGCGGCTATAGAACACTCTCTCATTGGTATGCTCCATACATTGGAGGAAGCTATGTTATGCACTCTAGTGGGAAGAGTACATAAGGGGGAAGCTAGATTATACAAGTTTTAAGTGATTTAAAAGAAATATTTTTTCTCTTGATTAATTTACAACAAGACACTAGTAAGATTTTTTAAAATCTTTTCGATGTCTACTAGTATTTGTTGTGTTGTTCTATATGTCTTGTAGATGTGCTTGTAATGATGCTTCACAATTAAGTGGGGGAAAGTATATTTTCTTTTTAAAGATGCATAGCCATGCTCGTGGTCTTAGTATTCCTGATGCTTGATATTCGTGATGTACATATAGCTATGCTCGTGAGAGGACACTTCACATCAAAGTGGGGGAGAATGAAAACCCCTAATAATGCTTGATGTTCATGATGTACATA
Organism: Lygodium microphyllum; assembly: GCF_053477565.2. NCBI lineage: Eukaryota > Viridiplantae > Streptophyta > Polypodiopsida > Schizaeales > Lygodiaceae > Lygodium > Lygodium microphyllum. The sequence continues at coordinate 85,558,969 of NC_141155.1, forward strand.
TAGCTATGCTTGCTTGTGAGGACACTTCACATCAAAGTGGGGGAGAATGACAACCCCTAATAATTTGGTTTGAAATTGCAAAAGTTTCAAACCAATTTATATCTATTTAATGTATTGTTACCATACTTTTGAATTAATTCAATATAAATGTGTTGTAGTAGTTGATGTCTTGAAAGGGTTTGCCTCACTAGTCAAGCAGAAGGAAAATTTTGGTGCAAGGAAGCTTTTGCAAGAAAGAAGGGTGGAGCTAGAGTCAAAGTCAGATAGATTTTCTTAAGTAGTAAAGTATTAAAGTCATTGTCAAAAGAAAATATCATAAATACCAATAGTGAAGTGCTAGGGAAGATCATTATAGACTTGCCAAAAACAAAAAGCATGCTTTGATCAAATTTCCATACTTAGAGCTTGTGATTCATATTTTAGTGTATAAATGCCAAACATCAAGATGGATATAGGGTTAAATCTCTTTAATAGGGTAGGATTTATGGATGAGGGGGAATGTTGAAGGGCATGGTCTACCATGGGGGATCAATACTGTCACAATGGCTTTGGCTATGACGTGGCACTTTAATAATAATCATTATCACAAGGAGGGGGCCAAGGACCTTGCTTGGCATCAATTGCACAATCTTGATGTTTTAAATTTTTATGTATACATGGTGTTTTTTTGAAAATCTTATAGGGTTAATGGAAAGAAATGAAGAAAAAGAAAAGTGATGAAGGTCATTGAGAAAAAAAAAGGACATGGTGGGAATTGATGTGATGACAACTTGAAGGAGGGATAGGGGTGTAAGTTCTTTGGGGGGGGGGGGGGGGGGGGGGTCAAGCATGTTGAGATGTCAAGCTCTACATAAGTTGGCATCCACTACGTGCCTTGGTGATGTGTCAGGATCTTATTCACTAGTGTGCTAGGTGACTGACATGAGGATACACCATTGATTCTACAGGTGGACTACACCCACATAGGGACCCTTGGTTACGACATATTCATTGTGCCACCTCTTCCTTTCTTAGTAGGTTCATACTTAGTGATCGTGTATACATATGTCATGATACCTTCCATATTAGTCTTTTATCATGTTGTAGACTTAGTTCTTTTATATGGAAGAAGAAGAATTCAGCTCTATCTCTCTGGCTGCTCAAGTCTCCATTGCTTTTTTGTGTGTACTCTTGGTCTCTTTAGCTTTCTTCCTTCTTATCTATTTTCAAAGCATTACTGAGAGAGAGAGAGAGAGAGAGAGAGAGAGAGAGAGAGAGAGAGAGAGAGCTCCATTGATCATCATCATGCTCTTGATAATAAGAATGATCATTATTGTCATTCCCTTGACCCTATTTTGTCATCCAGATCATCTCCCTTGTTGATTATCATCATCAACGACATATTCCCATATATTTCCTCACTCTATTTCTATTGCCATCTCTAATTCAAGTGGCATCATTTCTTATCTTGATGTTTTCTTTTAATCTTTATATGTGAACGTTAATTTAAAGAGCTTTACAGCCCAATACTATGCATATTGAATGTGATGATCGTGTATGAAGTATAGAGTGCTATAAATTGTGGAAAGTAGTGTAACTCCCAAGTTAGGGAGCAGGTAGACAAAATTTCCTTGTTGGATTACGATGCAAGCTTTTCCAAATGCATGACTATGTACACAGGATATTGGAATTTCTAAAAATAAAAAGGTGTCTAAAATACATCAAAACTATCTTAATTAAGCTTTGAAAATTTATAAAAACAGATATAACATGAAAAAGTATTAATAATTTTTTGTATTTTTTAGAAATGTTTAAATATTATTTTCATTTTCTACAAATTACAACTAGGTATTTTTAGTAAAAATTACCATTTTTATTAAATAAAAATATGAAAAATTGTATGAATCATAAGCGACACGTTTTAATTTTCTAAAATTTTATTGGAATTTCATGTAGTTAATAATTATGAATAAAATTTTAAGTAAAAAATAAAATAATATGAAAATTGGTAGACCAAGTAGTTCATATAGATAGAAATAATTTCAATTACTTTCATATGTGCGAAAGCAAGAAAATTTGGGTTAGGAAAGTTTGAAATGAATATGATATTATATTAAATAATATCTTTTGTAAGTGAGAAATAATAAAAGATTTCCATGCCAAGGATTTCCATATCAATATTTAATAATTAATCGTAAAAAGCAATTGGTGGTAGGAGGGTGAGCCTCAATGCCAAATATGGATCTAAAAGAATAAATTCATCCATCATAATTGAAACTTACTTTGCGAGCAAGGAAATAGAGTGGAGGGCCCATGTGTTTAAATTCCTAATTTAGGGGGCATAATTCTTGATTTTAACATGAATTTGTGCATGTATTACCATGGAAAAACACAAATTGAGTAAAGAGAAAAATAAGGAGCTCATGGTAGTCCTCACGATAGGATGATAAACTAAAGGCAGAGAGAGTTGAACCATGCCATGAAGTGCTAATGCTATATAAGCATTATAATTTAAAGGCTTTACACTCTTTTTTTCAACCTTGGTATGTTGAAAAAATGAGAGAGAGAGAGAGAGAGAGAGAGAGAGAGAGAGAGAGAGAGAGAGAGAGAGAGAGAGAGAGAGAGAGAGAGAGAGAGAGAGAGAGAGGTGAAGAAAGGGGTTGAGAGGGATAGAGGGAGAGAAGAGAGAGTGGTAGAGAAGAAGAGATCGTGAAAGAGAGAGAGAGCAGAAGAAGTACAAAAGATTTTCTCTCCGCTCTCTACACTCCTTGTACCATCAAGCTTCATCGCTTGTGAACCCCTTTCCATATGCCCCTATCCACTTCTACAAAAAAACCCTCTTACTCTTCTATGGTAAGGCTTCTACTACCCTACATTTCTCCTCTTGCAACTCCCAAAAGACGATCTATTCTCATACTTGAGGAGAGTATCTATTGTGCAAGATATTGATGGGTTCAAGGCTTCAAGACCACGAAAGATCATGAGGAGTTTGACATGATGCTACAAATTGTAGAGGTTGTGAGTAGGACATGCTAAACTTCTAGAGTTCACAAGCAGTGATGGCCTCAAAGCATACAAGTATAGGAGCTTATCAAGAGGTTGCATGCATGGACAATGTGGCACCAAACCCCAAGTTCTTTCCATTATTATTACAATATAATTTGATCAAAGTCATCAATGGGTTAATTAAAGTAGATAGATGTGTAGCAATATATCCCCCAAGTTCAAAAACCTTATTGTGTACCATGACTTGGTGGGCAGATCCATATTTTATGATACCCTAGAGGGTCATCCACAAGGAATTGATTCTCTATGATGGTCCTAGTGGTTATGCATTAACTCGTAAAGTTGGATTAAGAAGACTTGCATAATTAAGTGAAAGTGTAAAAAAGGGTAGCAAGTACTAAGAAATGTAAGAAAACATTAAATAGGAACTACCCCTTTTTTTGTGTACTAGTAGATCATATCCTAGTTTTAAATAATTGCTATAGGTAAATTAATCCAAGTCCAAACTATAGCTTGTTGAAGGATGAATCTAAGAACAAATAGATGCACAGTTTAGAGGATACATAGGATTGGGTTTTCTCTTGAGGATAAGGATCTGAGGTCTAAGTATGGAAATTCTTGCCTTTGTTTTATTAAAGGATCTGAGGTCTAAGTATGGAAATTCTTGCCTTTGTTTTATTAAAGTTTCTATGTGTGAAGGATTATCTTGAGTAGAGAGGGAACTGACATGGTTCATAGGCTCCAACCTATCTATCGAAGATGCTAGTCTTCTCATTTTAGCCCACTAATTAAGGTCAAAGAATCTAGAGAAAGTTGCCATAGAGGAAGGATGAAATTTCTCATGACAAGGGAATATTCTCTCCTTCCTTGCACTTGAAAAAGTATGCTTCATAACCTTGCAAACTATTTAGGTCAAAGGGACAAGGGTCCTTAATCAAAGAGATCAAACTCATTGGAAAATCATTGGAATTTAAGACCCTAGAGCTATAAACTTTGGATATAATCTAGAAGTTGATTTCCCCTCCAAGGGTTAGGACAACCCTTTGCTTCCAATTCATGACACCAAATAAGTGGAACCTAATATTGGAAGGTTACCAACTACAGCAAGCTCCAAACTATTTATATTGCACACAAAGGACTATTTGATGCATAGTCATCATGCATTATAAATATTTTTAATGATTGAATTATTCTAATTTATAACTTGTATTCAAATAGGTTTAATTCAAAGATGCACTATGCCCCCCTAAGTAGATGTGGAAGCCCTTCACCAGGGGCTATAAAAAACCCCTTTTGTAAATATAATCCTATACAATTTTCTTAACAAAATATCATTTCATTTGAACTCATGTGGTATCTTACATGTTCTATAAAATGGACTCCCTAGGCCCCTTGTGAACTCGAAATGGCTTTCCCAAAAGGCCCTAATGCTAGCTAAGGGCAAGATTGGTGGTATCGCCTTTATGTGGGATTTGATATGGACATACTAACTTGATGTAAATAAAGCTACACTACTCAATTGGAATAAAGGTTGGTCTCTTTTGAAAGATTTTTTTCAACTTGTCTTTGTGTTTGTGAGCCTAAGATTATGAGAACAAACGTCATGTTAACATATTAATTAAATAAGTTGATTTTGTTTATTTAAATAATTATATTAGGTAATTAAATAATTAAGAACCTATTAAATATGATCTAAGAGCTAGCAATGATATTTTAAAAAAATGAAATGAGTAGGTTGTATAGTAATTTGTACTAATGTACATGTCATCTTGCTAGTGCATTTCTACAAGCCAATGGTAGACTATACAAGTCGTTGCATTAGGAAAAAAATGAACTCACAAATGGGCCTTTTAGCCCCCCCTCTCTCCCCCTGAGGAGAGAAGAATAGTAAAATAATCCTCCTCTCTCTCCACTTTTGCAATCTCGTTTTGCCTTTTTTATATTATCTACAAAGATATACTCAGATTCCTTCTCTCTCCTCATTCAAGAAGTCTTTTTCAACCAAAATAAATATTCAAAAAGGAGTTAGTTACAGGAGTGTGGTGCTTTGTTTTCAATGCAAAATGATTAGTAGATACGAGGTAATTGGTTTTTTAATTGAGAACAAGGAAAATGAAATTTCGGAAGTTCCTTTTAAGATATTTTGGGGATTTTTTATATCATAGCTTTTGGTCAAAAAACAAACCAACTGGTCAAATTTTGTGTTTTTTGGAGATGTTTTTGGAGGCAAAATAGAAATATCTAAAATACAAAAAGTCTTGGCCATCCCTACCCTCTGAGCTATTTCCCCCATATCTATACTCTCTCATGGCTCTATTGTGACCTCTTCTCTGTGTTTATGCAACCTTCATTAATAGAGTGAATTACTTATACCCTCCTTTCCCTTGGCACCTTTGTGTGCCTCTCTGTGCATCTCCACTCTATCTCTTGTGACAACCAAGTAGGCTCCTCGTTTCTATTAATAGTAAAATGAATACAGGAAAGAAGGAGCTGCATATTGAGGTAGAGATTGAATATGCCCCATTATTCAAAAGAACTCAACGTACCATTGTCAACCCTCAAGTTTTGTAGAGTTATAGGCAAATGGGATTGAAACATGTGGATTTGTGGGTTGATGGGGTAATCTACCCAATTGACCCCTTAAACAATCGACCTCCAACTTTCTCAAGAATCACAATTTGCTGAAGTATGTGTGTGAGGGTGAAAATGGGTTACTTGGTTATACTAGCCAGCTCAATGATCACACGTTCAAAGTATTTACAACTTGCCAAGCAACCATAAAAAATTACCATGATGTGATCGCTGCACATCAACTTCATATACAGCAGCTCATAGGACAAGTGGTACAACTGAATGACACTGTAATTCAACACAGCAATCAAATTATTTCAATGCAGGACACTATCCATGACATTGGTATCTCATATGAGGAGGCAAAGGCACAATTGGACGATTTGAGAAAGATCAACAACAAGCTAACACATGAGTGCAAACGAAAGAAGAAGCCAATCAATGAGTTAATTGTGAATAGTGGCCAGTGGAAGCGACGTATCAAAGCATGTAAGGTAGCTCAAAAAGAGAACCTAGGTGAGGGTGAGGTTGGATCGTGTATTAGTAGATTGTTGAAGGCAAGTACATTGGAAAATGCTTTGAGCAATCGTAAGTTTAAGGCTGTGAAGGAAAATGTGATTGAGTGAACATTAAAAGGTGTGTCAAATGAGTTCTCAGCTATGGATGCACAATCTATTTGTGACAGGGCCGGCATTAGCACAACGCCTTACTCAAAGATATTCAAAGGTGTGAAGGCTGGGTTTGGTCGTGTGCTGAAGAGAAATAGAATCATGCCTCTTCTCCTCACCCTTCAAAGTTAATAGAGGCCTGATGGAAACTTGATACAAAGGTTTTGGAGTTGATAGGAGATCCCATGCATGTTCAATGTGTGGAAATACTAAAGGTTGGAACCAAAAATGCATATGAGGTGAAGTTCACTGAACTCAACAATTACTATTTAGATTTGAACAAGGTGTAGTTGGCAATGGTAATGTACTACAATATGTCTATTGAGGAATGTAATGGTAAATTGCAGTTTGTTATAAAATTAGATGAAAGTGAGATCGTCAAAGGAGTAAAGCTTGAAAGAGAGTGTAACTCTGATGAATAGAGCTTTACAATTTGACAAGAATAACCCAAGGAACATTAGTGTTCAATCTGAGTGCCATGTGTGGTGGATTGCTGCATTTAAAGTTCTTAAGGAAACATTTGAGGTGTTGCAACTATTCTTTATGCACACAAGCATTCCAAGCATCATCGATTGTCAAGAACATGGTGAGATGCTCTCGATTGAAGGGTATGGTCAATACTTAGTTGAATGGCATCTTGCAGGAGACTTGAAAACTTTAAAATGCATGTGTGGAATCTCCAATGGTGCAAATAGAAAGAATCCATGCCTATATTGCTTGACAGAGAGGGTGGAAGGAAAGGACGGAAAGAAGAACTGACGAAAGGTGACAAGTGCTGCATCGACGTGCAATAGAGAAGATCCCACTTGGAAGCCCGCCGTCTTCAACATTTCCTTGGATCGTATTCACATTTGTTCATTGCATGCTTTTGTCAGAATCGTGGAGAAACTTGTATATGAATACATTTGCTTTGCTTATAGGATGCAACCAGAAAAAGAAGCTATTGCAACGTGTAGGAATGTGGAGTGAGTGCTATCAGAAATCGGGCTACACAAGCATCAAGTGACGATTGAAAAAGATGAGAAGAGATCAGGAAAATCTGGTAACTTGCCAAAAAAGCCTTGTTTTGGAGGAGCAAAGGCTAGGAAGTTTCTCTTAGTACCCATCAATGAGGAAGGGAATGTCATGGTTCGTAGGCCGTAGGACTACGATGGGTGGAAAAAGTTACATTTTGCAATTCCTGATCAAAGTAATGGAGGAAAAACAAGATTGGCCAAAGCTAAGGTTTGGATAAGTCTTAACAAATTGGCTCCCTTACTTTGCAATATGGTGTTTAACAATGAAGATAAGTAAGAATTTATCAATGATGTGCATAGCTTCTACGAAAATATGGTGGAAGCATGGGGCAAAAGCTCTATCACACATTACATGGTGCATACTTAGTTAATATTTTTAAATTGTATGAATTGTATAGTATTACTCATGTGTGATATGTGTCTTTGTAGCATATCCTTGAGGCACATGGGCCATACATTGCAGAAAAGGAAAGCATCAGAATTTGGTCCACACAAGGGATGGAAAATTCACATTGGATAGCGCGTAGTGCATACAAAAGAAAAACTGATTATGGTGGAGGGGTGAATGGTAGCAATCCAATGATCCAATTGCTATCTTGGTGGTATAGGATTATAGTAGCGGATGAAGCTAAACTCTCGTAAAAGAGAGAAAATGAAAGTGCTGATGAATTGGCTGCAGACATGATGGAATCACATCGTGTCACTAAAAGAGTGCGTTATGAAGCCTCAAATGCCAAAGAAAATCATGCCAAGTGGCAAGAAATAAGGCTTCGACAAGGCAGCAAATGGGTTCGAAAAGAGCTAAGATAGTAAGATGAACAATGCGAGTTAGTGTGAATGTAATTCATAGTTTAAGAGAGAAAGAGAGAGTGTGCATCTATGTGAATGAGTCTCACAGTTTAAGGTTATATAAAAGAGGGTTTCACTTTCTATCTTATTCATTGAGTTCTCACATCTCTTGTGTAGGAAAGATGGCTAGGTCTAAGGTAGTTGCAAATAATCTTCCGCTCAAAGCTCCATATTGTGTTTAGCCCCTTGGAGCATCTACCAGCTCAGATGCATCCCCTTCTCAACCTAATCCACCTTCCTCAAGTCGCCCTCATAAGGGTCCTTCTCAGCATCCCCACAAGAAATGCAAGTGGAAGCCAGGTACAGTGACCTTGAGAGAAATTAGAAGGTATCAACACTCTTTTGATCTCATCATTCCAAAGGTGAGCTTCTCGAGACTTTTGTTCACGAGATTGTGCAAGACCTCTACGCACAAAAAGCAGGAGGTGGTTTTTGGCACAAGGTTAGGATAGACCTGATCGCTTCACAAAAGAATGTCTTCATGCTCTACAATGTGCTGCAGAGGCCTTTTTAGTTGACTTGATAACTGATGCTCAACGTTGTGCAATACATGCGAAGCACATCACTGTAACTCCCAAGGACTTCCAACTTTTAAGAAATCTTCAAGTAGTAAATGATGCATTCGTTCCAATGGAATGAACACAGTTGCAATGTTATCTTTTTTGGCAGTGTTATCCTCGTGCATTGGACATATGACTATGTCCTAGTGCAAAACTATTGTATGCACCCTTAAAATATGAATTAAAATTTTACACTTGTCCTTCGCTCTCAACTTTGACTGTGCATCTTCACTGTATTTTCAATTCTTACTTACAGTTTTTGTTAGCACTGTCAATTTCAATAGGAATAACATGCAAAAATTTGCCATTTCTTATTGTAGACTTTACTCCTAATGCCTCTGTATAGTCTATGTGTTGCGAAGTTTCTAAGGGCCAGTAGTCGCGATGTTGATTTCTCAATTATCAATCCATCCATAGTTCTAGTATGGGATAATTTTTAAAATACTAAACAGTATCAGAATGCAACGAAACTTCACACGTGCACTCATTAGGTGGCCAAGAGCCCTTTTTTTGTGAAAAAAAAGTGCATGTAGATTCCTAGTCCGAAGTGTGTGTGTGTGTGTGTGTGTGTATATATATATATATATATATGCATGAAATTTCCATGCAATTTATGTGCTTTTTAACGACTTCTAAGTGCAATTTGAATTGATCACCTAAGAAGAATGTGATGAACAAAATTTTCCTAGTATGCTCATTATCTCGAAACATGCTCAATTAAGTTGTGATAATTAATGTAAATATTCTTTTCTCCCAATTTCTTTTCCCTAATACAATGGGGTGCACCTAATTCATAAGAGGTGTGCTTTCTGTAGTTGCGGTCCCTTGGTTTGTGGTCCCGTTGGTTGTGGTGGGAGTTTTAGCATTTGGAGAGATCTTTCGCTTGGGGGCCATCATCCACAAGTGGATTCAAGAGATAAAGGAGGAATGGATTTGAGATGGGAGAGCATAAGAGAAGATGGCTTAGTCAAAGACCAAGATAGGGGGAATTGAGCTAACTCTCTCCCTCGTAGCCTCTCGAGGTAACTCATTCTCTCTCTCTCTCTCTCTCTCTCTCTCTCTCTCTCTCTCTCTCTCTCTCTCTCTCTCTCTCTCTCTCTCTCTCTCTCTCTCTCTCTCTCTCTCTCTCTCTCTCTCAAGCTCCTTCTCTCAATCTCTTGGAGGGGTATCCTTCTACCTCCCTCTCTCGTAGCCTCTCGAGATCTCCTTGTTCTTTTCTATTTGCTCCCATGCCTCATATTTATAGCTAAAGAAGAGAAGAAGGGTTGTGGCCAAGAAGAAGACCTCTTTGTGGAGGGGATCTTGGAAAAATCAGTAATTTGATACTCAAATCACAATTTTGATAGTTGTGTTGGCTCCAAAAGGGGGTAAAACCCTGAGACACTTGGTTAGAAATCTTCTAGATCACTCCTCCCTATTTGAAGTGATGTTTGCTGCCTATAAACAATGCGCGCGATTTTGCCAATCCTTTTTTTTTTGTATTAATCTCCAAAATCAACTGAAAACCCCACTTGCTTTTTTTACATGACATCCTGTTTTAAAAATCTCCATAGCTTTTTAGGATAGCTACAATAAGTATTATCTAACATATCTAAAATATGCTAGTTTTTTCTGAAAATCTAATATTTTTGGAGCATCCATGCTATACACATTAACACTAGTGATTAATATGACTCATAACTCTCATTCAAGTTGTAACTTTCGTGAAGGGTGGTTACAATCTTTGTTAATCTAGAAAAAACGTCGGATTACGACTCTCAATTTTTTTATATTTTTATAAAATAAAAATTTTTAGTTATTAATGTTAGTTAGTTTTTACTTTAGTTATTCTTTCGTTAGTAACCTTACTAACTTATTAATTTACTAACTAACCAACTAATTTTTAATTGCATGGAAGTATTATATCCTCCTCCCCTTAGAGAAATCAAGATATCCTCATCTTGAGAGAAACCATGGATATTGTTGATGAAGAGCATTCTCATCTATCCATGTAGCATCTTCTTCGGGATAGTCTCTCTCCACTGGATGAGATATTCCCTAAGAGTTCTACTTTTCAATTCTCTCCCTAGTACTTAGAATTTTATTTGGCTATAGCTCAAGGAATCCTTAGCTAGGCATTACAATTTGTTGATCATTCAGTACATGGCTAGGATTAGGCACATATTTCTTTAGTAGACTAACATGAAATACATTATGAACTTTTACATTTTCAGGAAATTGAAGTTTGAAAGCATTAGTTCCTAGGCTTTTGAGGATATTGTAAGTCCTGCAATACCTTGGGCTAATCTTTTTAAATTCTCCCAAGGATAAGGAACTCTTCTTCGGTTGTACACGAATGAAAAACATATCCCCCTCCTTGAAGAGTTGTTCTTGCCTATTCAAATCCGCATAAGCCTTCTTCCTATCCTTGGTGGCTTTGATATCTTGCCTAATGGTCTTAACGTGTTCATTCATTTCTTCTAGCATCTTCTTGAAAGCCTCTACCTTTAAAGTAGGATCGGAGAAATTTAATGGAGAACAATAATCATGCCCATACAATTATTGGAAAGGTGTCATTTGAATGCTTTGTTGGAAGGAAGCATTGTAGGCAAACTCCACCAAGGGTAGGTATTGGATCCATTTCTTGGGTTTGTGACAGCAATATGCTCTAAGCATAACTTCAATCACTTGATTGACCCCTTCTATTTGAACATCAGTTTGAGGATGATAGGCCATACTAAAACAAAGCTAAGTCCCAATAGCTTCAAATATCCCTCTCCAAAAATGAGATGTGAAAAGGGAGTCTCAATCACTGATGATCCTTTTGGGTAGACCACGGAGTCTGAATATCTCCTTAATGAATAGTCTGGCAATATCTGAAGCCTTATAATTTTTCTTTACTGGGATGAGATGCGCAACCTTGGTGAGCATATCTACTACAACTATAATTGAGTTGTACCCACCTGGAACTGGAGGTAACCCAACAACAAAGTCCATGATGATAAATTCCCACTTCATCTGAGGGTTGTCAAGGGGTTGTAGCTTTCCAGGCATCTGGACATGCTCTGCCTTGATGCATTGGCAAGACAAACATTCCATGACATATTTGAGTACATCTCCCTTAAGTCTTTCCCAATGATAGCTCTTCCTGACCATGTTGAGGGCCTTGGCATATCCTTGATGACCTAATAAAGGGGAATTATGTGCTTCCCAGAGTATCCGTTGTTTAAGTCTTTGGCTCAAAGGAATACATAGCCTTGTCCTGAAGTAGACTAGGTCTTCATAGACAGAGTACTCTTGGTATTTAACTTTAATTTTGGGAATTTTGTCCTTTTCTAGGATCTCCTTTATCATTTTCTAGTATTGTGGGTCATGTTTAGAGTCCTCCTTAGCCAATTCAAGGATAGGGTTGCATTGACACCTTGGTGACTAGTGGTTCGGCCATTAAAGGTTCCTCCATAATGAGAGAGTTGAGGAATGCTTTACGATCAGTGACCACATTTTCCTTGCCAAGTTTATATCTGATTTCAAAGTCATGCTCTTGTAGCACCTCGATCCAACAGTGGTGCCTCATGTTGAGGTCAACCTAGGAGAAGATCCATTTGAGGCTCTTGTGTTCCATGACCAAGGAGAATTTGTTGCTGAGCAAGTAGTGCCTCCAAATATTTTGAGGGCATGAATGATATAGCCAACAATTCCAAGTCATGAATAGCATTATTTTTCTCATGGATTTTTAACTTCCTTGATGAATATGCCACGGGATGAGCTTCTTGCATTAGTATATAGCCTAGTGCAAGTGAGCTGGCATTTGTAACAACTTCAAACTTCTTGCTCAAGTCTGCAAGCTTCAGAATTGGCATTGTCACTAAGCTATGTTTGAGTTGGTCGAAGCTTGCTTGTTCACTAGTGGCTGGCTGTCTATACTATGGCAACTTGCTTCTTCAGTAGATCTGTGAGGGGTGTCATAACTAAGGCGTAATCTTTGATGAAGATTCTATACCATCCTATTAGACCAAGAAAGCTACGCACTTCCTTAATAGTAGTTGGTGGGGGCCATTCTTGTACATATTTAAACTTTGCAGGATCCACAAAGATTTCATTTTCTAATACAATGAAGTCTAGATACTCAATTTGTCATTTGAGGAAGGCACACTTGTTCTTTTTTGCATAAAGCTTGTGCGTCCTCATGATTTCAAGGACAATGCAATGTTGAGGTTCATGGTCTTCTTCTTCCTTGGAGTAGACCAAGGTGTCATCAAAGAAAACAAGTACAAACTTGGGTCTAAAGATATCCTGCATTAGCCTATTGAATGCGATAGGAGCATTGGTTAATCTAAAGGACATTGCTATGAACTTAAAACGACCATATCTGGTGTTGAAAGCTGTCTTTGAAATATTCTCATCCTTGATGCAGATTTGGTAATACCCCGACCTTAAGTTAATTTTTGAGAATATTTTTGCCCCTTATAGGTGATCAAGTAACTCATCTATCCTTGGGATAGGATATTTATTCTTGACAGTTACTTGATCATCTATGCTTCCATAGTTGGTTCTTCCTCTTCATTTACTTCCTTAATGGTGATATTGGAAGTCCTTGCCCTCCCCATTACTACTTGACCCTGACCACGCACAGCTCTAGTTTGCCCACGGAATCGTCCTTGGCAGTGGTCCTCACCAAGTTTGGGGCACTCTCTTTTGAAGTGCCCGAGTTCCTTGCAGTAGAAGCATCGCAAGTTTTGGTCATTTATTTGTGTATGAACAAAGTCACTGACTGCATTCGCCTTTAGTTTCTTTAGTTTTCCTTGACCTTGTCCTTGTACTCTTATCTTGATTATGTTTTTTGTTAGTTTGCTTTGATACCAACTGTAGCATGCCTTGGTCACGACACGTTTTAGTAGTCCATCAGGAGTCTAATCTAAAAGATGCCACCTGACACTCCCACGGGTTGTCACAAGGTTTGTAGGTTAGTGACTCTCGAGTCTACTCTACAATGAAACGTATCGGCCAATCCTATTAGGATATCAACCTGAATCTTTTTGGGTTTCTAACAGTCAAGTCGTTCTATAGCATTCTAGCATTTGTCTTTAGATGAAGATCTACTTTGCGTAGAGCATCTAAACCGAGGTGGACTGATATCGCACTTGGTTCAAAGAGAATGGGAAACGAGAGGGATGCATTGCTCGACCTCCCTACCCATAGGGTAAAGTCCCATTCCAGTCCCCTAAAATTATATGAGCCAGGGTTCTACCCTACATTATCTAAGGTCAATATGTCATCGTGATTTGAATGTTGAGAAGCCTCGCAGTTCTCTGGGACCACCTTGTTGTAGGATGGACCAATCGGGGGTTCTATCCACCCACTTCCCTTGATAGCTTTAGTTTCCTACTTACCTAAGGGCACATTAATGGTAACACATACAAATAGCTTCCTTAATTAACCCGTCAATCACATGTTCCTTTATGTAATTTTATGCACTGGCACGAAAATAGATCAAACAAATTCCTTAAAAGTAAACTTTATACTAAAATTTCAACTAAGATACAAATCCTGTCCATAGGATGATTCTTGCAATTCGTAAGGATGCGTCTTATTTTCGTCCAAGTTTCCATCCTTGCACTAGTATTAGGGCCTCCAGATTCCTTTTCGAGTCATGTAGACCATCTAAGTAGGATCCGAGGGTAGGGGATTTACAGTCAAAGCCCCCCTGGCACCCGAGCATCCTCCTACGAATAGACGTTTCTATGGAGAGACCTCTCACAATGGGTTTGGTCCACATTCCCAATGTGGTTATTTTTAAAAAAACCCTTGGATAGGGTTGGCGGCTAGTTAGGGGTGCTCAACATGACTTTCCCTAGTGTTTCAACCTGAATCCAATTTGAAATATTTTCTTCTTATCAATTCCTTTGTTACATGACTCCTTTTCCAAACAAGTATTCCTAAATACAAACACAAGCAGAAGTGCACAATATGTACTAGACAATTCTTTGTTCTCTCTACCGAAGGAAATTTCGATTTCATGCAATATCATCTAGTCTCGGCTTTATCCCCATTATCATTTGAGATTTCCAGAGATAACCTAATTTAATTTCCTCACTCATTTGAATGAAGGAGTATCCTTGCAATGTTGATTGCAATTTGGGGCATTGGCTTCCCTACAATGAAACCTACATATTCATTTGAACTAGGGTTTGTCGCTAATTCATATAGTTACTTAAGGACTTTAAATTCCTTTCAGCTTCAAGCAAGATGGGTCTTCAAAATGCACCTAATTCATAAGAGATGTGTTTCGCGTAGTTGTGGCCCCGTTGGTTATGGTGGGAGTTTCAACATTTGGAGAGATCTTTCGCTTGGGGGCCATCATCCACAAGTGGATTCAAGAGATAAAGAAGGAGGAATGGATTTGAGATGCGAGAGTGTAAGCAAAGATGGCTTAGTCAAAGACTGAGATAAGGGGAATTGAGCTAACTCTCTCCCTCGCAGCCTCTTGGGGTAAATCTCTCTCTCTGTAAGAAGCTGGGAATACTTAGAATGTTAATAATATGCCATGTCACACTGACACTGGTATATAAGGAGAGAGGTTGTAATTTTTCACATCTTTTTGACATATCAATACAATTACAATCTTTCTCTCCCTTCTTGCTCCAAGCTTCCATGGCTTCTTCATCTTTCCTGTCTTTCTCTCTCCAATTCTAGTCTTTCTCTCTCCTCGTCACTCTATTTCTCTCTCTTCCTGCAGTCTTTCTCTCTCCTCTGCAGTCTTTCTCTCTCCTCTTCTTCTCTCCCTAGTTCTCTCTCTGACAAGTGGTATCAGAGCTTCAGTCTTTGATCCATTATTTTCTTCCATTTTCACTCTCATTTTCCTATTTCAAAACCAATTTCAGACAAAAATGGTACAAGACAGTGACTAGTGGAGTGCTGCAGGACAACTACAGTTAGCAATGACTACATCTGGAGATATTCAAGGTCAGATATGGCGGGTAAAGGCTTAAATGGCTGGACGTCATCAAATTTTATGCAAAAATGGAGGTAACTAGGGTAAAGAATGGTTAACCGGGCTTAGTTTGAGAACAAACTGTGGTTACTTTCAAAAGAGGGGTTCCTCTTTCCCCTTTCCTAGAGTTTCCTGCAGGTTTCATGGAAGATCAGCCCTGAAGATCAGTTCATATCTCTCTTATCCCTGAGTTTCTTGGTCAAGTACCACATGGAAATGATTCCTCAGTTCAAGACCTTCAGGAAGAGCATAGGATTGCTCAATCTTTTCTCAGCCATGGAGCAGGAAACAGCCCCGAAAATTGCGGCGCAATTTTCGGGCTGATTCCAGCCTGCATCCTGCTCAGGTTGCTTCCTCATCAGCCCTTGGCACTCTTCCTGATCCTTTGGCAAGTAAAATCTTCAGCAAACAAGGGAGGATTCAGCTCCCTTTCATGATTCTTCAGCATCTCTTGAACTTTACATGAACAGTCCATGGGCAGCCATGAAAGCTTCAGCCCAAGCTTCTATTTCTTGACAATTTCTTGAAGATTCTTCATCCTTTTGGCCCGTGGAATCATTTCAGCAAGGATTCTTCAACAAATTGCAAGGATTAAGCACGGGATGGCTTAAGATTGAAGATCAAGAGCTTCAATGGAGCAAAAATTTGGGGGAAACGGGTTTAATGCTTCAATTTCAAGCATTTGAAGCCTCAAGATTGGTCTCTACCATCAGATAAGCAAGCTTCTTGGATTATTTTGCTAACATTGGACAACCGGGAGCCCTATCAAGCATTTGGCAAGTTATTTTCAGCCATGTCAAGGTATTTCTCTTCAATTTTTAATCTCTCTCATTAATCCAATTGCTGAGCTTAAGCCATTTGACTGAGAGATTAAAGAATTGAACATTTTCATCAAATTCTCAGCCAACCTTTGCTTGAATCCATATATTCATGAATGCAATGCTTGTCTAATGCATATTAGTTTCAATCAGTGAATGAAGGGCCTTAATCTGAGATTTCAGCATAACATTTGAATCCTATGGACTGAATACATTGATTGATTCCTTTGCTTACTCTAATCCAATTGATTGGTTGATTCTCTTTTGCCTAAATTGGAAAATTGTAAAGGGTAAGTACTAGCAATCAGTGAGTCACTGAATTGCATAGGTAAAACCCTTCTTCCATCTCAAGTTCTTTTATCTCAATCAATTGCATCTCATGAAAGGCTGAATGAATATTTTCCAAATGCATATCATGCTGATTGCTTAGTACACTAGCCTCTGCCATGTTGATATTCCCACCGAGGAAAAAGGTGGATGCCGGGGGAGATAGTGGGACAAAAGAGAGGTGACCCTCCCTCACTATCGAAGATCCCGAAGGGGTGCAACCAACCGACCCGGGGGGAACTTTGCCCACCTCCCGGTGATTCGGAGCCCGTGTAGGGAGCCCGTCCTGCCATTTTATCCCTCACACAGGTACAGCGAGTGGAGAATTGAAGATTGAAGACTTTCCAACGACTCAAGTACCTATTGGAGTAAAACAGGGTAAAACAGGGCATTTTCAGGTTACCCACAGGGTATTTACAGGTGGATACAGGTACACCCTTTGATACTGAAGTACAGGTGCAGGTACTACAGGGTACCCACAGGTCCTATATACCCCTTTGCAGGGTTTGGTAGCCTTTGGAGGTTACTTTCTTGCATTACAGGGTCAAAACAGGGCACTTACAGGTCTAAACAGGGTGCAGGACTGGACAGTTCAGACTCTGAAAGTCAGTTACAGAATTTTCTGTCCTAAACCTGTTATAGCGTGCTATAGCTCATCTCGAAGAGGGCATTGTAAGCTTCGATTCGCACAAAAAAGTTTTGCAATCGGAGTTTTCTAGCCAAAGTTATAGCCGTTTTACTGACAGGGGGTACTGCAGGACTGCACTATTATGGCAGGGCATAAAGGCAAAAATAAGGTCCAGGAGGACTATGCACAGCAAATCAGGGATTCTATGATGGAAAGCACATTTCAAGAGAACCCTGAAGAGCCTCAACAAGGAGAAATTAGCATGCTCAATGATACTTTGTGTGCCCATGAACTAAGGCATAGAGAGCGACATGAGGCCATGCTATCAAGAATGGATCAGATGGTTCAATCTACTGATCAGACTAAGGCTTCCATTGATAGATTGGTAATGTCCAATGAACTACTCATGGCACAAGTCTCTAAACTTTTACAATTACAAGTGGCATCAAAAGAAGCTAATGAAAAGGCCTGTTCAAATACTGATCCTTCAGTTCCACTTCAGCCATCCAACCAAAATGGTCATGGAGATGGAATCATAGGAAGAAGAGGCATACCCAATAGTCAATATGAAGTGGGAGAAGCTTCACAAAGGCATGATGACTATTTGGGCAGTTTGAACGGTGCCAATACTCAAGCTTTTGGACTGCATACACAGCATTCTAGGGGTGCTTTACCAACAGGAAGATTACAGGGTAATTCTCAGCCACCTGTTGGAAGATTTCAATCTCATTTTGGGGGTTCTGTACTTGGAAATTCTGATCAGCCAGTTTTGGGACAGCAACCTTTCCATGATAGAGAATTCAAGGATAAAATTGTTTTATCCAAATTCAATGGCCAGTCATCTTCACCATCAGAATTAGAGGAATGGACTTCTAAGATGGAGTCTTATTTCGACATATTTCCTAAAACTGATGATATGAAGATACATTTTGCCTCCCTCCACTTAGAAGGATTTGCTCACACTTGGTGGAGGTATATCAAGAAAGAGAATGTACTTATTGAAAATTGGGAAGCTTTCAAGGCACTTATGGCTGAAGTCTTTGTTTCACCTCTTGAGAAAGAGAAGTTAGAACGAAGATGGTACAACTTGGAACAAAGGAGCCTAAGTGTAAGAGATTATACAAACCAATTCCTTAACTTGACCATGTATGTGGAAAACATCAGTGATGAGGCCAAGTTACACAAGTTCATGTATGGTTTGGAACCATCCTTGTCAGCTGATGTTATGGCGCAAAATCCTACTTCACTTTTCAAGGCTATTGAGCTTGCAGAGCGCTTTGGAAGGAAGTATAGGAAAGAATCTTCATTTCAGCCAAGTTATGGACAGCCAAGGACTGTTTTAAAGCAAGGGCAAGTTGGTAACAATTATGGCAGCAACCATATGCCTAGTGGGAGCTTACGGATACCAACTTATCCCCCATTTAATGCTTCTAGGCTTCAAGGCAATTTCAGGACAGCAAACAGTCCAAAGGTTGAATTTAAGCAAGGTGACAATAAGCCTAAGTCTACTTCAGCCAATACAAATTCTAGAAATATTCCCATGGATCTTTACAAGGAAAGAAAGGACAAAGGCTTATGCTTCAAGTGTGGAGAAAAGTATACTCCTGACCATGCTTCAAAGTGTGTATACAAAAATGCCAAGCCAAAAATTCAGAGTATGCTAGTTCTTGAGGACCTTGAAAATGACATAGATGAAGTTAATACAGTCCCAATCAATGCTGAAAATGAAGATTTCGAGGATGATGGTGGACATGAGTACTTCTATGATCCATCTGACTCTTTTCCTTTTGATCCAGGCGGTGATATTCCATTTGATCCTGGTGGATTTTGTAATGAGTTGCCTGCTGTCACTAATTGTTCTATCTCTATGGATGCTTGGACGGGATCTAAGAACCCTAATACACTTCGTATGAAGGGAAGCATATGTGGAAAGCCAGTGTTCATCCTGATAGATAGTGGCAGTACCCACAGTTTTGTCAATAAATCCATTTTGTACAAGTTGAATTGTGTTCCCACCGACTTACAGCAGCCCATTAGAGTACAAGTGGCTAATGGTGAAGAGGAAATCAGCACACAGATTTGTCCACAGGTTTCTTTGCAGATGGCTGAAAATTTTGAAGTCAAAGTAAACCTGATCACTTTGGAAATGGGGCCCATAGATATTGTACTTGGTTGTGACTGGTTGATGACCTTAGGTAGGATTACTATGGATTTCTCACAGTTATATATGGAGTTTTTCTCCAATGGACAGCTCATCCGTTTACGGGGGATCCCTAGTAAATCTGATTTTCAGCTTATCACCATTCAACAACTCAAGAAAGAGTACAAGAAGCGCTCACAGATATTTGTATTGCATTTGAACAAAGAAACACAGGATCAGCCCAAAAATTCAGCAAACCATCCAGCCTTGACAGCTCTTCTTGAGGAGTACAGAGATCTATTTGAAGTACCTACTTCATTGCCTCCTAAGAGAGCGGTGGATCACCCCATTGATTTGGAACCCAACTCAAAGACGATCAATAAGCCACCTTACAGACTATCAAAATGCGAACGAGAGGAAGTAGCCAAGCAAATCAAAGAGCTTCTTGAAATGGGATTCATTGAACCAAGTTCTTCACCGTATGCATCCCCAGTCCTGTTAGTCAAAAAGAAAGATGGATCTTTCAGAATGTGCATTGACTACAGGGATCTTAACAAGATAACAGTGAAGAACAGATATCCTATACCCAGGATAGATGATTTGCTTGATGAGCTTAAGGGGGCTCGATTCTTCACGAAGATTGATTTGAGATCAGGGTATCATCAGATTCGCATGAGAGAGGGTGATGAGGTCAAGACTGCTTTTAGGACTGATCGTGGGCTTTACCATTTCTTGGTGATGCCATTCGGCCTTACAAACGCTCCAGCTACCTTTCAAAGCCTGATGAATAAGATTCTACAACCTTTCCTCTTTCAGTTTGTCTTGGTATTCTTCGATGACATTTTGATCTACAGCAAGACTTTTCAGGATCATTTGTCGCATATGAGGAAGGTTTTTGATGTGTTGAGACATCATAGGCTTTTTGCTAAGGAGAAGAAGTGTTCTTTCATGCAGACTGAAGTGGAATACTTGGGACATATAGTCAGTGAAAAAGGAATACAGGCTGATCCCAAGAAGGTGCAATGCATAAAAGATTGGCCAACGCCTACTACTACTACCTCTCTTAGAGGATTTCTTGGTCTATCTTCATTCTATCGCAGATTTATTAAGCATTATGCGGCAATTGCAGCCCCTTTAACTGACAGGTTGAAGAAAGAGGCTTTCTTTTGGGATTCTCTTGCAGATAGCAGCTTCAACCAGTTAAAGGAATTACTTACCTCCGCTCCTATTCTTGTATGCCCGGATTTCTCTAAAGAGTTTACTATACAATGTGATGCTAGTGGCCGTGGCATTGGGGCTGTTTTGCTTCAGGAGCATGGAGTAATTGCATTTGAAAGCCGTAAGCTTACTGATAAGGAGATGGCCATGAATGTTTATGATCAGGAAATGTTGGCTATTCTGCATGCAATCAAGAAATGGCACCATTACTTATATGGCAGCCGATTCAGAGTGCATAGTGATCATCGCGTACTCAAGTATTTCCTTACTCAGTCAAATCTTACTCCAAAGCAACGACGATGGGTAGCAACATTACAAAATTATGACTTTGACATCACTCATACAAGGGGCAAAGATAACATAGTGGCTGATTCTCTCTCTCGTATGTGGGCCTGCAAAGTATCAGCCATGACGGAATTACATAGTGATTGGATTGAAGAGCTACAAGAGGCATATCTCTTAGATGAGGAATTCAGCCAAATCTTTCAGAAATTACAGCAAGGTCTCATGGAAGAAAACTCGCACTACCAGCTTAAAAATGGTCTTATTTGGTGGAAGGGCAAGATTGTTATTCCTTCTACTTCTTCCTTCAAGCGAAAAATTATGGAGGAGATGCATTCTTCGCCTTTAGCTGGACACTTGGGAGTTTTCAAGACTTATGACAGGATCAGCAAGAGCTTTTATTGGAAAGGACTGTGGAAAGATGTTAAGGACTTCGTTATGAAGTGTATGCCTTGTCAGCAAAATAAGGATAGCACCCATAAGCCAGGAGGTTTATTGCAGCCATTGCCTATTCCTACGGGTAAATGGACTCATATTACTATGGACTTTATCACTGGCTTACCTACTACCAAGAAGGGGTGGAATAGCATTTATGTGGTGGTTGACAGACTCACCAAAGCAGCTCATTTTATCCCAACAAAAATTCAGTTTACTGCTTCTCAGGTGGCCAACCAGTTTATGGAGCATATTTTCAGATTGCATGGATTACCGCAGGTGATTGTCCATGATAGGGACTCAAAGTTTATGAGTAACTTTTGGCAAGCGGTATTTACATCTATGGGTACCAAGTTGGCTCCATCTACGGCTTATCATCCCCAAACTGATGGACAGACAAAGAGAGTTAATAAATGGTTGGAGACTTATCTTCGCCATTTTTGCTATGATGTCCAAACCTCATGGGATTCTTGGTTACACCTGGCTGAGTTTGCTTATAATAATTCCACTCATGCGAGCATAGGAGTTTCACCCTTTGAGGCTTTGTATGGTTACAAGGTGCCCCTACCCACAGTCATTTTTAACGAAAAGATCAACCCTCATGGGAAGGAAGAGTTGGATAGAATGCAGACCCTTCTTCAGCAATGCAAGGTGAATCTAAGGAAGGCTCAAGATCAGATGAAGATGTATGCTGATGAGAAGAGGAGGCCTTTAGAGTTCCAGGAAGGAGAGCTGGTTTTGTTGAAGGTGCCCAAATCCAAGTATTCTACATTGAAAGATGGATCCAGTAATAAGCTTGCCCACAGATTCTATGGCCCTTACAGGATCCTTAAGCGGATTGGAGATTTGGCTTACAGACTAGAGCTTCCCTCTTCTACAAAGATTCATAACGTCTTCCATGTTAGTCAGCTCAAGCCCTATTATGGTGATCCAGTGGATTTAGTTGATGAGCTGCCACCTATTGATGAAGATGGTATTGTTCAGTACATCCCAGAGGCTGTTATAGGTCAGCGTGAAAAGAAGCTTAGATCACGTTCTATTGTGGAATATTTGATTAAATGGAGAGGTTTACCCTCTGAAGAGGCTTCTTGGAGACCTGATTCAATATTGGATGAGTATCCATACTTGAAGGATACATTAGTGGCTGAAGCCTATTGCTTATGGAGCTAGTATTGGTGCAGACTGGTTCAGGACAGCACGCTGTTTTAGAACAGTTTTTGTCGTACTTCATTTTCAGAATTGAGCTATCTACATGAGCTTAAAGTACTCTTCAAGAGCTTCGTTTTGATATGTGGTACACTTCATTTGGACACTTCTATCAAAAGTTATGGCTGATTTGGTCCAGCAGGGACTATTATTCCAGCAAGCTGTCTACTTTCTTCTGGAACTATTTGTTGAAGATTCTATGGCTCCAATGGCTTCTAAGGTTCTTCAAATCATGTATATAGCAGGGTCCACTTTTCGTACTTCAAATTCAGCCCTTGTAATGATAAATTCTTCACTCATTCCCTATTTGTTAAGCTGTAAAACAGAGTAGTACTCTGTTCTATCCATCTTTTCTTTAGCTCTTTCTAGTTTTGTTTTTGGGGACAAAAACTTTTGGGAAGGGATGGATTGTAAGAAGCTGGGAATACTTAGAATGTTAATAATATGCCATGTCACACTGACACTGGTATATAAGGAGAGAAGTTGTAATTTTTCACATCTTTTTGACATATCAATACAATTACAATCTTTCTCTCCCTTCTTGCTCCAAGCTTCCATGGCTTCTTCATCTTTCCTGTCTTTCTCTCTCCAATTCTAGTCTTTCTCTCTCCTCGTCACTCTATTTCTCTCTCTTCCTGCAGTCTTTCTCTCTCCTCTGCAGTCTTTCTCTCTCCTCTTCTTCTCTCCCTAGTTCTCTCTCTGACATTCTCTCTCTCTCTCTCTCTCTCTCTCTCTCTCTCTCTCTCTCTCTCTCTCTCTCTCTCTCTCTCTCTCTCTCTCTCTCTCTCTCTCTCTCTCTCTCTCTCAGGAGTATCCTTCTACCTCCCTCTCTCTACCTCTCTCTCACAGCCTCTCGGGGTCTCCTTGTGCTTTTCTAACTACTCCCATGCCTCATATTTATAGCTAAACACGATAAGAAGGGTTGTGGCTAAGAAGAGCTCTTTGTGGAGGGGATCTTGGAAAAATCAGCAATCTGATGCTCAAATCACAATTCGAATAGTTTTGTTGGCTCCGAAAGGGGGGTAAAACCCCAAGACACTTGATTAGAAATCTTCTAGATCACTCCTTCTTTTTCTCCCTGTTCGAAGTGTTGTTTAGTGTCTATAAACTGCGATCGCGACATGCGCAATTTTGCCAATCCTTTTTTTAAAATTAAATCTCCAAAACAAGCTTAAAAATCCACTTGCTTTTTTTACATGACATCTTGTTCTAGAAATCTCCATAGCTTTTTAGGATATTTACAATAAATATTATCTAAAATATGCTGGTTTTGCCCAAAAATCTAATATTTTTGAACCATCCATACTATACACATTAACACTAGTGATTAATATGTCTCATAACTCTCGTTCACATTGTAACTTTTGTGAAGGGTGGCTATAGTCCTTGTCAATCCGAGAAAAATGTTAGATTATGATTCTCAAATTTTTTTATATTTTTAATTAAATAAAAATTGTTAGATATTTATGTTAGTTAGTTTTTACTTTAGTTAGTAACCTTACTAACTTATTAATTGACTAACTAACTTTTGAACTAACCAACTAATTTTTAATTGCATGGAAGTATTACACCTTCAATAGGTTACAAAGAGTCAATAACTCCTCTTTTGGAAGACTATTGCCCACTTTGAGATATATCATCATCACCCTCAATTTAGACATTCCATGGTTGTAGGCCAATTTTGGCCAACAAAATAGACAAAAGGAGTGGGCATAATTAGAAGTGCACTCATCCTTGTATCATCAAAGCTATGTTATTTGTCATCGGGCCACCATGCTAAGAACTCAAGTATTAACAAGCCTTTGATTACACCATATAGCCATGAAAAGAGAGGAAGTGATCGCCATAACAATAATAGTTTATGATTTTTTTAACACAAAAGTAGACTATACAATAGCCTTAATTTGAAATGCTAAGATATCCTATGATATCTAGACAAAAAGATAGAGGTGAAATATAAGAGGTAGATATGAATAAGAGGAATAGGGAAGCCAAGAGACAGATGCACTTCCTTATCATTTTAGTGAAAGAGAGATGTAGGATAGAGAGAGATAGAGAGGGAAGAAGAGGCTAAGAGAGAGAGAGAGAGAGAGAGAGAGAGAGAGAGAGAGAGAGAGGAGAGAGGAAGTTAAAGCATATGAGAGAGAATGTAGAAGAGAAAGGAGAGCTACATGAGTACATGCCCTTCATCAACATATTCTTTTGACTCCCCACTACACTTACAAATCAAAGACAAAGCTATATGCATAACCCTCAAGATATACTAAGAATTTGAAGACTTGGAAGCTTGAAGGTACATGGAAGCATTTGAGAAAAAAAATAAACTATTTTGAGTGAAATAGAAAGAGATTTGAACCTCAGGGATTGCCTTTTTTATATTGAGTATAACAAATAAAGTGGAGAGAGTGCCAACATAGGCTTCTAACGTACTATGAATTAGAGATAGGTACCTCTTTTAGATTGATTTAATCTTCTTGATTAATTCTTAGCATTAAAACCAATTGATTTGCAAACCTTATTTCAAGATTTTCATGCTCTCATTGAATAACCCTCGTCATGAGTGGAATAGAAAGAGGTTTGAACCATAACGATTACCATTTTGGCATTAAGTATAAAAAGTAAAGTGGAGAGTGCCAATATAGGCTTCTATAAGTAGCGATTGCCTTTTTTATATTAAATATAACAAGTAGAGAGTGCCAACATAGGCTTCTAATGTACAATGAATTGGAGATAGGTACCTCTTTTAGATTGATTTAATCTTCTTAATCAGTTCTCACAATTAAAACCAATTGATTTGCAAACCATATTTCAATATTTTCATGCTCTCATTGAATAACCCTCATTTGTGCTAGGATCTTTATTTGCCCCAAAATATACTACAAATGGGTAAGCTAATACAGTCAGTGAGTCATTGAATTGCAATAGTAAGATCCTCAACCCATTTTTCACCTAATTATTATTTTCCAATTGATCTTTGCAGTTCATTTAAGGGTGAAAGATTTAATTCCAAAAATGCCTACCATCCCTATTTCCTTAAATTAGCATGCTCTTGCTATGATGTTCCCACTAAGGAAAAATGTGTATGCCAAGGGAGATAGTTGGATAAAAGAGAGGTGACCCTCCCTCACTATCGAAGATCCTAAAGGGGTGCAAACAACCAACCCAAGGGAAACTTTATCCAGATCCCAATGATTCGAATCCCATCGTAGGGAGCTTGTCCTACCTCTTTATCCCTCACATGGGTATCACAAGTGGAGCATTGAGGACTTTGAAGACTTGAGATAAAGAGTAGCAAAACAAAGTAGAAAAATAGAGTAGCAAAACAAGGTTTATAGGTTATTTTGACCTTCAAGAATAGGTTGCAAGAGTTTACGAGTGAAACAAGGCAGTAGAGGCTATTTTGGGGATAATTTCAATCCATTTACAGGTGTTGCAAGCTATTGCAAGTCATATACAAGTTTATTACATGTCATTGTAGGTTGCTCTCAACCCCCGCAAGTTGTTGGATAATTTTGTATAGCCAATAAAAGAATATTCTCAAGATATTATGTCTTGATTCTAAAGGAATTCTTAATAGCTCATCTTTAAGAGCTCATCCTTACTTCAATTTTTAATTAAATAGTAGCTCATTTGTATATGGGATTCTACCCATTTTTCTAACATGTGGTCTATTTGGACAGTACTTGGATAGCATACAAAAATGGTAGGAAACAAGGAGAATAATAAGGAAAATGAGGATGTTCAAAAACAAATCAAGAAATCGAGAGGCAATGACTAAGCCACATCATGAGGGAGAAGATTCTCAAGAATATGGGGTATATAGTACCTTAAATGCCCCTCTATGTAACCATGAGAGTAGGCATTCAATGAGGCATATAGAGCTTGTTTCAAAATTAGATCAAATCATTGAGCAAATAGTACAATCTAATTCCCAAACCAAGGAAGAAATGGAGCAAATAGCTCATTATACCATAGATTCTTTGGATAAGTTTAGTGCTTCTACAAAGGAATCATTAAACAAGCTCACTACCCAAATCTCATAGCTTATGGTGACAACACAAATTGCTAATAAAGAAAGTAGAAACATATCTGGATTAAAACAATCATTTTGACCCCCTCATCTTAACCCATTGCTTGGGATTAAAAGGAAAGGAATACCTAATCCCACTCGTGAGATAAGGGAAACCTCATTTAGAAATGAAAAACTAGTCTTGAGCATTCATGCATCCAATTCCTTCAAGGGTAAGCATTCAACAACCTTCACCTCCAAAAAAACATCTTTTCAAAAGAGTGCTTCAAATAATTCAACCCCTATTGGAAGTTACATGGACATGCATCCCCAAGCTTCTAATAGGCCACAAGGCTTTGCGCAAAGATAACTTTGTGATAATATAGTTTTGATTAAGTACAGTGGGCACTCATCTTCCCCTTTAGATTTAGAGGAGTGGACATCTAAATTGGAGTCTTGTTTTGATATCTTCCCTAGATGAGATGACCACCGGAAGATATAATTTTCCATGCTTCACCTTCAAGGCTTTGTTAATACATGGTGTAGGTACATTAAGAGGGAAAACTAGCAGGTTGATAGTTGGTAAGATTTCAAGACAAAGATCGCTCAAGTGTTTGTGTCGCCTATTGAAAAGGAAAAGTTGGACAGGTGATGGTATCAGTTAGACCAAAGAAGCATACTCTTACAAAGTATACCAATTAGTTTCTAGATCTTACCATATATGTGGAAAGAGTGAGAAATGATGCAATGCATTTATGGTTTGGGGCCTAGCTATAAACAATTGATGTTATGGCCTAGAAACTAACCACATTGTTTCATACAATTGAATTAGCTAAAAGATATGCTCATCGCAAGAAGGTTGTTCCTACTTAACCCACTATTGGATAGCATAAGACTATGAATAGGCATGGCAACTTTGGGGGTAATGTTGGTGGATCTAGCATGTCTTTTGGCATTCCTAAAGTACCTCTCTCTCCTCCCTAATCTCCTCCTTAATAGTCTTCACCATCATCATCCTCTTCTTTCCCCTCCCCACCCTTTCTCCCTTTGCACTATCCATGAGTTAGGAATAACAAAAATATGGGAATGAAGCTACGAGCTGATATAGGAGGTGCCTTACATGGGATTGTCCCTTGGATTTGCATATTCATCACACACACATATAAAAGAATGTGCCACCCAAAAAACTCTTATTCATCATCATCACTCTCTCTCTCTCTCTCTCTCTCTCTCTCTCTCTCTCTCTCTCTCTCTCTCTCTCTCTCTCTCTCTCTCTCTCTCTCTCTCTCTCTCTCTCTCTCTCTCTCTCTCTCTCTCTCTCTCTCTCTCTCTCTCTCTCTCTCTCTCTCTCTCTCTCTCTCTCTCTCTCTCTCTCCATATGGAACATATCCAGCATGCATAGTCTTGGTCTTACTTTTTTCTCTTGAAAAAATATTGTAAATTCTATGTAGCTATATAAAGAAAATTTTATATTTGGCACATGCCATTTGTACAATAATTTATAGAAGATGTAAACAGTGATGAGCTTATGCCAATTGACAATGCTTATACTAAAAAAGTGAAAGGTCTTTTAGATGGCATTTTCCTAATCCTACTTCTCTTCTATTTATTTGCTTCTCATATCAATAATTAAGAAAATTTGTTTGAGCATTGAACTCATGGAACATACCTTTGAGTCATTATATTCGTATGCATGATTCAATATTGGTCCAAGCTTAAACAAGGATCATTGCAAGTGAAGCAAAGTTATTGCAAGGTACCACATCAATTTTAGTTTATTTATGAATTATTGCTTGCAAAGCAAGCAAGCCATAGTGTGGCAACAATAAAGTTACTACGCATTGGTCTATTGCGTGTAAGGACCACTATGAGAAATTAGGTTGCAATGTGAAGTCAAAATAGAGGAAGAAAAGAGGCCCACTATGCAAAATTAAATTATGATGTGAAGCCAAAAGAGAGGAAGGAAAGAGAAAAACATTTTAGACCAACATACCAATAAAAAACCCAATTCATTGTAAGACACAAGACCTCAAGACAAAGGAAATAGTAGACCAGTGGTGATAAGAGACTTAGATCACTTCTCAATGCTTGTAATGGCATGCCATATTCGTCTTGCAACCGACAAATGTTACATCCTACATGGCCATAATGGATAGTTGATACCATCAAGGTTCTCATTAATAACTAACAATGGTTTGTTGCATACATCATTGCTCTTGAATAGTTTGATATCTCAACTGCATGAGTGGATTGCTCATGATACAATTGCCAAGGATCCCAAATCACAAAAGCAATCAATATGCTTCTAATGTGGGAATGATTGTTGTAGTTATTATATATGTATTGCAAAATGAAAAAAATATGGTGTAGATTATGAAAGAGACTCTATTTTAGAGTGACAAGAATGAATCTCCTAAGGTTGGAAGCTCTGGACATAACTTGGTGCAAAAATTGCTCACAACAATGTACTATCACTTTGAACAATTAGAAAGTGTTGAAATTTGCTTATAGAGCCTGCAATGTGTCCTAAACACATAATGTTTTGATGTAAGCACTCCTTCTCGACACCTATGTCCACCTTGAACAATATAGTAATATGATGTGCTCTTGCAACAAGGAGACACTCGTAGAGTGGGGTGGAATGTATGTTTTGAAACCAATTGTTGAAAATAATGGCAAGAGAGCAAAGCAAATGCGCAAGCAACAATGGAGAAAGGGTTTGGAGGAGCAAGACAAAGCTCACAACTCTATTTTCTAATATAACAAAAATGAAGAAAATGAGAAGAATATACAAAAAACAAGTATACAATCCTAAAATGAGTCAAAGCAAGGTATGTGTAATGCACAAATTCATAATGGTCCAGACGGATAGGAAACTACTAAAGATTTACAAGCACAAGGCTTTTTAGACATAGCACATAAGTTTATTAATAAAATTTTAATTGAACCAAATGTCAACTATTGGCAAGAATGTGAGACCTTTGCATTCAAGAAAAATGATCATTGGTTTAATACTTGTTGTCACCATCAAAATGCCTGCTCGGTTGGGCGAGTAGGTTACGTCAATCAAATTTACCTCCTCTGAACACTTTTCTAAGCATTTGGCACATCAACGCCAAACACCTATAAATTTCCTCTATCTAGAGTTTTGTGAATCCAGTCTAAGTCTAAGGGAAGAAGCATAGGTGTTCCTAAGTGTGTCCACAAATCCTTGCCATAGTACATACTACATTCCAAACTAATATATATTGATGTAACTAAGCAATTTATAATTGTGTACAACAATTACACATATGGCAAAGATCAAGTCATGACATATCCTTAGTTTTGGATGTGCCTAATGAATGTAAATAATTGCATAAGTAGTAAGTGTAGGTTTATTTGTGGCAATAAAAGAAAGGGAAACCAAGGAGGTTTACCCATGAGGGGGAGGAAAGAGAAAGGAATAAGCTAAGATGAAAGAGTGACCAAAGAGGGGAGCAATTTTGGTACAAAGGCTATGAAAGCTATAGAGATATGACTGTTCCTAGGGAGAAAAAGAGTGTATTGTGACTTCACATGATGGGACATAGACAGACGCGCCCCCCCCCCCCCACACACACACACACACACACACACACTCTCTCTCTCTCTCTCTCTCTCTCTCTCTCTCTCTCTCTCTCTCTCTCTCTCTCTCTCTCTCTCTCTCTCTCTCTCTCTCTCTCTCTCTCTCTCTCTCTCTCTCTCTCTCTCTCTGTGCATATGTTTCTTATCATCCACATTCTTAATAGAGATAGCAATACTTCTTAGAATTAGTGCTACTACACATATTTGTGTTGCTTGTTAAAAATTAGCAGTACATTATAAAAGTTAAGATGATGAGGATTGTTGGGGGGGTAAAGGCACCTATGCGCTTATGTCACCTTGTATTTTACTTCACACACTACAACCACAAACCTATACACTCAAATGGCAAGTTCCCATCACTATCACTTTATTCTTTATTCATTCTGAATAAGGGAAGGATGATCACACATTGTGACTATTGGAGTTCCCACATACAGTTTCTCTCTCTCTTGCTCTCTTGCTCTATCCACCATAGCTCTTACTTTGCTCTTGGTTCCGCTTGTGTGCCTCAACTAGTATTAGATCCAACCATTTGAGGAGCTTCTTCATCCTATGCATTAGCCCAAAATCAAAGATTCAACTTAACGTTTCATAGCAGCAATTGTTTCTTTCTCGTAAGGTATGTATGGAGTCTTCCCTTCTCTTGGCTTGTTCTACCCAACTTGTCGAAGAACTTCCCATGGCTTAGTTGAGCCTTGTTGAGTTCTCATTGAGCTGAGAAGTAGCCATTCTATCATTTTTGAGTGGATACAAAGCATGTTGCAAAAGTCATGGGATAGCTATGGAAGCTTGATAGCACTTTCATATTTTGGCCATAACCTTTGCATATGATATCGGATTTAGGTATTCTATAGCTAGAAACAAAGAGCCCAATGAGAGCTATAGATTTGAGCCTCATAGAGTTGATTTTGTGTAGTTTTCAATTCTCTATTTTACACATAATAGATTAATTTTGGTTTGCATAGCAAACAATGAGCTCCATTATGTATGTTTAATGTCTCAAGATGCTATTTTGGTGCCCGAATGCTATGATTATGCTTTGGGATGCTACTTGAATTGGTTAGAGTTTGATTAGTTTAGTTTTGTAGAAATTTATTACTATAATAATAAATTGGGTAGCAAGCTATTAATAGTAACTTTATGACTATTGAGACTTGATGCTATTTGGGTGTGCCACTTATATGCATTGATATCTCGCATTGATACTTGGACCCGAATATGATTATGGATAGCTCTACCACTTAGATTTGAGCTACATTGGATGATTTGGGGATTTAGTTTTATGATTTAGTTGCTTTAGTCATTGGCATTATAGGTTTGAAGACTTACTTGGGTTTCATGCTCCTGGATATAACTTAGATCTTGAATGGTCATGTACTTAATGTCTTGAGCTTGTATTGCTCATTTGGTATTCGGATCAGTGGGAGCTACTTGCTATTGCCATTAGAGCTTTGGATTCTTTATGCAATTGAGCTTGGTTCTTTGAGATAGTGGGACTCTTGGTTCATGAATATGCTCTCTTATGTGCTATTGGATTTAGTTATCTCCACTCTGGGCTGACT
The DNA here is from genome assembly GCF_053477565.2 of Lygodium microphyllum. Classification (NCBI taxonomy): domain Eukaryota; kingdom Viridiplantae; phylum Streptophyta; class Polypodiopsida; order Schizaeales; family Lygodiaceae; genus Lygodium; species Lygodium microphyllum. The sequence goes on from NC_141155.1 coordinate 85,590,819, forward strand.
TGATTCCATATACATCGATACTTACCTATATAAGCATTTTATTAGTGATATGCATTCTTATCGGATATATGGTTTACTAACAATTTGAGTATGTGATAGTCTTTGATATTGGTGGTCTATAGTTAGTCAGTGCTAATTGCATTCTTTACATCCCACTTTTGCTACTTGAATATTCTTGGCAGTTGGAGCTTTCTTTATTGGCTATTTGCCATAGTTGGATTGACACATACTTTTGTATTTATTTTAGCATTGCTATGATTATAGTTTTCAACACTACATTAGAAAGCATACATTGTACTTTCGCAATCTATTGCTTGCAGTTGGTGAACAACTCTATACTTTGATATTCCCTCCTATTTTCTCTTTTGGTTGAGTTTTGGAGGGTGATTTGTAGTCATTTACAATAAGCCATTCTCTTGGATTTTACATTGATATACTGTCATTATGGCTTGTTCTTCGAATGATAGTGCTATTTATAATATTGAAAAGTTGGATGGCACAAATTTCACCTATTGGAAGATGTAGATATGGCAAGTACTGCTTCAAAACAAATAGGTTAGACATTTGAAAACCAAGATTGTAAGGCCTAAATGTATTGATTAGGATACTTGGGATGAGTTGGATGAACTATGTAAATCACTCTCATATTATCATTGTCTAAATAGGTTTATTTCAATGTATGGCACTTGAGGATAATGCTTGGTAGTTATGGGAAAAGATATGCAATCTTTATGACAAGAAAAGTCCTACTTTGTAGATGTATTTGTTGAAATTGCTTGTGGATATTTGCATGAAGAAATGGACTAGTGTGTCCATGTATTTGAATGAGTTTCACTTGATTTTCAGCTAGTTGACTTTGTAGGGCATTGATTTTAAGGATAATCTTTCTTCCTTGTTCGCACTTGTGACACTTCTGGAGTCATGAGATACTTTCCATACTACCCTGTATGCTAATATACCTCAGGATGGTTTAAAACTCTAGGATGTTGAAGATGCCTTACTCACAGAAGAGATAAACATGAAGAATGTGGATATAGCATGTGCTTCTCATGCATTGGTTACTAGGGGTAAACTAATGGTAGGGTGATAATAACCATCATGGTAAAGACTCACAGAGGTCTCAGTCTCATGGGTTGCCTTAGCATAAGTCCCATGGTCGTAAGGCCTCGCTTACATGTCATTACTGTGGGAAGTAGGGCCATGTTAGGCCACAATGCCATAAGATGTGTGATGATAAGCATAAGGAGAAAGGAAAGAGAAAAGTGCAAGATAAGTCCGATGATTGCAATATTGTTCCTAGTAAGTCCAACATGAAAATTGAGGAGATAAATGCCTCGAAGCCTGAGTTTGATGATGATTACATCTTGGCAGCTTCTTCTCTTGATGCTAGTCAATTAGTTAATGCCTTGTCCAATTTTTTTGAGTGTTAGCTATTTGATTTGGGGGCTTCTTTCCATATTACCTTGCATAGGGATCAATTTCATTCCTATCATAGCATGACAAGTTTTGTTAGACTTGGAAATGACTCGGCATTGGATATTATTGGCATTGGTGATGCTAGACTATAATTTGCTTCAAGCAACACTTTTGTTTTGCATGACATATGCCATGTTTTGGCTTTGACAAAAAGCCTACTCTCTGCTAGACGATTGGATTATGTAGGATATCGTGCATCTTTTGGTAATTCCACATGGAAGATTGCATGTGGGAATCTTGTCTTTGCTCTAGGTGCCAAGGCTAGCAATCTCTATCCCTTGTTTATATTAAGGTCTATTGACCATGTTTTGGCTATGAGCACTAATATATCACATATATCTTACTGGGATTATTTCCTTGGGCACATGTCCTTAAAAGGAATAGAGATTATTTCTTGTTTGCAATATCTTTCGCCCCTTGAGTACAAATGTTTTGATTCATGTGATAATTGTCTTTATGGTAGGCATATATGTAGTTCTCACAAGAAGTCTTGCATTACATGCATGGGTAAACTTTTTGCTCTTGTTCATTCTAATGTATGTGGTCCCATGCCCTATTAGTCATCACTAGATAGTGTAAATTATTTTGTGAATTTTCATATGTATTGGATGTATAAAGTAGAAATCAGATGTATTGGTGGATACCTTTTAGCATTGGTTTGCTCTTGTTGAGAACCATTCTAGATATAGGCTACAATACATAAGGTCTAACGATGGGGTTGAATATGTTTCTGATTTTGAGTAGTTTTGCAATGAGAGAGGAATTAAGCATTAGTTGACCACCCCTTACACCCCAGTCTAGAATGATGTTGCAAAGCAAAAAAATATAACCATGTAGGAAAGAGTCCTAAGTATGCTTAGTTAGGCATGCTTACTCCATCATCTTTCAGCTAAGGCAGTTACTACTATTATACACTTGATAAACACATCTCCATGCAATGCTATTGATTGTTGGATTGTAGAGAAGGTATGATCCAAAAAACCTTTGTCATATGCTCATTTGTGTGTCTTTGAATGTGAGGCTTTTTATCATATTCCCAAGGGAAAACACAACAAGTTGGATCCTAAATCAGTGAAATGCATCTTTCTTAGTTATGGGGATGTAGATGAGATGGGCTATCGCCTATGGAATTTGCAACCTACAAAGGTCATTTGTAGCTATGTTGTTGTTTTCCATGAGGAAAAGATGCATAAGTAGCCTAAGCAAGTAGTTGAAGTACGTAGGGTGATATTTCAGGAGGAGTCTCTTCTTATCGTATAGCCAGCTAGACAGCTTGCAAGCTGATGTTCCAATGGCCCATGATTATGATGTTGGATAGGATCTATAGGACCCACAATCTATTTTGAGACACTCTACTAGAGTTAGATATCAGCTTGATCAATCTAAGCTCTCTATGGAATATATCATGGTGACAGATTCTAGTGAGCTCCTTACTTGTAAGGAGGCTATGTGTAAAGGTGATATCACTCTTGGGAGATGGCCATGCAATCAAAGTATGACACATTATAGAAAAACCATACATAAGACTTGGTTCCATTTCCCAATGGGAAACATGCATTTCCATGTAAATAGTATACAAGTTGAAGAGTACCCCTTGACATCCTAAGCTGGCATATAAGACCAAATTGATTGCTAAATGGTTTAAGCAGGAGCATGGTGTTGACTTTGATGAAGTCTTTTCTCCTATAGTTAAGATGACTACCCTACAATTGGTTTTGGCCTTGGTTACTCAATTCAATCTAGACCTATATCAAATGGATGTTAAAATGGCTTTCTTACATGAGGAGTTGCATGATGAGATTTATATGCAACAACCTAAGGGCTTTCAGAAAAGGGTAGGGAACACCTAGTGTACAAGTTGAGAAAGATCCTTTATGGTCTTAAGCAAGCACCTAGGGAATATTATCATAAGTTTGATGCATTTATGCGGGTGAGTCTTACTCTTGTAGTGATATGAATCTATGTCTCTACACGAAGAAGGCTTGTGATGGTATCCTTATTATCTTGGTACTTTATGTGGATGATATGTTGATTGCTAGGAGAGCTCATGATGAGTTGGATGCTTTGAGAACTCGGATTAATAAGAGCTTTGAGATGAAGGACATGGGACATGCTTCACATATTATTTGAATGAAATACTCGGGGCATTCCTCATATATTATTGGGATGCACATCACACATAATCGCTCTCAGGGGCTCCTTTACTTGTCACAATAAGAGTACATCCAGAAGGTCCTTGAATGATTCCATATACAATATGTTAAACCTATTGGATGTCCTTTACCTTCCCATGTGAAGACTAGTCAGGTAGATTATCCCTAGTCAAATGAGCAAAAGGAAAAGGTGGCCAGGATTGATGTATACAATGATTGCCACATGCCCTGACATAGTATCTGTAATGGGAGCTGTGGCATACTGTATGGTTACACCTGGCCACTAGTGACATTAAGATGTTGTAAAAGGTATCATGAAGTATTTGAAAGGCATTGTATATGTGTGCATTTGCTATGGCATCCAGGACACTATAGTCATGGGTCACACTAACTCTAACTATGCAGGACATGCAGGTAATAGAAAGTCCACCTCTAGGTATGTCTTCACTTTTGCTAGAGGTGCTATTTCTTGGATGTTTAGGGTGCAAAAATGCACCATCTTATCTAATACTGAGGTAGAGTATATTGCAACCATTGAGGCTTGCAAGGAGGCCCTATGGTTATGCCATATGGTTGCAGACCTTGGTATTATTATTACTCCTACATTGCATTTGAATTCTTTGAGTACTATTCAATTAGCCAAGAATCAAATCTTCCATCCAAAGACAAAGCACATTGAGGTACACTGTCACTTCATTGGAGAGGTGGTAGAGGATAAGTTTATTGAGCTTTTTAAGATCTTGACTAATAAGAATCCTATAGATCTACTCAGTAAAAGTCTCGCAGTGGAATATTTTTCCGTCCTTAGGAAGATGATGGGTGTAGAATGAGATTATGTCTATTCCTCATCCTGTTGTACTTTACGTGTGTTTGTACTTTGTCACTTTTTCTTGCTCCCTCCTTACTATAGGTGCATTTTCCTTTAAGTGGGAGATTATTGGGCGTAAAGGCACTTATGCATGTGCTGCCTTGTATTTTACTTCAAACACTACAACCACACACCTATACACTACAAGTGGTGGGTTCCCATCATTATCACTTTATTTTTTATTTTTTCAATGACTATTGAATAAGGGAAGGCCAATCACACATTGTGACTGTTGGAGTTCATACATACAGTGTCTCTCTCTCTTGCTTTCTTGCTCCATCTACCATAGCTCTTGCTTCTACTTGTATGCTTCCACTTGCACTCCACCTTTTAAGAATTACCACATTGACATCATGGACCAATGGAACTCAAAATATGGGAATTGTGAAGAAGTTTCATTTACACCTCTCTCTCTCTCTCTCTCTCTCTCTCTCTCTCTCTCTCTCTCTCTCTCTCTCTCTCTCTCTCTCTCTCTCTCTCTCTCTCTCTCTCTCTCTCTCTCTCTCTCTCTCTCTCTCTCTCTCTCTCTCTCTCTCTCTCTCTCTCTCTCTCTCTCTCTCTCTCTCTCTCTCTCTCTCTCTCTCTCTCTCTCTCTCTCTCTCTCTCTCTCTCTCTCTCTCTCATAGAGCATACCTAGTATACATAGTCTTGGTCTCTCTTATTCTTTTGAAAAAGTATTATTAATTTTATATATCTATGTAAATAATAATAATTCTATTTGATACATGCCATTTGTTTAAGAACTTATAGAGGATGTAAATAATGATATACTTATGCCAATCAACAATGCTTATACTGAAAAAAAGAAAGGTCTTTTAGATGACATTTGCCTATGAGAGCGGATTTTAAAGGCCATTTTTGAAGCAAAACGGAGCTTGGGAGGCCGTTAAAGATCAAATTTTCATGAAAAATGAAATGGTTGTGGATCGATGAGCTGGATTTTTCCTAGATGGAGTTCAATACCATGAACCTAATGCAAGTCTCAGTTCCTTGATCAGAGTCCATTTGACCCCCCATTTAATCCCTGCAAGGTTTCGTGTTATGAAGCAACTACATGATCCTGGAGCCAAAAATTGTATTACAATGGCCAGATTTACAGATTTCAACGTCAGAAGCTAGCCATCCAGACGGATCTCAAATCTGAGCATGTTTTCCCTCTCAAAAGCGGAAAAAACACTTCGGCGAAACACAACAAAGTGAACCAATTTTTTGTGTCTAACTTTAAGCTGGGTTTAAGCCTATGGGAATGAAAAGCCACAAATCTCAAAATGGGGGGGGGGGGGGGGGGGGGACCATTTTTTTCGGAACCCCTTCCATGATTAAAATAATCACTTTTTGATGCAGCAACCTCATGAGGATTGCTCTTGGCTGTAATCTTCATCAATTTCTTGCCCTTCATCACCACAGAGATGGCTGAAAATGATGCATTAAACAGCAAGATCTCATTTTAATATTTATCTCTCATCTCTCCTCTTGCAAACTGTTCTTATGAATCAATGTAAAAGAGAGAAGAATGGGCTAATATGGATGCTTTTGGTCAAACAATGAAGAGTGGAGAGACACGTGAATCATAGTTGGATATATCATTATCGGTCATGGAAGAGTATCAACGGGTCTCCAAGGTTGAAAAATGCGCATCATAATGAGCAGTTTTATGAAAAAAATGTATATTTTACCGTTTTAAGTTAAATTCATGTTTGAAATGGTTAGTAATGCTTGGATTTGATTTTCAATCATCTGTTTGATCGGTTATATTGAAAGAATCATTAAAAAATCAATCATATAATAATTGTATGCAAAATACGCAAAACCCAGCTTAGGCGGTTTAAAGGTAAATATGCAATTTTTAGGTTTTTGGTCTATATTTGCCATTCTTATGGAATGAAACATTCTAAGTAAAATAAATTTCTATAAGAGTAATTAGTACACCAAAAAATCAGTAATTATAAGTAATTTTTTGTAAATAAATAGGAAAAATAAAAGAAAAATGGAGAAAATTAGATTTATTGTGTTATAAAAATTTAAAAAATGATATTAATGCATGTGGATGTATGATGGAGCTAAAGCATGAGGTTTAGCCTTAGTTCAATCCCATTTCTTTGTTAGAGTGTGTTTTTATGGTTTTCAATAAAGGAAAATACATAAAAAACCATGCTTTACACCTATCAACGCATGCAAAATCTTAAAGGGTAGGGGGTAGGGGGGTTGTTGAGTGGTTAAAGTAAATTAAATGCTAATGTTTGATGGTGCATATCATATAGAGTTTGCGGTTGTTTAAAATTAAAAGGGACTAGTAACATGAGGAAGCTCGGTGTGCTAGCCTTAAGCAACGAAGCACTATTGCCTAGAAGAGGAAATCATGAAAAGAATTGTCTTCGCACTGTCACATTGCTGATTTTCAATGAACATTTAATTGAGCACAATGGTCATATTCACACTTGCATTGATGCACCTCATGGTATCGTATCCTAGATGCATAGCACCTATTTGTATGAGTGATGACCCGATGTTGAGAGTGTGAGGTATCCCAAGCCATAGGGCTAGATATCAAGTTCCTTGGGAGTTATTTGGTGAGGTTTATCTATCATCTCCTCAATCGTTTATCAAAAGAATGGACTTTGTGTCAAATGTGTTTTGTGTTCACGACGCATCTTGGGGCCAATCCCTAAGGTGTAGGAGAGTCGTAGTGGAGCTACAGTGATCAACCAAGGGCTGCTCCCTGTGTGTGTGCTACGTGGTGTATAACACTGGCATGTTTAGGGACTCCCTTTGAGGAGTAGGGAAAAAATTATTTGTTGGAATACAAAAACATACAAATGCAAAGTCTTAGATGCTCCTAGCCACGAGGTTGTATGGGGTGGTTTTAGGTGATTAGTGAGGCCTGACTAGTGCCTTAGAGATAGTGTCGGGTCCATTTTAGGTCCCGACAACCTAATCCTACTCCTCCTCTATTGCTTTGCTTCTCATATCAATAAATAAGAAAATTTGTTTGAGCATTGAACTCTCGACACATACTTTTGAGTCATTATATTTGTATGTGTGATTTAATATTGGCCCAAGATTTAACAAGGATCATTACAAGTGAAGCAAAGTTGTTGCATGATACCACATCAATTTTAGTTCATTTATGAATTATTGCTTATGAAATGAGCAAGCTATAGTGTGGGAACAATAAAGCTATTGTGCAATGGCCTATTGCATGTAAGGACCACATACTTTTGAGTCATTATATTTGTACGTATGATTTAATATTGGTCCAAGATTAAATAAGGATCATTACAAGTGAAGCAAAGTTGTTGCATGATACCACATCCTTGCTGTTCATGTCAAAGAATGGCTAAGAACTGAGTGAGAAGTAAGCTCTCATACCTTGTGTAGATGCCGGGGAAGGCTGGGAAGCGCTCACGAAGAACCTACTCTGATACCAGTTGAAAGGGATGTAGGAGACGCGGGAGAGAAGAGCACACACAATGTAGGTGCTATCAACAATGTTATGATAGCCTTATTGCACTTTCATATATATATGAATAAAGAATATGGGCGGTCACTGTACACGAGTAGGCCCAAGGGCCTTTTACCCCAACATAAGGTATCTCATGATACCCTTCACAACATCCCAATGTTACCCACCAAGTGTAGCAATATAACATGCCACAACTTCCACTTGAAATGCTGTCAGGATGAATGGCTATCATGGCATACATCAAACTACCCACTCTGCAAATGCATATGAATATTGATCATCTTGGCCCTCTCATCATCTAATTGTGAACAATTGGCATGAGTGACCTTACCATGAGAGGGTAATTGACAACCAATAGGTTTACCATCTTGCAGATGGAATCACTCAAGTACTCTATGTATATGCTCCTTCTGGGACAAGTAGAGAAGTTCCTTAGAGCGATTGCACATAATGCGCATACCAAGTATAAGTAAGGCTTGTCTTATGTCCTTCATATTAAAGCTCTTATTGAGCTGAGTCTTTAAGGCATCCAACTTAACATGAGTACTCACAACTATAAGCATATCATTAACATAAAACGCCAAGATAATAAGGCTACTATCACAGGCCTTCTTCGTGTATAGGTACAAATCCATATCATTTTGGGAATGCCCTTGTGAATGGATGAAATCATCAAACTTATGGTAGCATTCCCTAGGTTCTTATTAAATCCCATAAAGACTCTTCCTCAATTTGCACACTAGGTGTTTCTTGCCTTTTTTCACAAAGCATGTTGAGGGTTGAGATGACTTGATTTTTTGGTTGATTTTTGTTGTTTTTCTGGATTGAATGGTTGATTTTTGATGGATTTTGAAATATATTTAGTTGTTTTGGAAGTTTTGGGACTGTTTTTTATGAGGTTTATTAGGTTTTGAAAGCTCATGATGGCTTATAATGGAGATATGATGTTTTGACATATTTTGTTGATATCTTGTTAGTGTCTGATTAGTTTTAATTGAGTCTGTTGACCTTCTGTTTTGTTATGTTTTCCTTCTATATGAGGGGTTAGAATAATGATTGATAAATTTTGAGAGTGTTTGGAAGCTTATTGATCGATTCTTGATGGTTTTGAGTGATTTAAGTTGAGCTAAAGACTTTCTAATGCCTTCTATTAACCCTCTATTGACCGTCTATAGAGCCTCTGTCTCTGTTCTATTTTGTTTATGTATGTGCTTATAAGTGTGATGATGAATGAATGTGTAGCTTGGGGAAGTTTTCCAATCTTAGAAAGAGATAAATATAATTTCAAATTAGCTCAAAAAAGTGGTAGAAGTTACTGCTGAAGACTTGAAGAAAAGACTGAAGTGATAGTGACACTGATGAGCTACAAAGAGGCACTATAGTTGCTTAGGTGATCGTTCATATCAAACATACCTCTTGGGAGTAGTATCCACGACCAAAGAGGGGTTATGAATGATTATTATTTTTTATCTCATTATATATTTGAGAGAGATTATGTATGAGAGTGAGTGAGTGAGTGAGTGAGAGATAACCAAATCCATACAAAACAATGTATCTATGAGTGAGAGATTGTGAGAGAAAGCTGTGGGACTTTAGAAGAAGAATGTTATGAGATGATTTCCATTTAAAGTGGTGTATTCCCTTGTGTCTTTGTGGTTTCTTTATGACTTCTATTAAGAAAATGAAGAGCATAATCAATTTTGTTCAAGTTAAAGCCATGGGAGAATTGTTTCTATGAAGCTGTGTGAAGATTTATTGTTCATGGTGTTCTTTTCCTTGTTGTGGTCATATCAAATATGAAAAAGATATTTGTTGATGATACAAGATAGATTTTCTTGTAGCAGATTTCCATTTTCTTGGTGTTCTTCTTAGTGTTAGATATTATCAATGCCCCACCCTCATTAGGTGCTACCAATGATCCATAGTGCTCAAAGTTGTAAGGCCCCCATTATGAGGAGAAGCCAAGTGTGAGCCCAGACATTGGTGGAGTCCTGACTTGTATATCAGATGAGGTCTATGTGACCGGATGGCAAAAAGGTGACCATTGTGGATCTAATCTTTGGGTTAGACAGAGTGGTTAAGCTGGTAGCAACTCGAGGCGCATTGCATCGAGTTGTGGTGTAAGGGAGTTAAAAGGGGCCCCTATTGTGGGGTTCGGGGGCCGTGGAAGCGGCCCCTAGCTAGGGGGTCCCAGGGGGGCCAGCGGCCCCCCTGGCGGGGGTCCGGGGGCAGCGCCCCCGACCCGATGGTAAAGGGAATATTCCCTGGAATATTCCTTGGCCGACCTAACGACCTTCGCGGGCTATAAAAGCTAAACCCTTTCGCAACCATCACACACTCATCTTTCACCCAATCAGAGTTGTTGTTCCAGCTAGCCTTAAGCTCTTCACCTATCTTCTGTCTAGATCGCCATCTAAGCTTCACACAGTGGAAGCGCACGGGTGGACAGAGCCATCTTTGTATCAGTTGTTTGGAGTTAAAGAATTTACTGATTCTCCTCTTATCTGTTGTGTACTCTCTATCTCTTTCTCAGATTCTGTTCGTTGCGTCGTGTAATATTTTACATGGTATCAGAGCCCAGGGGGCTCTAGAGATCGGAGAGCGTGCAAGAGGCAAAGGCTTCAACAGCAAAGAGAAACTATGTCGACTCCGGGAAGCGGTTCTAGCGCATCAGGAAGCGGTGCAGGAGGTGGTGCTGCTGTACCGGCAATTCAAACACTGAGGATTCGTCCACCAACCTTCAGCGAAGGCAAGTTAGATGGTACAAACTACACCTTGTGGAAGTTCAAAATTACAACTATCCTTGAATCTTATGAGCTTCTGGAGACTGTGCTGGGAACTGACGCAGAACCACAACCTACCCCCGACCCATCAAATCCTAGTGTGATGATTCCTCCGAATGCAGATCTTCTACGAGCTTGGAAATGAAGGAATGCAGATGCATTGTGTGCCTTAGTTACAAGCTGTTCTGACAGTGTTTTGACTTTGATTCAGCATACAACCAAAGCGTCAGAAGCTTGGAATGTACTAAGGAGTCAGTATGAAACACGAAACCAAACAAGGATTCAAAACTTGGAGAATCAACTAGCAGCGGAGAAGTTTGCTGAAGGAGAGACGGTTGAAGCATTCATCACTCGGATTAAGAATCTGCGCGACCAGATGGCTGGTGCTGGGATACAAAAGACTAGCGAAGAGCTAGCTCGGAGGTGTCTTCGGATTTGTGCACAAAAGTTTGATGGACTAGTAACTGCCCTTAATACTCATGTGAGACCTCAAGCTTTGACTTTTGAGGAGTTTTGTGCATTATTAATGGAGGAGGAGTTGAGGCTGAAAGCCCGAGAAGGAAGCAACAATGGAGATGCTTCATTCTCTGCCAATGCAAAAGGCAAAGGTGTTTCCTCCACCAAAAATGATGGTGACAAAAAGAAGAAGGGCGGCAAGAAGAAGTTTCAAGGAGAGTGCTTCTACTGTAAGAAGAAAGGACATGCAATTGCAGATTGTCGTGTCAAGAAGGCAGATGAAAAGAATGGTACCCTTAAAAGTAAAGGGAAAGAGACAGCCAATACGGCTGAAGCAGAGTTGGAATTATTCATGGCGACCATTGAGGAAGTGTTCTCCTCGGCGCAAGAAGAATCTACCACTGACTCTTGGGTGTTGGATAGTGGGGCCTCCCGTCACATGACCAACAAGAAAGATCTATATAGTTCTATGCAGCCTCTACAAGAATCCATCACTGTGACGGTTGGAAATGATGCTAAATGCCCTGCTGCGGGCACAGGTACTATTTCTTTTGTTGCTGCAAATGGTGAAGTCAAAAAGCTTTCAAATGTGTTGTATGTTCCCAAAATCAGGAGAAATCTCTTATCAGTTGCTGCCATAACTGATCTTGGTCATAAAGTGAGGTTCAAGAAGACAGGTGCAGAAATTATTGATAGTGCTGGCACAATTGTTGGCAAAGGAGAAAGAAGGAACAACCTGTATGAGCTAAGTGCTCTTACAGCCACCGCTGGAGTGGGCACAAGTAAGCTTTGGCATGAAAGGTTTGGACACATCGGATTTGCAGTATTGAAGGAGATGCAAAAGCAAGGTATGGTTGCTCACCTACCTACAATAACTGAATTGAAGGAACCATGTGAAGCTTGTATGATGGGCAAGCAACAGAGAAAGGCATTTCCACAAGAAAGCAAGAATAGAGCACAGGCTCCTCTAGAGTTGGTGCATGCTGACTTGTGTGGTAAGATGCCTACACAGGCCTTGGGGGGATCTTCTTATTTTATGTTGATTGTCGACGACTACAGTAGGAAGATGTGGGTGTACTTCCTTCGTGATAAGGCTCAAGCTTTTGGTAAGTTTAAAGAATGGCTAATACTTGTTGAGAATGAAACAGGGAAAAGTGTGAAGAAATTTAGAACAGATGGTGGTGGTGAGTTCAACTCAAAGGAGTTTGAAGGCTTTTGCAAGAGCAAAGGGATCAAGCGTCAATTGATGACGCCTCACACACCTCAGCAGAACGGTGTTGTGGAACGCAGGAATCGCACCATTGTGGAGATGGCAAGATGCATGCTAAAGGGCAAGGGATTGCCTAACCATTTTTGGGCTGAAGCTGTTAATACTGTAGTCTACATTCTAAATCGGAGCTATACAAAGTCTCTCAAGGGAAAAACACCTCATGAGGCTTACACTGGTAAGAAACCATCTGTCTCACATTTCAAAATTTTTGGATGTGAATGTTATGCACATGTTCCAGATGAGAAGAGAAACAAGTTACAACCAAAAAGCAGAAAATGTATCTTCTTGGGTTATAGTGATGAGCAGAAGGCTTACAAATTATATGACCAAGAGACAAAGAAGATCATCGCGAGCCGTGATGTGGTGTTCAAGGAGGAGCTGCATACAGTGGAGGAGGAGAAGGCAAGTTCTTCCACTTTATCATCAAGCAAAGAAGTAGTCCACTATGAACCTGTCCCGAGAGCTATCCCTATCCTTAAGGAGGAGGAAGCATCATCTTCAGATGATGAGGAAAAAGTTCACCAACCTGACATCACCCCACCGGAAAAGCCATTGCCGCGCTGGGTGAAGCAGCTCTATGACCACAATAATCCTATGCCTGCATCTGTTGAGGAGAAGGCAAACGGACCAAGGAGGTCTCAGAGAATAGAGGAGCAAAGGAGGGCTTTTGCTCACATAGTCAATATGGCCTTGATGGTTGAGATTATGAGAGAAGTAAAGGAGCCAACTGACTTAGAAGAAGCACTTGCAGATCCATCATGGAAGGCTGCTATGCAGGCGGAGTATGATAGCATAATGAAGAATGACACTTGGGAGCTAGTGGATCGACCATCAAAGCGGAAGGTTATTGGCACAAGTGGATCTGGAAGGTAAAGTACAAGGCTGATGGTACCTTAGAAAAGTACAAAGCTAGACTGGTTGCCCAAGGATTTTCACAAGTTGAAGGGTTTGATTTTCAAGATTCATTTGCCCCAACTGCCAGAATGACCACTATTTGCACGGTACTTGTAGTGGCTGCCCACAAGAAGTGGCCAGTGTACCAAATGGATGTTAAGTCAGCGTTCTTAAATGGTGACCTCAAGGAGGAGGTGTAGTGGCTCAGCCACCAGGGTTTGAGGCCCCCCATTTTGAGAACAAAGTGTGTAAACTGAAGAAGGCATTGTATGGGCTGAAACAAGCCCCCAGAGCATGGTACCAGCGGATAGATAGGTTCTTTTTAAACCTAAACTTCAAAAGATGTGCCTGAGATGCTAACTTGTATGTTTACAAGGATGGTAAAAAGTCTGTAGTGATTGTCCTATATGTGGACGACCTTCTTATTACAGGTGACTATGAAGATATGATCAACCAAACTCGAAAGGCTTTGAGTTCTGAGTTTGAAATGACAGACTTGGGCTTGCTGCACTATTGTTTAGGGATTGAAGTCTGGCAAGAGCTAGGAAAGATCTTCATCTCTCAGAAGAAGTATGCATGGGAGATCTTGAAGGCATTTGGCATGACCGAGTGCAAGGAGATAGCTACACCTATGGAGGTGAATGCAAAGTTATCCGTCGAGGATACATCAGCACTAGCAGACATTGGGAGGTATAGGAGGTTGGTCGGCAGTCTGATCTACTTGTGTAACACCAGACTAGATATCAGTTTTGCTGTTGGTGTTTTGAGCAGGTTCTCAAACAAACCTCATGAGAGTCATTGGAAGGCTGGGATGCGGGTGCTCAGATACTTGAAGAAAACTCTTGACCATGGTATCACATACAGTTTCGGAACTTCTCTTATGGGGAACTGTGACTCAGATTGGGCAGGAGACATTGATTCCAGGAAGTCAGTTTCTGGTTATTGTTTCTCTTTGGGTTCAGGAATTTTCTCTTGGATTAGTAAGAAGCAACCAACAGTGGCATTGTCTTCTACCGAAGCAGAGTATAAGGCAGCTTGTTTTGCTGCATGTGAGGCCGTATGGTTGAGAAGGATTCCATGGCATATGGGAGTGCAGGATGAAGAACCAACTGTGATGAGATGTGACAATCAGAGTTGCATCGCCATTGCCAAAAATCCAGTGTTTCATGCACGCACCAAACATATAGAGATCCAGTATCACTATGTGCGTGATTTGATGGAGGATGGGATAATGGAATTGGTCTACTGTCCAACAGAGGAGAATGGAGCAGATATCTTCACCAAAGCACTTACGAAGGATTTGCTTCAAGTTCATCTTCAAAGACTCGGCATTGGGCCAAGGAGATAGTTCACCTATGGGTGGACATTGAGGGGGGGTGTTAGATATGATCAATGCCCCACCCTCATTAGGTGCTACCAATGATCCATGGTGCTCAAAGTTGTAAGGCCCCCATTATGAGGAGAAGCCAAGTGTGAGCCCGGAAATTGGTGGAGTCCTGACTTGTATATCAGATGAGGTCTATGTGACCGGATGGCAAAAAGGTGACCATTAAGGGTCTAATCTTTGGGTTAGACAGAGTGGTTAAGTTGGTAGCAACTCGAGGCACATTGCATCGAGTTGTGGTGTAAGGGAGTTAAAACGGGCCCCTATTGTGGGGTCCGGGGGCCGCGGAAGCATCCCCTGGCTGGGGGGGTCCCAGGGGGGCCAACGGCCCCCCTAGCGGGGGTCCAGGGGCAGTGCCCCCGGCCCGATGGTAAAGGGAATATTCCCTGGAATATTCCTTGGCCGATCTAACGACCTTCGCGGGCTATAAAAGCTAAACCCTTTCGCAGCCATCACACACTCATCTTTCACCCAGTCAGAGTTGTTGTTCCAGCTAGCCTTAAGCTCTTCACCTATCTTCTGTCTAGATCGCCATCTAAGCTTCACACAGTGGAAGCGCACGGGTGGACAGAGCCATCTTTGTATCAGTTGTTTGGAGTTAAAGAATTTACTGATTCTCCTCTTATCTGTTGTGTACTCTCTATCTCTTTCTCAGATTCTGTTCGCTGCACTGTGTAATATTTTACACTTAGGGCTCTATCTTTTTGGTCCGTAGTCGGGGAAAACCTACCATCAACAAGCATCAGAAATGGCTAAGAATGAAGGAAATGGCATTGTTAAGAGAAGAAGAATTCAATGGATACTTGCAAAGTTCCTTCTACTCCTGAAGAATTGAAAATTCTCATTACCAAAGCCACTTTCTACAAGAACTTCATTCCACAATGGTAGAGGCATATTACCATCATGATGTGGACTATTTACTCTCCCTATTGAAGCAACAGAGACGTGCATCTTGGTAGCAAACTATTTGGGAGCAAGCTGAAGTGTGGAAACAAAGAGAATGATCATCCATGGGAGATTTAGCATTCATTAAGAAGTTTCCAAACATCATCAAGTGGGAGATCATGAAGAAGCTTTAGGAGTTGTGGTTGGTCTCAGTGGAGGTTTATGAGAACAAGAAAGAAAAGAGTTGGAATTTCTTCATGGATGCTCAACAGCAGATTTTTGACTCATTCTTGGCTTTTTGCAAGTTCGCTTCCTCCTTTTTCTTCCTCTCTTCCTCCTGATTTTTCTACATCGTCTTTTTCTTAGGCATTCTTGCCTTCCTCTTGCTGGATTAAGCTTCTTGCTCTCCCTCCTCTTCACTAATTGTCCTCTCACTTGATTATTCTGTCCTGATGAGGAGGTGACCTATCAAGTGTTTCATCTACTCCCTCTTCTCCGTCATGTGCCTCTTTTATTGCCTCTTGGATAAGGGTGATCAAGATTCCTCCATACCCTATAAACAAGGCTTTGGCTGAAGGCTTCTTCCTATCGGTTCCTTTCAATGCTAGGGACTCTACACCCACCAGTCTGCTTCCAAGGGCTAGTGCTTTAGCGGATCCTGAATCTGAGCTGGCTATACATCCAAATTTCAAGGGAGAGGCCGTAGTTTGCTCTTTCCTCTTTCATGAAGGGGAGGTGATGGGCTCGGTCTTGCTACGACATCTTTAGTTTCTATCATAAGCCATGGTTTGTCATTAGTGCTTTTCAAAATAGTCAATTGCTGGAATATAAAAATTTATGCTCACTAAATTTCAATGTTTTTAGCACAAAAATAGACTTCCTTCCCAGCTTTATTTTAGAGGTTGTGACATTTTCCTCAATTGCTATTTAATCTTTTCCTTCCTTGCTATTCTTAGATGTGGATCGAGGCTTTTAAGATGTGTTTTTCCTTTTCTTGTTTCCTTATGTGTTTGATTTGATTTTGATTCACCTTACCCCCCTTACCCTGCCCCTTGAAAGTGAGAGGAATCCCTCCTAGGATTGAAGGCTAGAGTGTAGAGGGCATTCTATGCATGGGTATAGTGCTTTACTTTTGCATGAGCCAAGCATAGAAGTTTGGATTATATTCCATATGAGCGTACTAGTCCATGTCAAAAGGTCGGATGCTGACTTGGGTGATATAAGTAAGGACATTGAGCAAGAAGTCAACGGAGTCTATGTGACTAGTAATGTGCAGTTCCTCTTGGTGAGGAGGCGATCTAAGTAGGGGTGTCCCTAAATATGTTCTTCCATGGGTCGGTCACACGAATGGTCATCGATACCCTATAGGAGGTTGGAGTAACATAAGTTGGGTCGTACTCTGATGTTTTCATTGTGTGTCGTTGCTCGGAATTTGTCATGATCTGACATCCCTCGAGCTCCCATTAAAGGTGAAGAGTGTACCATTTTTTCAAGAAAAGGGAGTTACTAGCTGCAAGTTGTTTCAAGTATTCTATCTCTTGATTGTTGGCATAAGCTCTGCACTTGTCATATGAGGTGATGAGGCGTTGTTTATGCACTTGTTCATGGGAAACCTCAGTCACAATCAGGTCCTCAACTGCATTGGAAGCCTTGACAAACAAATATTCTGATTCTTCCCAAGAACAAGGGAGTGTCCATACTTCCATCGCTATGTCCTCATCATACTTCCCAAGAACAGGGGAGTGTCCATACTTCCATCGCTATGTGCTCATCCAAGAGTCCCAATTCTAAGTGGTCATAGCTTTTAGCAAGCAACATGAAGGTGGCATCTAAGCATCTAAGACAAGAAACCAAGTCATCCCGTGTGTTTCTGCTAGATCGATCACCTCTCATAGGAGGGTGTGAGGCCGGCAGGTGGTTGGGGTTTGGCTATGAACTAGAGGGCTCAGCAATTGATGGTGGCTAGGTTGGTTGTTCCTAAGCTTGCAGTTGGGACCTTTTGTACAGTAGGCTAGGTTATGGTTGCTGATGATGCATTGCTACATTTGGGTGATATTCCATGAGCTATAGGACCAGTCATGGCATGCATGTGGTTGGTAGACTGCGATTTGGGTCGATAGAATCGCTGAGTTTTCATTGGTTTCTATGTTGGTGATTCTGAAGGCTTTGAATTTAGAGGCTTTTGGGGCCTTGGCCTTGGTTGTGGCATGTGTGTTTGTGTGGTCAAGTTTGAGGGCGGCATTTGATTAGTGCTTTGGGCCGTTTTGGCCTTAGGAATCCATATCCAAACATTACCCTCATAATAGCCTTGCACTCGCAATAGGGTCTTGGGGACCCATTGCGATTTGACCGTACATCGATGTCTATGGTTGCATCTTGATTTGGTAGGGTGTGAGGTGGGGTTCTTAGCCTTGCAGGGTTTTGGTTGTCTGCCCCTAGGTGGTGGTTATTGCCGTTTAGGCATCCATTAAAGCTTTTGCTTATGGGATTTAGCTTTGACTTCAGTGATTTGCTGGTCTTGAGGCTTGATGGGTTGTGATGAAGCACCACCCCCCTCCTTAGACTTGGCGGCAGGTTTCTCCATCGGTGGCTTTGTAGACCTAGAAGGAGCTACGCAACCCTTTATCAAAATAATTCCTTATAAACATTAGATGCATGAACGTAATGAAATCATTATTTCGAATGGCATTACTTCTTTTCCATAAAATAACAAGGAGAGCTAGGAGAATGTAACTACTAAAAGTATCAACTATAACAATTACTAAGGTATTTTTGCTAGGATTATAAGAAGGTGGCACAATGTCTTTTTGAATATCTTTTGAACCAAGAACCTATTGTGATGAATGACATTCAATTTGGAGTCAATTTGGCATTTATTTGCTTACTTTAATCCCATGCACAAAGGTTTTGTGGGAATTACCTCTTAAGGAAGAATGGTGTCTTAAGTTAATTCACAAGAGGGTGTTACCTGACATGATAACATGAATCAAAGGTATAGTGGAAGTGGAAGAAACTGCAAAAAATAATTAATAGGGGACCATGTTGAAAGGTGTAACTATGCGGACATTGCCCATGGCTAGGTGGATACGCTGCAACTCGTAGTCAACATTACAAAGAGCTTGCTTCTTAAAGGTTTGTCCCAATAGCGACTCTTTGCCTACATCTTTAGTACTGGGCAACACATACAAAATCATTGGCATGCTTTCAAACTCAATAAAAATTGCAACCTTATACCTTCCCAAGAGTGCATATGATCGGTCCCATACGGGCTGAGCTTGCGTTAGTGGCCTGTAACTACGGTTTGCCAATTTGGGTCCAATGATCATGAGTCCAAACATTAAAGTCAACTCCCTCATTGATCAATGCATTGATGGTGCATGTGTGCTTGGCAGTGATTGTTATGTTTAGGTAAGTTGGTTCTACATCTTCCTCATCCTCATCGTCCATCTAGGTAATAGTAGCTACTCGTACTTTGAAATGGGATGCTAGCATTGGAGGCTCATGCAGTGGGTGCATGGGAGGGAAGTACTTTTTTACGTGGCTGCCATTGAAGAAACCTATGCCCTCACCTTCTACGGTTTCAAGTTCTACATTGCCAGTTCGGCTAATGATTCGAACTCTGAAAGGACCTAGCCCCCGAAATTTCATTTTCTATTTATGTCCCTTGGCTAAGTATAGCAGTATAAGTCACCTCATTCAAAGTCTCACTGCTTGACATGCTTGTCAAACCAACTTTTGTGTCTTGCCTTCTCGCATATTAGCGCGGGGTGGCTAGAAGCCAAGTTTCTGATAAGCATTCGAGCTCAACCAGGCGTTTCGTCCATGCCTCCTTCCCACCCCATCTCTGTTGAAGGGCTATCCTCAAGCTAGGGATGAAGAACTCTAAGGGTAGAATTTCCTCGGTTCCATAGGTCAACCTAAAGGGAGTCTGACCCACAGTCATTTTATAAGCCATGTGGTAGGCCCACAAGGCCGCCATCAACTTGTTATCCCAGTCATTGCACGAAACAAAGATTACCTTGGTCAGGACATTCACCAAGATTTTATTTGTGGATTCAACTTGGCCATTTTCCTGAGGGTAATAAGGTGAAGATTTTTTATGGATGACTAGGAAGGTGGATAAGAGATGAGCTATCACTTCGTTGATGAAGTGTGTGCCTTGGTCACAAACTGCTTCTACCCATTTTTTCATATTATCAATGGCGACAATGATATACTTAGCTTGTGAATACTGTGCCACGGGACTAATGTGTCCGATGAAGTCAATACCCCATTTCTCAAACGGTTGTCGTGCAATGATTGGGGTTAGCTCCATGTGATCCTTACGGATGGGGACCTTAGTCTGTTGGCACTCATCGCAATGCTTCACAAATTGTGTTGCATCTCAGAAAAGAGTAGGCCACCACAGCTGGGGTTGTAGCACCTTGCGGATTGTCGTGTCTCCATTAAAGTGCCCTCCTGCGATTCCATCATGTGCCTCCATGAGTACCTCATGCATCTCATGCTCACACATGCATTTGCGCAGCAACCCATCTTGCCCCAACCTATAAAGTTGGCCTGCTATCAAGTGATAGGGTTGGATCTTCAACATGAGTCACCTAAGTTGGCCTTTTCTATTGGTCATTCTCGTAGTCCATTCTTAAGCACTTGGACTATGTCATTTGCCCCCAATACGGCATCATGTTGGCTCTAAACAAATCTCTTTTGCTAGATAGGTGGAATAGATGCACGTCTGGCAGTTCATCTATTACAATGCCTTGTCTAGCAGGTTCTCTCGGTGAGGATGCAAGACATATGGTCAGCCACATAGTGTTGCTTCCCTTTATGTGCCACCACAGAGAAGTCAAATTCTAAAAGCAGAAGTAGACATCAAGCGATGCATCTTGTAGCACAAGGTTTATTTACAATATATAACAAGGCCTAATGGTCAACAAAGAAGGTAAAAGGCGTGGTGCCAAAGATAATGCCGAAATTTCTTTACAGCAAATACCATGGTCAAGCCCTCTCTCTCCGTCATTGAGTAATTTATTTCAATCTTAGTGAGTTGTCTCCTAGCAAAGCTCATTGGGTAATCTAGGTTGTGTTTACCAGGTTGGCACAACACATCTCCTATGTCTAATTTCGAAGCATCAATGTGCACATGGAGTGTGAGTGTCCAATCTATGACTTGTAGAATTGGTACCGTGGTCAGAACCTTTTTTAGTTCCTCATATGCGCATTGGCATTCCTTGGTCCATTCGAATATGATCAACAGCTTGTATAGAGGTCTAGCAATCAACGAGTAGTTCAACACAAGACGCTGATAATACCTTGTATAACCTAAGAAGCATTGAGCGCCCTTGTAATCAGTTGGGGGTGGAAGATCGACAATGACCTTGACCTTCAAGAAGTCTGTGGTGGCAATGCCGTTCTTCGACACTATGTGTCCTAAGATGCATACGTACTTTACCCAAAATTGGCACTTCAAGGGATTCAACAAGAGACAATATAGTCAATACCATTCAAAGGCCTTGTCCAAGTGTTTCGTCCAAGTAGAGTGAGCACATAGGTCATCTATGAAGACCTCTAACTCCTTTCTAAGCATGTCTTTGAATATAGTGCGCATAAGCTGTTGGAAAGTAGTTGGTGCATTAGTCAATACGAAGGGCATGACTATGTAGGTAAAGACGTCCCACTCAATGGCAAATGTGGTCTTATGCCTATCCTTAGGATGCACTTGCACCTGAAGTATCCAAAGAAGCTGTCCAGGAAATTGTAGGCCTCTTTGCCAACCACTCTCTTGAGCATGTGCTTGGTGTAGGGCAATGGATAGTTATCTCACTTCGTAAGTAGTGTTTATCTTCTTATAATTGACGCACACTCTAATCTTTCCATTCTTGTTCAATATGATGACTATGGGAAAAATCTAGTCTCTGTGCTCAATTTTGTAGATGAATCATGTTGTCATTAGCTTGTCAATTTCTTCCTTGATGGAGTGGGCATGCCCTGGAGTCATGGGATACGGACGTTGCTTGACCGATGTTGCATCAGGTGTCATGGGTATGTTGTGAGTCACCATACTTGGGTCTACCCCTTTGAGCTCTTCTAGGGACCAAGCAAAGACATCTATATACTCTCATAAGAGAGCAGTGAGACCTCGGCCATGACCTTGGCTATAAAGACAAGTTGGGGTGTCTCCCCTTCTCTGGCTAAATTGACCTCCTGGACCTTGGTGGGTCCTTCGATTGGTTCACTTGCTTGCCCCTGTCGTTTGACTCCCAACAAGATCACTACCCTATCTCCCTTTTCAAATTTTGTGAATCGCTTTGGTAGGTCTTGTGGTTTTTGTTGCTCTTCTACATGCAGGTCCTTAGGGAACTTTTGTCATTCCTCCCTTAATCGTTGGTGCCTTAAGTGGACGGGTAGGTCTCCCTTGGCACATCCAGTCTTGGGAGGTCAAGATATCTTAGGATCACTCTTTAAACTGACTTCCGACTCAAAATCAACTCCCTATCTTTGCTAGAAAAGGGAGTCTCTCCTAGTGGTCATAGCTCGAAAGGTGAGTTCATTCTTAGCAATGGCGTGTCGCTTGGTTGGGTTAGGCATGCTTGCTCATAGTCCATTGTACCTATGTGCTCCAACCAAGTTTGAGTCCATGTGCATGACTCCTCTCCCTTCCCTTAAGGCATTCTACTTGTATGATCTAGAGTCAACTCATATTTGTTTGATTACACATCCCCCAATGTCATATTCTAAAGTGTCTATTTTCCCTTTGCTCTCCTCACTAAAGGAACAGTAGTCTTCATATTTGTCGTCAGATCTATTTATGTCCTACTGCTCATCAATCTCCAAGCTCTGGTACGTCTCTTCTTGTTAGTCAGGGAGTAAATCCCAATTGTACCTCAAGTTTAAATCATGCACCTCAGACTATTTCCATTCAAACTCGTCCAAGAAGTCTAGGCGTGGCTTGAGATTCGCTACTGGATTGCCAACCAACTTGTCGGTCAGATATCCTAGGATCTCCACGAGCTCTTGTCTATTGTTTAGGACTTGGAATGTAACAAGGTTGTGTCTTCCGCATAGGCTTCCAGTCATCATGCAGACTAGTACACTAAGGGTGTGTCCTTGGGCTTTCCAATCATCTTGATGGCTTGTTCGTACTCCTCATTGTCTGAGAACAGTAGGTCGATGGTAGCAAGAACATGCATCTACTCTCACTCGTCCTTAGGGTACGAGACATACTTGGTTAAGGTCCCATAGAATTTCATAATCTGGTTGTCACCCCTTAGCACGGTGGAGATGGCATTTAGGTCAGCCGATGTAGTCTTCCTGGTGTCCATTTCTACTCTTACGACCTCCGTTCGATTTCCTAAGAATATGAGACTGTTGCCCCAGTCTTCTACGACTCTCGTGTTGCACATCCAAGGTCGGCCTAGCAAGATGTCGTAGTCCGCTCCCTTCATGACTATAAAGTCAATAGAGAATTGGATTCCTGTGATCTTCACTGGCCAATTTTTTAACATGCTGAATGGTTTCACCTTCATTCCATTGGCCAAAATGACATTAAACCTAGCAGTCTCAACCTGCAGGTTACCCCAGGTTTGGACTACTACATGGCTTAGCACACTAACTCCCGCTCTTGTATCTACGATTCCCTTTCATGTGACATCTCCAAGAGCTAAGACTGGCAAGACTTCATGCATCTCTGTAACTTCCCAAAAGGCGTTCATACGCAAGGACGACTTGGGCATGGAGTGCAGTATTAGGCTAGGTATTTGTGTTTTCATGTCGTTCCCATGCGAGTCTGTGGTGGCTTGCTCATTTGATCCTTCGACTCACTATTTCAACTCTTGCCAAAGCATTGGATGCTACTTAAGTAGGTCGCCTAAGCTTAGAGTCACAGGGGTGGTCACCAATGTATTAAGGAGGCTACTAGCTCCTTGCCTCTCTCCTAACTCTGCGGTTCTTGGCTAATGGCCTTGATTGGTTTGCTAGCATGTAGCATTTAGACTTTGTCTAAGTGGCACTACTTGTGGTGTCATTGCATCCCTCAATTTTGGTCGTCGGGGTGAGACTGGTGTGCTCATGCTTGAGAGATCATTAATCTCATCTTCGAGTATGGGTTCAGGGTCTTTGAGGTGCTCTTGGGCTTCTTTCACCCATTCCTTCACCGTCATGATGGCTTCAACCTGGTGCTTTGGGTTGGGGTACTCCCTAACCCTAGCACTTCCCATCGCAAGCATCTTTGGAGCTGACATTTTTGCCTTTGCATTAGTAACCTTCTGTCTAGCAAACAGTGTCGTGGCACTTTTGATTTTGAGTGTGACCTTAACGTCTGATCTTTTCTTCTTGCATCTCCGACTCTTCCTTTCGATTAGGGTTGCGTCGAGGTTGTTAGGCCCTAGCAATGATATGCCAGCCTGCTTTCTCTACGCGTGGGTCATGATATGCAATGGGATAGGCATGGCCTCCCCATCAATTGTCTCGACATCGAACAACCCCAATGGAACCAATAGCTTGTTTGCCAAACTAGAGAATGGTTTTCGTCTAGGGAAATTGACAAAGAGATGAGTGATCCCACACTCAACGCATCTTAGGTCAGTCTTGTCTCTATTAGCTTGCTCCCTCTTAAGGCAGCATGAAGAAACGTATCATGGGTGACTACAAGTCCAACACACAATTGGCTCTTGTGTCTTCCCTCCTAGGCCTCTCCCTCTCCCTCTACCTGACGCCATCACCGATACTGATCGGTAGTCCATAAGGACTACATTGCCTTTTTCATCATACGATACATAAGGGTTTACATAAGGCTCATTGCCATTTAGCTCCTCCACATAGTGGACTAGAGTATCACTCGATGGATGGGTTACATAGGGTCTAGGTAGTCTAGGGATACATGTAGGGTTTATCGCCATCCTAGGGATGGTCAGCTTAGAATCATTAGGTGCCAAGAGGGCCAATGGGGCTCCCATTCCAAAGAAGTTCAGTGGCCTATTTGCAAGGTAGGGTTGACTGTAAGGCTGTGAGTATGGGAGTCTTTGAGGTAGTCAACAATGCATGGCATCATGGCCAAACCTACCACAATTAGTACAAGGTCATGACCTAGGGTGTCCCGACACGTGGCAGGCAAGTGGTTTTCACCAAAATGCATGCATTGGGTGTGTGGGCCTGTTGGTCGTCTCATCATCTCCTGTAGTTTGGCTATGTCCATCTTAATCTCTACTAGCTCTTGTCTTGAATCAATGCCCTTCCCTTTATCCTGAGTGTTTGGGCTTGGTCTCTCACTCGATGTTGAGGCCCTCTTAGAATTCCTGGCACTAAACTCTTCTCGAGTCGAGCTCCTTGAGCTTGTTGTCCACTCTAATAGCTTCTTCAAAGATCTTTGTCAGTGCGTCTTGTGTGCAAGCTCGAGTTGCTGGCCAAGGCTTTGTAGAGCTCTTCACTTTGTATTCCGTTAATGAATACCGTGGACACCGCTTTTTCGGTTGGTCTCTCGTTCATAGGGCTTCTCTTGAAGAGGCTCCTCACATGGGTCATGTAATCTTGAATGTCCTCTTTCTCTTTTTTCTTGATGTTCATAAGTCATACTAGCACGTTATCAAAGTATCCAAGTTCGAAAAATCTCTTAATGAAGAAATTTTTCAGACCATTGAAATTGGCACTCTCTGCAGCATCCAAACTCGTGTACCATGTCTGACCCTTATCACCCAAGCATAGACCAAAAGCTTATGAGCATTGAGTGGGATTAGTGAGGCCATTGGTCTTGGAGACCTACTCGAACTGCTCCACAAAGCTGTACAGGTTGTCATTCGCATGGTATTTGTCCAGCTGCTTTGCTACCATGGGAATTTTTTATTGGTTCCTAGAGTCTAGGTTGACTCCTAACCCTACCAATAGTGATGTTGCTAACATTGTGACGCTTTGCTCCACTGCTGTGTTATCTAGCAGCCACTTCGTCAAAAGCTCACTTAGCGTAAGGTCTCCTTCTAGCACTCTCTCGCTTCGTCAAAAGCTCCCTTAGCGTAAGGTCTCCTTCTAGCGCTCTCTCGCTTCGTCAAAAGCTCGCTTAGCGTAAGGTCTCCTTCTAGCGCTCTCTCACTCTCTATCTGATTTTTGCCTGCTAGGGCTAGCACTCTCTAGATCTCTCGCATTTCCATGCTCTAACGTAAGCTCCTATTTTTTTTATCCTAGTTGTACGCGTCTATGCCTTGCAGAGCCTTGCATGCTAGCTTCCTCTCCTCCTCAAGATCTACTATGATGTCCTCTCTAGGTCTTTCGCGGTGTTCCAATCGATTTTGAGCATCATATTTGCTCATTAATTGTTGGATCACCTCAAGAAAGTCTCCCAAGTCAAGTTCTTCATTGCTTCTATGGCTGGAGTTGCCCTCTTCCATGTCTAAGACTTCTTGTTCTGCCAAGTTGTCAATCAGGTTGATGAGGTAGGGTAGATCCACTTCCCTGATAGTGTTGTTGCATTTGGTTTTTGAGTTGTGTCCTTTGGTTGGTCCTACTTTTTGGGATTCGATCACCCGTCTAAGTCTTGGGATCTTCTCTTACTAGTGGGTTCCTTCAAGTTTTTATGTCTGAGTGAGTCCCTTGTTAGTTACAAATAGTCCTCAACTTACCCTTGCTCTATGTGTGTGTGTGTGTGTGTGTGTGTGTGTGTGTGTGTGTGTGTGTGTGTGTGTGTGTGTGTGTGTGTGTGTGTGTGTGTGTGTGTGTGTGTGTGTGTGTGTGTGTGTGTGTGTGTGTGTGTGTGTGTGTGTGTGTGTGTGTGTGTGTGTGTGTGTGTGTGTGTGTGTGTGTGTGTGTCTTCTTTTCCGTGCAATGTGTGCAATCAAACCTTTATATTTTCTTAAATGTGTTTCAAGTGCTCAAAATCAGAGCAACTGAGGAAACAATGTGTCTAAGCAGCTCTTGCACTCTCACTTATGGGTTTGGCCTAATAAGCTTGTATGTTCACTTTTTGGCCGTCCTCGCCAGTTTATAGGGTTTTCGCTGCGCCTCCCACTCAGTCAAGATTCGTTTGGGGTCTACAACTCTGCTTAATGCCGCTAATGGGTTGGGTCACTAGATAACTGACTAGCATCGCCCTTATGTCTGTGTTTCACTAGTTCCCCTATTCCTTACATCAAAAATGTGTTTCAAGTGTTTGTGTGGCCTTCAAAGGTTCGCACGGCCAGTGACTAGGTGGATCTAGTCCAAATTTTAAACATTTTGGGAAATTTTAGATTCGGCCCAATAGGTCTGAATTGCAAGGACCGAGTGACTGACTTGGACAAGCCGAGCAGCCGAGGGCCCAGTAAAACTGGGCCAAATTTCCAAGGGCCAAATATGGGGTTTGGATGAGCCGAATGGTCGAGGGCCGAGTGCCTAGTCTAGTCGAGTGGATGACTCAGACGGGTCAAGTCTGAGTGGGCCGAGTGGATGACTCAAATGGGTCGAATCTGAGTGGGCCGAGTGACTACATGTCCGAATGTTACCAAGACAACTCGAACAGGCCAAAAGGTCGAGGACAAGTGGGCCGAGGGCCAATTCTGGGACTCGGCCTAGGGTCGAGTCGAGCTGCTTGAACGAGTAGACCAAACGCAGTGCATTTTTTCCAAAATGACAAAAAATTCATGACACCAAGTGATTCTTAGCTTCACACCTACCAAGCACTTTTAGATCCTATCTATGCATGAAGGAGAAGATGTGGGTATACCTATAGTGGGCAACAAACTTGTCTACAACAAGATCAAAGTGGATCCATGAAATGGGGCTCTCTCTCTCTCTCTCTCTCTCTCTCTCTCTCTCTCTCTCTCTCTCTCTCTCTCTCTCTCTCTCTCTCTCTCTCTCTCTCTCTCTCTCTCTCAACCAAGGTTTCAAATGAGCTCTCCCTTAGCCTCTTGGCTATTAAACCCCTTCCCAGCAAAGTTATTGCCACTCATGCTCCCTCACTCATCAACCTTAATCCCCTTGAGCACTCTTTCTTCCTATTTTTCTTGATTTATGCCATGTTCGGGCCTATTTTACAGCAACAAATCCTACACTTTTCCAACCAATCCCTTAACCTTAACCTACTCCAAATGCAACAAGAATCAAAAGCAAAGTACTAAACTGATTTCTCCTACTCTCACATTCATCCAATTATCAAAATAACCAAAATACTTACTTGTTGTGAAGATCCAAAACCCCTGTTCGGATGAAACCCTCACTTCGATGCTCGATTTGAAGCATACAAGCACTCAAGCCTAAATCCATTGGTCCCAGCTACGAAACCAAAATGTTGGAAGCTCATGCTCAACCACCTAGACCCTTGGATCACTTATTCGTTCAAGGATTTAAGCAAGCACTAATGGCTACCTCTCACATAGACGACACGCTCTCTCTCTCTACGAGTGTAATGAGCTTACCTCGATGCCCAAACAAGTTGCCTCCTTCCTCAAGCACACTGATAGCTCCACGACTCTTGATGGGAGCTCAAGCATCCTCAAGCCTCCACCTCCAAGCCCCATCCTCCATAGCCCCACACGAGACAAGAGAAGAGAAGAGAAGAGAAGAAGAAGAGAAGAAGAAGAGAGGAGATGGTGGAGAGCTTCACCTCCTTGATCCCTCACCCTCACACACTCACTCCCTCACACTCTCACACTCCCTCTCTCAAGCACACACAAGCAAGCAAGAGGAAAGGAGAAGAGAAGAAGAAGAGACTCTTGTTGTGACACACCAAAGGATGAGCTCTCATTCACTTTTTGAACTTTATATACATGCCCTAAAATCCCATGGACACCCATCCCCTTTTTTACGTGACTGGCCATTGTGGCAAGGTCCTTTTTCCCATTCCCTTCTACTTGACCTATTTCTTTAGTTTATGCCCATCTACCCTTTTACAATTTGCATAGGAGGGAGCCTAGCACTCTTTTACAAAAATTTTGGAGCGCCTTTTACTCAAAAATGTGCTTTTGCCTTCAACTTAATTTTAGAGGCTTAGAGGCCATCCTTGCACCTTTGCTTGTTCTTCGACCTGCTTCTTTCATCTCGAGCTGGGGAGTCCTACCTCCTCCCATGCCAAGAATGGCATACCTACCAAATGCAATCCCAGGGGTAGTTCCCTACCTCTATCCTTAGATGTAAACAGTGCCACAATACAGTGCATCAAATCCACAATGGCCGTAGATGGCAATGCCTCAAATCATGGTTTAACCACAACAACAATGGCCTCAAACAGTTCCCCATTGGCAACTCCACAACAATAGTGGAATCCTACCAATTGGAACCAACAGCCCCCAATCTCAACAGGAGCTTTGAATCAAACCCAAAATAGAGGGTCCTCGGGATCAACTCAACTAGTCTATATAGTGATTATAGAAGCTTCCCAAAACCCTACTACAAGTAATTTAGGAGGTAAAAATTTGAAGAACTACTTGTCCAATTCAGTGCAAGTATAAAGAAGAAGTTGATGGATGTAATCACAGAACTATAGACATTGAAAGTTAATACAGCCAACATATCTAGTCCTATAGGAGGTGGAAGAGATGTGATGCAGTCTAATACATGGTGTGGAAAGTTTCATCAAGCAGGACATTTAGCCACTAAATATACCCGAAAACCAACTATCCATGGAGCCTTCTATTCGTACTGTTTGAGAAAGAACCATACAGAGGATATTTTCTCTCTAAAGGAGATTCATAAAAAAGAAAGAAAGATGAAGAAGCAAGGTTCAACTTGTTGGAGTCTAAAATGGCAATGCAATACATTGGACCAAAGCCTAGGGAGTTTGGTCCTAATTTCGTCCCAAGGAAGTTTCTCTCTCAAAGTTACAGAGGACGATAGTCTAGCGGTGGCCAGAGATCAGAGATGGAGTGTTACAAGTGTGAAGAAAAGGGGCATATCTCACCAAACTATCCAAACCCTAGAAGATCCATTGACTACAAGCCCTTATGCAATCGATGTAAAGGAGAAGGCCACACTACAAAAGACTATCCAAGTCCTGCTCTTGTAAAAGCTACTCCCGAGACTCAACAAAAGACCCAAGAACTTGCTTCTAATTTGGTGGAATTTGAGGTTTCCACAATAACGCATGCTAAGAAAGGAGAACCTGCAGTTCCAAAAGAGAACATCTCCTTTGTTAAATAGGTGAAGTTTAACCTTCCCAAGGAGAAACAAAATAGTACAACACAAAATAATGTAGTAGAGAGCCCTCCATTGCCATAGAGAGCTACAGAGATAGTTGTAGAGACAAGACCATAGGTCCAAGAGATAAATGATACCAAAGTACTTCCTAAAGGAGAAGAGGTGCAGATATTGCCGCTCCTGAAAGAAAAAGAGAAGATAAAAGTGGGTGTTTCCACATTCTCTATAATTGATTGGAAAAGCCCATAGATCCTATCAAAGAATATGACTTGATCAAAGATCTAGACATCTTTCAATCTAACCTAACATTTTGATAGTTACTGATGTTGTCTCCTAGTTGTCGAAAGAAATTCAAAAGTATATTGACAAGAAGAAGAGGCCTAAGGATTTCTCCCTCAATAGCAACCAAGCCCAACAAAGCCCCAGAGCATGTTAAGGAAGTGGATGTGGCTAATGCCTTCCTAGATCCTAGAACCCCAGAGATTGGCGTGTGGATTGAAGAATGTTTTATTGCAAATGCATTGATTGATGGAGGCTCATCAGTAAACATGACAGATGTGACAATGAAGAATCTAGGCTTGTAAGGTATGCAGCCTATGTAGTGGCTATCAAATTAGCAAACCAAAACAAAATTAAGCCTTTGGGCATTCTCCCATATGTGAAGACAACCCTCATAGGAAGGGATTATTGGTTGACATATTTGGTGGTCAAACTAAATTCCTAAAGGACCTCATACCCTCTGCTGCTAGGAAGACCATGGATATTTGAAGTAAGGGCATGGACAAATTGGTTCAAAGGAACCCTAACCCTAGTCATAGGAGCCAACAAAGTGGTAGTGAAGCTGTACTGATCGCAAAAAAGTAATGGATCCACTTCTATTGAAGTCATAACAGACTCTTCCAATGAGTAACAAATGGCACATTAGGAGATGAAGAAGTTGTCAAATAAATCTTTTCTAAGAAAACAAAGGCACAGTCCCTGACAATGGGCACTATAAGCCAACTCTCAAAAGAAGCAAAGTCTTTGTAAATGGGTGAATACCTCCTGCCTAAACCTGAATTGACTTCTGAAGTCATCTCTGACAGTGAGATAGAAGCATGGATGTAATGTTCTCCATGCTACATGGCCGTAGCAGAGCCAAAGACAGAAGTAGAGATAGATGCAAAAGCACAAGCAGAGGACATAATAGAGAGTTTGTTTTTCTCTTACACAGCCCCCACAGAGGCAAAAAAAAAATCTAAAGCGGATGAAGATGACAGTGAAGAAGAAGATTATGAAAGCGAGCTAGATGAGTCTATCCTACTCACAAAAGGCACAAATGAGGAAGAAGTTTCAGAAGCTCCAGAAATAGAAAACCCCATGCTGTTAGACAAAATAGCTTTGGTACCTTTTGGACTAACTAATGGGCACATCATGTGCAACATATCCATAAGAAATGGATTAAGAAGAATAAGCCTTCCTTCAGTAGTGGCTCTTGTCACCCAAAGTTACCCTCCTCAAGAGAAGATGATGATGATACACCTTGCCAACAACCACCAATTCTCGACAACTCAAACAGAACGCAAAAGGTTCTTGTTATGTGATGTTCTTGGATGTATCCTCAGAAGATGAGTCCTTGAGCCAAGAAGTAACTAATCCCCAAACCAAACCCAAAACAATAATGATACCCTTCCAATATCCAAAGGAGCAAGAAGAGCCCTCATTGAAAGAGGACGTCGGTTCTGGTGAATCATCAAAAGAGGAGACTACTCCGTTGAAGCTATCCATGGAACATTCATCTGCGAAGTGGAAGGAGAAAAGTAATTAATGTTTGTGGATGTTGATGGTACCAAACTTCACATGAAGGTGGGTATCAATCTTCCAAAAGAAAAACTATCGGTCATGCATGACCTACTAAAGGAGAACTTGGTCATGTTTCATGGTCATATAAAGATCTGAAAGGTATTGATCTTGCAGTATGCCAATATCACATCGACCTAGAGCCTAAGGCCAAGGTTGTGAGGCAACAAAATAGGGTATGAATCCAA
This sequence comes from Lygodium microphyllum, assembly GCF_053477565.2. Lineage (NCBI taxonomy): Eukaryota > Viridiplantae > Streptophyta > Polypodiopsida > Schizaeales > Lygodiaceae > Lygodium > Lygodium microphyllum. The sequence goes on from NC_141155.1 coordinate 85,622,569, forward strand.
ATTACTTTGCCCTAGTGAAGGCCGAATTATTAAAGCTCCTTGAAGCAAAATTTATCTATCCAATGACCAATAGTGAATGGGTTTTTCCCATTGTGGTAGTACCCAAGAAGAATGGAAAGTTACGAATATGTGTGGACTTCTGAAAGCTAAATTCCAAGGCCAAAAAGGATCGTTTACTTATTCCTTTCATAGACCCAACTGTTGGACACAGTGTGGCAGACTATTAACTCTATTCCCTCTTGGATGGACATTGTCTCTACACAAGGGATAGTGTGACGGACTCTACAAAGATTGAGAAGATTACAACTTTCATAGTGCCAACCAACTTCAAAAAATTGAGGGGATTCCTTGGCCATGTGGGTTATTACAGAAGGTTCATTGTTGCACACTTTGCGACAAAGGCAGCTCCCCTACATAAGCTCCTCAAAAAAGATGCACAGTTTACATGGACCACTGATTGTGACGAGGCATTCAACACATTGAAGCAGTGCCTTATTAAAGCACCTATCATGCAACCCCCTAATCAGACAAAGGAGTTTCATGTGCACACGGATGCATTAGTCAAAGGCCTAGGTGCGGTCTTATGCCAAAAGGGCTCCTCAAAGTTAGATCAAACCATCTATTATGCAAGTTGAAAGGTCACTAATCGAGAAAGAAATTATATAGTGATGAAGCTGGAGAGCCTAGCAATGGTGTTTGCCTTAGAGAAGTTTTGACACTGCTTGCTATTGACACACTTCAAATTCTACGTGGATCATGAGGCCTTGTCCTTCGTGATGAACAAGGCCGATGTGAAGGGAAGAATGATGAGATGGGTCCTTCTTTTTTAGGAGTTTGACTTTGAAGTGATTACCAAACCCGGTCACTCCCATGTCTTGGCTGATCATCTGAATCTCTTAGAGCAATGACGAAGAGCATGATTATCCAGACCTTCATGATGCTTCCCTATTTCTAATCGAAATTGTTACCCCATGGTACACTAACATAGCTAACCTCTTGGAAACCCAACAGTATCCCCATGGTATCTCTAGCTGTGAGAAGAAGAAGCTTATATTGGAATCAGCTCCCTATACCCTATTAGGTAGCGCTTTGGACAAGAAAGCAAGGATGAAGTATTGCGCACATGTGTTGCAAGAGATGAGATTGGGATAGTGTTGAAAGCATGCTATGACAAGCCCTATGGTATACACTTTGCAGGAGAAGAGACTGCTGGAAAGGCCTTACTCATAGGTTATTGGTGGCCGACCCTCCACAAGGATGCCTATGACTACTGCAAACGTTGTAATGCTTGTCAGTGAATGGGAAAGCCTACCAAATCTAGTGACATGCCACTGCAACCCATCCTTCCCCTAAATCTGTTTGAGAAGTGGGGAATTAACTTTGTTGGTCTCATCGATCCACTAACCAAAAGGAAACAGAACTGATACAACTTGCTCTATATGGACTATGTGACAAAGTGGTGTGAAGCCAAAGCTCTCAAATAAGCGGGATGATGGCAACAGCGTGGCCTTTTTCTTGTACGAGAACATCGCTTTCTCAATAAGTGATAGAGGTACTCACTTTCTCAATAAGATTATGGAAGAATTGACAGAGCTGTACAAGATCCGCCATCGCAAATCTACGCCTTATTACCCCAGAGCCAATGGCCAAGTTGAAGTTACCAATCGCATCCTCTGCTCAGTTCTAACAAGGACGATTGTCATACATCACTAGGATTGGATGATCAACTTACAGAGGATCTTTGGGCGTATAGAACCTCCCATAAGGCTGCTATAGGACATACCCTTTTCCAGTTGGTGTATGGAATAGAAGCCATCTTCCCTATTGAGTTAGAGCTATAGCGTGACTATCAAAGAGCACTTGGGAGATGACGAGTCCCTACAACACCATTTCTTGCACCTAGATGAAGCCATGCAAGCTTGACAAAGGGCCTATCATGATAGCTTCATCAAGCAGAGGAGTTTAAAGAGGGTGATTTAGTACTGGCCTATGATTCTTGATTTCGCAAGTTTCCAAGCAAGCTTCAACAAAGATGGATGGGCCCCTATAAGGTACTTGCTCTCAACCCTAATGGATCTATCCAATTGCAAACAGTCAATGTCTCTAATGATCCCTTCCTAATTAATGGCTATCACCTCAAGAAGTATTACCCTCCCTAGTGATCTTGGAAATCACTGCTGATAGTCCCTTCATTCTTTACACGTCGATTGGTACGGCTTTATCTATTGCTCCTGATAGCCCTCCAGCTGATCCTAATGAGGTGGCCTCATTCTGTTAGCCCCTCCAAACCACCTTCCATCCCTCATTGGCTTCCTTTCCATCTGATCCAGCAAAGGTGGTGAGGATGGTTCTGATACATAGTGTCATGCCATTCTCCTCTTTCAAAAGAAGAAAAATGACAAAAAGAAAAAAAATGTATATCGATCACATGGGAGAAAAGAACTTCGATCCATGTCATGCCGACCTATTCTTTGAGAAAATGTGGAAACACCCTCAGGAGTAGGGTAAAAGAAAAGAAAAAGAAAGGAAAAAAAATTAAACTCAAAATTGTTATGGAAGAAAATGAAGAAATTACATGTCATAACAAGCCCCGTTCCAAGAAAAGGTGGCACACACCCTTGGACAGAAAGCTAGCTGTGGAAAAGATGGTAACACCCTGCAGTCCAAGATCATTGAATCATTGATCGATCTTCTAGAAGAACTTCTAGAGTCACCTCCCTTGGTGTGTTGAACCTTGCAACCCCATTAATGCTTCTGATTTCTACAGCAGATGATGTTTCCACAACATGCAATCCAAGTACCAAACTTATTGACTACCTCCCTGGGTACACCTCTTCATCAACCAATCCAAGTTGGCATCATTAACCCAACAAAGCCAATCTTCATTAACAAACCTTGAGCAATGAGAGCTATCATCCTAACTAGATGGGGATGTGAGTATGGGCTACCCTCTATGATCATCAATAGAGCGTGATAGAGGGTGGGGTGAGTGTGACCAGCCCTTGCCCTTTTTATATCCAATAGAGAGGTCATATGTGTGAATGGCACGTTGTACGCATGGGATGGGCCTCTCAATGCACAAAGTGCAAATTTATTCCTATGTGCATGACACTATAAGGCTCCTTGGTCTTCCTTCTCCCGTCATATGCCGACATAAGGCGGGATGCACTATTGCACCATTAATTATGTACAAGTTATACAACCTTCGCACAAGTGGCAATGAGGATTCAATCAACAAGATGTGAGGAACTTAGTTGCCCTCCTGTAATCATCAACAGAGCATGAGATAGAGGGGGGGCTGAGCATGATTGATTTTCCCTTCATCAACTAAGAGGTGAGGATTGAGGGACGTTTCAACATTTGGAGACAAGTACGTTCATGTTTCCCTATGCAGCCACCACGAGAGAGCCTCCTCCGCCATTACAATACACCTTATTTTGTTTGGCACATTGTATGCTAAGGCTTCCTGGTCTTCCTTCTTGCACCTATGCCAAATGGGTTGGGACGCATTGATACACCATCAACTATGCACATTTGCATACTCCCTCTAACCCATTCTTCTTTCCGATCTCTCAACTAGATGTGAGTTATGGATTTCAATAATTATTTTTCGAGTGATGTGAGTCATGGGCAAGTGACTAATTTATCATTTCAAAATGAGTGACTATTGAGACTGAGTGATGGATACCTCGCCACACCGACAACTTAACCAAGGTTTCATCAATAAAGCTACCTCCTTGGGTACTAAGCGTGGTCCCTACCATATTGGATGAGTGTGATGTAGCAAGCCATGGTACCTCCTTCCATCAACTACAACTATGCACACGTCCGCAACGATTCACCTCGACCATCTGCAAATGTGGGTCAAGTTTTGTTAACCCTGCCCCTTTTACTTACCAAATTCAATTAGGTTTCAAGTGTGGGGATGTACGTATATGAGTTATCATCAAGTATTAGGCCCATGTTGCATACTTGATCCGATCTGTTAAGGTCTTAAGTATGGGGACGCGTCCCTACATGTCCACTATGCATACCCTCCTAGAAACCTCCTTATGAAATGATTTAAGCATACCATATCCTAGTCTTGCCCTGATGGGGTCCTTTCCCCATCCACCCATCCTATTTTCATCCTATCTTGGGGTGTTTTTTGTATGTATGGCTTTATCCTTTGTTTTGTCGTTTTTCATGTGAACGCACCCTCCTTTCACCGAAATTACAGTCTAACCTTACAGCCTTGTTTGTTCCTTTGAACTCATCACTTTTCCTTTTTATAGCCCTCCATTCCAAGCCACGAATCATGAGTTATTAATTTTTGAACTTTTTTCTCCCATTTCACGTATTTCCATGTGAATATCTCTTTTTTACTTTGGAACAGTAATCTGATGATATAGCCCTGACCTATACCTTCCCCTTAACATTTTTCCATGTTATTGCCCATCATTCCAATGTATGATTTGTATGTTATTAATTTTTCCGTATTTTCATATACGGTTTTTACTCTTTTTTCATGTGAACCTATCTTAAACACCTCAAAATTCAATTCTAACTAGACAACCCTATCCCATATGCTCCCTTACACAATTTTCATTTTTCTCCATCCTATTTCGGCCTATCGATTTTATTTTGTTAATTTTTTTTGCATTTTTATGCTCATTTTTCCTATTTTTCCCATGTGAACGTCCCCTAATGCCATTAAAACTACAATCTAGCCTCCCAACCCTATCCATTAGTCTTCCTTGACATTTTTCCTTTTTATTATGCTCCATTTCAATGCACAAATTTTCTCGTATTAATTTTTTACTTCATTTTTATTTATATTTTTATCATTTTTTCCATGCAAATGGGTTTTCTCCCAATCGACACCTCATTTTGAGGTGATAGACCAGTCTGCCACATCATCTTGGATATTTTTCCTTTTGATTGCCCTTTGTTTTGACTTATAGATTTACCAATATTAATTTTCGTGTGTGTTTTCAATCCCAATTTTTACCTTTTTCCCATGCAAACGCCCTTAATTGTCCTTGGACATCCCATTCCATTTCTTTGCCCTCTTCCTCTCATCCTCGGACATATTTTTTATTTTTTCTATTTTTCCATCCGGTGCTCGATTTAATTGTTATTAATTTTTTCGTACTTAGCATTTTGTCGTTCTTGTGTCTCCACGCGAATGCTCACGTTTTCGTGATTTTCCACGTGTTGCTGCATCCGTGCCAACGTCCTTCTCTCGTGCGCATACCCCGTTCACTATGTCAAACCCGCCGTTGCAAATTCCCCCTCCTTCCCTGGCTCGTGATCTTGCGCGAGCTATGGGGAGGAGATCCTCACTCTTATTATTATTATTAGTATTATAAAAGAAAAAAAACCAACAACCTTCCCTCCCCCAACCGTTCCCCCCGCCCCGACCCTCTACCCTCCTTTCCTCTCTCACTCTCTTCTCCCACCCATGTACCCTCCATCTCCATCTCTCCTCCTCCTCCTCCCCTTCTTCTTCTTCTCCTCCTCCTCCTATTCTTCCCTCCTCCCTTCTCTCTCCTCTCCTTCTCCCCTTCTTCTTCTCCTCCTCCTCCTCCTCCTCCCTCCTCCTATTCTTCCCTCCTCCCTTCTCTCTCCTCTCCTTGTCCCCTTCTTCTTCTCCTGCCTCCTCCTATTCTTCCCTCCTCCCTCCATCTCTCCTCCTCCTCCTCCCCTTCTTCTTCTCCTCCTCCTCCTCCTCCTCCCCTTCTTCTTCTCCTCCTCCCTCCTCCTATTCTTCCCTCCTCCCTTCTCTCTCCTCTCCTCTCCCCCTTTCCTCCTCAAAGATCACTGCCAGCCCGTGGCATCGCCGCTCCTCACCACCACCCAAGCGCTGCTCCTCACCGCTAGTTCTGTTCCAAACGCTCACCGTCGCCGCCCTTCCATCAATGTCATTGCCACCGAACGCCCATCACCTACAGACAAACTCTCACCAACCGCCCTGTTGAGATATTTGCAATCACACCTATTGTAGCCTCTTTGTATGAGGCAGTTCTAGGCTTAGGACATGCAAGCAGACTGAATCCCATATGCACAGAGAGGGAAAACTGTACCCATCCAACAACTATAAAGCATTGTACTTGACTACCACTTTTCATATGGAATGAATACATTGTCATGGTGCTTTATACTTTCAGTTAAGTGTCTTGTCATTGTCACTCATACACAAGATTGTGCTTATGAATCCAAGTCTCAATCTTGGAACCTAATTCACTCATGTAACAAACAGTGTCTTTGTCTCTATCATCATGAGTTCACTCTATGCCTACAAGCCGCCATAACCACGCTCAAGATCCACATCTTTCACACGCCTGCCGTCGACCCTCTTACAACCACTTCCTTCTGCCCTATACCCTCCTATCCCCTGCCCACGTACCCTATGATCGGGGGGCCCCTTTATTTATTTTTTTAAACAAAAAAAAGCCACACACACACACACACAACTAAAAGCAAATTTAGTTTTTACTTAAAAATTAAAACGCATTTAACCATTCAGTTATTATTTTCAAAAACCAAATGCCCAAACAAACACCACCCCCCCACACACACATACACACATATATATATACACATATACATATTATTATTATTTCTTTTACACCCCCACAAAAACAAAACAAAAAAAAACAAACAAAAGATATTAATAATAAAAAACACAAACAACCAACACCAAGTTTAACATTAAACCGAGAAAACACAAACAACCAACACCAACAACCCAAACATTCAACACCCACCCAACCTCATATTCCCACCGTTACCACCATTTTTTCCCTTTCCCCATATACTTTTCCTTTTTTCAAGCGTAACCATCCCCTTTTCTACCATCGTAAGTGGATCCCCTCCTTGAGTCAGCTTGTTTGCGTGCACGGTTTTCGGACCTCGTTGCGTGTGTTCGTGATTGCGGTTATTTACGTGCGAGGGCACACGTGCGGTTTTTTCCATGGGGTGGCAACCTACTTATTGTTTACATGCAGCTGACACACAACCCATTTTTTGGTACATTTTTTGAATTTTTTAATCTTTCAAAATTGAAAAACACTAAACAAACACATTAAATTTTACAAAAACCCATAAAATTTCCATTAAAAATCCAAATAAATATGAAAAAATTACTAATAAAATTTCACACTTTTTAAAAATTTTAAGAATATTTCTCAATTGAAAATGCCAAAAAATATTTAAAAATAATTTAAAAAGCTTCATTTTCATGAACATTTATCCAAAAATGCTTGAAATTTTGTTTAAACATCAAAAAAAATTCTTAAAAATCATATTAACTTTCCTTTATATTTTTGGATCATTCACATATGCTAAAATTATTAATTTTAATTGGGAACCAATTATTTGAATAATAAACCCTTTTTAAACGTGTAAATTCTTAGAAAAAAATTCAACTCCAAAAAATGGCTTTAAAATTTTCACAATTTTTTGAAAAATCTATTGGACTTTTGTGCTTAACTTTCAACCTACATTGCTAAATGAACAAAAGAGAAAAAAAATTAATCACACATTCATATCAAAACTGATTGAGAAAAAAGATAAAAACTCACTGAAAAATCCCAAATTGACAAATAAACTGAAATGCACATAGTACAAATAAATTCAATACATTTCTTAGACATAGTTGAATGAAAATATGACAGAAAAATATATCAAAATTTATTGAAATTTATTTTCCATGGTGTTTGGTTTGTTTAGCTTATATTGACAACATTTTCCAGCTCGTTGGATTTTCTTTTTGGGTTCCATTATGGTTGCATCATCTCAATTTACTGATTGTGCATTCAGACTGTACTTGCATATGCACCCTCCTCCAAGTACTCCGTTTCTTTTTTTATTTTCTTTTTTTTACAAACATCATAAATAATTATTAAAAATGAACCAATTGATCACATTTTTCACATGCATTCACATTAAACATACCTTTTAATTAATTTTAAAAAAACCAATCATTCACGAAGCATGTACTTTGTGCACCAAACACACTTATTAATCTGTAATAAAATAAACCCACTGTCACAAATGTACGCACTAAACAAAAAGTGCTCCACACACATTAATTTATAAAAATGAACTTGCATTTAGAGACCCAAAGTCGGTCGGGCACATTAATAAAGCACGATCAACTTAATAAATTTTTAATGGATAAAATAAAACACTATTTTCATATTAATTTTTATCACCTAATTACAAAAAAAATCACCCTTTGATAATTAATTTGTCAAATGAATCTAAAATTAAATCCCCCTTCACATTGCACATTTTCCCTTTCAATAAAATGTTACATGGGGTGGGTGGCGTTGTAGTCAGTTAAAGTCCTTATTTCGTAGTCTTGGTGAGTTGTGTTTGGTCAACAATCGATTTGAATTTTGGTTTGGTGGTTTTTATTGGTTATTTGATTAGAGTCAAGGATATGGTGTGCTTTTTTTTCTTTGTTATGCCTGATACAAGGGTATTGGGTGCTTGTATATATGCATCACATGAAGCTTTTGGTCGCCAAGTTTGTGTCTCATGACTACTCATTATTGTTGGATTCGGATATTATCAGTAAGGTAGGATTAGCCAAGTTTGTGACACTTTCATTGCTGCTTATCCCAAAGGATACTGATGTTTGTGATCAGTTTTTAGCCTCTTACAATAAGAGGTCTGGTCTTGTAAGAGGAACAATTATTCATATGATGCCTAAAAGGTTGTCCTTTTCCTACTAAACAATTTGGGAACTAGATTTTAGGAGCCGATTTTGAGCCGGCGGGCTTGAAGCATTTGAGGCCGTTTTTGGAGCAAGAAGTGCCCAGGAAGCGTCAAAGACCAAATTTTCATGAAAAATCAAACAATGGCAAATGGCCAAGATGGAGTTTTTCTAGACGCATTTCAATGTCAGGAATCCAACGCAAGTCTCGGTTCATCGATTGGAGGTCATTTGACTACTAGATTCAGGAGCCAAAATTTGCACGACAAAGGCCAGGTTTATAGATTATGATGCTACAAAGCCATTTGACCAAACGGATCTTGAATCCGAGTCAATTTGCCCAATCAAAACTGAAATATCCACTTGTGGGACAGTGTGAACACAAAAAATGAACAAATTATTTTAATGTTTTAAAGCTTAGGCTTAATAAGAAACCTCAAACTAATGCAAAAACTATGGAACAGAGAGGGAAGCGTCAACACGCCTCCTCAATTTTGCCGGATGTCTCTCCGATACATGCCAGTTTGGAGAGAGAGATGGAGATTCTCGATCAGGGTTGAGAGAGGAACGAGGTGGCTGTAAGCTTACCCATTTTAATGGAGGATTTAAAAATCTGATTTTCTAGTCTTTCTCTGTCCTCTCTCCTCTTAGCAGTTGTTCATATGCATCAATGAGAGAGAGAAGGGGAAAGGGGGTGGTGACGATTTTGAAGCAAACAATGCTAATGGAGCGGTAGAGGGCATAGATCGGGGCTGGAGAGCGCATCAGCAGCAAGAGGAAGCGTCAGCGGCCTCTCAATCTCAAGATATCCACCTTAAACACGCGGGTATCTATAAGTAAGTAATTTTTTTCTTTGTTTGATGAAAGATAATTGAAGGAAATGATTGATGATAATTGATCTTGGTTGCATATCCTAAATTATCTTTGAAATGAAAGAAAAAACCAAAAATTTTGATGACATAATAATTTTTCCTCAAACATGTAAAATCTGCAAAGTGCGATTTTTGAAGAAATCGTGAAAATTAGGGATTTTAGTGAGTGTTTTGAGTTTCCATTGAATAAAAATGAATATAAAAATGGGATTGAGTGCTTTTGATTAGTGACAGCTCATAATTCTAGTTTTTCATAGGTTTTTTAAGAAATCAATAGAGAAAAATTGGAAATTTTAGGCTCTTTGTGATAAATAATTAGGAAAAAATATGATCCATGTTTGTGGATGTGTGACAAGGTTGAGGCATGAGGATTAAGCCTCAGCTCATCCTTGTTTGTATGTTTTAGTGTGTTTTTATTGCTTTTCATATGAAAAATCATATACAAATGAACCTTGAACATATGCAACGTGGCAAAACCTAAACGGTTAGGGGAAGAGAGCATTTGTGAGTGTGTTTAGTTGCTGGAAATAAGTTAAATTCTTTTTTTTTTTTAATGCACCACATATAGGATGATCTTTTGTTTAAGTTAAAGGGACTAGTAGCATGAAAAAGTCTGGTGCTAGTCTCTATCAATGCAGCACTTGCGCTTAGTTGTAAGATCATTAAAAGGCTAATTTTGCACTTTACATTGTTGATTTTTAATGATAAATGTTTGAGCACAAGGGTCATTCACCTATGCATTAAGCATAGCACAATTTTAGGTCCTGACAAGTGGTGTGTTTGCCGAGAGCCGCCTACAAGTGGCAGTTTTCGAATCTTGGTCTTATAAGAGACATGTTAGCTTTGTTCTATAGTTAGCTGCCTTGAAGCGGTGGATGCTAAAATAGGCTAATTAAAGTGACAATCATGAGCATGACGATGAAACCAAGGAACCCCCATAACCCTAAAGATACTTTATCCATTTTGAATGGTTTAATGGGACCTTTGGCTAGAAATGTAGCTGATTACTTTACCCTTTGCCCTGAAAGTGACACCATGATGGAGTTTGGATCACTATGGGAAAATACCCATGGATTAATCATGAGAAATAGTCCATGGGAGTTAGAGGAAGGATTAGAAAGTAAAAGTGAGGCTAGGAAGACACAAGCATCTACAATCCTCAGTGGTGATAAGGTTTTAGAGAGAAAGACTGTGATGCCATTAGCGATGCTAGGGCCTAATGAAATTGGGTTCCAAAGTGCAATTTTGCAAATCCATAAAGCATTGGACAATATCTACATATGTGGAAAACCCTTATCAGAGAGGAAGATTCTATTAGGACCTACCTCTGATTCTAGGGAAAGGGTAGCAAACAAGGATAGAATTACTAAAACACCATCGATAGGTGATGGAGTAGACTCCTTATTGCATAGCATAGGACTCCCTAGACCACTCTACGAGTTGGTAGAAAGGGATAGCAAGGATAATATTAATCTCCCTACATCGTTAAGGTGGAAATGGAAGAGGTTGGAGACCCTAAGACACTGGAGTTAGGTCATGATTATGAAGATTTTAATGACCCAATGCTAATCCCAAAGGAGAAGACTAAATGCCCTCCTCCTTATAGGGATCTCCCAATGTTTCATGGGCTAGTAAATGAGGATCCGATGTTGCACTTAAAGGAATACAGCCTAACGTGCCTTGCAAGTGGGTTTGATGACACACATCGAATGCTTGTGTTCTCTAGCACCTTGAAGGGAGAGGCTAGGAAATGGTATTGGAGCCTCCCAAGAGGGTCGATTAAATCCTTTGATGAGCTATGTAATAAATTTTTAGATGAATATGAAAATAACGTGCCCATGACTCAGGTGTTAGGGCAACTTATGCAGATAAGACAAGAGTCTTACCCTTCTGCTAAAGAATATGCTAGAGCCTTTGACGATATCCTGAGACTTTAGCCAAGAAGAGCTACTTTGTTGCCTAATGATGTGCTATGTGAGCTCTTTATGAGTGGCTTGGAGATTAATACGCAAATCCAAGTGAGGATGCGAGATCATAAGTCATTAAATGAGGCCAAGAGGCATGCAATTGACTATGAGCAATATATTCAAAGATGTTGGGAAAACTTTTGGAGTTTCCCCCACTTGTTGCAAGTGCATCCTAATATCCAGCCATTTCTACAATGAGATAATTTATTTGTTGATGCCTAGAAAACCTTTGCGGGGGATCTTGGCAGCCAAAACCTCCAAGTAAAAAATGAGAATCCTATGGGCAGGGATAGTGTGCCCCTTGGTAAAAAGACTTCAAGCCAAGCAAGTCCCATTAGGGCTTGCAACACTTCCACGAGAGGTAGCTGTGGAAGCATTAGTGATAGAACCATTGAGCTCACAAGTGTGGATAGGCATGCTATGCGTGGTTCTAGTTGTGCTCCTAGTAAGGCTCTTGAAACACCTTTCCAATTTATGGATGAATCATTCTTTTGAGTAGATGTTATTCCTTTTAGTAAGAGCATGGTTCCTATCAATAATCAGTTGCCGTAGAGTGAACAAAGGCAAGTAAAGACATCTCACATGAAGAAGCATGACCAAGGTCCACCTATGCTAAGTAGAAGCCCTAAGATGTGAGGTCATCTGCTATAGCAATAAGTCCTCTTTGAGTCCATTAGACCAATGCGAAAAAATGAGGCAGTATAAGAATATAAAAAGGAATATGAGATGGGTTTGGAGACCCGAAATTTCTAAATGTGTGGTTGGTGTGCTAGATGAAAGGCCAAGAATTCCATGTGGATATGCCTTGATGATTTCCCAAGTGGATGAGATCAATGGCCATAATGCTACATCTGACAATAGGGACATCCCTAAGATGCATCTATGTGATGGGTCTAGGCTTGAAGCTCTTTCTAGATTGGATTGTATCATTGACATATGTAATGGTTCAATTAGAGAATAGTTGAATGATCATAAATCCATGATTCTCCCTGCATGAGGAGTTACTAGACAGTTGGGACAAGCAATCCGTTTGAATGCTGACCAAGAAGATGAGATACATCAACCTAATGATATCATTCGTTGAGCTCATAGTACCCAAGAAGAGCTAGCCATTATTATTGAGATATCAGTAGAAAGGCTTGGGCTAGTGGATATACAAAAGCCCAAGATCATGTTTTAGTTTACTCGCATGAGTAGCATGAGGCTAGTCCTCATATTTTATGTTATCCTTGGTATATTGGTTAGCTTGATAGGATGTGGTGTATATGCCAAGAAGACCATGTATTGCATGGATTAGAATAACCTATCCATTTTAGGCCAAGAGGGGCATTTGTCTATTTGGTGCAAGTGTTTTTAATGGTTTTCTATTTTAGGGATTGCATTACACAGGTTGTTGAAGTCACTAGAGGGAGCCTTTGCTATGGAGGAGCTTCTTGTCTCCATTCGAGGTGGTTTCGTCCCCCTTCTCGGTTTTTCCTTAAGTAGATAATCATATATGTGTATGTTGAGGTTACTCTCTTTTCTTGTTGGGAACCGGCAATTAAGGCATGAAGTCCTAGGTTTAGGTTATGTGTGTTTGTGGGAGGTCTGAGTAGTTGTTGCCTCTTGCAAAGGCATTTTCAAGCACTAAAAGACTTGTTTTAGAAGGCAGTTCTAGTGACCATGTGGTGTTGTTGACCTGCTACGTGGCCATTCTAGGATTTTTTGCTAGTTGTGAGGCAATTAGAAAAGCCTGCTCGAACAAATATATGCAAAGAAGAAAAATCTTGAATAGGTGAAGAATAAAAATATACAGAGGTGTGTAAAAATGGGTTCTAACCCCCATAAAAATAGAAAAGGAAAGAAAAAAAATCCTTGAGCAGTTGTTCATCGACTGGCAAAGGCTTGGTAGGTTCCTAGGGACGAAACAAGACTCAAGGCCAATGCCTTGTCTTCCTAGAGGTGGCAACTAACTGAAAAGCAAAGAAAACTAAGGAAGGTTGGAGTGAAAATAAAAGTGAGCATCAGCAAAGGATTAAGTGCCACCTCGCGAGGGCTTGGTAGGTTCTTGGGTACCAAGACATGACCTGAGGAGGCTGATGCCCTATTCTCCTTGGGCCACTACACTTAGCTCCCTCCTTTTTACATGCTCAAGTATGGAAAATAAAGGCCTAAAAGAACAATGTGCTAAAAGATAATATTTCTTGATCATGCTATAGGAGTCCTCGCCTATGAGGAGCTCTTGGTTGAGTTGTCCTCAATTACGAAGGTAGTTCAGACCACCACTTAGGATCACCTCTTTGATAGTTCTTTTTAGCTTGGCCGTGTTGGAGTAGTTGGTTAGTGACTAGCTTTGGGCTTTTTATCAGATTATGCTAGGCCCACTCCTCATGGATTTCATGCCTTGGTTTTGACAAGGGGTAGGATGAGAGCTGTGATTTGCTTTGTTGTGTATCTATTTTGTATCAACTTGATGCTCTTTATGATTATGCATGTGCAAATCTGTTCGTGGGATTCAACAGGCTGAGTCACCCTATCCCATGGTCGCCAATGAGAGCTCGATTTTAGGAGCCATGCTTGAAGCATTTGAGGCTATTTTTGGAGCAAGAAGTGCCTAGGAAGCGTCAAAGACCAAATTTTCATGAAAAATCAAATGGTGGCGGATAGCCAAGCTAGAGTTGTTCTATATGCATTTCGATGTCAAGAATCCTCAAGGTGAATACCGCTAAAATATCCAGTCTTTTCAGAGGTGGAAGAGATGTGTTGCATTCTAATATTTGGTGTGGAAAGTGTCATCAAGAGAGACATTTAGCCATTAAATGTACCCGAAAACCAACTATCCCTAGAGCCTTTTGTTCGTACTATTTAAGAAAGAACCATATAGATAGATGTGACAATGAAGGATCTAGGCTTACACAATATGCAACCTACATAGTGGCTTATCAAGCTAGCAGACCAAAGTAGAATTAAGCCTTTGGGCATTCTCCCATATGTGAAGACAACCCTCACAAGAAGAGACTATTGGGCTAACCTATCTAGTGGTAAACCCAAATTCCTATGGGATCTCATACCCTCTATTGCTAGGAAGACCATGGCTTTTTGAAGCAATGGCACAAACGAATTGGTTCAAAGGAACCCTAACCCTAGGTAGAGGACCCAACAAAGTGATGTTGAAGTTAATGGATCCACTTCCATTGAAGTCTTAACAGAATCTTCCACTTCCATTGAATCACAGAAAGTTGATGGATCACAAAAAGTTAATGGATCCACTTCCATTGAAGTCTTAATAGAATCTTCCAATGAGATAACAAATGGCATATCAGGAGACAAAGAACTTGTCAAATAGGTCTTTCCTAAGAAAATAGAGGCACAGTCTCTGACAATGGGCACTATAAGCCAACTCCGGAAACAAGTAAAGTTTTTGTCAATGGGTGAATACCTCCTGCTTGAACTTGAATTGACTTCTGAAGTCACTTTTGACATCAAGATAAAAGCATGGATATACTAATATCCTTGTTACATGGTTGTAGTAGAGCTAGAGACAAAACAGAGACAAAGATAGAGATATAGATAGTGTTAACCCTCAAACGAACGAAGGTGGAAAATCCAGAAAAGCTAAAGCAGAAGACAAATTCCAAGGCAAAGAAAAATAGAAGACAAAGACGCACAAGGAGAAAAGTCCTAAATAAGGGAGAAAGCCGCGCAAGGAAAGCGCAAGTCAATACTTTTGTTAAAGAGTGCAAGCGCATCATGGTTTAATTCAAGGAGCATCGCGCTCTCACCCATGAAATTTATAAATGTAGATGTGTGGTGGAAGGGAAGCTAGGAAGATAGAAGGATAATGGGAAAAAGGGCCTAGGCCACAGCCGACCATGTAAAAAAGGGAATAAGGGGATGACCGCCCAAAAGGGATTTAGGGTTATGTATATAAAGTTCAAAAGTGAATGAGAAGCTCATTCTTGTGTGTAGCCAAAAGTGACTCTCTTCTTCTTCTTCTTCTTCTTCTTCTTCTTCTTCTTCTTGCTTGCTTGAGCTTGTGCTTGAGAGAGGGAGTGTGAGAGTGTGAGGGAGTGAGGGTGTGAGGGTGAGGGATCGGGGAGGAGAAGCTCTCCATCTTCTCCTCTCTTCTTCTCTTCTCTTCTCTTCTCTTCTCTTGCTCGCAGCAATGGAGCTTGGAGCGTGGAGCTTGAGGATGGCGCATGCTTGAAGCTTGCACTTGGATCGTGGAGCTACAGGAGTGCGCGGGAGAGGAGCTAACTCGATCGGCATGGAGATAAGCTCACTACACCCATAGATATGGATGGCGTGTCGGCTATGTGAGAGGTAGCCATTAGTGCTCGGTTTGGAACGCTTGAAACAATAAGCGGTTCGAGGGTCTTGGTGGTTGAGCGAAACCTTCCACATTTTGGTTCCGTTGTCGGGACCAACGGATTCAAGCCTTGAGCGCTTGCAGGCTTCGAATCGAGCATTGGAGTAGGGTTTTCCCTGGATCGGTGCTTTAAGTAGATAGGTAGAAGCGAGGGAGTTTGAAGAGGTATTCGATCTCCTTAGCAAGTAGGTTTTTTATTTGTTGTTGAATATTAGAGTAGAACCATTCATCTCCATTTTTTGTTTTGATTTTTGTTGATTAGGGTAAGGTTAGGATAGGAAAAAGAAGGAAAACAGCAGGGTTTTTTGTTGCTGTATAACAAGCTGAAACAGGAAAATAGGGGCACAGATCCAGATTTCTGACTGGAAGATTATGAGGGACTAACCTCTGAGGTCACAGCAGGCTAGAATGGGGCAATAAGAGGCCCAGGAAACCAGGACAAGCCACATTTGACATCCTGCCCTCTGAGAAGAGAGTGAGTTTGAGAGCCAAGGAGAGAGAGAGAGAGAGAGACCTACAGGGAGATCATCAGCGTGCTGGTCGATTCGAGCACCACACCATTTTTAGGTATGCCAGGCATTTCCCTCTGTGGCTTTGCATCTAATTAGGCGGCTCGGCACGATTTGGTAAAGTAGACGTCAGTCTAAAGCGTCGCGTGCAACTCGGGGGCCGTCGGTCGCGCAGTCGGATCGGTTTGTCCGAGTCCTAGAGTAGGATTGCCCTATCTCTGGAGTCGGACCGTCTGACTCCGAAAATCGGACCACCTTTCTGATCCGAGTCTCAGAGTTGAGACCATCCGACCACTAGAATTGGACCACCCTGCCCGATCCGATTCTCAGAATCGGACCACTTCGAAAATCGGACCACTTTTTTTATTTGACTCCCAGAATTGAATGTGACCAAAATCGGACCATTGGGCCGATCGAACCAACCCAAAATTGGACGTCTGATTCTGATAATCAGACTCCTGAAAATTCGACTCCTGAAAATCAGACAAAAAACTGTCAAAATCGGATAGGCATCTAGAACACAAATTTTGACACATCTAAAACCCGAGATTGACCCCAAAGGCTACGTAGAGCTAAAGGCAAATCATAGATCCATCACTGGGCTAAAATTTAGAGCACGTAGTTCAAAATTGGCTATAAACGGTCCTCCAAATTGCATATGGCATTTACCATAATGGCCCTGCGGGCCGAGGGGGACTGCCCCCCCGGGACCCCCGCAGAGGGGGCTCTACCCCCTCCGCTCCTCCCCCAAGTATGTTGGAGAGAAAACACGTGCCGTGACAGGTCCCCCAAATTAGACCCTAGTGTAATGATGGCTCTACACGAGCATGGATTCTCACTTGCAAAAGAGCAACCAAAAGCCCATACCCGAACAGAGACAAACAGAGACCCTAGAACATCAATGGGCCAATCTAGCCAACAAGGGCAAAAAGGCCACACTACGAAAACACATATGTATTGCATACGGAATGCATCTAGTCAAAGCAAAAGTCAACAACATCAAGCTGCAATAGCGAGAATGACTAGATATGACAGTCCTGACGATAGATGCTCCTTGAATAGCACTGCACTAACAATCCAAGGCATCACTGGAGAATCCACATCTGGTCGTGCAGTTGGAGACTCAAGGGCATCTGTCAAAAGGCTTAAATTTACAAGCCAAGACCCGGAAGATGAAGACATAGTACCATCTACTTATCTTAGGATCAAACTCACCGCGAAAAGAGAGCATACTATTGATGCTCTGATTGATGAAGGTGTAGATTTTAATATCTTGACCTATGAATCATGGACCCTACTAGGCCAACCAGAGCTCATACCGACCAGTGCAACTCTTAGCCGTTACAGGGAACACCCACAAGCACTCATAGGGAAGTGCAAAATCCTTGCGAAAATTGAAATGGAAAGCTTGCATATCCTATTTCATGTTCCTCCAAATAGTGCTAGCTGCGGGAAAGAAACCCTCCTAGGAAGACCCTTCAAAAGGGCGACCAAGTGTGAGGCTAACTATGTAGCATAGAGGATACACTTGGCGCTACCGAGTGTGAGGATAGTCACAACATTTAGCAAGGGTGACCTCATCGAACCTCGAGGGAAAGGCAAGGAAGGTGCTAGCATAATAGTCAAGCCTACTAACGAGAGTAAGGACTTGTTGGAAAAACTGATACAAGCACAGGTCGAACAACGAGAACCAATGAGTGAGTCCATGTCTGAAATAAGAAGGTCAAGAGACAATGCCAAGGAAGGGCTTTGGACTTACAAATATCGTAGAAGACCCCAAAAGAAGCCCAAGCCTTATAGGCGAAGGCATCGATGGAGGGTCAGCACAACGCCGTGATGGATATCCAAAGTGTTGCTATGTGCTCAAGGGTATTATGCGAGTAACCGATGGATTTGGGTACCAAAACCCCCTGCTAAACCACCTCTATCAGTTGAAGGCCAGATTGCACCAAAAGCAACGAAGCACAGGAGGAAATCTAAGAGAAACTTCAGGTCTCGAGGCAAGAAACCAAACATGAGTGTTTCAAGGAAAGAGCCTCAGCCTAGAATGCTTAATAAGCATATGTCATATGTAACCATTGAGCATGCACAAAAGCCATTAGTGCCCAAAAAGCCTTCGATTTTCCAAGAGAATAATAGGCATCATAGGCACAGCATTGCCCATGGCAAGGATGATCGCTCAACAAAGCACATGACATAATCGTCTAATAGCCTCAAGCAAATCATTCAACCAGTGCCAAGTCCACCTAAGAGTCCTAGATCTCCTACACCCTCTTTTTCCAAACAGACTCAGGAAGCACTACAGCAGTTGTCAAAGGCGACTACTCAATCCCAATATCTATCTCCATCTAAGCTTCCAAATGTCCAAGAGGTAGGACATGACACCATTCGTAGCTCTCGGCCCAAGGATATGCCTGAGCAACCTAATGTGATTAGATCAACTCATGCTCGATCTACACAGATGAATGCTCAAAGGGCAACAAAAGACATGACCACTTTCGATCTCCCTAGGGACTTGACACCGCAGTCCACCAAGGGTAGCCAGCCCACGGGACTAGTTGCTACTACTTCCAATCAAGGATCACAGCAGTCACAGCCCTTGGTCGTGACAATTCCCCTTGTGGAATGTATCCTTAGTAGTTTACCTGTGGAGGAGGTGTCACAGCCAACGTCCTTGACAACTATAGCAAAGTGCCTAAAGCCTAGGCTGGAGGAGTTAAACACAAGGGAATTGGCTGAAGAGCTAGACACTCCAAAAAGGGAGGCAGTTGTGCCCTCACAACCTGGTGAGGCTATTCAGCAAGCCATGGCTATGTCCCATAAGGACATGCTAGAGAAAGAGAATGCTGAGGCCCCAAATACATCAATAGTTGACCTGGTCCAGGGTCCTAAGTTGTTGAGAGATGCACCTACACTGACCAGGAAAAAGAGGAGAAAACAACAGCAGTTGCAGGTGGTTGTGGACCCCAAGAACATTGAGACGAAGAGTGCTGGAGAGCTGAGGAATAAAGCATCGAGTCCATCCACCACTGCACCAATTGATGCCTCTCCTAATAGCGGTGAAACCTTAGACACATCCGTGTGCTCTGAAAAATCAAAGCAGTCGCTACATCAACGGCTGCTTGTAACACTCTATCCACCGACAATAGAACTCGCATTGACCAATTATTAAGAGTTGATACAACGTTGTCACAACATGGTGACAAATTTATACCAGTCACATCCAAGGAGAACCATGACGTAATGACAAAGCCTCAGGAGAAACATAAAAACCCCAAAAGCATAAGAAATCCTAGCATTGGCCAAACTTGCTCGTCTAGGCCTGAGCCCCCAGCTACGCTAAAGCCCAGGCAAACTCCTAGAACCTTGCATTAAATAGCAACCGAGCAAGCCCTCGTTGAACATAGAAGTGTCACAGAATGCTTAACTGAGTTGGATGCTAAGCTCAAAGTGTTCGCACGTGTCTATGTCCTAGCAGACATGCATGCATCCCTAAAGAGCAGCTCGAAGAATACTTGCCATTTTCCTTATCTTGGGAAGAGCAAGATTATCTTGATGAGCACTATAACAAGCTCCTGTATGAATGCATACGACTCATCTCTGACGAGGAAGCTGACGAACTGCACTTAACTGTCACATTCAATTATGTGCTCTGCCAACCAAATCTCTTAGAGATAGAGCAACTAAAGCAACTATCAAAGGGCCGAAGTCAATTTGAATAGCATTGGTGTGAAAATTGCGTTGCAATGGCAAAATTAGGAGCCCAGATCATGATGGTCTTAGAGGAGCGATTGGCCAAATGGCGGTCTCAAAGAGACTCAATCTATGTGGCACCAACTTCCCTTCGAGTATTGACTGCCATTTGGGTTACGGACTTAGCTGAACCTAGCTAAGAGAACTCTCTGTTTGATAAGGTTCTCACTGAGGAGGAGTTACATGTTGCCAGTAGACTCGGACAAGGTTCCATACTACTCGATGTTGCAAAATATCTATCGATATTGAGTAAGCTGCCACGAGTACTAGATGTGTGTGCCACGCTCGAGTTCAATCCGGAGTTCTACAATTGGCTTTTATCCTCGTGAAGTGACATGGATTCATGGATATGTATGTAAATAAACAATGACTTTTGTGACCCTGTATAGATACTATCAACACATACAAGAAATAATAGTCAAGCGTAGGGAGAAGAGTTGGGTTCAACAGGCTAAGCTCCTCAGGTCCTCCTCTCACCACATATTTAGAAGTTGTGTGACCATTCCCACCTCCAGGCGGAGGGCATGCAACCCTCATTACCACCATAGGAAGCCCTGACCAACATCTCTGATGGTGTAGACAAGGTACCGTCCCTTTCTATACACCTTTCCCCCTTTCCGGTCTATCCTTCCAAGGATGAGCCCTGCCCCATTCCATGACAACTAGTCCACGTAACTTAGCATGAGCCAAGATCTGCTAATGGCTGGAGGCCAAAGTAACACAATCATGGGGGCCGCCATCCCTCTACAACAAGCACGGCATGCCTTACCCCTCCCCTTCTTGTCATATGCACTTGATAACCCACACTATAATCCTTTCCATGCGAATGGTTTTATCCTGTATCAAGGCCTAATCCTTGGTTCGCATCTTGCAGGTCCCCCTACGAGGAAGACATGGAGCACCTAGGGCAGCTGACTTGCAGAGACGCTCTCCGCTGTCGACGAGAACATGCAGCACACGTCCCTCCACCAATCTGCTACGTGCCTACCCTCAAAAGGTATGCAAAGAAACAAGGTCCCAAGCGACACCGCCCCGGATGTAGACCAAAGAATCCCCAGGTCAGGGGAGTAGAAACTCAAAGAAGCACACAAGGTGTAGCAACACCAGTTGTGCAAGCCCCCAACAGGTGCTCGGGCACCCGGTGCTCAAAGGCTGAAAGGGCAACTCGAGACAAGGAAGAATTCGATGCATTGTTCAAAATCATCTTGGAAACGATCACGGCTAGAGACTACACCATTCAAGTCCTAGCCGACATCTTCCCTGCCCAACCTCGCAGGAGCCCTTGACCAGTAGAGCCTCAGTCGCCTAACCACCCAAACTCACCCCACCTTGTGCAAATCGAGTAGCCCCTATGATATACAAGCATCTTAACAAGCCCTCCTGCCATAACTTTTTGTCTTTTGATGATTAAAGGGGTAGGCTCCCCACTTGTACACACTTCCTTTACCTATCGTTAACATATGCCACACCTTTAACAAGCACTGGAATAGGCATTGCAATCAGTATCATAGCATTTTGAAAAGTTATATCTTGACATGATTGCATTTATTCATTATACTTGATGCATGCGACTTGCATATACTCTCAGGAAGTGACAAGTGGATGCAGGATGACACGGGTCTTCATGCAAACGTGTTCAATGCCTAAGTCACCGCAAGACCACCAACCTCACAAAGAACCGCAACAAATCCACGCTGCCGAATGCGAAAAATCACCCTTGCGAGTGCCCACATCGCATGAGCCAAAGCATAGTCATGGGCTACGCTCTCTTCTTGGGTCAAGCTCTATAGTGAGCTCACGACGGTTGTTACCTCAATCGTACCAACATCGCATGTCGCAAAGAATATTGCAGTATCTCAAGTGTATCTCCCCATCTCAACAACGGCTTCTCTAACAACGAGGCTAGGGCACAGTCGTCACTGTAGTATCCATTTCTTAAGCCTTCGAAGCAAAAAAAAAAAGAGATAGAAAGAGAAAAAAGCATAAGAAAAAGAAACAAAAAAAGAAAACAAAAAAAAAGAAAACAAAACAAAACAAAAGAAGCACCCACAATCACATCACCACACCTAGGGATCCTCAAATTAGGTGCGTCCAATGACCTTGGTCGGCTGGCTTCGTCCCTAGTCCCCTAGCCCCCTAGCATCACCCACAATAGTTCAGGGCACATCAAGGGCAGGACAGACCTAGGGAGCTTGTCTCGCCTACGGTTAGACTTGTCACCCTGACCCATTCACACTATTCCCTCTTGCACTCTGCCTTAATACCATTGCAATCAATTGTGGTAAGCACCGCACAAATGGCCATGAAAAGTACACTGCCCTCATCACGCAAGTCTAATAGCTACCAACTATTGGTAGTGCAGTGTCCCTGTGTTCAATTATGTTACGTCATGCAGTCACAATTCAAAGCATGTCACATATACCTTCACGTGTACTTCTTCTCAACATGGACAACTTTACTTCATCCACACATCATTATGAGAAACCAACACGCAGTCTTCTAACTACATAATATCTAAGTATGCACGAGCACTCACATAATATATGCACCAAAATATATACACAGTTTGGGTCCTCAAGTGCAAAACAATACTCTCAGCTTGCTTAGAGTTCAACCTGTCTCCCAAACTAATTAAACTATGTCTTATGCATAATAGAGAAGACTAGCACTACCCCTAGGGAGAGACCATTTAGGACAGGTTTTCAATTGCAGGTATTGAATACTCCAACGAAAGTGTCATTTTCTCTTCATCGACACTTAGCTCTGAATTCCTATCCTTTATAATCCTGCAAGCCCACCAAGAATCGTCATGTGCAAAATCCCCAAACAAACTGCCATTTGTACTCCATCAGTGCAATCCCCACAAAGAACATCCCTACCACCAACTCCAATAGCCCTACCACCAGCCACTTAGGCCCCCAACGACCTTCCTCCCCACCACTACCAACACTCCTCCATAGCAACCACAGACGCCCTTACCACCCACGTCTTCGATGCACGCTAAAGCCCGCTACCTACAATGGTGAGTGCCATGGGACTGGCACTCGTCTAGGAGGGGGGTAATGTTAACCCTCAAACGAAGGAAGGTGGAAAATTCGAAAAAGCTAAAGCAGAAAACAAAGTCCAAGGCAAAGCAAAACAGAAGACAAAGACGCACAAGGAGAAAAGTCCTAAATAAGGGAGAAAGCCGCGCAAGGAAAGCGCAAGTCAATACTTTTGTAAAAGAGCGCAAGAACATCATGGTTTAATTCAAGGAGCGCTGCGCTCTCACCCATGCAATTTGTAAATGTAAATGGGTGGTGGAAGGGAAGCTAGGAAGATAGAAGGACAATGGGGAAAAGGGCCTAGGCCACGGCCGGCCATGTAAAAAAGGGAATAAGGGGATGACCGCCCAAAAGGGATTTAGGGTTATGTATATAAAGTTCAAAAGTGAATGAGAAGCTCATTCTTGTGTGTAGCCAAAATTGGCTCTCCTCTTCTTCTTCTTCTTCTTCTTCTTCTTCTTCTTCTTCTTCTTCTTCTTCTTGCTTGCTTGAGCTTGTGCTTGAGAGAGGGAGTGTGAGAGTGTGAGGGAGTGAGGGTGTGAAGGTGAGGGACCGGGGAGGAGAAGCTCTCCATCTTCTCCTCTTTTCTTCTCTTCTCTTCTCTTCTCTTCTCTTATCTTGCTCGCAGCAATGGAACTTGGAGTGTGGATCTTGAGGATGGAGCGTGCTTGAAGCTTGCACTTGGATCATGGAGCTACTGGAGTGCACGGGAGAGGAGGTAACTCGATCGGCATGGTGGTAAGCTCACTACACCCATAGATATGGATGGCGCGTCAGCTATGTAAGAGGTAGAAATTAGTGCTCGGCTTGGAATGCTTGAAACCATAAGCGGTCCGAGGGTCTTGGCGGTTGAGCAAAAGCTCCCACAAATAGAAGTAGAGACAGATGTAGAAGTAGAGGTAGAGGATACCACATAGAATTTATTCTTCTCTTACAGAACCCTTACTACAGAGGCAGAGACAAAGTCTAAAGAGGACAAAGATGATAGTGTAGAAGAAGACTATGAAAGTAAACTCAAGGAATCTATCCTACTCGCAGAAGGCACGAATGAGGAAGAGATTCTAGAAGTCTCGAAAGTTGAAGATCCCATGCTGTTAGATAGAATGACTCTAGTACCCTTTGGACTATCTAATGAGTCACATTATATGTAAAAGATCCACAAGAATGGATTAAGAAGAATAAACCTTTCTTCAACAGTAGTGGCTCTTGTCACCTAAAATTACCCTTCCTAAGAGAGGATGATGATGATGCACCTTGACAGCAACCACTAGTCTGGCAACCCAAGCAGAACTCAAATGGTTCCTATTATGTAACATTCCTGGATGTGACTTCAGAAGATGAGTTCTCAAGCCAAGAGATAGTTGATTTCCAAACCAAACCCAAAACATCAATGATACAATTTCATCATCCCAAGGAGTTAGCCTAGCCCTCATTGACAAAGGAAGTTAGTTCTAGTGGAGCATCAGAAGAGGAGACCGTTCCCTTCAAGGAGTTGGACCTCTACCCAGAAGCAGTCCGTGGGACCTTCATTCGCAAAGTGGAAGGTTAAAAGTAACTAACATTCATGTGGATACTGATGGTACTGAACGGCACCCAAAGGTAGGTATTAGTCTTCTAAAAGAAGAGTTGTCGGTCTTCTATGACCTTTTGAAAGAGAACTTGGATGTGTTTGCATGGTCCTACAAATATCTTAAGGGGATTGATCCCACGATATGTCAGCATCACATTGACCTAAAGCCCGCCGATGCCAAGCCTGTGAGAGACAAAGATAGAGGTGCATGAATCCAAATTACTCCACCCTGGTGAAAGCCGAATTATTGAAGCTCCTTAAAGCTAAATTTATCTATCTAGTGACCAACAGTGATTGGGTTTTACCCGTTGTGGTAGTACCCAAGAAGAATGTAAAGCTGTGAATATGTGTGGACTTCCGAAAGCTGAAATCCAAGACTAAGAAGAATCATTTCCCTATTCCTTTCACAGACCAATTGTTGGATACAATGATAGGCCATGAGCTTTATTTCCTCTTAGATGGATTCAGTGGATATAACCAAGTCTAGATCGCAGAAGAAGATCAATCCAAAACAACCTTCACAACAAAATTGGGAATCTATGCTTAGAAAGTGATGTCGTTTTGGCTCTATGACACTTCTACTACCTTCCAATGAGTGATGATGGTTCCATTTCAAAACCATCTGCATGATTTCATTGAGGTATACCTAGATGACTTCTATGTATATAGCCTAATCCATAAGCATTGGGGACACCTGGAGCAATGCTTTGATAGATGTCGAGAGTATGGGATCTATCTCAACCCCAACAAATGCATCTTTGGAGTCTCTTCAGGAGTTCTCTTGGGCCACATTGTCTCTGCACAAGGGATAATAACATACCTTGCCAAGATTGAAAAGATTGCAATTCTAAGAGCGCCAACCAACCTCAAAAAAGTAAGGGGATTTCTTGGACATGTGGGCTATTATGGAAGGTTAATTTCACTTTGTCACAAAGGCAGTCCCTTTGCATAAGCTCTTGAGGAAAGATGCAGAGTTTACATAGACCACTTATTGTGATGAAGCATTCAACACCCCTGGAACAGTGTCTGATTGAAGCACCTATTTTGCAGCCTCCTGATTGGATGAAGGAGTTCCATGTACACATTGATGTATTAGTTAAAGGCTTAGGAATAGTCTTATGCCAAAAAGGCTTCTCAAAGTTAAATTAACTTATCTATTATGCAAGCCAAAAAGTAATCGATAGAAAATGAAACTATATAGTGACAGAGCTTGGGTGCTTAGCAATGGTGTTTTCCCTCGACACTATCTACTATCGACGCATTTCAAATTTTATATGGACCATGAGGCCCTATCCTTCTTAATGAACAAATGAGATGTAAAGGGAAGAATAATGAGATGGCTCCTTCTATTTTAGAAGTTCAATTTTGAAGTGGTTACCAGACCTAGTCACTCCCATGTCTTGGTTGATCATCTATCATGGATCCCACAAAGCAACGAAGAGGAGTAAGATAACCCATACCTTCCTAATACTTCCCTTTTTCTAGCCGAAACTATAACCCCATGGCACATAGATATATCCAACCTCTTGGCTACTCAATAGTATCCTCCTGGTATCTCCAGCCATGAGAAGAAGAAGCTTCTATTGGAATCAACCCCTTACACTCGTTAGGTGGTGCTTTGTACAAGAAAGGCAAAGATGAAGTACTACGAAGATGTATTACAAGAGATAAGATTGGAATAGTGCTGAAAGCATGTCATGATGAGCCCTGTAGAGGACATTTTGCAAGAGAAGCAACAAACCAGGAAGGCCTCACTCATCAGATATTGGTGGGGCCGACCCTCCACAAGGATATCTATGACTATTGCAAACATTTTGATGCTTGTCAACAAATGGGAAAGCCTACCAAATATAGCGCTATGCCATTATAGCCCATCCTTCCCCTAAAGCTGTTAGAGAAATGAAAATTTAACTTCGTTGGCCCCATTGATCTGCCATCCAGAAGAAAACAGGATAGATACATCTTGGTCTATAAACGGACCATGTGACAAAGTGATGTAAAGCCAAAGCTTTCAAGCGGAATGATGGCACAGTGTCCTCAACAAAATTAAGGAAGAATTGATAGAGTTGTACAAGATCTGCCATCGTAAGTCCACTCCTTACTACCCAAGGCCAACGGCCAAGTCAAAGTTACCAATCCCATCATCTTCTTGATCCTAACAAGGACGATTGTTGCACATCATCGTGATTGGAACGATTGACTTACAAAGGCCCTCTGGGCATACGAAACCTCCCATAAGGCTACTACAAGACATGTCCCTTGCTAAGTGTTGTATGGTACAGAGGCCCTCTTCCTTGTTGGACTGGAGTTGACCTCTCTACGCGATGAACTGGCCTCGTTCTTCTAGCCCTTCACAGCCACCTTTCATCCCTCCTCTTCTCCCTTTCTGTATGATCCAATAAAGGTGACGAGAATGGTTATGAATACATGGTGTTCCTACCATTCTCCTCTTAAAAATAATAATTAAAAAAAGAAAAAATGTATATATGCATCGGTCATGGGAGAAAATGACTTCTGTCCCTGTCATGCTGACCTATTCTTCGAGAAAAGGTGGAAACACCCCCGAGAGTAGGAAAAATGAAAAAAAAGGAAAAAAAAAGAGAAATAATAAAAATTATTATGGGAGAAAAGGAAGCAATTCCTTGTTATAGTAGGCCTCACTCCAAGAAAAGGTGGCAAACACCCTTAGATGAGAAGTTGGCTATGGAAAATGTGGCAATACCCCACAATCCAAGATAGTTGACTCACTAGCAGAACTCCTCTAGAGAATGCAATTCCAACGCCGCTTCCCTTGGTGTGTTGTATCATGCAACCCTATCACTATTTCTGACTCTTACAACAAACATTTTCAATATGCAATTCAAGTACCATATCTGTTGGCTACCTCCCTGGGTATGCCTCTTCATCAACCGATGTAAGTTTACATCATCAACCAGATAAAGTGATAGTCATTGACAACCCTTGAGAGATGTGAGCTTTCATCCTAACCAAATGGGGATATGAGTATGGGTTGCCCTCTGTATTTATCAAATGAGCGTGAGACAAAGGATGGGGTGAGTGATTAGTCCTTACCCTCTATATTCAATAGAGAGGTGAGATGTGTGAATGGAGCAATGCATGCACAAGTTGGGCCTCTCAATGCACAAAGGACAGATTATTCCTATGCATGACACTATAAGGCTCCATGACCTTTCTTCTCGCATCGTATGATGGCACAAGGCGGGATGCACTGTTGCTCCATCAATTGCGCACAAGGCATACAACATTTGCACAAAATTGACAGAGTAAGGATTTAATCCATGGGTGTGAAAAACTCGGTTGTCCTCTTATATGCATGCACAGAGTATCAGACAAACGGGAGGTTGAGTGTGACTGATTTTTCTTTCTTCAACTAAGAGGTAAGGATTGAGGGACGTTATAGTAATTGGAGTCAAGTATGATCTCGTTGCCCCCTATGCATCCACAGAACATGCCTCCTCCATCATCAATACACACCTCACTCGATCTGGTGTACTACTACACTACAAGACTCCCTGACCTTCCTTCTTGCGCCTATGCCATGTCAAGAATTGCATGATGGGGGGATGTGCTTGAGCTGCTGCGCCAAACACACACTGTACACACAAGAGGAAACTCACTCAAGAACACAATAAGAGAGATGGAGGCCAAAACGTTTTATTGCTGGTTTCTTCTTCTTCTTCCACACACTATACAATGTACACAAAGTATAAATAAGATACAACATAAAGGAAAGTGGACTTCTAAGTCAAACAGTGCATAACTGACTACACCAATCGACATGGCGCTATATCTTTGATAGCTGTAGGTAGATGTAACAAACTAAATATAATAAGTGATAAGTCAGTGGACATGTGAGTATCATAATGAATACCAACGTACTAAGTGTAGACGTGCGGACTCATCTAGCCAGGCGGTCCATCATCAATATCCGCACGTGTTGAGTTTGCCATCTCAACACTCCCCCTCAAGCTCAGCTCTATCTCTGCAACTCCAAGTAAGCTTTGAAACTTTCCAAGCTTCTCTCCACCCAATGCCTTTGTGAAAATGTCAGCTATCTAATCCTATGTGTTGACATATACCAAGTCAATCTCTCCTGCAAGTACCTTCTCTCTCACAAAGTGGTAGTGCACCTCAATGTGTTTTATCCTAGCATGGAACACTGGATTCCTAGCTAAATGTATGCTGCTCATGTTATCACAATGAATGACAACTGGACCATCTCCCTACACATCCAAATCACCTAATAACTTTTCCAACCATACCACCTCACATGCTGCCATAGCAGCACCTCTATACTCAGCCTTTGTACTCGATAAAGCAACTGTAGGTTGCTTTTTGCTACTCCATGTAACTACTACACTACCAAGGGAAAACATGAATCCACTTCTTCTTCAAGAAGTCCTTAACTTCAACAATCCCATTGTCACTATCACCTGTAATAATCAAGTCATCCACATAGATGACTATAATGACCAAACCTGCATCTCCCTTTCTCACATAAAGTGAGTGATCAGCTTTAGAAATACAAAATCCAATATTGACAAGATACTCTCCAATCTTGTCAGACCATGCTCTAGGTGCTTGCTTTAGCCCATAGAGCGCCTTCTTTAATCTGCACACATATGTGGGATGCTCTAAATCCTCATAACCTGCTGGCTACTCCATATACACTTCTTCTTGCAATTCGCCATGCAAGAAGACATTCTTAACATCCATTTGCTCCAAAATCCAACCTTTGGCTACTGTCAAGGCAATCACACACCTAACAGTTGCCATCCTAGCAATTGGACTGAAGATCTCTTCATAATCTATGCCATATGTTTGAGCATAGCCTTTTGCAACCAACCTAGCCTTATACCTGCTAACTAAACCGTCTGCATTATGCTTGACTTTGTAAACCCACTTACATCCAATAGCTTTCTTACCCTTAGGTAAGGGTACCAAATCCCAAGTCTTATTGGCTTCTAATGCAGCCATCTCCACATCCATTGCTGCATCCCAATGAGCATGACCAATAACATCCTCAAAACATGTGGGCTCAACATCCTCAACTAGTTTCACCGTATAAGCATAATGGTGAGCTGCATAACCTTCAAAACCAAATCTTTTAACAAGGTATCTGACCCTGCTAGATCTGCGTACCACCGAATCACTCAATGGAGCCTTTACATTACTATGAGCTTTTTGTACACCTGGTGTCCTGACTGAAGGAATGCCAAGCTCATCATCCAAACTCTCTGAACCACTAGAATCTCCATCAAATCCCAAATGACTGGTAGATGCATCATTACCATCCAGCACTTTTTTATTTCCTTTGTCCTTCCCTACAACACTTATAGATCCACTTGAATATGTGGGGCTACTCCTTAGCCTCCCAAACTAAGGGCTCAATGTAGGAGTAGTACCAGATGATGTTTCTGGTCCACTAAGACTCCGTGATTCTTGATTATCTTTCTGCACATAGCTGTCTTGATCATTATCATCATCCAAAACATCACCAGTAAGTGTATACCAACTGCCCATCTCATCAAAGATAACATCCCTGCTCACTTTGAGCTCACCAGTGAGACAGGGTTATAATAGCAATACCCTTTCTGATCTAAAGAGTACCCAATAAAAATACATTTTTCAGCCTTTGGATCAAGCTTCTTCCATAGCTCATCCGGCACATGAGCATATGCAACACATCCAAATACCGTCAAGTGCGATACATCGAGCTTCTTGCCAGTAAAGCACTCTTCAGGAGTGATCCCATGAACTGCAAATGTGGGAGTCCTATTCATAATGTAGATAACAATATGGATAGCCTGAGACCAAAAATATTTGGGCATATTCTTTTCAGCCATTAATGCATATGCAACTTCTGCAATATGCCTGTTTTTTCTTTTTGCAACACCATTTTGTTGTGGGGTATACATACAAGTAAATTGCCTCTTTATCCCATGAGTCCTCAAGAAGCCACTGAACTCACTAGAGAGGTACTCTCCCCCTCCATCTAATCTCAAGCACTTCACTTTTAAGCATGTTTCTATTTCAACAGCTGCCTTAAAAGATTTTAAGTGCTCAAACACATCACTCTTTTCCTTCATGAAGTATACCCATAGCTTCCTTGAACAGTCATCAATAAATGTGACAAAGTATTTGATACCACCAAAAGATACATTCTGTGTAGGCCCCCAAACATCTGTATGTATTACATCAAGTATATTTCTGCTCACTTCTCTATCATACGAGAAGGGTTGTCTCGTCTGCTTACCAAACTGGCATGCTTCACAGACTTTATGCAATTCTGCAACTCTAAAAGAAGGCAACCCTGTAACCAATCCTCCGGACTGCATTAATTTCAGCATTTGTATATTTGCATGTCCAATAGGTTTATGCCATATTTCAATATCTGCAACTACTCCTTTTCCTTTAGCATACATAGCAGCATCCATTGTAGGAATTCCATCATCTAAAGTGAACATTCGGCCAACTCTACTTCCTTTTGCGACCAACCTGCACTTATCATTAAATTCTTCTACAAAACAACCTTTTGCATTGAATCAAACCTGCAACCCCTGCTCTACCATTTGGCCAACAGATACTAGATTCTTTGTAATTAATGGCACGTGTAATACATCTATCAGACTCTTTGTATGGCCATCATACAAGGACAAGGGAACCTTTCCAATAAGTGAAATTGGGTTCATCAGCCGCCTGCGCATAATCTAGGTTTTGTAAGTCCTGCATCTCTCCAAACCATTCAACATGACTGATCATATGATGAGATGCACCTAAATTGACATACCATACATCATCATGTGTCCTCTTTCCTGTAACTACATTCATCATATGATGCTGCATAACAAACAGATGCTCATTTTTTTCTTCATTTTATCGTGAAGACGATGCATAGTTTTCTTACTGCAATTTACCACTATGAATATTATCCTTCTTTGCATAGCAATGGGCTGCAATATGGCCTGTTTTGCCACAATAATGGCAAACAAAAGCAGAATTTCTAGAACCTCTATTCTGCCATCCACCTCTTCCTCTAGAGCTCCCCCTACCTCTAAATTTTCATCTGCCCTCTAGAAACCTACATTTCACCAAACTATTGATTGAACCTATTTTGCTAGTTATCGCCAGCACGTCCCATACCACGGCCTCTCGAAGAGGATCTACCACGTCCCCTTCCTAAACTCGAGTAAAATGCTTGGACTTGTTCACCATTTCTTTCAGACGAATCACCCTGCATATTGATCTCTTTAGTAATCATGAGAGAGATCAGCTCATCAAAATCTAGAAATGGCTTCCGTACATATACTGAAGTAATAAATGATTTCCATGCCTTCTCATTGTTAAGGCCGCTCAGAGTGGATGAAACCAAATCATCATCATCCGGCATTGCATCAATCGCTGCTGAAGCATCTGCAATGCTCCTCACCTTCAACACATACTCATTGACTGACATTTTTCCTTTCTTCAAGGCATTCAACTCTTGCTTGAGTTGAATCTTTCGTGCCTTTGTATTTACTGAAAACATGCTCTCAAAAACTGTCCAAGCTGCATGTGAAGTTTCTACATCCTAATATGTCCCATCATAGTATTATCAGTGACTGCAGATAGCCAGTACATCATCTTTTTGTCTTTCGCATTCCACTCTTTCTATGCTTTTAACTCATCTGTAGTCGGAGGGATACCCAACTGTAGCTCCTTTTCTTCACCTGAGACAAACTCATAAAGGCCCTTTCCAATGAGAAAGTTCGTCACACAGAACTTCCACGAAGGGTACTTGTTCTTGTCGAGCTTCTTAATAATGGGATTTCCACCGTTCTCTACCATTATCACAAACAAGGATAAAACACAACAAGCTAGTATTCTGCAATCTTTCACAACACGTGTATAGCAATACACCAAGCAACCTTTTTCACTGATTGCTCAATAGCACATGTAATCTGCAACCTGTTTGCAAATAGACCTTATGTTTTCTTCCATAAAACACCTCAAAAATTACAGATTCGCAATCTGTAACCTGCGCACCCACTTTTGGTCAATACACCTGAAATCACAGTGTACCCTGAAACTGTTGTCCACAACCTTACGGCTCTAAAACAGGGCCTGAAACGGCCTTAGACACCCAAAATAACTATGAAAAAGCCCTAAAGGATTTACTTACAAGAATATACACTGATCTGCTCGCACACCAAATCTCACAGCAATCTAAGATTTTTGCTTGATCTTGCTTTCGGTGCCTCCACAGGCACTATCCAAGACAGAGAGTGGAAGAATGGGAGAGCTTCTTACTCGTTGCTTACTTGCTCGAACCTTGCTTCTTCTCTGTCACTTCAGCCTTCGAAATTAGCCTCTCTAAGTGGCGCGGCTCTGATACCATGTCAAGAATCGCGTGATGGGGGGATGTGCTTGAGCTGCTGCGCCAAACACACACTGTACACACAAGAGGAAGCTCACTCAAGAACAAAATAGGAGAGATGGAGGCCAAAACGTTTTCTTGCTGGTTTTTTCTTCTTCTTCCACACACTATACAATGTACACAAAGTATAGATAAGATACAACATAAAGGAAAGTGGCATTCTAAGTCAAACAGTACATAACCGAGTACACTAATCGACTGGCACTATATTTTTGTCAACTGTAGGTAGGTGTAACAAACTAAATATAATAAGTGATAAGTCAGTGGCCATGTGAGTATCATAATGACCACCAACGTGCTAAGTATAGACATGTGGACTCGTCTAGCCAGGCGGTCCATCATCAATATCCGCACGTATTGAGCTTGCCATCTCAACATGCCAGATAGGTTAGGCCGCATTGATGCACCATCAACTATGTACACTTGCATACTCCCTTTGAACCATCCCTTTTGTCGATTTCTAAGCTGAGTATAAGATATGGATTTCAATTATTATTTATTGAGTGCCTTGAGTCATGGGGCGAGTGATTGATCTATCATTTTCACATGAGTAACTGTTGAGATGAGTGATGTATTTTTTATCATCGACAACTTAACCAGCTCTTCATTGACAATGCTATTGCCATGGATGCTACGGCATGGTCCCTGCCATGCTGGATGAGTGTGATGTGGTGAGCCATGGTACCTCCTACCGACAATTACAACTCTTCACATGTCAACAACGGTTCACCTCGACCATTTATAAATCAATCGGGCCAAGTTTTCTAACCCTACCCCTTTTGCTTACAATTGTATATCATGTTTTAAGTGTGGGGATGTACGGGTATGGATCATGGTCAAGTGTTAGGCTCCTATTGATTAGACAACCTGCTCTATTATGGTCTTAAGTGTGGGGATGTGTCCTTTCGCGTCTATTCTACATACCCTCTCTGAAAACATCCCTATCTGATCATTCAAGTATACCATGTTCTGATTTTGCCCTGACGGGGTCCCTTCCCTATCCGCCTGTCCTATTTTCACCCCGTTCCCATGGTTGTTCCTTGTTTGTTTGTCTTTATCCTTTGTTTTGTTGTTTTTTTATACAAACGTACCTTACGTTCATCGAAAGTGACATCTAATCTTACAACCCTATTTCTCCCTTTTAATAGCTGTTTTTTCTTTTTATGACTCTTAGTTCAGAGCCACAGTTCATGAACTATTACTTTTTTATGTTTTTTTTTTGTAAATTTGACGTGTTTATATACGAACGTATCTTTTACACTTTGAAACAACAATCTGATGTGACAGCCCCAACCTATACCTTCCCCTTTAAATTTTTCTCTTTTACTAATTGTAAATACGATGCATACTTTGTCCATTATTAATTCTTCCATGTTTTCGGGTATTCTCGTGTGTATTTTTTTGCTCTTTTTTCATGTGAACCTACCCTAATCTTCCCGTAACTCAACTCTAATTAGGTAGCCTTGTGAGACCTACTCCCTTGCACACTTTTTCTTTTTGCTCCATCATGTCTCGATCCACCGATTTTTGTTATTAATTTTTATGTGTTTCTGTGCTCGTTTTTATTGTTTTTTCCATGTGAACATGTCTTTCTTGCACTAGAATCACATTTTGATTTAACAGCCTGTTCATCACCATCCCTCTAATATTTTTTCTTTATATTGCCTTGTGTTTCAACCTTAATTTTTCTCAAATTTAGGGTGTGTTTTTATCTTTTTTCCATATGAATGGGTGCTATTCTTGTCAAAACTGCATTTCGGCATTATAGTATGGCTATCTCTTCGTTCCAAATGATTTTCCTTCTTTTTGCATTTCATTTCGATTGACTAATTTTGCGAAATTAATTTTCATGTGACTTTTCATGCTCGATCTTTCATATTTTTCCACATGGACCTCTTTTTATTACCAAATGCACTAAATGCATTATCCATGTCATTTCTCCCATCGCCCTGCCCAATTTTGCTTGTTACAATATCTTGACTTGATGACCAAATCTCTCTGAATTAATTTTTCTATTTAAATTTATATTTTCACCCCCGTGTGTCGTGTCAGCTGGTTTTTTGCCTCGATATGCGTTCTCGACCTTTTTGGTGTCACGTTCAAGCATCCGGGTCCTCAGTTGCAATTGGTTGTTCCCATCACAGTGCAAATTTTTCAATTCCCCCTGGCCCGCTTTCGTACGTGGAACATGGGGGGATCCCTTTTTTTTAAACACAAATTTTGAAAAAAAAATCCCCCCCTCTTCCTAGCGCGCGCGCGCGCTCTCTCTCTCTCTCTCTCTCTCTCTCTCTCTCTCTCTCCTGCGCTCCATCTCCTCCCCTCTATCATTTCTTCTCCCTTCATCCTCTCCTCCTCCTGCACCATCTCCTCCTCCTCCTTCCTTCTCCCCCACCTCCTGTCCTACTCCCCTTCTTCTTCTTCTCCTCCCTCGCCCTCCATCTCTTCCCCTCCTCCCACCTCCCGCTTTCCTACCCTCTCCTTCCTCCTTCTCCCTTCCTCTCCCTCACCTACAGGTCCGCTTGGCCACTGCCACTGCGTCAGCCCCCGTCGCCACCTTTCAGGTTCCACCGCCCCCGGTTCTTCGGCTATTGCAGGTTCTCCCACCGTCGCAGGTCCGTCCTGTCGCCGCGCTCCCGCCATCCTCTTCCCGTCGCCAGCACCGCCTATGAGCTGTCCTCCACAACTCTGCCACCACCTGTGAGCCACACTCCCGTCGTCCCCTCCTTGTTGCCCGCCGGCCCCCCCGAAAGGCTACCCCCTTCTATACTCGCTTGTCCACATTAACACCCCCACCCTTAATCCTTTAACCCCCCACCCTCTTAATCCCACCTCCCCCATTAATTTCCCCTCAACACACAAATTGCCTTCCCCCCCCTGCCTTTTTTTTTTTATAAATAAAAACAACCCACCTTAATCCCCACGTACCTCCCCCATAACCTTACCCCCCCATATTCTTATTTTTACCCACCCTCTCTATACTTTCCCCCTCCCACGCATGAATGTCCTCTCCCATCGTGCCATGTTCGTGTGGTGCCTCCACACGGTGCCATTCGCGCGGTATGGGTTTTCATGCTTGTGTGAGCATATTCATGATTGCGCTCATCCATGTGCGAGGATGCATGTACAGTTTTTTCCACATGGTGGTGACCTTGCAGCTATTCACACAGCAAAATGCAGTCCGTACTCGGGTACCCGATTCCCAATATTTTTTAGTTTTAAACAAACCATAAACACATTAAAAAATATCCCAAAACCATTAAAAATCTAAATAAAATAAAATAATTACAAAAAATGCAAAATCTTTTGATACTTTTCTATTAATTTAAAATTACAATAAAAATATAAAATATAACAAATTCAAAAAACTTCAGTATGTCATAAACATTTAATAAATTCCTTTTGAAAATTAAAAAAATGAAATAAATTTCTATCATGATGATGACCAGTAAAAATATATAAACATTATAAAACATTGAAAATTACTTATTTGAAAAAAAAAAACAACTTAAACCATGCAAAAATGCTTGGAAAATTCGAGAGAATTTACAAAAGTGGATGTTTAAATATATAAAAATTCCTACAAATTTGCTTTTTTATATTTTCAATATTTGTATTGCCATTTGATTACTTTATTTATTTATTTTTAAAAACTTTTTAAAAAAACAAAAGTCAACTCCAAACACATAAACACAAATATATCCAAAAAAAAAAAACTCCAACACATAATCATCTAAGTGACAAACCCTTCCTTGTCCCCGTTCTTTTTATTTTGGTATTAGTATTTAATTGTTGTTCATACCTTGCAGGAGGCTGATTGCCACTTCGTCGACTTGTTGTTTCCATATGAGGTTTTTTCTCTTCTATGGCTTGTTTAAAAGTAGGATTTTGCGCATCAAACCTTGCAGTTGTCCACAAATCGCCATGTTCTTTTTCTCTTTTCCTCCTTCACATACACCATAGCACACATATGATTGTAATTAAAAATCAATCGATTGTGGCACTCACTAAAGAAACAAAATGTACCTCATAACTTTTTAATTAAAAAGAATTGATTATTAATTTATAAAAGGAACCCCGTCATTGCATGAGCATATAGCACCATAACCCACTTAATTTGGTAATTTTAAAATCCATTCACAGTACACACGTACACTTGATATATACACATTTAATTTGTAAATAATTACGAACCCCCCGAAGTCACACATGCATGTGCTTTGCACCACAGATCATCTAACTTTTTCAAAACGAATTGTGTTTGTAGAGACCCCTAGTCCAGTCCATTCAAGTGAGTCTAAGTAGAGGTTGGGATACAACTCACCATGCATTAATGGAAAATTTAATAATAAACTATGATTAATTTTTCATATAATA
The DNA here is from genome assembly GCF_053477565.2 of Lygodium microphyllum. Classification (NCBI taxonomy): domain Eukaryota; kingdom Viridiplantae; phylum Streptophyta; class Polypodiopsida; order Schizaeales; family Lygodiaceae; genus Lygodium; species Lygodium microphyllum. The sequence continues at coordinate 85,660,147 of NC_141155.1, forward strand.
AAAATGAGTCGTGTAGTTTTCACTCATCCACTTCACCGTACCATAGATATACGCCTTACGCTTACGCGGGTATTGGAATTTTCTTGGTCAGAGACATCAGTCTTGTCCGTCTATATTTATTTTGATGGTCCGAGGCTATGGTTTAGTCTTGATATCTGTATTGTGTCTGGGATATGGTATGCATGGCATTTTCTTTTGATTTTTGGATGCTTTTGTGTATGCATTGCATAAAGCTTTCGGTCGCAAATGTGCATAGGTCATGTCAACTTTTTTGTACGAGATGTGGAATTCTTGGGGAGATCTGGTCTAGTCTAGGGTCTAGTCCAATCAGTTTTTTGTTGTTATTTTTGTTTCCTTGTTATCTGTCTCAGTGGTGGTATGTGTGGGTTTTGCAAGAGTACATTCTCCTTTTCTTGGTTTTGTGTGTGTGGGTACTTCATTGTGGTCTAAATGGCATCTTCTTCCACACCCCCACTTATCATTCAACATGTACCGTTACCAATCCATGATTATTCTCTTCTTTTGGTGGATGCTAATTGTATTTGAAAGATTAGACTTCATCTCTTTGTGGCCTTGAAGTTTTCTTCAATGGATTAGAACCTCTATTACTCTTTTCTCGAGACTTACAAGAGGCTTTCGGGCTTCGTTTATGGTCATCGGTTTTGTTTATCCCCTGCCACTATTAATGAGGTCCTTTTCCAGCCTTTCGCAGCTTTCCCTATGCCTAGTGGTAATCATTTATTATCCACTACAAAGATCCTTGCCTTGTTGGCAGAAGGAGACCTCTACTCCTTTGGTAGAAAATAAGGTTATCACTAGTTCAGGAGTATCAATGGCATATATTTCCTCTCCGCTATGGAAGCACTTATGCTAATTCCTCCAAGACAAGCCTACATCAAAGTGTTTGTCCCAAGAACTAAAATGGATCAAGCTTAATTGGAAAACCTTTTTGTTGGCTAAAATGGATTAAAATTTTTAGCGTGTCACGAAAGGTCAACACAGTATTGTTTCCTATGGGGTTTTTCTACATAAGATCATTCAGTTGGCACCTCCCCTAGTTGGCATTCCTATGCATGATTGTGTTCCTTATCCTCCTATGGAAGTGAATTCAGATTAACCAAATGTACCCCCTATCAGAATCATTTGAAGGAAGTGCCGCACACAGGGTCCTTTTGATCCTCTCCTTGTTTCTACTCCTGTGGTACAAATGTTGATACCTGAAGTGTCTGGTAACTCCCTTCCCTCATTCTTGTCTTGTACCAACCTCTTTGCAGTGCAATAGAAAGGACAATTGCATCCGCAGATTCATCCTTCCTTGCAAACAGTACTTTCTGGATCTTTGCTTTCACAACTAATTTCTGGTGTTCAATCTGCTTTGGAGACTTCCATGACTTCCTATCTTCAAACAATCTATACAAGAGTGTATACCTCACTGTAAGACAAGGTGGGTCAACTTAGCAAAGATTTGGAGGATTTAGCTTCCAAAAAGACTGCTTTGAGTAATATCCATACACAAATGACTGCAGTTGCAACTTTGATGGATTCACATAAGTCATGATTAAGGAGTTATAAGCTAAGGTTTCCACTTTAGAGAAAGAGAATGTGTCCTTAACTAAGGAGAAAAATGCCACTCTTGAGAAAATAATCGAATCAACTCGTAAGCTCGGTATATGTGAGGGCCAATTGCAACATTCCCAAGAAATTATAAAGTCTCAAAAGAAGTTTATTGAAGAACTTAACCAGAAAGTTGCTACTCTTTCTATTCCTCCTCTAGCCCTTGTGATGTCTTCTTCATTGTCTAAGGAAGAGCTAGATCATTTGCAACAAAAGGCTAAATTGTGTGATGGGTTTTTTACCAAAGTAGACCCCCTTAAGCAACATATGAATTGTGTTCATGAAGATTCTATCCATTATACTAAATTAGGGTCACCTCCATCATCCTTCTCAATTCAGTATCAACAGCAGCACTTTGCGTTGTACATTTCATTGAGTAATGCAGACTTAGAACCTCTAGAGAATGGATTGTCAAGAATCGCGTGATGAGGGGACTTGCTTAAGCTGTTGTGCCAAACACACACTATATACACAAGAGGAAGCTCACTCAAGAACACAAGAAGAGAGATAAAGGCCAAAACGTTTTCTTGCTAGTTTCTTCTTCTTCTTCCACGCACTATACAATGTACACAAAGTATAGATAAGATACAACATAAAGGAAAGTGGCCTACTAAGTCAAATAGTGCATAACTAACTACGCTAATCGACTAGCACTATGTCTTTGCCAACTGTAGATAGGTGTAACAAACTAAATATAATAAGTGATAAGTCAGTGGCCATGTGAGTATCATAATGACCACCAGCGTGCTAAGTGTAGACGTGTGGACCCATCTAGCCAGGCGGTACATCATCAATGTCCGCACGTGTTGAGCTTTCCATCTCAACACTCCCCCTCAAGCTCAACTCTATGTTTGCAACTCCAAGTAAGCTTTGGAACTTTTGAAGCTTCTCTGTACCCAATGCCTTTCTGAAAATGCCAGCTATCTGATCTTGTGTGCTCACATATACCAAGTCAATCTCTCCTACAATTACCTTCTCTCACACAAAGTGGTAGTGTACCTCAATGTGTTTTATCATAGCATGGAACATTAGATTCCTAGCTAGTTGTATGCTACTCATGTTGTTACAATGAATAACAACTAGACCATCTCCCTACACGTCCAAATCACCTAATAACTTTTGCAGCCATACCACCCCACACGCTGCCATAGCAGCACCTCTATACTCAGCCTCTGTACTCGATAAAGCAACTATAGGTTGCTTTTTTGCTACTCCATGTAATTGTTGCACTACCAAGGGAAAACATGAATCCACTTGTAGATCTTCTGTCTGACATGCTACTAGCCTAATTTGTATCTGTGTATCCAAAGACCTGTACGTCCTTACCTGCCTCATACAAAAGTCCATAATGTAAAGTGGACTTCACGTACCTCAATCTACATCTAATTTCATCCAAATGAGGCTTTCTAAGCATCTACATAAACTAACTGACAAGGCCAACAGCATAGCTCAAGTCTGGCCTTGTGATAGTAGTGTAAATCAAACTCCCTACTATCCTCCTAAACATAGTAGGGTCTTCTATCTCATCCCCAACATCAGCACTCAACTTTATATTTTGCTCCAATGGTACTGAAAGAGGCTTACATGCTATCATACCATACTTGGATAACATATCCAAGCCATACTGCCTTTGGGACAGTCATATACCATCACCACATCTGATCACATCAATACCAAGAAAGTATCTCAGCTCACCCAAATCTTTCATCTCAAGCTTCTTCTTCAAAAAGTCATTAACTTCAGCAATCTCATTGTCACTGCCACCTGTAATAATTAAGTCATCCACATAGATGACTATGATGACCAAACCTGCATCTCTCTTTCTCACATAAAGTCAGTGATCAGCATCAGAAATACAAAATCCAATATTGACAAGATACTCTCCAATCTTGTCAGACCTTGCTCTAGGTGCTTGCTTCAGCCCATAGAGAGTCTTCTTTAACCTGCACACATATGTGGATGCTTTAAATCCTCATAGAGAGCTTACTTCAGCCCATAGAGAGCCTTCTTTAACCTACACACATATGTGGGATGCTTTAAATCCTCATAACCTGATGGCTGTTCCATATACACTTCTTCTTGCAATTCACCATGCAAGAAGGCATTCTTAACATCCATTTGCTCCAAACTCAAACCTTTGGCTACTGCCAAGGCAATCACACACCTAACAATTGCCATCCTAGCAATTGGACTGAAGATCTCTTCATAATCTATGCCATATGTTTTAGCATAGCCTTTTGCAACCATCCTAGCCTTATACCTACTAACTGAATTGTCTGCATTATGCTTGACTTTGTAAACCCACTTACAGCCAATAGCTTTCTTACCCTTAGGTAAGGGTACCAAATCCCAAGTCTTATTGGCTTCTAATGCAGCCATCTCCTCATCCATTGCTGCATCCCAATGAGCATGACCAACCATCCTCAAAACAAGTGGGCTCAACATCCTAAACTAGTTTCACCATATAAGCATAACGGTGAGCTGCATAACCTTCAAAACTAAATCTTTTAATAGAGTATTTGACCCTGCTAAATCTGCATACCACTAGATCACTCAATGGAGCCTTTACAACATTACTATGAGCTCTCTGTACACCTGGTGTCCTGACTGAAGGAATCCCAAGCTCATCATCCAAACTCTCTGAACCACTAGAATCTCCATCAAATCCCAAATGATTAGTAGATATATCATTACATCCAGCACTTTTTTCTTTCCTTTGTCCTTCTCTACAACACTTATAGATCCACCTGAATATGTGGGGCTACTCCTTAGTCTCCCAGACTAAGGGCTCACTGTAGGAGTAGTACCAAATGATGTTTCTGGTCCACTAAGTCTCCATGATTTTTGTTTATCTTTCTGCATATAGCTGTCCTGGTCATTATTATCATCCAAAACATCACCAGTAGGTGTATACCAACTTCCCATCTCATCAAAGATAACATCCGTGCTCACTCTAAACTCACATGTGACAGGGTTATAACAGCGATACCCTTTCTGCTCTAAAGAATATCCAATAAAAACACATTTTTTTGCCTTTGGATCAAGCTTCTTTCGTAGCTCATCTGGCACATGAACGTATGCAACACAGCCAAATACCTTCAAGTGTGATACATCAGGCTTCTTGCCAGTAAAGCATTCTTCAGCAGTCATCCCATGAACTACAGCTGTGGGATTTCTGTTCATGATATAAAGAGCAGTATAGACAGCATCAAACCAAAAATGCTTATGCATATTCTTTTCAACCATAAATGCCTGTGCAACTTCTGCAATATGCCTTTTTTTTCTTTCTGCAACACCATTTTGCTGTGGGGTATACCTACAAGTAAATTGCCTCTTTATCCCATGGGTCCTCAAGAAGCCATTGAACTCATTAGAGAGGTACTCTCCCCCTCCATCTAATCTCAAGCACTTCACTTTTAAGCATGTTTCTGTTTCAACAGCTGCCTTAAAAGATTTGAAGTGCTCAAACACATCACTCTTTTCCTTCATGAAGTATACCCATAGCTTCCTTGAACAGTCATCAATAAATGTGACAAAGTATTTGATCCCACCAAAAGATACATTCTGTGTAGGCCCCCAAACATCTGTATGTATTACATCAAGTATATTTCTGCTCACTTCTCTATCATACGAGAAGGGTTGTCTCGTCTGCTTACCAAACTGGCATGCTTCACAGACTTTATGCAATTCTGCAACTCTAAAAGAAGGCAACTACTCCTTTTCCATTAGCATACATAGCAGCATCCATTGTAGGAATTCCATCATCTAAAGTGAACATTTGGCGAGCTCTACTTCCTTTTGCAACCAACCTACACTTATCATTAAAGTCTTCTACAAAATAACCTTTTGCATTGAATCATACCTGCAATCCCTACTCTACCATTTGGCTAACAGATACTAGATTCTTTGTAATTGATGCACATGTAATACATCTATCAGACTCTTTGTTTGGCCATCATACAAGGACAAGGGAACCTTTTCAATGTGTGAAATTGGGTGGCATGAATCATCACCCATCTGCACATAACTTGGGTTTTGTAAGTCCTGTATCTCTCCAAACCATTCAACATGACTGGTCATATGATTAGATGCACTTGAATTGATATACCTACATCATCATGTGTCCCCTTTCTTCTTGTAACTGCATTCATCATATGCTGCATAACAAACAAACACTCATTTTTGTCTTCATTTTGTCGTGAAGACGATGCATAGTTTCCTTGCTATAGTTTACCACTGCGAATATCATCCTTCTTAGCATAACAATTGCCTACAATATGTCCTATTTTGCCACAATAATAGCAAACAATAGCAGAATTTCTAGAGCCTCTATTCTGCCATCCACCTCTCCTCTAGAGCTCCCCCTGCCTCTAAAGTTTCCTCTGCCCTCCGAAAACCTGCATTTCACCAAACTATTGATTGAGCCTGTTTTGCTGGCTATCGCCAGTACGTCCCATACCACGGCCTCTTGAAGAGGATCTACCACGTCCCCTTCCTAAACTCGAGTAAAATGCTTGGACTTGTTTACCATTTCTTTCAAACGAATCACCCTGCATATTGATCTCTTTAGTAATCATGAGAGAGATCAGCTCATCAAAATCTGGAAATGGCTTCCGTACATGTACTGAAGTAACAAATGATTTCCATGCCTTCTCATTGTTAAGGCCACTCAGAGTGGATGAAACCAAATCATCATCATCCGGCATTGCATCAATCATCGCTGTTAAAGCATGTGAAATGCTCCTCACCTTCAACACATACTCATTGACTAACATTTTTCATTTCTTCAAGGCATTCAACTCTTGCTTGAGTTGAATCTTTCGTGCCTTTGTATTTACTGAAAACATGCTCTCAAAAATTGTCCAAGCTGCATGTGAATTTTTTGCATTCCTGATATGTCCCAGCATAGTATTATCAATGACTGCATATAGCCAGTACATCAACTTTTTATCTTTTGCATTCTACTCTTTCCATGCTTTTAACTCATCTGAGTTGGAGGGATACCCAACTCTGGCTCCTTTTCTTTGCCTGAAACAAACTCATAAAGGCCCTTTCCAATGAGGAAGTTCGTCACACAAAACTTCCATGAAGGGTAGTTGTTCTTGTCGAGCTTCTCAATAATGGGATTTCCACTGTTCTCTGCAATTATCACAAACAAAGATACAACACAGCAAGCTAGTCTTCTATAATCTTTCACAACACGTGCACAGCAATACACCAAGCAACATTTTTCACTGATTGCTCAATAGTACATGTAATCTGCAACCTGTTTGTAGATAAACATTATGTTTGCTTCCTGCAAACACCTCAAAAATTATAGATTTGCAGTCTGCAACCTACGCACTCACTTTCAGTCAATACAACCCCGAAATCACAATGTACCCTAAAACTGTTGTCTGCAACCTTGCGGCTCTAAAATGCCTAAAATGGCCTCAGACACCAAAAATAACTACAGGAGAATCCTAAAGGGCTAATTTGCAGAATATACAGTGATCTGCTTGCACACCAAATCTCACAACAATTTGAGATTTTTACTTGACCTGGTTCCGGTGTCTCCACATGCACTATCCAAGAGAGAGAGTGGAAGAATGGGAGAGCTTCTTACCCGTTGCTTGCTTGCTCGAACATTGCTTCTTCTCCTTCACTTCAGCCTTCAAAATCAGCCTCTCTCAGTGGCATGGCTCTGATACTATGTCAAGAATTGTGTGGTGGGGGGACTTGCTTGAGCTGTTGCACCAAACACACACTATATACACAAGAGGAAGCTCACTCAAGAACACAAGAAGAGAGATGGAGGCTAAAACGTTTTCTTATTGGTTTCTTCTTCTTCTTCCACACACTATACAATGTACACAAAGTATAGATAAGATACAACATAAAGAAAAGTGGCCTACTAAGTCAAACAATGCATAACCGACTACACTAATCGACTGGCGCTATGTCTTTGCCAAGCTGTAGGTAGGTGTAACAAACTAAAGATAATAATTGATAAGTCAGTGTCCATGTGAGTATCATAATGACCACCAACGTGCTAAGTGTAGATGTGCGGACCCATCTAGCCAGGCAGTCCATCATCAATGTCCGCATGTGTTGAGCTTGCCATCTCAACATGGATGGTAGAACATGTGGTCTGCAAATGTACTCAAAGTAGTGTTTGATAGATTTGTTGATGAGTTAATCTCTCATGAAGCACAATTATTATCTTTTATATATCTTTAAGGAGATCTGCACATCCTTGATGAGGAGGACATAAATCTTTATGTAGGAGATGTGATTTTGTAAGTACTCATGTATGTCCATTTTATTGAAATGACTATGGTTGATGGCCTAAAGAATTATCATTAGCAGACGTTATGGTGTAAAGGCTATGCTCGGCATCCTCCTTTGGAGGATGATATTTTAGATCTTCTCCACCATCGACAAAATGTCTTTCATAAATTAGATATTCAGCGATTGAGATCCTGAGTGTTTAACCATATTGCAAACAATCCTTTATTCACTAAGGATGTAATTTCAACTTTTGATTTTCGATGTTCCATATATCCATCTTATCCTCATGATATCCTATCTTATTTCTTAATTTCTTATCGACTACCCTTGTATATTTCCATCCTTTAATCTAATCCAGATAGTATCCCTCTCTTATATTTTACCCCTATTGTTTTCCCTCAAATTCTAGTTTTAACTACATGTCCATTTATTGTTGATCCTATATCCTCACCTACTCCTCCTATTGTTCCACCTATTCCTTCTATTTTTCTGGCAGAATCCCTTCACAAAGTTTTTATTTCTTTCCCTTCTTTCTCATCATCATTATCCCTTAAAATATCCTCATTTTATGATTTGTCTTACCCACCTCTTCATTGTTCTCCTATTGTTTCCTTACCATCTCCATCTGATTATATTAATATTCCACCACAATTAGTGATGTATACTCCTGGGTATAACAGTGATATCCTCCATCGATACCAGTGGACATTGAATGATTCTTTGACATGACCATTTTTTAATTGGCCTATCATTCCTGGTTCCTGGGATACTTATGTGCAATGTTCTTCTTTTTATCTTCAATTTGCTAGAGCACATGCTTGTTCTAATGAGGATACTTCGATACGCTTGATGTCTCATTTTTGTTGGTATCTTGCTTTTATGCATTAGCAATCTCACCTGAATACTCGAAAGAGTATTCCGAACTTGATGATTAATCCTAATGAGGATATGAATGTTACTCATATGGATATCCTATATTATTTTGCACAAGCTTTTCCTACCAAGTTTATTATCCTGTTGAAAAGGATGTGTTGTTTACAATTTCTCCAGAATGAGCCTCTACATTTTGTGGATGAGAACAAGAGTTTGAAACGCCTCAATCTAAGTATGAAGTTTAAGAAAAAACATATTCATCCTACATAGCTTCTCGACACTCTCTTGGATGTACTGATCCTTTTAATGAAAATATTCCCTTTGCTCTTCATTTTTTGGAAGCATGTGCCATTTAGACTACATTATCTTGTGTATGTGCGAGTTTTGTATATGTTCTATGTTGTATATGTGGTCTTTTATCCTTATTGCGTGGAGTTGAAGATGAAGATGGAGCTGATTGAGAAGTTACTGGATGGTTGTTCATGATTCTATCTTATGGACAGATGCTGATGGCAAAAAAAAACCTCTTATATCCTTTAAAAGTTTATCATGATTTTCTGTTTCTAAGCTATGTTAATAGCTAAAGATGTTTTCATGTCAGTGTATACTTTATTAGATACACGTTATGAGTTGGGGTCGTGCTTGGATGGTATTTCTTAAAGATGTTGTGGAAGATCAAGCTGAGCTATATTTGGAACTTCTATTCTCTTTTTCTAAAGTTGCAGCAAGAACGCTTCCTAATTAAGTGTGGGGATATATTGACTATTGAAATGACTTGATTTTTTGGCTGATTTTTGTTGTTTTTGAGAACTGAATGGTCCATTTCTAATTGATTTTGTATGATGATTAGTTGGTTTGGAAGTGCTTTAGAGTATTTTGGATAAGTTTGATTAGGTTTAAGAAGCTCATGATAGTTTTTCAGTGGAGATATAACACAATATTAGTGAGTTTGGCAATCTCCCAATTCCCATTTTTTGAACACTAAAAAGATGGCACTCGGATAACATACCCATAAGTTTCTCAAAACCATATGGTGTGACCTATCATTGGAAAGCACTTAAAAAATGAAATCTATTGAGCTATAGAGTGCTTGATTTGGAGTTACAGTGTTTAAGTTATGACAAATCCAAAGATTTGACCACGTATCCCAAACTTATGGAAAATTCTCATATTCCCCAATATGGTGTTATATGATATTCCGACATGTTTTGTTGATGTCCTAATAGTGTCTAATTGGTTCTGTTGAGCTTTTGTTTTGCTCTATTTTCTTCTATATGAGAGGATGGAATGATGATTGATGGAGTTTGAGAAATTTTGGAAGCTTATTGAATGATTTTTTATAGCTTTGAATGATTTTAGTTGGGCTAAATGCTTTCTGATGACCTTCTATATGGTTCTGTAGACCCTTTGTTGAGCTTCGGTAGAGTCTCTATTTCTATTTTGTATGCCTCTATAAGTGTTATGTGGGATGAATGTGTAGCTTGGGGAATTTTTCTAACCTTTGGAAGAGATAAAGAAGTAAAAGAAGTAGTTGTTGAAGACTCAAGTAAAGACTGAAGTGACAATGACACTGTTGAGATGTGAAGGGACATTATAGTGGCTCTAGTGACCTTTCATAGTAGACATTCCTCTTGGGAGAGGGGTATCCATGACCAAAGAGGGGTTATGGATGATTATACCTGATTATTCCAATGTATTATTGAGAGAGAGCATATGAGAGTGTGTGTGTGTGTGTGTGTGTGAGATAGTAAAAACCTATGCAAAACAATGTATCTATGAGTGAGAGATTGTGAAAGAGGCTATGAGACTATGAAGCTATTGAAGATGAATATTGTGTGATGATTTTCACTCAAAGTGAAGCATTCATTTGTTTTATCTTGTTCTTTTGATGAAGAATATGAAGAATGTATTGAATTTTTGTTGTGATAAATCCGTGGGAAATTTGTTATATGATGTTGCATGAAGATTTGAGAAGATTGGTGTTATTTTTTCTTGTTGTGGTCATATAAAATATGAAAAACATGCTTGTTGATGATACAAGATAGATTTTCTTATAGTAGATTCCCGTTTTCTTGGTGTTCCTTTTGGGTCCTCACTCCACTCCTCAAATGTAATTGAGTCATTCCTTAGTATAGAACTTTGAAGCTTCCACTCCTCAAATGTAATTGAGTGTCGAGGGTGGAGGAAACAAAAAACAACCACTAAAAACAAAGAGTCTAGTGGGCAAACATTGGTCAACTTGCTAGAAAAAGTTGTGCTTAGATTCCCAAGTTGTACTGCAATAGACATTGACAGGCTTGATAGAAAAGGTTGTATTAAGACCTTGCTAAGGAGTCCAATCCTAGACCGGTAGACACTGACTAGCTTGCTAGAATAAGTTGTGTTAAGACTTCGAACTGAGTTAATAAACACCACCCTTAGATTTCCGAGGACAAAAATCCATTGTGCAGGGATGAGTATAAGGGCTTTGTAGCTTTACCATGGTATTGTTTTCTAAAAACACCTATATAGGGAGTAGTGATGACTCTAAGCCTTGCTTGGTTCCACTCTACGTGTAATTCCCTATACCTAGTGGTGAATCCTCATATGTGCAACATCACGAGGGTGTAGTCTTGGGATGTACCTATGTTGTATCATTTCTTTGATTGAATAATACAATGAGTATACCTTGCTCTCATATATCATGTTACATTTCTGTGTCATGTCAAGTGAGTGATTGAGTGTAGATGCATTTCACCCCCCCCCCCCCCCCCCCCCCATGGTGATACACATCATGCTTACTTTCCCCTTTTGTCTTAGAACACTAAATCTAGCTAAACAGGTGGATGGAAAGTAAGCTTGATGATCACATTGTGTGAATGGTGGACCAAATAAATCAAGTAGCTTTCAAAGGTATAAATCTTGAAATCATAATTAAGGTAAGAATCTAGAACTAGAATTAATTATATTTTAGGGGATTGTGATGTCATTTGTCTTGTTGAGAGAAAAAATACCAATATTATTTTTGAACCAACTGTGAGATTAATTTGTCAAGAAAATATATGCAAGCTAGCCCCAACAGTATGAGATGAACATGACTAGAAAACCTTTAGGACTCCACTATATTCTCTTTTTGAGATAGTGATTTTTGCTTGTTGTACATTAAAGTCTCCTACAAGCAAAGTATTCCCTATATTGAGAAACCTCATGGTATCCTCATACAATCGTATGGTTTTGGACTCTCTAAACGCATATCTGGAGTAAGCAAGTGAAAAATAGCAAACAACCATATAAAACTCTTAAGTATCTCCTTGCATAACACCTACGCGTATCGAGCCTTTGCATATTGGTGTTATGCGGTCCATCTTGTATATCTTTCTTGTAACCCTCACCCCCTTGAACCTCTAGACCTACTTCTCCCACGTGGTTGGCAATAGGAGACCAACTCTCATCTATGACCCTACACACATGAAAGTTTTTTGCTTGAACACTAGTAGGTCTTTGAGTACATGGAAATGCCATCAACTGTAAAGCTATCCTTGAAATATATGATACCTATCATAAGAGATCTATCACAATAATTTCACACTATGAATTAGGTCTCATAGGCCACATACCATCATGCAAGCCTTGTCTTTGTGATGATAACACACTCATCTTTGTAAAACCATCAATTTTTCCTCTATGTGCTTTGAGGATCTTGGTCATATACTCCTTCCAATTAGCTACTTTCACGTAATGCCTATCCATTATATATTGGAACTACAACTTAAAGTGTCCTAAACATAAAAGAGAAGATCCTTTGAACTCGTATACTCAAGGATTACCTAATTCCGTAGAAATATTACCATAGTGATGATGCAACTTGGGTAGACAATTCCACTCTTGAAAAAGATTATCCCCACTTCTTGTCAAGATAAGGACATCTTGATTTTTTAATGTCTGGAGAATGTAATGGTTCATATGGGAATTGGCCTTGGGTCTTAAGATTTAAACATTCATTTTTAAAATTAAAAATGAAAAAATGGCATAGTCTAATTGCTTATATAATTAGAGAGGGAGATATCAATGAGTAGATAAATGAAAAAATGGCATAGTCTAATTGCTTATATAATTAGAGAGGGAGATATCAATGAGTAGATGATGATGAGGATAACAAGGGGGTGATCGTATGGGGGGGGACTGAGAGAGAGAGAGAGAGAGAGAGAGAGAGAGAGAGAGAGAGAGAGAGAGAGAGAGAGAGAGAGAGAGAGAGAGAGAGAGAGAGAGAGAGAGAGAGAGAGAGAGAGAGAGAGAGAGAGAGAGAGAGAGAGAGAGAGAGAGAGAGAGAGAGAGAGAGGAGCAAGAGCTATAGTAGGAGAAAAAGGGGAGGCTGGCTTGAGTTTTCCCCTCCCCTTATATAAACCATCGGTTCCCTCCATGGGGGACATGTGTCATCCCCCTTTTCATGCTATGTTGCTCCTAGGTTGAGAGAGAGAGAAAGAGCTATTGAGAGAATTGGTAAGACGAGAAAGAGAGACTCTCCATCGCCTCTTTGTGGATATCCCTCCATCTTTTGTGGAATCGACCATGCATCTGCATTGCCAAACATGAGAGCAATTTGAATGTCATAGAATGATCATCATAACACAATCATAATGTCTCTTAAGTATTTTCATGACACCAAAAGTTGCCCATGGGTGAGATTGGTTCCTCTAATATGAAACTTTTCAAATTTTGTGATTCATGTAGTGCAAGAGAGGTTCCCTTGTCAATCATCTAATTTAAGTTGATAATTAAAAAGATTATTGAAATGATATAATGTAGTCAAAAGGCTTTGATTATGTTAATCAATGTTGATTAAGTTGAAAACAAATGAAATGATCTCTTTTTGTTAATTATTTAACTCTTACTCTTCTTTGTTTTGGACTTGTATCCATTAACCTATAAAGCTTGAGAGTAATGTACTATTTTCAAAAGTGTAAAGGTAGTTTAATTGATAGAGAGTGGAAGATTACAACTCCTTTAATATAGACTGGTACATTGTATGGCATATTGTGAAATTACAACATGTAGCAAAAAAGTATAGCATATAGTAGAAAACTTTAACATGGATTGGTAGAAATGATGTTTTCAACCCCAATTCTCCCTCTTGAAATTCTAGGTGTTCCATAGAACCTCCCTCTTGAATTTTCAAGTAGTCCATTGAACCTCCTTATGTGAGACACTAGCTAAACGAGGGAGACTAGACTTGTTCTCCCTCCTCCATGTATTTTTATTTTTTAATAACATTTTTCTATATTTATAGTACTTTTGTCTTATTTTGTATTAACTTAAGGGTAGCACAGGTTTTATGAGGAGATTACAATGTAATATTTATAGCACATAACATATTGCTTGAAGCTCTAATATGTTAAAATCATCAAGGACTAATGATATTGCAAGACCAATGGGATTTGGAAAAAGATGTAGATTGGTTATTAATATTACCCAAGTTGGTTGCATCTTACAAAATATAGTTTATCATAATTATCTTTATGTAATATTAATGCCATTAGAGAATTGCCTATCAATAGCATGCAAAAAAAGTGACAGAATCTCTCTCTCTCTCTCTCTCTCTCTCTCTCTCTCTCTCTCTCTCTCTCTAAAGGTGGCTGCAACCAATGAAAATATTGAAGCTGAAGTCAAGGAAGTAACAACGAAAGTAGAAGAGAAAATACGAATGGAAATTGAAATAAGAAAGCAGACATATTAATAAGTTTAGAAGAAATAAGAAACAAGGAAGGAGGTAGACCAATAAAGCATGACAAATCTTTTATATAGTTAATGAAGCTTCTCTTAAAAAGAAGATAGCATTCCATATGCATTTAGGAGGCCTCCTTGAGGGACAGCATAAAGAAACATAAGAGAAACTGGTTGACAGAGCACCAAGGATGTTTAGTGACATACATGCTAGACACCAAATGAGGCTAAAAGTAGAACTTAAAAGGGTTCAAGTGGATGGTATCGTGGCAAGTGATCAAGCAAGGAAAGAATCAACTTTGGAGTTTGGAAACTTGAAAGATAAAGGCTGAGCATGAATAATCAAAATTTTCAAGGAAAGCAAAGATGGCTGTCCCACATCAGCCTTGGGTTGATTTTTCACCTGTTTCTTGCCTTTGCCTTTTCTTTTATACCTAAACAACATAACTACATCACCTAATCTCATAGCCACATTCTTTCATAATGTATCACCCATCCACACACTAATGAGTACCAACAAAATAAAAGGATATGTACATGCAAATTCATTACTCAATAGAACCATCTAAGGTACTCATCCACTTGAGGACATGCCTTGGCAATTTAAGGTGCTCTTTTACTTATGTATACTATATCCCCAAGGTGGAATAACAAGACATGAAGATAGTACATCTAGATAGGAGAGCAAGTGCAAGTGGTCATCCATTGAGCTTCCTACATGGGATGGTTTTTAAACTCAATAAGGTACAAGGTAGAAATTTTTTGCATGGGTGGTCATAGTCATATGCTTAGTGTTGAGAATGGATTTAGGTTTTAAAATGCCATGGTCTTCTAGTAAGGGTGGTTAGTTGTAGACATTATGAACAAGCAAGCTTTCATTAAAAGGTCATAGAAGACTATGAAAGGCAGTACAAATTTTCCAATTAGGAGGTAGCTCTAGTTAAAATAATTTCTATTAATCATGTGGGCAATACAAAAAGAACCATAGAACCCCGGTGCTTGATGTAACACTTGATTCTTTTTCTAGGCTTTTAATCTATGTTTTTCTATTATTACCACATAGATTTATTAATGTTACTGCTCATTACTCTTTTGTTTTTATTAGCTTTTTCGGTATAATATTTCTAGGCTTTAGTAATTGTATCCTTAAGTGTAGCTAGAGTAGAGGAATGTCTTGTAGAATTTGTTGGCACTTGGGACTTTTTGAGACAAGTGCAAAACAAGAGTAGAAAGTTGATATCCATAAATAACTTGAAAGGTTCTTTCTACACGGAAGTGTGTGGTGCATTATCATAATCAAATTAAAGTAAGTGAATGCGAGGATCTCAAGTACTTTAATATGGTCCTTTGATTTTAGGATGAAAGATTGAACTAAAGTAAAACTTTGTGCCCAAACGAGAAAAGAATGTTACCCAAAAAGAATTGCACAATTTGGAATAACAATTAGAAATGAAAAATTTGGCTAATCCAAATTTACATTAAGAAACAAACCAATAGCTATAAGAAGGCAAAAGAGTTTTCTTGTATGTAATAAATAATCTTGCTTAATAAAACGACTATACGAGGAAGTGGTCATAGACAAACCTATAATAAAATCCATGGATATTTACTCCCAAGGACTACTACCAAGGATAGGAAGAGGTATATGAAGACCATAATTCTTGCAATGATGTCTCTTCACTCACTGACAAATCCCACTTTCAGAAACAAAAGGAGCTACGTCTTGTTCAATTTTATGCAAAAAACCGCACTTTGCAGGTTTTACGTGTTTTGAGGAAAATTTATTATGTCATCAAAATTTTTGGTTTTTTCTTTCAAAGAAAAAGACCACTTACTCATAGAAACCCGTGTGTTCAAGTCACGTATCCCGAGATTGAGACACCGCAATGCTTCCCTCTTGCTCGCTGGCATGCTCTCCAGCCTCGATCTATGTCCTATACCGCTTCATTAGCATTGTTTGCTTCAAAATCATCATCACCCCCCTCCCCCTTCTCTCTCTCACATTGATGCATACGAACAGTCACTAAGACGAGAGGAGAGATAAAGACTAAAAATCAAATTTTTAAATCCTCCATTATAATTGGCAAGCTTACAGCCATCTTGTTTCTCTCTCTACCCTGATTGAGAATCTCCCTCTCTCTCTCCAAACGGGTGTGTATTAGAGACGCATCATGATTCTAGAGGCATATGCTTCCACCCATTCACCACATGACTGACTTAAGTTCATGAACTCCTCTCGCATCCGCTCTTCAAAACCTTCATGCCTAAATTTAGTGAGGAAGCCCACCCCATGTACCAAAAGTTCATGCTGCTCGTCTCTCATACCACTGAAATGCTGCACCTTTGAAAGTCGTGGAAAATATCGCCAACCAATGCTCATGGGTTCTTGCATTGTTAGCTATATACGCTAACATGAACTCAACTACATGAAGATCAAGGTATTTATTGTACTCTCCATTAAAGATGGGCAACGTGACTACATTTGCTGGTCTGTCATCAATATTTCTAGGACGAATCTAACTAGGAAGGGAACCTCAAGTCACCATGGGGACTTTTATAAATAGTGTTTCTAGGGCATCAAAGGAGGCTTCTACTACTAGCTCGTTCTCAGCTTTGATTTTTGCATTCTCTCTTCTCACGTACCTTTAGACTCATTCTAGTACTTGCCTCTTAATCGTGTCATTCATCAAGGAGTTAGGTCCACCCAGTTTGTTTGTATTTGACATAACAGAATCAAAGGGGCTTTAGTCTCTGGAGAACTCTCTTGCCAACATTTTCGTTACTTTTTTCTTTTCAATGTCTCCGAATTCAGCTTTCATTCCACTACAGAGGGAAAGATATTCAGTTTTGAAGGTATCAAAACTCATCCTTTTGAGGATCATTGCAGTGCCATCATCATAGTAATGCCAACTTCTGATGGTATCAACATTGTATGTTGTGAAGAATACTCTATCTACCAATTTCTAGTGGGTTGCTAATTGGACAAATAGAAGGTTGTCAATGCACCAAGTGTCCCACGTATCTTATTGTTGAGCATCCACGAGCAGATTCCAACCATTTTCCTTCTTGTCCTTGTGAACTTCAATTGATCACGACTCCTAAAGCTTCTTCACAATCTCCCACTTGATGATATTTGAAAACTCTTCAATGAAAACCAAGTCTCCCATTAATGGTAATTTTCTCTATTTCTGCTCTTCAATTTAGTCCCAAACAATTTGCCACCAATATGCACGTCTCTATTGCTTCAACATAGAGAGGAAATAGTCCACCACATAGAGCCTGCATCAAGATGGAATATGTTTCCGCCATTGTGGGATAAATTTCTTGTAAAAAGTGACTTTGATAATTAGAATTTCCAATTCTTCACTAGTAAAAGAAACTTTGCAAGCATCCATTGAATTCTTCTCCTCTCAGCAATGCTTTTTTTTTTATTTTCAGCCCCTTCTAATACCTGTTGACGACAATATTTTCCTATTGCACACCAAAAACGTGGAGTCCCAGTAGGGACATCAAAAAAATGAGGAATTTACTGCAATAAAATCTATCATGTATCATCAAGCATTTTTTTTATATTTTATATGATCACAATAAGAAAAAACAACACCAATCTTCTCAAATCTTCATGTAACTTCATATAACAATTCTCCCACAGATTTATCACAACAAAACTTCAATAGATTCTTCATCAAAAAATAAGAACACAAAGAAATACTCCACTTTGAATGAAAATCATCACATAGTATTCATCTTCAATAGTTTCACTCTTTACAGTCTCTCTCACAATCTCTGATAGATACATTATTTTACATTGATTTTTGCTATCTCTCACACATACTCTCTCATATGCTCTCTCAATAATATATTGAAATAATCAACAAGAAGAATAATCGATAACTCCTCTTTGGTCGTGGATACCCCTTCCAAGAGGTATATCCCTTCACAGCTCAATCTTTACTTGAGTCTTCAATAGCTACTTCTTTCACTTCTTTGAGCTATTTTGAGCTTGTATTCATCGATTTCAAAGGTTAGAAAACTTCCCCAAGCTACATATTCATCCCGCGTAACACTTACAAAGGCATACAAAACAAAAACAGAATAGAAATAGAAGCTCAACAAAGAATCTACAAAACCATAGAGGTCACGAGAAAACATTTAGCTCAACTAAAATCATTCAAAACCATCAAGAATCATTCAATAAGCTTTCAAACACTCTCAAACTCCATTAATCATCATTCCACCCTCTCATACAAAAAAAAACAGAGCAAAACAAAACCAATCAGACACTATTAGGACATCAACAGAATATGTCAAAACATTATATCTCCATTGAAAAACTATCATAAGCTTATTAAACCTAATCAACCTTATCCAAAATACTCTCAAATACTTTCAAACCAACTAGTCATCATATAAAATCAATCAAAAATCAACCATTCAATCCACAAAAATCAACCAAAAAAATCAAGTCATTAATGGAGACTTCCAAAATCCAAGTGGCTTCTTTGAAAAAACACCCTTTCCACTTCTTTAAGGTAACCTAGCAAAGCTTGACTTTGCTTGGCTTTCTTGAATAGTGCACTTCGTACACAATGCACAGTGTTATGCACGTACTAGGTAAACAATCATGCCATAGTGCTACAAGTACATGCATGGAACGTAATATAAGCATTTATTGTCATAAGGGATGGAATGCAATGTATCAAGGTGCTTGTCCAATGAGGTACTTGTTGACTTTCTCAAAAGCCAATTATTCTAGAGCCAAATGCTACAATGCGCAAAGAGCAATATGGAGCCTCTTTGAAAGTCTCCTCCTATGCTGTAGGATCCAACAAACTACTTTTTATCATTTTGTCATCCCTTAAGACCTCCTAGATGCTTCCTCCATAGCTAACCTATTTGCTAATCTCTCTCTCTTCTCTTGAAATTTGTGTTTCATCTTCTTTTCCTATTATTATTTCATCCACTCCCTATACCCTTGCTCTTCTTTGGACTCTCTTCTCTTTTCCATATCCTTTTTCATTTGTATACTTTTCTGCTCTTTTGTCTCTCTTCAACCACCAAGATGGATACATTTTCTTTGTTGTTCTCCATGTTGTGAAATTTTGTCTTAGCTTCAAATGATGTGTCACATGAAAGCCGTGCCTCAACTCTAGAATTGTTACAAGAAAGCTGCTAGTCACCTTCAAGTGGTAGTTGTGCCTCGTGAAGGCTATGTCACATCTCCAAATAGTAGCTCGTACCAAGATCATTGCACCATGTGGCATCACGATGGGCCAAAACAATGTGGCACATCACAACACGATTTCATGGCACTAGATTTTCTCTCGCTCCCATGAGCACTCAACTTCAAGCTAGGGTTACTCTGATATCAAGTGTAATGTATCTACACTTGCTCACTCAACATGGCACAAAAAGATAACACGATATGTGAAAGCAAGGTATGCTCTTGTATCTTTCAATTAAAGAAACGGTACAACATAAGCACCATCTTGAAACTACCCCCTCATGATGCCACACGTACAAGGATTCACCATTGGGTATAAAAAATCATACATACAATAGAAACCAAGCAAGGCTCAAAGTCACTATTAGTCCCTATACATGTGTTTCTAGCCAACGCCATGATATAGCTACAAAACCCTTACATGAAGGAAAGACTCCAACCCTTCTCCTCCCCTTCTTTTACTCCAACTCTTATGCCACTTCCTCTTCTAGTCATCTGTCCCTCATATCTCGAACTATGAAATGGTGAAATCTCAAGACCTTTAAACGTTGTTACTATACAGTCACATTGTTCATTACATGTTTGCCTTTGGATTATGCTAATAAACAAGTATAATTATTTTGAAAGTAAATGATACCCAATAGACATGCATAGAATTTTGAGACAAACCATCATACTATGTCCTAGTTGAACTAATACTTTGGCTCCTATTTCAATCTGGAATCAAAAAATATATTGGGGAATATATATAAGATTCATCTACCAACCTCAATTTTACCAAAAAATAGAAATGTATGCAATTACAAGCATGACAAACCATATACCACTCATGCATGAGAAAACATGGCCCCAATCATATGTTATACTTCTCTTACTATGGGTGTGCAAGCAATGGAATTCTCTATACTTTTTACCAAACAAACACTACCAAAATTAATTACTCTGCTCTATTATTTGATTCTAGATCTAGACTGAACCTTGAGACAGCAAGTGTTTACCTTTGCAACACACCTTACATCATGACCTCATTTCACATTTTGCTATCCAACAATAATCAAAATAGACTACAACCAATACATGCCATAAACAAAGATTGCACTAAAAGCTTGAGTACGAGTACAATCACCTAATAATATCACACACTACACAAGGATTATTGACAAAAGGTCATAATTGTGTACAAGCCTAGAACAAGAAGGGTAACAAGAAGGAAAAACAAAGTCAATGTAGAGTGCAAGCATGTGAATCCCCTTCCACACTAGTATTCTCCCGTGTTTAAAGATCCCACAAGATCATGGCCACAAAGCACATCATATTAGTCCCACTAAATACCCATATCTTTTTGTGGAACATACTGAATAACCATATCACATTGCCAACCAGGGCACAGGGCATCCACAGGAGGCACAAACTAAAACCTCACACAAATGCCACAAAGCAGCTAGACTGCACGAGAGTGGGTGCAGTCCAACCCCTTCCTTTCTCCTTACCAAAACATGAATACCAATTAACTAAATAAAGCTTCCAGATGACTAAATACAAACAAGCTGAAGCACGACTGTGTACTAGCATGCAGTGTTTTAATTTGATAGATGAACTTATTTTCTTCCATTAGATAGTTACAAGACATTTCCAGGAGTTTTTTGTCTAAAACCAATTTGGTGTTCATTCAACGCATCTGTACGCATTACTTTGCTGTCTCATTTACAGATATCATGAACCAATCAAACCTGGCCTTCATACAACACATGCAGACTTCATTGTTGATTAACTCTATTAAGGATCAAGGACGAGAGATCATAAAAAGAAACCATGTGTTTTCTTGGAGTACATGAATGTTCCCTAGTTTGGTGAGGAGGAATATTAATCCAGGGATTAGCACATTTGATGCTTCTGATTTACATTTTAAGTAACTTGGGATCACCCTGATCATCATATGCACTGCCTTCCCTCATGCCTAGTCGGTACAAAACTTATTAAAAACTTTACATCACTTGCAAAAGCATCATTGTGCTCAAGAAATTAACACATCACAGCTATTGTGTGTTTTCCTGTGGACTGTCTACACCATTTTACACCAGTATAACATGTTTGAACTCAACCCTCCAGCATTGCCTTGGCAGCATCAATGAGAAAAGGTCTGATTTCATCAGACGCACGGCCAAGAACTGTGTAACCCTCCTTATCCTCAGCATCCACATTGGCACCATGACGAATGAGCAGCAATGCAACCTGAAAGTTGACAGCTGTCACTGTGATACAATCATAGGAAAGAAACAGGTCTAACAGGTGACAAGTTAGATTAAAAAGGCTTCTGCACCTGCTTGTCACCACAAATGGTTGCATGCATAAGAGGAGTTTGTCCCATCTTGTCTGTAGCTTCTACATTAGCACCTTCTTCTAGAAACAGCTCACATACTTCAGAATGGCCAGCACTGGCTGCACGATGCAAGGGAGTGCAACCAACCTGTGCTGAACAGAAGCCACAAACATTTATACCACATAGTATGGAGGGTAGGCCTTGAATTCACAGAACATCTCTTTTCCTGCACATCCATGTAACTCGTTCATCTACAAACTCTACCTCATCTTTCTGATTAACATTTGCACCATGCTCAATCAGAATTCCAGCTATCTTTGTTTGCCCTTTGCTCGCAGCATAGTGAAGAGCAGTCCGTCGTCCCTTGGTGGTAGCTGATACATCAGCTCCTGCATTCAGAGCAATAATTGATACAATGATTCTTGCAAGAGCACCAAGCTAAAAACTAAGAAACTATTACTTTTAGAAAGTGCATATGGCAGATACAGTTACTAGTGTGTCTAGATGCATGAAAAGGGTCAGACATGTTTTCCCTTACAGTGTGGACACACCTGTGTATGTGGAAATAACACTCCACACCATAGTTGAGGGAAACGTCGGAATGGGAATGGGAACAGGAACGAAAACGGGAATGCCACATCATCAAAGAGATACAAGAAGTGCATGTTGCATAATATCCTTCTTAAGAATATCTTAAGACATATGCTATTTACCAAATTCAATATTACAAGTTGAAACTTGGAAGATAGAGAAAGGAAACACCATTTCGAATTGATAACGGAGACAAGAGCAAAAGTTTTCTGAGAATGTTTTTAAATAGACAACTCTCTTTTCAAAGAAAAGAAAAAATTATACTAAAACACCTCCGAACAAAGTGTCCTAAAGGCAAAAAAATCCCAACTACAAAGCAGCCTTGTCTTAAATAGACAATGTTGAAAACGTTTTTTGAGAACCTTTTTAAATAGATATTTTTTACAACAAACAATAAACAATGTTTTTAATTTAAAAACATTTCTAAATAAACATTTTTTACAATACGTTCTTTGAGTCCTCTAAAAAACGTTTTGCAACAAATGATTAAAAAGCACTTTTAATAAAGAAATGTTCACCGTAAAGAAGTTTAGATACTATCTTCTAGCGACACCCTTTACGTTCTTTGTTGATCATCAAGCATTGCTTTATCTTGTGAACAAACCTTGCGCAACTGGATGCATTGCTGGACAAGGAATCACTAATGACCTACCAAATGCACATCTTTTTAGAATGTCCACTGAACGAGATTTGTTTAGAGCAAACCTCACACCATATTGGGCAAATGACATAGTCCACATCCTCAAGAATGGACTGCCGGAAAGACCCAAAGAAAAAGCTTGGTTATCATTTTTAACAAAACGTTCTTTGAGCCGTCTTCAAAAACGTCTTGCAACAAACGACGAAAAATGTTTTTAAATTCTAAAAACCTTTTTTACAAAACGTTTTATGAGCCATCTAAAAATGGTTTTGCAACAAACAATAAAAACCGTTTTGAATTAAACATCTTGTACAAAACGCTTTTCGATCAGACTAAAAACCATTTTGCAACAAACGATAATACTCAAACATTTCTTTTAAAAACGTTTTTATTAAAGATTACATTTTGCAATAAACGTTTCGACCTAGTATTTTATGAAGCCATCTAACATTTTTAAAAACGTTTACATTAAAGATTACATTTTGCAACAAACTTAAACGATCAAGCCTTCTAACATCTTTTAGAGTATTTTGCAGCAACGTTTCAACCTGGGATTTTATGAATTGAAATACAGCCTGAAACTTTCAGGACCTGCCCAAAATGCCACGTGGTACCAAAACAGTCCGTGTATGGAAACACATTTCACAATTTTCTCCGCCCGTTTTGACGTTTCTGGCCTAGTTTGAGGTTGTTTTGGGCCATTTCACGTAACTACACCTCACACTAGGACCCACCTATCAAGGAGGACCGGCCGAATGCTCAAGATAGCTGAGACTTACACCTGCCCATTCACATGCTACGTTGACTGCACAGCCTCCAATTACAACCCCTATCCCTTCACACTGCCCTGTTTCGCCAACCTGCCTTTGTTGCTATCCTGTACCACCTGCCACCTCTCTCTTACCCCCTGCTGTCTGTCCACTGCCATCACCATTGTTCATCAGCTGTTCCCTCTCTTTGTGGCAGAATTCCCCCAATTGTGGTCAGCACACAGTTCAAACAGGTCGTCCCAAGAGACATGCACACAATGGCAACCTCTGATCCGATGTTGGCACAACCTACAGGTACACCCCAATCATATTCCTTATCTGTGGTTCTTTCTAAGGAACAGCTCCAAACAGTCTATGCCACAAGAAAGAAATTGGGAGGGCACCACGGTCTCTAGACAAGTTGTGGGCCATTCCTTGTCCCAAGCACTGCTCCAAATTGGCTTTATTCTACCTTGAGGATTAGCATCTCATGCATTATGCATAGCAAAGGCAATGCTGATGGGACAACGTGCCTTTATTGTTCATCCACAAACGAGAGCTTGTTGACAGCTCCCAAGTTGTGTCCACAAAGGGGGTTATCTACATGGTTCCTTGATATAGTGGTTATACAGCCACTTCCCTTGGGTCTCACCACAAGTTCCCCAAATGCCATCTCTCTCCTCCTCCTAGGTCTTGCAATTGAATATTGCCAACTAGTTGGGAGCTTCCATCGACTTTTTGGCATAGTGCTTCCTATTTCATTTGCAAATGCAATGACATGAGCAAGGGTGTCAAAGGTACGAGTGGCAATGGTGGGCATCAAGAAACTGTATTGGACATTGCAGCTGATAAATCCCTCATAAGTCAGCAGATCATTATCATAGGGCAGCCTCGGCAATGTCTCAAATGCCACGCTTTGGACATCAGACTTCAAAGTGCACTTGTATTGGGCATAACCCCACTCATCAAGACCCCGCTTACTAAAAGAAGTCACATCCTTTAGTGGGAAGGATGGCTAATGCCATCATGTTTATGGCCTGACTGCTCCCTAGCAACTCCAACATCATTGTGTTGAAGGCCTTACTACTCCCTAGCAACCCCAACCAAGAGAGGGCACCTTTGGAGGGGCCACCTGTCGTCATTGTGCCCTCCTGAGATGGCAACATCCACCTAACAAGTGTCATCACTCCCTGCTCCCCCTCCCCTTCTCTCCCTCCCCCTTCCCCCTCGAGATCTTCAAGAGTTATTCTAGGTGAAAGAGTAATTCCACAAATGATGGCCATTTACTCTACAAAGTTTTTAGCTTCTTGCTTTGGCATAAAATAATTGTGCCAGTGGATGCCTTGTGACAAGTCTGGGCTCTAGGGGTTAAATGTGGCCTTGGAAGTGACTTGTGGTGTCTTATGTTAGAAAAATTAACCATTTGATACCAAGGGACTAAGGCTAATGAAAGTTTAAACAAAATCTAGTCCATAGGGCTAAGCATTTTAAATTTGTCAATAGGCAATGGCTAATTTATGGGTAGGAGCAATAAGTTTTTTATTTTTCACAATTAATTATTGCTAGAAATTCATTTCAAATTCTTTTTGCATGAAATCCACTTTTGGAGGCATATTGTATCGACCAGGGTTGTCACGTCCAATGGTGTCCGATTAGTACTGTCTAATACTAGTAAGGTACTAATCGGACTAATAAATCTTGGACCTATGTCCGATGCTATGTCCAATGAAAAAAATTGTACATATAATTTTAATACCTATACTGAATGTTGGGACTCAAGTAATATACTTTATACATTTAGAGACTTTATACTAGAAGTTTACATATTAAGAGCTTGAGAATAGAGAGGATGGCCAATGGAGAGCTTAAAAGTGGAGGCAAGATGGAGATATGGCGAAGGAGATCTTCAAGGAGGGGTTAGAGAGCTTGAGGAGAGAGAGTTTGAGAATAGAGAGCTTGAAAGTTGGGCTTGAAATTTGAATTTGAAATTAGAGAGAGAAAGAGAGGGAGAGAGTATATTGCTAGAAGGGAGGCAGAGAGAGAGAGAGAGAGAGAGAGAGAGAGAGAGATTTTTGGGGTATGTACATAAATAGGGGTCATGAGCTACAAGCCCTTTAGCCTTGTCAATACCAGTTGTAAGGCTCCTACGAGATTAGTTCTCTTCCAATTCTTGTCTTGTTCTAGTCTTGTCTTGTAATGAAGCCACACTCTTGTGAGCATTCTCTTGTAATCGAGTTATCTTGCAATCAAGTTCTAGTTCAACTTTTCTTTCAAGTTCTTATCTTGTAAGTTGTGAGAGCAATCTCCTCACTCTCAAAGAACACTTGCCATGCTCATAACAACACTAATCATGAGTTCACACACAGCGGATAGATAGTCAATCACAAAACGACTGCTCAAAGAAGGCAAAATCTGCGACAGTCACGTACAACAATGAGTCACTAGCTATGTGAGCACCCGCATCATCTCCATCTCTCCAGTAGAACCTGCTCTAGAAGACTACAAGTGAATGATAATTGAGGAGAAGAGAGCCCACAAATAAATAGGCATAAAATAATGTCTAAAATGCATCGGATCAGCCAGCATTATGATGGCCTAAAAATATAGTCGGCCAGCCAAGAAATGCTAGAAACTATAAAAATAAGCACCATAAAAATGCCTAAAATAATCTCCTATGTCCAACCCACAAATAAACATGCATAGCTTACAAGCGAGCTAACTAATTTGCTAATAATTTAATGGTGGTCGTGATCAACAACAACAAATGCACCTTTTTTGCAATGACTAGTTTACGTAATGTGGCACCCAAGGACAAGGCAAAAGACTTTACTTAAAGTGGCAAGGCAATGGAGTTGATACTTTCACTGGTGCACGAGACAAATTGAAAGCCTTAACTTTGATTCAACAATTTGATGTTGTGCATCTCGGGGGTAATTTTGCAAAATCATTAAAGGTGTGGAAAGCTGCTACCTTTCTTAAAGGTAATGCTTCGTAATAGTCAACTTCTCTTTTGATGCAAGGTAGAGCACCATCCCCTAGATACAATTTAAACAAGTGTTTGGCTGACCAGTACTTTGAAAATGGATGTAATGACTGCATGGCACAAGCTAGATGCTTCTCAATGTAAAAATTTGCAAAAATACAATAAGAAGCTTGGGCAGCCCAAAGAAATAAGAGCATTTTTTCATAGAGACCATAGTTACTAGCATCTCCCAATCGATAGAAACAGCATGTACAATCGATACACTACTGTGTGGAAAGTCTTTTGGATTCTAATGTGATGAAGCAAAGTTAGAAAAGAAGGCAACAAAGACTGAGAAACATAGAGAGTCTACATTTAATGCTAAGAAAAGGCAAAGACAGCAAAGTAGCACTTGGAAAGTGGGGATACACATAAAGAATTACATGCTACTAATAAATGCTATGTACTAACAGGATGGGCACATTGTTAAATATTATTCTAATAGGTAGCAGGTAGCAAACTAAAAATGCTGAAAATGAAGGTGATTCAAACAGTAAAAGCCCAAAACCACTATTGCTTTGGTCCTTGATGTACTCAATGAGCAGCCAAATGGTGATGCTACAAAGTTGTGTAGAGCTTGGGGTAAAGTTAGAGACAGTGTGAATTGATTTTCTTTGATCCAAGTACCTGTGCTAATTTCATCTTCACAGATATGGATACTAGGCTTGGTATCTAAGACAATGAGATGGAGCCAATGGGGGGGGAAGTGTGTATAGCATATCATGGTCATGCAAAGCCGATCACACCCATCATTGGGAAGCTTCACATTCACATTCAGAATTATGTGAACAGCAAAGAGTTCTTCATTGCACCATTGGATGGATGTGATTTCTTGCTTGGTGTGCCATTGTGTCATCAGCATACTCTGTTCCAAATTTCAGTTTCCAGCACGCACACGCACACGCACAGTACCACACACGCACTCTCTCTCTCTCTCTCTCTCTCTCTCTCTCTCTCTCTCTCTCTCAGAGGGCATTCATCTCTCACTCAAGCCTTGCATCGGCTTCCACAATGCTGCACTCCGACAGCTTCTTGAAGGAAGAAAGATTAGTCATGATAAAATGAAGCAATATTCTTTTTCCTAAAATAAGGCTAAGCTCAGGCTTCAGCATAGATTAGTACAAGCCACAAACAGGATACAACACTGCCACAGGTTTTTTATAAGTGATATGGCAACATTCATTTATAAGTGATAAATATGTACCGGCCCGAAGAAGGATTTCCACAATGGCCATATTCCCACTGCTGGTAGCCGAATGTAAAGGTGTCCACCCTTCCTCATCTCCAGCATTTACACCATTCTGGGACGAATCAAATCCTCCACATAGAATGCTCACAAGCTGTCAAAACATAAGCCAACTTAACATAAACTTTCCACAGTTCAAGACTTGAAATGGTGGTACTGCAGGCACAGTAAGATCTTGCAAGGAATTCAGTTTCAGTACAAACTGTTCTATACTGTAACATTTATTTGTAAAAAGGAAGTCTGATATGCACCCAATAATTAAGTATCAGATAAGATTTTAAAGTTGAGCAGAAATAAAATCCAAAAGAAGAATGCACATGATATGCTTCACTTTCAGCAAGTCATACATCCTTCAGCATGCAAATAGCACATTTACCAAAAACCATAAGCAACATCGGTGAACTGCGTACAGCATAAAAATTTAAAATCAGTGTCTGGTGGACTATGAATCCATAGTAACCAATCATTAGTCAAAAAAATAACAACATAACGCCTTTAAAAACAGACATATAACCCTCTGTGAACATAGCCAATAAATGAAAGATTCCCAAAGCCAACCCAGTTAACTGATCAGATTTGGATTATTATCTTACTTTATGATACAGGATTGTAATCTAATTTAAAGTAGGTACATATACGAGAATTTTCTCTCCTTGGAAAACAAAAGCAGACTTCATTGATCCATTATTTTCTAAAAGCCCCAAACAAAACAATATGCAGACAAGCAGGTTCCAAAAACGAAACATATCAACTAAGCCTATCATGCTCCCCATCAAATTCAGTTGTTACCAATTCTGAACGGGTTAGTTACTAAGCCATAACACAGGATTCTTATTTCAACATACATCATGCAACTGTATTATTGCAGAGATTTTGTCAATGTAACAATACAAATGCAAAACACAAGGAGCAAAGAAGGAACCAAAACAAAAATGGACTGACTTCCGGGTGGCCATAAGCCACGGCGACATGGAGGGGCGATCGGGAGTCCTCATCGTGCAGAGAAGCGACCCGAAGGAGCTGCTGATGCGAGAAGCGCTGGAAGTAGGCAAGGTCTCCTTCCTGAGCAGCTTCGAAGATGTCTGTCTTAGAAGGCAGCTCTCCCGCGCCCGTGTCTGTGTCCATGTCCACCTCCATTATTGCCCTTCCTGCTCGCTATACGGAGATCAAACCTGTGCTCTTGAAGTTCTTGTTTGCTGCTATTTCTGAGATGGCAGTGCAGTTGCAAGGAATGGCAATCGGTACGAAGGCCTAGATGCTCGCCTGATGTTAGGAATTAAATACTAGTGCGGATTGATATGGTGACAAGTAGGCCTTAGGCGTCACCTAGTCTTTAAAATGAAACTAGGCGCTCCGAGCCTAGACTCATCCCGGCGCTTCACACCGGGGTGGGCGCGATATTTGCAGGGGGGGCGGGTGCTGGATGCGTGGCACTCGCCCTTGTGTTCTCTTTTTTTTGGGGGGGAGGTGGGGGGCTGCCACGTGGCACCCGCCCCCCACCTCTCCTTAACTAATAGTATAGATACCTTGCATTGTGTAGATCACTCTACGGTAGCTCCTCTCTCCAATTCAAAGCAACAACTACTACTTGCTTAGCTCTTGTGAGGCGTTTTCCACTAGCTCTAAGAGGGCCAAAGGATAGAGGACTAACACATGAATTAGTCATAATGAGAGACAATGATGATGGTTTTGTGCATTTTGATAGCTAGGCATCAGTCCTATAACAACTTCTTTTATGCTTCCTAGGGAAACTTTCCAATGGTTTTTTTCGATGGGTAGCAAAGTTTTTCAGTGGAGATTTGAGTAATTATTTTGAGTTTTAGAGTTGCAATGACACTATGGTCAATGTAGAACTTTGAGCTTCAATACCTTGAGTTCAAGTATAGGTGTATCATCATGAAGCTAAACGAGATAGCATAAGGGTATGATCTATTAGCATATAAGATCCTTGAAGCTACAAGAATAATAAATACTAATCATTGTGGATGGAGGTTAACAATAATGTTTGTACCTGCTAAGGTGCTCCTTGGAGATCTACTTGCCCACGTGCCGTGGATTTGTGAAGAGATAACGATGCTTGTGCTCTTGATTTGTGAACCATGGGTGGACACTCTAGTATTCCTCAATAAGCATTATGAGTACAAAGATGTAATTGTGTCTAATATTAAGAGTGCATTTTCATTTACAATTCCTAATGTGTTGTCTTTGGCTAGGAGTTATCCTCATGGTGTGATAGCTAGTAAGTTCATCAAAGAACAGTTGCAAGTAGATATGTTGTCTATATACCTAGTATCACGAAATGTTGGTTGTAAAAGTGTGATGCTATTACCTATTTTGAGCTACAAAGAGGTCTTGAAGTTGTATGTATCTATTTCAATATAGAAGCACTAGCCTTATTCTCTATCTATTTTGTCTTAAGAAGTCTTGTGTCTTACACAACGAATTGGGGTTTTTGGTGTGTTGGTCTAAAACGGTGTTCTCTTTCCTTTCTCTCTTTTGGCTTCACACCATAACCTAAATTTGGATAGTGTGCCTCTTTCCTTCCTCTCTTTTGTGTTCACATTGTAACCTAATTTTGTATCTTAGTCCTCTCATGGCATTGCATAGTAAATTTATTGTTGCAATACTTCATAAACGAGTTAAAATTGATGTGCTATCTTGCAACAACTTTGCTTCACTTGCAATGATCCTTTATCTAAGCTTGGACCAATATTGAATAATACATATAAATATAATGACTCAAAAGTATGTGACATAAGTTCAATGCTCAAACAAATTTGCTTATTTATTGATATGAGAAGCAAAGTAATAGAAGAAAAGTAGGATTATGCAAACGCCATCTAAAATAGCTTTCTTTTTTTACTATAAGCACTATCAATTAGCATAAGTACATCACTTTTTACATCTAATATAAGAGTAAGACCAACACTATGTGTACTGGGTATGTACCATGGGGGTAGAGAGAGAGAGAGAGAGAGAGAGCCCAAAGATGAAGAATAGATTTTTGGGTGGCATGTTTTATATGTGTGCGTGATGAATGTGATAGTGTAGGGGAGAATCCCATGTGAAGCGCCTCCTCTATCAGCTTGGAGCTTTGTCCCCATAGTTTTGTTCCTGCCTTGTGGATAGTTCAAAGAGAGAAAGGGTGGGGAGGGAAAAGAAGAGGATGATGATGATGATGAAAAAGGAGGAGGAGGAGGAGGAGGAGGAGGAAGAGGGGGTGGGGTGGATGGAAGGGCTAGATGTGTGAGCATATATGCATGAGAAAGTTCTATTTGAAGCAGTCAAGATTTGGCACTCTCCACTTTTCAAGTTATACTTAATATCAAAAAGCCAATTGTTATGGTTCAAACCTCTTCCTATTTCACTCAAAATAGTTTGGTTTTATAAGCTTTTTAACTCAAATCAATAAGATATAACTTTTCTCCTTTCAATTAATTTGCTTTGTTTGATATGTGGCACTTCTTTCAATGAACTTTCTCTATTTAACACGTAATAATAACTTGTTCCTAATATGCTCATATATAAGATATAGCAATCATTCTTTCCTACGTCTTTGTTCTTTGCATACTTACCAAAGAGAGAGAGAGACACAGAGAGAGAGAGAGAGAGAGAGAGAGAGAGAGAGAGAGAGAGAGAGAGAGAGAGAGAGAGTGTGTGTGTGTGTGTGTGTGTGTGTGTGTGTGTGTGTGCGTGTGCGTGTGTGTGTGATGTATAAATGGAACTTCTTTGCAATTCCCAAATCTATGATATTAATGTGGTAATTGTCACCAATCTTAATTCTTATAGTGTCATCTAATGCTAAAATTTTACAAGCAACATGAATATGTGCAGCATCACCAATTCTAAGAAGTACCATTATCACTATTAAGCATGTGCATGATAAGAAACACACACACACAAAGATTCCTACCAATATTTTCACTCTCACTACCTCTTAGTTCCTTCTTGCAAGCAATCCTCTTACGTCACACTTTCATGTTAGATTCTTCCTTCCTCTTCCCCCCCCCCCCCCCCCCCCCCCCCCCCCGTGGTGGTGGGCAAACCTCCTTGGTTTCCCTTTCTTTTGTCACCACAAATGAACCTACCCCACTTACTCCTTATATAATTTTTTGCATTCATTAACCAAATCTAAAACTAAGGATATGTCGTGACTTGATCTTTGCCATATTTGTAATTGTGGTGTGCAGTTATAAATTGATTAGCTACATCAAAATACATTAGTTTGGAATGTAGTATATACTATGGCAAGGATTTGTGGACACACTTAGGACCACTCGAGGTTTTTCCCTTAGACCTATACACACCTTACTTTGACTCATATTAGGATTGTATACTTGTTTTTTGTATCTTCTTCCTTTTTGTTATCTTAGAAAGTAGCGTTATGAGCTTTGTCTTGCTCCTCCATCCCTTTCTCCATTGTTGCTTCTACACTTGTTTTGCTCTCCTGCCATTATTTTCAATGATTGGTTTCAAAGCATACATTACACTCCTACATTATTATCTTCTTGAAATGATATGAATACAGATAGATGTGGATTATTGGTTGGTAGAGATATTGCTTCTAGAAATTGGTTGTTTAAAAGGTTTACTAGTTGGTATCATGTTGAGATGGTGTGGTTGTAGATGGTTTCTAAAATGTACTATAAATACCTAGATATGTAAATTTGTGGATGTGACTAAAAGATATATCATGGAAATGGACGAGATGGAATTATCAATAGCATGCACTCTCCCTTACATCTTATCATCATGGCTTCCATCCAGCTAGTTACTATCATCTAGAGTGTAGATCACCACCTAGATGTCAAGTGTACAAAGAACATTTGCCTTTATGACCACTTGGGAGCCATCACTGAGGTAATGCTCATGGTGGTTAGTCCTTTGTTGATAGGAAAGAAATCTTTGACAAGCCTAGCCACCTACATTTACTTGTATACAGATCCACACACCTATACATTGCAAGTAGCAGGCACCCATTTATTGTCACTTTATTCTTTATTCTTTTAGTGAAAAATAGAATAAGGAAAGGCAAGTCACACATTGTGATTGCGGGAGTTGAGTCTCTCTCTTCTTACTTGAACCTCCATAGCTTTTGCACTCTTCTTACTTTCGCTCTTGCTTCCACATTCCACTCACCTTTTAACTGGTATCAAAGCAGACTTTTGAGGAGTGTCATCAATCATTCGCTTCAACCTATGAAGAACCTCAATATTTCATGGCAGCCATTGTCTCTTTTTCTTAAGGTATGCACTAGGTCTCAACTTGCTCAAGGCTTATCCCCACTTGTCATGGGCCTTCCAAAGGCTCCATTGAAGCATTGTCGAGCGCTTCTTGATGGTCACCATCATGATTTGTGCCTAGCTATCAAGCCCCTCTTCTCAACATTAATCACCTCACTTATAGCTCTTGGAGCTCTTGGCAATTGAGCAAACACTTTGGCACAATGATCTCTTCATTGTTCGAGGTTCGTTAACAATCATATGCTCATGTATTTGTGTTGGTATCATTGATAGATGTATTGAGGTACTTTTTGGGATCTATTGAGTTTGCATAGCTTAGCTTTGACAAGGTTTTACTATTGTATATGCTGTGGACAACAAGCATTTTAATTAAGAAGATTGATGCCTATTTTATATTCATGCTTCGAGTATGCTACTTGGCTATACTGATGCTTAGTATTGATCTATATGATAGATATGCTTGTGACATGTTGGAGGCTTGGATTGGAGCTATACTTAATGCATTTGTTCTTTGGTCATGAAGGCTTACTGGATACTTATACTCCCAAATGTATCTTTGATGTGCTTGGGCTTCCGGGATGCTTCAATATATATGCATTGAGTTTTGGCTTGCTTACTTACCTTTCCAGATTTGCTTTGATGGATGTGCTTTGGTTCTTTTTTGTTGTAGAGCATAGTTATTTCATATAGTGGGAGTCTTCTAAATTATGTCTATGCTCTCATGTATGCTACTTGATGTAGCTACTTCTACTTGTGGTGGGCTAATTTGACTCCATATGCTTTGGACACCAGTGCTTAAGCACCTTTGTCATGATATATAAATGCATAGTGACCTTTGAGTTCTTGACAATGTTGAGGTGACAAGCTCAACACGTGTGGATATTGATGATAGGTCCACACGTTTACACTTAGCACATCAGTGGTCATTATGATCCTCACATGGCCAGTGACTCAACACTTATTATATTTAGTCTATTGGTATCCTACTACAACTAGCATAGTTATAACGTCAGTTAGTTATGCACTATTTGACTTAGTAGGCCACTTTCCGTTATGTTATATCTTATCTATACGTTGTGTACATTATAATGTGTGTGGAAGAAGAAGAAGAAACCAACAACAAAACACTTTGTCATCCATCTCTCTTCTTGTGTTCTCCTAAGTGAGCTTCCTCTTGTGTATATGGTGTGTGTTTGGCATAGCAACTTAAGCAAGTCCCCCCACCATGTGATTCAAAGCGGTACCACTAAAAGAGGATGATTTTGAAGACTGGAGTGAAGGAGAAGAAGCAAGGATTCAAGCAAGCAAGCAAGTGATAGGTAAGAAGCTCTCCCATTCTTCCACTCTTTCTCTTGGATAGTGCCTATGGAGGTACTAAAAGCAGAGTAGAGTAGAAAACTTAGATTGATGTGAGATTTTTTGTGTGAGCAAAGCATTGTATATTCCACAGGTTAACCCTTTAGGGATTTTTTGGGTACCTGAGGCCATTTCGAGCCTCGTTCTAGACACATAAGACTGTGGACAGTAGTTTCAAGGCATACTACAATTTTGGCAGTGTCTGCCAAAAGTGGATGTATACGCTACAGTTTTCAAATCTGTAACTTTTAACTTGTTTGCTAGTAAGAAAACATAAGTTTTTATTAACAAATAGGTTGTAGATTACATCTATTGTTGAGCAATGAGTAAAAAAAGGCTGCTTAGTGTATTGCTATACACTTGTTGTGAAAGCTTACAGAGAGGAATTGCTGCTTTGTATCATTTTTGTAATAATGACAGAGAACAATGGAAACCCTATCATTGAGAACCTGGACAAAAATAACTACCCATCATGGAAGTTCTGTGTGACGAATTTTCTTATTGGAAAAGGCCATTACGAGTTCATTTCAAGTGAAGAAAAGGAGCCAGAGCTAAGTAACCCTATGATTGCAGATGAATTAAAGGCATGGAAATAATGGAATGCAAAGGACAAAAATGTGATGTATTGACTATCTATAGTCGTTGATAATACTATGCACAAGTGTATCAAGAATGCAAAAACTTTACATGCAGCTTGGAAAAAATTTCAAACCATATTTTCAGTAAATACAAAGGTACGAAAGAATAAACTTAAGCAAGAGTTGAATACTTTGAAGAAAGGAAAAATGCATGTCAATGAGTATGCTTTGAAGGTGAGGAGCATTGTAGATGCAATGCTTGATTATGATGATTTAGTTTCATCTACTTTGGGTGGCCTTAATGATGAGAAGGCCTAGAAATCATTTGTCACTTCTGTATACGTACAGAAGCCATTTCTAGATTTTGATGAGTTAGTCTCTCTCATAATCAACAAAGAGATCAACATGCAAGGTAAAGATGTGGTGAGCATGTCCAAGCTTTTTACTCAATTTCAAGAAGGGGACATGGTAGATTCTCTTCAAGAGGGCATGGTATGGGACGTGTTAGTTATAACCAAAAAACAAGTTAAATCAGCAATTTAGTGAAATGCAAGTTTCAAGAGGCCATGGAAACTTTAGAGGTAAGGGTAGCTCTAGAGGAAGAGGTGGATGACAGAACAAAGTCTCTAGCAATTTTGGTATTGTTTATCATTATTGTGGCAAAATAGGTCATATTGCAGTCCACTATTATACTAAAAAGGATTATATACATAGTAATAAATTGCAGCAAAGAAACTATGCATCATCTGCATGACAAAATGAAGACAAAAATAAGAGTATATCTATTCACTACTCGTTGCATTTTTTATATCTCAATTGCTATTCATATATTTTGAGCACTAGGAGCTTGCTATTTTGTCTATTTGCTTGTAGTTGAATTGACATACATTGTTGCATTTACTATAGTAGTGTTGTAATTACTATTTTCAATATTCTTTTGAAGAGTCAACACTTTGATTTGACACTCTCTCGATTGTAGTTTGTGGACAACTATACCCTTTTTTTGCCCCTATCCTTTTGCCTCCACCTCTTGGCTCGGTTTCAGGGCTATTTTGTTATAATTACAACACATACTCTTATACCTCTACAATTCTTTGTTATCATTATGGTGGGTACTTCTCATGAATTAGTAAATGATGCTATTTTCAACTTTGAAAAGCTTGATGGTAAAAACTTTCAATATTGAAAGATGCAAACAGGGCAAGTATTGGTGCAAAAGATGGAGGTTATGCCATTGAAAGCAAATGGTATAAAGATAGAAAGTTGGGATAGAGATGATTGGGACAAATTAGATGAGTTATGTAAGTCTACAATCATACTCTCTTTGTCATAACATGCATATTTCAATGTTATCTCTACTGAGGGTGGTGCATATGAGTTATGGAAGAAGATCCTTGATCTTTTTGACAAGCAAAGTCTTACATCTCAATTGTATTGGTTGAAGAAGCTTTGTGGACATTCACATGAAGGAGGACACCCCTATGTCTACTTATTTGAATGAGTTTCACTATATTTTCAACCAGCTCGTCTTGCAGGACATCAAGTTTAAGGATAACATAAAGTCCTTGTTCTTGCATGTCACATTTTTGAGTCATGGGATATATTTTGCATTACTATGAGTGCTAACCCCCTTGAGGGTGGTTTTAAATGTAGTGATCTTTCCTTGGGCCAGTTCTCCTTGTTAATGAAGTACTACACCCAGGCCACAAAATTGTTTACATTGGCACTATTCGGGATGCTTGGAGTGAGAGTGGTTGCTTCGCTGGTGGGCAACAAGAGGGGCAGGATGGGATGAATGGGAGTCTTGCCTTTGCCTTCGATGGCCGCAGGTGGTATGACTTCGAGTACTTGAGAGCTTGAGCCAGGTTTCTCATCCCTGGGTGGGCTTAAAGCCCCTAGGTCATCGAGTCTGCTTTGTTGTTCTATGGACCAGTGAGTTGCTTCGGCCATGTCTTCCTCCTTTCTCCTCAACTCCGCCTCCTTTTCTGCAGCTCTCTCTCTCTCTCTCTCTCTCTCTCTCTCTCTCTCTCTCTCTCTCTCTCTCTCTCTCTCTCTCTCTCTCTCTCTCTCTCTCTCTCTCTCTCTCTCTCTCTCTCTCTCTCTCTCTCTCTCTCTTCCTTTGTTTTCTTTGATTCTTTTGCCGGCTTTTTAGCTTCTACCTTCTCTTTCTTCTTTCTCTCTTCAACCTCTCTTAGGGATTCCCTCTTGGCTCTCTCTAGATCTTCTTTTTCCCTCTTCCTGCCCTCATCTTGTTTCTTCTTCTAAGTTGTCTTTTTAATGGGCTTCTTTGTTTTTTTTTTCTTCTGGATTGAGCCTCCTGATCGTCCTTATCTGTCTCAGTTTCTGTCCTGTCGCCCGCTCGATGGCTCTTTCTCCTGGTGGATCGGTGACATATTTGGAGTCTCATCCGCTCTTTCTCCTTGCTGAGCTTCTGTTACAGCCTCCTAGATGATGGTTGTTAGCACACTTCCATATCTTATGAAAGAGGCTTTCGAGGAAGGTCTCTTCCTCTCAGTACTTTTAGAGGCTGGGGACTCTCCGCCTACCTGTCTACTATCGAGGGCTAGTTCTTTAGCCGCTTGGTCTATAGTCTTCCGCATGTAGTCATTCCAATCTACCTCATCCAAGGTGTGGACTGCCACATTCTCCGGCACATGCACACTTATTCAATGCACGAGGGAGTTATAGCGTTGGCTGGAGAAGAGTGAGTGCACCAATTTTGCCTGCATGCGGGTCTCAGCATCGGGGATATCTTGTATGCTAACACCGTCGTTTGTCCAAACATCCTCCCTCTTCATCTTAAGTATAGTATACACATCTCTCTTATGTTTCTTCTCCACCTTAGGTTCCAACCCCAGTGTCTTCTCCACCAAGGCCTGGTTCAATGGCACCTGCACTTGTTTAGCATTCTCCCCTCTTCCCGTAGTCACCGTTCCACATTCTTGATCGGGGTTGTACGTTCTCAAAATTTCCACACACTTTGTGTGATCAGGCTCCTGTGCAAATTTCTCTATGTACTTTGAGAGGTTACACTATTCCACCACTCTCCTTGTTGCAGCCTCCTCCTTGCCTACCACCTTCTTGAGGTTGTGGATATTGCGGAACTTAGCTGGTTATAAGCACGGTTTTCTAAGTCGATGTCGTACTGCGTCCTCTCCTCCTTCGTAAAAGGGAGTCAGTGAGCACAATCTTGCTGCAACATCTTCCATTCCTGTCATGAACCATCATTCCCATTAGTGCTTCCAAAATAGTCATCTGTTGAAAAGAAAGACTTCATGTTTGTTGAATGAAAACATTTAAGCTCCAACATAAACTTTCCTTTCAGACTTGTCACCCTTTATTTCAAAAATTTTGTGACATTTTTCCTCAATCACGAGTTAACATGTTTCTTTCCTTTCTGCGTTTAAGTAGACTGAGGTTTTCACAACAGTGTGTTTTTTCTTATGTGTTCATGCGATTGCTTGATTTTTGATTGGTTCTGATTTAACTCACCTTATTTATTTACTCTCACCCTCCCCTTCCACATTTGAGAAGAATCCTTCCTAGGATTGAAGGCTAGCGGGCCAAGGGCATTCAACATGCGGGTCGAGTGTTTACTTTGGCATGAGCTAAGCATAGAAGTTTGGATTGTACTCCAACTGAGCTTCGCAATCCAGACCAAAGAGTCAGCTGCCTACGTGTGTGATGTAAGTAAGGATATCTCTTAGGAAGTCGCCAGAATTGATATGGCTAGCAATATGCAACTTTTCCTCGATCAGGAGGCGATCAAGGTAAGAGTGCCCTTTGATGGGCTCTTCCATGGGCCGGCCACACATAGTTGTTAACACCCTATACGAAGCGGGAGCGACATAAGTCGGGTCATACTTTGATGTCTTGATTGTGTATCGCTACTCAGTGTTGGTCATTATTTGGCATCCTTTAAGTTCCCATTACAATCAAAGAGCGTACCAGTTCCGTAAGAATGGGGATTTCATTTCTGCAAGCTATTTCAACTTCTCAATTTCTTGGTCAGTGAGATAGAAAAAGTAGCTCGCTTATCATATGATGTAATGAGACATAGTTTGATGGCTTGCTCTCTAGATATCTCAGTGCTGAGAAACTCTACAACTAAGTGGGATGCTTTAACGAATGCGAATTTGAATGTGTCCCAGGAACAAGGCATCGTACGAACTTCAGTTGCAAAGGGCTCTTGTGATAGGTCCAAGTCCAAGAGGTCATAGCTTAGAGCCAGCGACATGAATGTGTCATCTAAGCATCTAAGGCAAGCAATCATGTCATCCCCTGTGTCCTCTGCTAGATATGTAGTCAGTATCAAGAATGATTTCCACTCATAGGAGGGTCTAAGGCCTGAGTGTGGTTGGGTGAGACTGCGGTTGGGTCCTTTGCACAACGAGTTGGGACTGAACTACTAATGGGGTTATGCTGCTTGCGGATGCGGCTTCCTGAGTCTTGGTAGAGTTACGTGGTGCTGGTTTGGGAGTAGCAGGCTGAGATTTAGGCCGATAGACTTTGTTGGTCATCGTGGGTATAATTAGTTGCGACTCCACATGCTTGGTGTCTCGAGGCTTACGCGGCTCTAGGCCTTGACATGTGGTATAATAGGGTACGGTTAAGTGCGAGGGTGGCATTTGACTGGTGCATTTGGTTATTTTAGTCTTAGGGATCCATATCCAGGCATTACCCTCATGATAGCCTTGCGCTTGCAATAGGGTCTTAGGCACCCATCGGGGCTTGAACATACATCGTTGTCTATAGCTCTGTCTTGGCCTCCTAGGTTTTGAGGTTGCGTTCTTAGCTTTGCGATGGGGTGGCTGATTGTCCCTCGCTGGCAGGGTCTGATGTTTTGGTACCCATCTAAACTATGGTTCGTGGCCATCAACTTTGGCCTTAGCAG
Organism: Lygodium microphyllum; assembly: GCF_053477565.2. Taxonomy (NCBI): domain Eukaryota; kingdom Viridiplantae; phylum Streptophyta; class Polypodiopsida; order Schizaeales; family Lygodiaceae; genus Lygodium; species Lygodium microphyllum. The sequence goes on from NC_141155.1 coordinate 85,700,467, forward strand.
GTTGTTGGCATAGAGGCTTGACAGGTTGTAACAAGTCACAACCCCCCTCCTTAGACTTGACTGTAGGCATTTCTAACGATGGCTTTGCGGATCTTGTAGGAGTCGTGTGGCCCTTGCTGGAAGATGTTACTATATGAACATTGCCAATGGCTAGGTGGATGCGCTGTGACTCATAATCTACATTGCAGTGAGCTTGCTTTTTAAAGGTTCAACCTAGCAGCGACTCTATGCCTGCATCTTTAGTGTTTGGCAACACATAAAAGATAATTGTTATGCTCTCAGAATTGATAGAAATTGTGGCCCTACACTTCCCTAAGAGTACGTATGATCGGCCCCCATATGGGCTTAACTTGGCGGTAGTGAATTGTAATTGTGGTTTGCCAATATGGGTCCAATGATCGTGGGTTAGGACATTGAAGTCTACTCCCTCATCGATCAAGGCATTGAAAGTGCATGTCTGCTTGGCAGTGACCATGATGCGGAGGTAAGAAGATTCTACGGCTTTCTCATCTTCATCATCAATCTCCGTGATTGTGCCTACTCATACTTTGATAGGGGGTTTGAACATTGGTGGTTCATGTAGAGGATGCGTGGGAGGATAGTAATTCTTGATGCGACTGCCATTGAAGACGCCTATGCCCTCACCTTCCAAATTCTTGAGTTTGACATTACCAATTCGGCTTATGGCACAAACCTTGAAAGGCCCTAGAACTTTGAACTTCATTTTTTGTTTATGCCTCTTAACGGAGTACAAGAGCACTAAGTCTCCCTTTTCAAAGTTGTGTTGCTTGACATGCTTGTCAAACCAGCTTTTTCATCGTGCTTTCTCGCATATGAGTGCATGGGTAACTAGAAGTCGAATTTCTGAGAGGTGTTTGAGTGCAACTAGACATTCCATCCATGCCTCCTTCCCTTCCCATCGTTCGTGAAGTGCGATCCTCAATCTAGGAACAAAGAACTCTACATGTAGAATTACTTCAGTTCCATAGGTCAACCTAAAAGGTATCTGGCCTATAGCCGTTTTATAGGCCATGTGGTAAGCCCACAAGTCTGCCATCAACTTGTTGTCTCAGTCACTGCACGAAGCAGAGACTACCTTGGTCATGACGTTTATTAGGATTTTATTTGTGGATTCCACTTGGCCGTTTGCTTGAGGGTAGTATGGCGAGGATTTCTGATGGATAACTAAAAAGGTGGATAGAAGATGTGTAATCACTTCATTAATGAAGTGGGTGACTTGTCGCTAACCAGTTTGATGGGGTAGCCGAATCATGAGATTACTTGCTCCCATAGGAACTTGGCAGTCATCCTAGCGTCATTTTTTCTTGTAGCTCTTGCTTCTGCCCACTTTGTTAGATAGTCAATGGCGACAATGATATACTTGGCTTGCGAGTATTGTGCCGTAGGACTAATGGGTCCTATGAAGTCAATCCCCCATTTTTTGAAGGGTTGTCGTGCAATTACTGGGGTTAGCTCCATCTGATCCTTGTGAATTGAGACCTTTGTCCTACTGACACTCGTCACAATGCTTAACGAATCGTGCCGCATCGCGAAAAAGTGTGGGACACCATAGTTGAGACTGCATCACCTTGTAGGTTGTCGTATCTCCACTAAAGTGTCCTCCAACAATTCCGATGTGTGCCTCTAAGAGCGCATCATGCATCTCATGCTCACATATGCATCTACACAACAATCCATCTTGCCCTAGCCTATATAGTTGGCCTACTATTAGCTGATAGGGTTGGATCTTGAGGATGAGTCATCTAAGTCGAGCTTTCTCTATTGGTCATTCCTGTAGTCCATGCTCAAGTACTTGGACTATGTCGTCTGCCCAGCATGGCATCACCAGTATGGCATCAAAATTGGCTCAAAATAGATCTCCCTCACTAGATAGGCTAAATAGGTGTGCGTCTAGCAATTCGTTTCGGTGATGCCTTGTCCAGCAGCCTCTCCTAAGGGGATGCACGACATGTGGTCGGCCATGTAGTGCTACTTTCCTTTTCGTACAATCATGGAGAATTTGAATTTTAAAAGCAGCAGTAGCCATCGAGCTATACATCTAGTAGCACAAAGGTTTGTTTACTAAATAAAGCAAGGTTTGATGGTCCACAAGGAAAGTGAAAGGTGTGGCTAATAAATAATGTTGAAATTTCTTCACACGGCAAACACCATGGCCAAGCCTTCTCTTTCCATCATCGAGTAGTTCATCTCGGTCTCGATGAGTTGTCTACTAGCAAAGCTTACTGGATAGTCGAGATTGTGCTCGCTAGGTTGGCACAACACTACCCCCACAACGAATTTCGAAGCATCAATATGCACATGGAAGGTGATGGTCCAATCCGAGGCTCATAGAATCGGTGTTGTGGTCAGAGCCTTTTTCAGTTCCTCATAAGCGCGTTGGCATTCTTCAGTCCATTCGAATATAATCAACAGTTTGTACAAAGGACTAGCAATCAATGCATAATTTAGCACGAACCACCAATAATACCCCATATGACCTAAGAAGCATTGAACTCCCTTACAGTCAGTCGGTTGGGGGTGGAAGATCGACGATGACCCTAACTTTCAAAAAGTCCATGGCAATGCCGTTCTTTGACATCACGTGCCCTAGGATGCATCCATCCTTAACCCAGAACTGGCACTTTAAGGGATTCAGAGAGAGACGACATAGATGACACCATTCAAAGACTGCTCGGAGTTTGTCTAAGTGTTCTCTCCAAGTTGAGTGAATACACAAGTTGTCCACGAAGACCTCTAACTCTTTCCTGAGCATGTCTTTAAATACAGTGCACATAAGGCATTGAAAGGTGGTTGAAGCGTTAGTCAACCCAAAGGGCATGACTATGTAGGCAAATACCCCCTACTTAGTGGCAAACGCAGTCTTATGCCGATCGTCAAGATGCATCTGCACCTGATTGTATCCAGAGAAGCCATCTAGAAAATTGTAGGCCTCTTTGCCCGCCACTCTCTAGAGCATGTGCTTGGTGCACAGCAATGGATAGTTATCCCTCTTAGTGGCAATGTTTACCTTCTTGTAATTGACACACACTCTAATCTTTAAGTTTTTCTTCATTACAATGACTATTTGTGACACCCAGTCTGTGTGCTCAATTTTGTAGATGAATCCCGCTCTCATTAGCTTGTCAATTTCTTCCTTGACCGTATGAGCATGTTTTGGATTCATAGGGTGCAATTGTAGCTTGACCGGTGTTGTGTCTGGCATCATGAGTATGTTATGAGTCAGTACACTCAGATCTACCCCCTTAAGCTATTCTAAAGACCAAGAGAATACGTCCATATACTCTTGCAAGAGAGCAACGAGACGTGTCTCCTCTTCCTCTGTTAAGTCATTGCCAAGAAATACAAGTTGGAGTGTCTCCCCCTCTTGGGCTAGGTTCACCTCCTTGACTTTGACAGGTCCCTCGATGGGTTCACTTGCTTACCCTTGACATTTGGCACCCAGCAAGATCACTACCCTATCATCCTTCTTGAACTTCGTAAATCTCTTAGGGAGGTCTTGTGATTTGTCTGCTTGTGCGTCCTTAGTCTGTTCTGCCCTTTCTTCCTTTAACCGCCTCTGCGCCTCAGGTGGATGGGTAGGTCCCCCTTGGTACGTCTAGTCTTGGGAGGCCTAGGTATTTTTGGGCCGCTCTCCAAACTCACTTCCGACTCAGAATCAAATTCCCTGAATTCACAAGAAGAGGTAGTCTCTCCTGGTGGTCACAGCATCTCAGAGGGTGACTCTGTTCTAAGCACTGGGGTGGTACATGGTTGGGTTAGGCCTGCTTGTTCAAGGCTATGGCTCCCATATGTTCCAGCCAAATGCAATCACAATCCATGCGCATGACCCCTCACTCTATCCTAAAGATGTTCTTTCTCTGTGGTTTGGAGTCTGCTCGTATCTGTTCTATCTCTCATCCCTTAGTGTCATATTCTATGGTATCTATCTCACACTTACTCTCATCACTGAAGGAGTGGCAATCTTCGTATTCATCATCGTAAACATTTTTGTCTGACCGCTCATTGTCTCCTAGGTCTTGCTATGCATCATGTCTTTGAACGACGACTAGGGCCCAATTGTACATGAGGTTTAGGTCATGCACCTTGGTCCATTGCCATCTTAGTTCATCTAAGAGATCTTGGAGTGGCTTGAAATTTGCTGCTGGATTTCTAGCTAGCTTGCTGGTCAAATACTCCATCCCTCTTGTTGGTTGGCACTTTGAAAGCGACAGGGTTGAGTCTTTTGTGAAGATTCCCTGCCATCATGCAAACTGGCACTGAGGGTGTACCCTGGGCTTGCCGCTCATTTGAATGGCCTATTCATACTCGTCATTGTCTGAGGATGATAGGTCAATGGTAGCAAGGATATGTATCCAATCTCGCTCATCGTTAGGGCATGGGATATACTTAGTCAAGGGCCTGTAGGATTTCTTGATATGAGCATCACCCTTAAGCATTGCGAAAATGGCGTCAAGGTCGACTGGTGAGTCTTCTAGGAGTCCATTTCCACCCTTACGGCTTTTGTTCTATTGCCTAGGAAGATGAAACCATTCCCCTAGTCTTCGATCACTCTAGCATTGTGCATCCAGGGTCGGCCCAATAGGATATCGTAGTCCACTCCCTTCATGACGATAAAGTCAACGGAGAATTGGACTCCTGCGATTTTCACATGCCAGTTTTTTAGCACCTCGCATGGCTTCACTTTCATTCTGTTAGTTAATGTGACATTGAACCTGGCAGTCTCGACTGGTGGGTTGCCCCAAGTCTGGAGCACTACGTAGCTCAATACACTAACTCTCGCCCCTGTGTCTACAATCCCTTTCCTTGTTGTGTCACCTAGGACTAAGACTGGTAAGACCGCATGCATCTCGGTGCCTTCCCAGAAAGTATTAATGTGTGAGGTCCTAGGCATACAGTGCAACATCAAACTCGGTATCTGTGTCTTTGCATCACATTCTTGCATGTCTGCCACAGCTTGCTCTCATGATCCCTCAACCCATTGCTTCAAGTCTTGCCGTAGGGTTGGATGCTACCTAAGCAGATCTCCCAGGCTTAGCATCACAGGGGTGGTTACTAGAATGGTGAGTAGGTCATTGGATGCTCATCTTTCTCCTATTCTGGATTGTTTGGGCCCATGGCCGTGACTGATGTGCTGGCCCGTAGCGTTAAGGCTTTGCCTGAGTGGTACTACTTGCGGTATAGTTGCATCTCTCAATTTTGGTCAAGGGTTGAGACTATCATGCTTATACTGGAGAGATCCTCAATCTCATCCTCTAAGATGGAAACATCTTTCAGGTGTTCTTGGGCCTCCTTTACCCACTCCTTCACCTTTTCGATGGCCTCTAGCTGGCACTTCGGGTTGGGGTATTTCCTGACCTTAACACTTTCTTTTTCAATCGTCTTTGGGACTGATGTCTCTACCTCAACATCAATGACTTTCTTTCCAGTAGGTAGTGTTGTGTCACTCTCAGTTGTCTGATTTTAGCTTTGAGCCTCTTCTTCCTTTGCCTATGGCTCTTCTTTCCTATCAAGGATGCGTCAAGATTGGTAGGACCTAGTAGTGACATACTTGCTTGCTTCGTTTTTGCGCAGGTCATGACATGCAATGGGATAGGTGTAGCCTCCCCATTGAGATTCTCGAGACCGAGAACTATCCCAATGAGATGGATGGCACGTTGGTCAAACTCAAGGATGGTTTTCGTGTTGGACAATCAACGAAGAGATGAGTGATTCCGCACTCAAGGCACCTTAAGTTAGCCTTGTCTCTATTTTGTTGCTCCCTTTCAGGACAATGTGATGAGACGTGTCCTGGGTGACCACAAGTCCAACACATGATTGGTTTTTGGGTCTGCCCTCCTAGGCCTCTACCTCGTCCCCTACCTAATGCCATCACCGGTACTGGTTGATAGTCCATAAGGACCGTGTTGCCCTCGTTGTTGTGCAAGACGTAGGGGTATATGTAAGTCTCTTCCTCGATTGGCTCTTCCACATAGTAGATTGGAGCGTCGCTCAGTGGATGGGTCACATAGGGACTAGATGGTCTAGGTATTCCAATAGAATTTATGTCCATTCTAGGAATAGCTGGCTTAACCTCGTTTGGCACGGGAAGGGCCAATGGGGCTCCCCTTCTGAAGAATTGTTGCGGCCTATTCCCTAGGTAAAGTTGGCCGTATGGTTGTGAGCACGGAAGCCTTCTAGGTAATCTACAATGCGCCACGTCGTGAGCAAACCTACCGCAATTAGCGCAAGGTCGGGACCTAGGGTCCTAACACTCGACTAGTAAATGGTTTCTGCCACAGTACACACACTGAACATGTGGGCATGTTGGTCATCTTAGCATCTCCTACATCTTGGCTATTTTCGTTTTCATGTTAGCTAATTCCTAGTTGGTGTATGCGGCCTTTCCCTTATCTTGGGTGCTTGTGCATGTCCGCTCACTGGATGCTGAAGCTCTCTCGGAACTTCTAGAGTTGGTCTCTTCTTGGCTCGAGTTCCTAGAGCTCCCCTCCTTCAGCTGGTAGTTTACTCGAATGGCTTCTTCAAACACTCTAGCTAGCACATCCCGTTGCAAGCTCAAGTTGCTTGCCAAGGCTTTATAAAGCTCCTCATTTCGTATTCCACTGATGAATACCGTCGATACCGCCCTTTTGGCCGTGTCTTTCACCCATCGGGATTCTCTTGAAGAGACTCCTCTCACGTGGGTCACATAGTTGCAGATGCCCTCTTTTTCTTTTTGCTTGACATTCATACTAGCATGTTGTTAGAGTATTCAAGCTCGAAAATCTCTTAATGAAGAGGTTTTTGAGGTCATTGAAGTTTGCTCGCTTTGCGGAATCTAAACTTGTGTACCAAGTTCGAACTCTGGACATCCAAGAATAAGCACCTCTAGTATAGATGAAGACATAGCCGGAAGTGGACTTCCTACTATCTGCATGTCTTGCATAATTGAAGCCTGTGTAGCCCACAACTCCTATATCGTGGCTACCATAGCAAATACACATATCTGTTGTGCCCTTCAGGTATCTCATAATACCCTTTACGACATCCCAATGCTTCTTGCCAGGTGTAGCCATATAGCGTGCCACAACACCAACTGCAAAGGCAATATCTAGATGAGTGGCTATCATGGCATATATCAAACTACCCACGGATAAGGGATCTTGGCCATCTCGGCCCTCTGCTCATCCATCTATGGACAATTGGCCTATGAGACCTTCACATAAGAAGGTAATGGACAGCCAATACGCCTTACATCCTACATGAGAAAATGCTCAAGGACTTTATGAATGTACTCCCTCTATGAGAGGTAGAGTAGTCCTTGATGCATGTCGCGCTTAATGTGCATACCAAGAATGTGAGAGGCCTGTCCCAAATCCTTCATCTCAAAGATCTTCTTCAGCTGAGAGTTAAGAGCATCCAGCTCATCATGAGCTTTCCTTGCTATTAGCATATCATCCACATAAAGTACCAAAATAAGCAATAATATTTGTGTAAAGACACGGATCCATTGCACTCCTATTGTAGCCCTCTGACTACATAAAGGCATCAAACTTATGATACCACTCCCTAGGTGCCTGCTTCAAGCCATAAAGACTTTTCTTCAACTTTCACACTTAGGATAGAGGCTGCCAGCTTTGGCACCTCTAGCAAGCAAAAGTCTGCCACGGTGATCTTCCAGGCATAATCCCCAAATGAAACATGAAACCCAGCATCATCAAGTTGCCGTGCAGACATAAGACTGCGTGTAAGTGCAGGTACATGATGTACATCTTATAATAGAAAAGTACTGCTAGTAGAGAATTGCAGCCGTACATCCCCAATGCCAACAATAGCAAGTAACCTATCATCACCCAAGTGAATTGAACCAAAGACAGCTCATCCCATTCATCATCAGTCACAGTTTCAGGCTACTTGCCATGCATCCTTAGTGGCTTTATTTACGATTTCTACACCAATACATGCCAAACTTGGCTCTTCCAATAGGCATAATTCGTACCATCAAGCTTAGTGATATTGAAGAGATAGCACTATTAGTGGAAGAAGAATCCATATTGCAGTCCAATACAGTGTAGACAGTTCAAAACTGCTTGTTGTTTTCTGTTATAAACATCCAAAATACCGCCAAAACCAAGGCAAAATAACCACAAATTGATAGCTAATGATGCTATCCACCAAGTACCATCAAAAGTGCATAAAATCGGTATGATTTAGCATGAAAATTCCACATCAATCCATACATAAGTGCTTACTATAATAAATTACAGCCATGTACAATGAGAGGAAACTGTAGGCAAAATCAATGCACCAAGTCAACCACTGACTGTCAAAGCATAATCAACATCAAGCGAGGATAAATAAGCATATGACAATCATACAAACATCGGGCAAACACCCAAGTATGTCAAAGGTATGCTCAGGGAGTGCAAAGCCCAAATTAGCCCAAGTACATGTATGCGGACCACGACATATCAACCATGCAACATCCAAGTGAAGAAGATCCATGTCTCAGAAGACTCAAAGCTCAATAGCACAAACCACTTACTCTATGTCTATCAAACATCCAATGATGCTCCCACTGGCACAAAAGCTGTACGGATCAAGCCAAGAAGCTCAAAAAAGGCGAGAGCACTAGTGACGAAAGATCCAAGACCAGACATCAATGAGACATCATGAGCATATAGGCTATGTAGCCTCCAATTAGAGCATCATAGACATCAATTGTATCCCAAATACAACTCTGGCAAGCCAAGAAATATCCCAAGTAAGTTGCGGGAAGCCAAATGCAAGCCAAGACAAGGCATTAGTAGCAATCGGCTCCGAACAATGTAACTAGCATGTAGTAGTAGCATAGGCCAAGCATGTCAAGACCAGTCAGAATAGAAAACATACATGCCATATGTACATCCAAGATGAAGTATCAAATGCATTCCAAAGCCAAGCTCAAGCTCAAATGAAGATTCGAAACCAAAGACAAGCTCGATGTTGTACCCCGAAGGTTAACACTTCATTTCATATCCCAAAGACATAGCTCGAAACCAATAGGCATAACCAAACTGGAGGTAAAATAACCTATCAACCAAGGTAGCATAAATCCCAACCAACAACGAAGTGGCCACATCCAAATCAAGGCTCAATAGCTCTCAAATAGCATATCCGGGCATAAACCATGATGACCAAGCATCAAACATCCAACAGGACACTCGAATGTCAACAAAGAGCATTATGCATAAGCCATCCCTGATAACACCTTGCTACCCAAACAATGTACAATAGTAAATTCCTGCATTAATCGAGCTATGGAAGCTCAAACCAAGTCCCAAAGCATCTCAAAACATTGGGCAAACATCCCCAAAGCATCTAGGCATCAAATACCAAGCCTTGGGCGCATCACATAAGCTAAGAGCATGGCATTTTCTTACTGTAAATCAAATCAGATCTATTGCAGAAAATGTTGTGATCAGAATTTGGCAGATCCGACATCGCCATTGCGTTCGAAGTGTGCCAAAACGTGAGGGCTCTTACCTTGCCTAAATCGGGTTCCGAATGACCAAGAGATGAGAAAAAATGGGAATTTTGAGCCAGATTTTGAAACAAGTGCAAAAAAACGTGAGCTACTATTGTGGGGCCTGTTAGTTATGTTGAGGATAAGGGGGAAAATGGGGGCATACAAGGTGCTCAATGAAGCCAAGGAACACCTGCAAAGAGCCTATGAGGGCCGGGAGATGAAATCTTACTCAGGGGGAAGAAGCCATAGCTAGCATTGAAGCTCCAAACTCTAGGTCTTCAATCTAGGCTGAAGTAATGCCGGGCCAAGCTCCATGATCAATATCTAATCCAAAGATCTGATACTAGTTGAAAGGTGAGAAGGATCGAAGCTTGCTTGGAAGTGAGCTATGGCGGAGAGCAAGAGCAAGAAGAGAGAGAGAGACACAAATGGGAACTCCAACAGTCACAATGTGTGACCGGGCCTTTCTTTATTCAAACTATCACTAAAAGAATAAAGAATAAAGTGACAATTATGGGCGCCCACCACCTGCAGTGTGCAGTGGCGGATATTGTTAGTGTAGTAATACACGGGTGGCTAGGCAGAGGCACCTTTACCCCCAACAGGTAACCATATTTTTGTACTTTTTTAGCATAAAGGTTTTCCCCCTGTTTTTTTGCATTCAGCTTTGGAAATCCACTTTTTTCTTAGACCTATTTGGTTTAATCATTGTGCTCACTAGTTTATGGTGGTCTACTTGTGCTTGAAGTAGCTATTTGAGCAAAGCTTTACCTCTCTCCTTAAGGGTTGTACCTAATGAGGTTGAGGATGTCGACGATGCTACCTGCTTTGAGGAAACAAGTGTACCCTTGCTAAAAGTTGTGATGATTTTTACATTGAGTAGCTATGCTACATGAATTTTTTGTGTATCATAATCACCCATCCACTATGCTTGTCATTTGAAGGATCAATCCAATAAGGTCTCTTTCCCAACCCTTTCTATATTAAGCAATACATACAAAATGGTAGGAAGGTTTTTTGTCTCAACAATTAACATTACTTGGCATTTTCCTAACAAGGTATATTGTACACCCCCGTATGGATTAACTTTGGCAATGGTAAGAATCAATTGAGGTCGCTAATATGTTGGCCCAATCATCATATGTCATGATATTGTGATTAGCTCCCTCATTAATTAGAATGTTAATTGTATGATCTCTCTTAGCATGAGTTTGAGTCTAGCATAGATTGGTGGTACTATTTTATTGCCCTCATTGTCAAGCTCTGTGATTTTCATAGCACGTATATCAACTAGTGGCAACAACATTGGTGGTTCGTATAATAAGTGGCCTGGGGGATAGTACTTTTTGATATGGTTGCCATTGAAAAATACAATGCCTTCTCCATCGAGAGTATCAAGCTCCATATTGCTAGTTCTACTAATTTGGTGTACACGAAAAGAGCTAAGACCTCTAAATTTCATATTTTATTTATGTCCTTTAATGAAGTAGAGCAACACTAGGTCACCCTTCTTGAAGTCCCTCTATTTGACATGCTTATCAAGCTAAGCTTTTTGCTGCCTTTTGGTAGATTAAATCATGTGTCACTAGTAATATCATTTTGATAATTGTTCAGTAAGTGATTGATCCACCAAACATCTCTACCACCCCATCATTCTTGCACATCCACTCACAAATTCAAAACAAAAAATTCAACTAGTTATGGCATTAGTCCCATGCATCAACTTAAGCAAGGTTTGTCTAGTCACCATCTCATAGGTTGTTTGATATGCCCATAAGGATGCCATAAGCTTGTTATCCCAATCACTATGAGAGGCTAAAACTATTTTGGTATGTACATTGATCGACATTTTATTTGTGGCTTCCATTTGTCCATTTACCTCAAGATAGTAAGGAGATCACTTTCAATGTAAAGAACCATGAGTGTCGATAAGAGATGAGCAATAACTTCATTGATGAAATGTGTGCTTAGTCACTTAGGAACTTAAAGGGATAGCCAAATCTAGAGATAACCCGCTCCCACAACAACGTTGTTGTTATCCGAGCATCTATTCTTTTGAGTGGCCCTAGCCTCAACCCACTTCATTAGTTATCAATAATCAATAATGACATATTTAGCCTATGAGTATTGGGTTGCAATTACGAGTCTAACAAAATTGATCCCCCCTTTCTCAAAAGGTTAGTAGGTTATAGCTAGCAAAAGTTCCACTTTATCCTTTTTCACATGTATCTTTGTTCATTGGCATCCATCATAATGTTTTACACCACATTAAAAAAGAGAGTGCGCCACCACGACTAAGGTTGTAGGAGTATTCATGGAATTGAGTCTATGTCAATGTGTTCTCCTATGACTCCAGCATATGCTTCTATCAAAACTTCATGCATTTCATGCTTTCACATATACTTGAGCAAGCCATGGCTAGCTAGTGCAATTGCCCAATGATCAACTAATAGGAATGGTGGTGTTCCCTTTTCTAGTACATCTATGATATTGTTAGCCCAATATAGAGTAAGATATGCCGTATATATGTCCTCCTCTTGAGAGATCTCAAATAGATGTGCATCAAGTTGATCATCCATGATACTTTTTTCTGTTGGTGGTTCTTTGTTAAGTATTCAATATAGATGATCAGCCATGTAGTGTCGTTTTTCTTTCCTCACAAAATAACTACTAAAAAATCAAATTCAAATAGAAGCAATAACCATAGAGCTATGTGTTCAATTTCACAGGGTTTGTTTACTAAGTAATTTAGAGCTTGATTATCAACCAAAAAAGTGAATGGTGTTGCCAATAAATACTAGCCAAACTTTTTTATAGCAAACATCATTTGCTAAAACCTCTTTTTCATTAGTAGAGTAGTTCATTTCAATGTTTGTGAGTTGGTAGAGTACTCTAATATAGATGATTAGCCATGTAGTGTCTTTTTCTTTCCTCACAAAATAACTACTAAAAAAATCAAATTCAAACAGAAGCAATAACCATAGAGCTATGTGTTCAATTTCATAGGGTTTGTTTACTAAGTAATTTAGAGCTTGATTATCAACCAAAAAAGTGAATGGTGTTTTAGTCGACTGCAAGCAATTACTTTCCAAGTCATGAACCTTATGAATCAATGTGTCCTTTTCATGCAATAAGGACTCATTATCCTTAGAAACAAACACATCACTAAGAATTGCATACGACCTAGAGATAATAGCAGTAAATCTCTCCAATAGCATATCACATGCATGTTTGACATCACCCAACAATGCATCTTTCGTATCATGCAATTGGATTTTAATGTCACAAATCCATCTATAGCAACATCAAGGTTTTGCAATCCCTACCTTTCAACTTCATGAAAATGCTCAAATCTCTCACACAAGAGTTTAAGATCAACCTGCAAGTCAACATACATGTACTTAAAACTCTCCATTTTAGCAACACATTTGGTTCTAAGTTCTTGAGTCCACTTTTCAAATAAAGCCATTAACATCTGACCCTTGTTAGCCATCTTCTACATCTCTGCAATCTTTTCAACATGCTTTGATTCCAATGCATCAAACTCAACCTGCTTTTCCTGTAACTGCTTAGCCAAATTTTCAGATTTATGTTGCTCATTAAGAAGCTAAACCTAGAGGTTCTTAACCAATGCCATAGTGTGAGCACGTTGCTTATCCACCTGTTGGAGATAATCTCTCAAATTTTGCAAAACATCAACCACATTAGACATACTATTAACTTGCAAATTATTTGCTACAAAATGTCAAGGAATACCAAGGACATTAACCCCATGAACTTCAACATGCTCATCCATAGCTTTACTCTTATCATGAACTTTAGTCTCATGCAAAGCACCATGTTTCTTATCATCCTGCTTCTACATACTCCTCAACCATATTTTCCAAATTCTCATATTCTTTCTAGAATGCATTTAGCCTTCAACTTGAGATGCTTCCAAATTGCCCTTTTCTGATACATTCACTAAAGTATCAAGACAAACATCACTAGTATTCCCTGTTACAAATTTTGATGCAACCTATTTAGCATAATTCTCCTCATATCCGACTTGCAACAAATCTCTATAAATAGCTTGCTTATGCTTATCACCACTAAACATAGCATCAATAGCATCATCATGTCGACTCTGCTGAGAGCCATCATATTTATCATCAGCATTGGTCACATTATCTTACAAACTGTTTGGATTCAATTTTAGCAAATATTCTAGAGTTAAAATAGGATGTAAAGCCCTAACATACTCACACAAGGTAGTTAGAAAACATCCCATTCTTAACTTATGAAAAACCATCTTGGACTTTGAAACATTGACTTCAGCCAATAAGCCTATCATGCATTAACCCTACCTGATTTGGCATCCCAACATGTTCAACATAGTAAATAATGCCATATATCTCTTCGCAATACTATCAATCTTGATGAATGTCATAAACCACTCCATGGACCATCTTAATTGCAATTTTTAAGCTGCATCAAGATTTTTCAGCACATAAACATTTTTGGGACCTGTAGGATTTTTGAATGCCTAATATGTTTGCTCTTTTGAACATCTCCATGATGTTGGATTGTCATTCAATGGGAGATGAAAGACATGACTAAGCACTTCAGTAGTCAACTCCAAGTTCCCTACAATTCGGCCATTTGCCTATCATAATATATCCAATTCCTATGATTCATGAACATTGGAGGACCAGCTCTCCCATGGCAACTGGACATGCAACCCAATTTTGTCCAACCATATTGGATGTACATCCTCATCAACATCAAGAACCAGAGTAGAATTGACAAAGGGAGTACCCATAGCACTTGGGCTAGAAAGAATAGCAGCATGCATAGGAGTTACTTCTTCCTCTTTGATCTTTCCGAACCTATCATCATTGCCATACTCAACATCCTCATCACCATCAACATCTTCCTGAGCACATCTGGAGAGCGTCAGCTTACTAGCACAAATGGCCTACAGATATGTGTCATCACAGTTGCAGCAACCTAATCATGAAGTCGTGATGGTAAGAAAGAAAAGTGACATGTTTTAGACTTCATTTGCATTGAGAATTCGAGTTTTCCCACCCGTGTGCTAAATGTCAAATCACTCGAGTGTGACTCTTCACCTAAATAACTATCGCCAAATAATTGCCTTTACCAAGTGGGAGTAGTAAGATTAATGGGTGTATAATAAGGTTGAACCAACCTTTTAAGCCAAAAACCATTCACTACAGGTTTTAACACATTGTCATTCAGGTCCTTCAAGAAAAATGTGCCATGTCCAAGGTCCTTATGGATAACAAATGGTCCAGTATACCTGAGCTTCACTTTTCCTGGAAAATTTTCAAGTCTTGAACTATATACCACAACCCAATCCCCCTCTTCAAAAATTTTATTCCTAACATGTCGGCTCACCCATGCCTGCCTTTTGGACTATGCAATTCCTACAACATATGCAACTATCACTTTGTCCTCCTCTAGTTTCAGGAGTTGTTCCAGCCTATACTACACTAAATTTTCAAGATCCAACTTATTCTCTGCATCAATTCTCAGACTAGAAACCACAAACTCCATTGGCACAACTGCCTCTAATCCATAAACCAACTTGAAAGGTGCAAGTCCTGTAGTGACCTTGTATGTTGACTTGAATGCCCACAATGCAGAATCCAACTTGAATCCCAATCCTTCCTATTGTATTCAACTATTTTCTTCAAGATACAAACTAGAATCTTGTTGGAGCTCTCTACTTGCCCATTAACCTATGGATGGTATGGGGTAGACTTTTTATGTAAAATCATGTGCTTGACAATCAGCTCTTGAATAACTTGATTCAAGAATGCTTACCCCTGTCACTTATTACTAACTCAATAGGGCATCCAAACCTAGTCATGATATTAGAATATAAAAACTTGGCCACATTGGATGCCTTATTTTATCTTTCGGGGCTTGAGCTTCCACCCACTTTGTATAGTAGTCAGTGTAGACCAAAATATACTAATTATATGTCCTTCAATCTATATCTCTACCACTGCTGGTGCATTTGTAGCATCCAACCTATTAAGCAAGTTCTTAAACTTTTGAGCATAATCTTCAACCAAAAATAAATTTTTGTTTAATCTTAATATTTCTTAGGATGTCTGCAGAAGTTTTATCCAACTTGAACCTACCTAAAAATCCAAACTTTGATTCATCATATGTATTAAATGCTACCATGCCATAACTATTAAACTAGTCCATGGCTTTCCCTTGCAAAGTTTCTGCAAACTATTGCTTCTTGACTTAATCTCCATACATATGATGATTGAATCCACTTGCTATCCACTATGTCTCAAACTAAGCCACATGGCAATCAGGATCTTCCTTCTTTTTCCCTAAAAACTTGCATGCAAGAAGTGAGCTTTTTGAGTGAGCTTGTCTAGGCAACCTCCATTTCTTGTTCCACATAGTCCACTTATTCCACCCCTTGAGTTTTTTGACCTCCACCACCACTACCACAACAACTTCCTCCACCACCACCACCACCACCTTGCCGCCACTGCCCTGCCACCACCACCGTGGCTACCTCCACTACCACTACCACCATCTCTGCTGCCGCCACCAATACTAGTGCCACCTCCACCACCACTACCATTGTCCCCACCACCTCCATGATTGCCACCACTACACGCACACACACACACACACTCTCTCTCTCTCTCTCTCTCTCTCTCTCTCTCTCTCTCTCTCTCTCTCTCTCTCTCTCTCTCTCTCTCTCTCTCTCTCTCTCTCTCTCTCTCTCTCTCTCTCTCTCTCTCTCTCTCTCTCTCATAATGTGAATGCTTGGGTAGCCACTCGGTGTTTTTAGAACTTTAATTTCAATGCATTGATAGCTCCCTCCCCTCCCCCTCTCTCTCCCTTCCCCTCCTCTCCCCAACAAATATGATACAAGACAATTCATACAAGCAATCCAAATGTACATTTATATCGTGTTAACTCTAGGAAACATGCTTTTGCTTGTCAAATTAAGAGAGACAAGTTCACCAAAGGCTTGCCATCCAAATGGATTGTATAATGGTGACTTCTCAACAAAATAAAATGTGGTCGTACTAAGAGGTAGTGTTGGCATTGCATTGCTAGTCACTATATAGGTGGTGTTGGAAAAGTTCTTCTACTTCCAAATACAATGTGCAAGTTTTCTTTAGTGAGTGTCGGTTGGTGTATAAACATGTTAGCATTTGCATCCATCCCAAACACTAGAAGGTACACATACTATAGGTGCTTGCATGCCAAATACGCTTTTCCTTCTACGGCACAATCGATGAAATCCCAGCAATTACATGTCGGATTCTTTGCAATGTGCACATCATAACACTCATGCATGACACTTAAGTTACTTATCTCTAGTTTGAAAGCCTCATGCTTTAAGGCCTTCACCACTGTGTGGCCCTTCACAGTTGCATCTAGAGCCAATGATGAGTCTATCCTTTTCCCTGTAGCTTGTGAAACATCTCTTCGATATCTACATGAGCCCTTGTTAACATCCCCCTCTCGTGCCACCTTTTGTAAAAAAAATCCACCATCTCCAACATGTGGATTTCTTCTATTGTCAAATTAGTGCATCGTGCCACTAGTCATACTTGTGGAACCTTGGGCGATGCGTGTTGAATTGAAGAACAAATGTTCCATGTATGGTCCATGCTATCATTACAAACCACATGAACTAGCACTGCATTCCATGTTGATTGCTAGCTTCTCCTCTTGAGCTAGACCACTCCATGATGCCCCAAAATGAAGATGCATGCACCACATGAACTAGCACTGCATTCCATGTTGATTGCTAGCTTCTCCTCTTGAGCTAGACCACTCCATGATGCCCCAAAATGAAGATGCATGCACCACATGAACTAGCACTGCATTCCATGTTGATTGCTAGCTTCTCCTCTTGAGCTAGACCACTCCATGATGCCCCAAAATGAAGGTGCATGCACACCATGTGACGTATTTTTTATAGGTTTTTTGCATTTTCCCTCTCTAGCCCACAACCATCCTTGACATTGTACACAGTTGTGCGAGCTGGAATCCTTCTTATAGCCCAAACGGTGTCATGAAGGACTGTCTCCACCACCACTTCCTCTGAACAATTTGGTGATAATACCCTTGATTGGTTGAAAGGCAAAGGGTCCTCAAAGTTTAGTTTTCTTGTACACTTTCTTCTAGGTATGTTTTCGGTCACATACTCAGGCTTGTGAGAGGCGTTGGCTTCCTCGACCCCACTTTCCCATCAACCTTGCATTTTCTTACTACAGTCACATTGTCCCCTCAAAAATCGAGACGTTTATGCAATTCAGTTCCTCTTGCCACCTCCTTAACCATCCTTATCATTGCTCGAGGTGTGGGGCTAATTCCTTGTTGTAGTCAATTCAAAAGCTTCTCTACATTGGGTCCTGCACCATGGAACTTTCCACCAATGAATGCATGTTGTTTTGTGCTCTGTAGTAGAGCATTGGCCAAATCACTAACACATGCATCATACAAGATGATGGATCCCTTGAATCTCTCCCTTGCCAACCAACTTGCATACATTGGCTCTGCCAAGTTCGTGGTTGGCATATGAGCAATGTCCTCCACTACTTAGACAAAAATACAGCACGAGAATGTATGGAGCATTAGAAAACAAATGCACCACACGTCACATCCTACTATTATGAACTAGTCTTACCCCGACAAAGTGCCACCTCCTCCAACGTGGATATCTGATATGTCACCAACTAAGCCAACAATCCATTGATGGTATATTGCGATCCGCAACTTTCCCTGAGGCCCACCAAGCCTGAATGAATCAATATTGCATCGTTGCATCATCTTTCATGACTACACACCTCCACATGCGACACAAGCGCTTATGCTCATCTTGAAAACTCTTGTGCACATACTATGATGTGTGTATTTGGAGACTTTGTTCCCAATGAAATAAGCAAGATCTCTCCCTTCCTTACATTATGTTGTTCGAACCACCATTGAACATTGTGCGGATGGCCCTCCAATTGGCAAATGCCTCATCTACCATGAATCCTTGAAATTTAGCGCTTAGGTGTCCACACTTCTCCATCACCTCATTCATCTTTGTCCAAAAAAGAGCTTGTGCATCTATATCCTCTTCCTTCATCTCACATATTACCAGAGTCATCAACTCTTGTACACTACATAAACACAAGAAAGGAATGGGAGAGTAAGGAGAACTATGTTACTTAAGTTTGTGTTGTGACGGTAGAATCAAGTAAGAGAAACTACCTTGGGTCATACACATGTGCTACCATGGTGGTCCAATCATTAATGTGATGCACGTGGTCAAAGCATACCCAGCTATTACATAGGTCCCCAATTGCCATTCCTTTGCATATGATTCACTAAGTCAACCCCTAAGGCTGGCCCAATTGTTGCCATTTTGAATATAAATCACCTACTATCATTGTCGATGGCTTGCCTTAAAAAATAGGCTACCATGGAAAAATATGTATGCACAACATTGCTTTAACTTTAGAATACGAGATTCCATTCCCTGATCACTCTCAACACATGCTACACGGACCATGTGTTTGAACCTGCATGTACAAAATATTGATCTTCATATGCATGGCCTTTTAAAGATATTTTGAAATGTGTTATGAATGGAAAAATATGTCATATGTTCCTCTAAATGAGTGGTTGGAGTTCCTTGAGCATCATCCTCTCGAGAGTTCAGTGTCGGACATGGGGACACCTTGCTCACAAACCAAGGCACCCATCACTAGCCTTCCAGCCACAGTCATTCGTAGGTATCGAGATCCAACTGTACTAAAGTCTCTAAGAGAGAGAGAGAGTTGAAGAGCACCAAGAGGGAACCAAGGAGAGAGGGAGGGAGGGAGGGAGGGAGGGAGATGTGCACGTACCTGTGAGATTAAGAAAATAATCCACAACTTGAGGGAGAGGGAGGCATTGTGTCATAGGGGGTATATAGCCTTAGATAACCACTTTGACATAGTGGGGCATTAAATGCATGTCAATGAGAGAGAGAGAGAGAGAGAGAGAGAGAGAGAGAGAGAGAGAGAGAGAGAGAGAGAGAGAAAGGGAGACTGGGAGATATGTGCCATATGAAGAGAGAGATGTGAGAAGGGGGGAGTGCTAGTCATATTTTTCTACACCAAATATTGGGCTACCAGTGACCCCTTCTTTGGCGACAAAATGATCCCAATCCACATGCACTCTCTCTCATCAGCCATCCTGGCCCACACACACACTCTCTCTCATACCCTAGACCCTAAACCCAAATAACTAAGATAGATACAGGCGCACTGGCGACCCCTTTCTTGGCGGGCAGAACGATCCTAATCCACATGCACTTGCACTCTCTCTTCATTCCCTCCAAAAAAAATCTCATACAACTAATGTATTAATGTACAATCATATTAATTGATTAATTAGTATTACTATTACAATATATTGATTTATATGAAATGAATAAAATTAATATATAAATCAATAAACAAGTTAAGTAATATTAATATACTAATGGTTCACTTCATACTAATTGATTACTATAATAACTAATTAATCAATAAGCCAATTGATATACATGAATTTAAAAATAAGCTAACTATTATCAAATCCAAAATTAATTAATAAAATAATTGATATAATTTGATCGATACACTAAATATCTAATCAATGAACTAATTGATACCATCTTGTTAAATATTATTTGATTTATATTAAATTAATAAAAATTTAATTAATATATAAATATTAATTAATTGAGTAAAAAATAGTTTTAATTATTGAATAGCTATGTGATAAAATTATTTAATATTTTTAAATGAAATAAATACATAATATTACCATTAGCAATTACTACTTGAATAAAAGATATTTATTGATTGTTAAAAACTAATTTATAACTAATTAAATATATCTAAGTAATTTATAACTAATTAATAATTAATTTTAATTACATATTAATTAATTTTAAGTAATTATTTATTTAACTAACTAACTAATATAAAATATAATGTTATTTGTTAATTAATAATTAATTTTTTAATTGGTTAAATGGTTACTTAATTAGTAAGTGAATTTGGTTAATTAGCTATTACTTATTTTTTAATTAGTTGCTTAATTAACCAAAAGATTAATTAGTAAGTGAATTTGGTTAACAATTAATTAAATACTTAATAGTTAATTTATTGATTTAGTTAATAGTTAAGTTTATTTGCTTATTTTTTGACTGAATAAATTTTTACCTAATTATTTATTTATTATAATTAATTAATTAATTAGTAATTAGTTAATTAACTAATTAGTTACTTAATTATTATCGAATAGTAATTAACTTATTAATTAGTTCACTTGCTAAAATTAAAAATTAACTAATTTGTAATTACTATTAGTTAGCTATTAATTTATGGTAATCACTATTAGTAATTACCATTACTTAATTATTAATTAATAGTAGTTACTATAAGTTAATTGGCTAATTTTAATTACTATTAGTGAAACACTGAGAAAATTGACAAGCTGATGAGAGTGGGATTCATTTACGAAATTGAGCACACAGACTGGGTATCACCCATAGTCATTGTGATGAAAAAGAATGGAAAAATGCGAGTGTGTGTCAATTACAAGAAGGTGAACGCTACTACGAAGAGGGACAACTATCCATTGCCATACACTGAGCACACGCTTGAGAGGGTGGCAGGCACGGAAGCCTACAGTTTTCTGGACGGCTTCTCAGGGTACAACCAGGTGCAAGTGCATCTTGCGGACAGCCACCTTCGCCACTGAGTGGGGTGTCTTTGCTTACATAGTCATGCCCTTCGGGTTGACTAACGCCCCTGCCACTTTCCAACACCTCATGTGCACCATCTTTAAGGACATTCTTCGTAAGGAGTTAGAAGTCTTTGTCGATGACCTGTGTGTCCATTCGACCTGGATTGAACACTTAGACAAACTTCGCGTAGTCTTTGAACGGTGTCGCTTATATCGTCTCTCCTTGAACCCCTTAAAGTGTCAGTTTTGGGTAAAGCACGGATGCATCTTAGGGCACGTGGTGTCGAAGAATGGCATTGCCACTAACTTCTCGAAAGTCAGGGTTATTATTGACCTTCCACCCCCAATTAATTACAAGGGAGTTCAATGCTTCTTAGGCTATACGGGGTACTATCGGCGGTTTGTACTGAACTATGCGTTGATCGCCAGACCATTGTACAAGCTGCTGATTGTCTTCGAGTGGACCGAGGCATGCCAACGAGAGTACGAAGAGTTGAAAAAGGCTCTAACCACAGCACCAATTCTACGAGCCCCAAATTGGACCATTACCTTCCACGTGCACATCGATGCTTCTAAGTTTGCCGTGGGGGCAGTGTTGTGCCAACCTAATGAGCACAACTTAGATTATCCAGTGAGCTTTGCTAGCGGACAACTCACTGAGATGGAAATGAACTACTCGACAACAGAAAGAGAGGGATTAGCCATGGTGTTCACTGTGAAGAAATTCTGGCATTATCTATTGGCCACACCCTTCATCTTTTTCGTGGATCATCAAGCCCTGCTCTATCTAGTAAACAAACCTTGTGCTACACGATGCATAGCTCGATGGCTCCTTCTGCTCTTGGAATTCGATTTCTCCGTGGTTGTGCGAAAAGGAAAATAGCACTACATGGCTGACCATATGTCACGCATTCCCACGGGAGAAGCCGCTGGACAAGGCATCATTGATGAATTACCTGACGTCCATCTATTCCACCTGTCCAGCGAGAGAGATTTATTTAAGGCTGATCTAACACCATATTGGGCGGATGACATAGTCCAAGTGCTTGAGCACGAACTACCTGAGCGACCAATAGAAAAAGCCCGACTTAGGCGCTTAATCCTTAAGATCCAGCCCTATCAGCTAATTGCAGGCCAACTCTATAGGCTGGGGCAAGACGGATTGATGCATAGATGCATATGTGAGCATGAGATGCACGATGTGCTCTTGGAGGCACACATCGACATTGCAAGAGGACACTTTAGCGGAGACATGACAACACGAAAGGTGCTACAGTCTCAACTATGGTGGCCCACACTTTTCTGCGATGCCACACGATTCGTCAAGCATTGTGACGAGTGGCAATGGACAAAAGTCCCGATTCGCAAGGATCAGATGGAGTTGACCCAAATTATTGCTCGACAACCCTTCAAAAAATGGGGAATCGACTTCATAGGACCCATCAGTCCTGCGGCGCAATACTCACAAGCCAAGTACATCATTGTGGCCATGGATTACCTCACGAAATGGGCAGAGGCAAGAGCCACACGTAAAAACGACGCTAGGACGACTGCCAAGTTCTTATGGGAGCAAGTGATCTCGCGATTCAGCTACCCCATCGAACTGGTCAGTGACCAAGGCACGCACTTCATCAATGAAGTGATAGCGCATCTCCTATCCACCTTTCTCATTATCCATTGCAAATCATCACCATACTACCCTCAGGCGAACGGTCAGGCAGAATCCGCGAATAAGATTCTCGTCAATGTCTTGACCAAAGTAGTCTCAGTCTCACGTAGCGACTGGGACAACAAGCTTATGGCAGCTTTGTGGGCTTACCATACAGCTTATAAAACGGCTGTCAGTCAAACCCCGTTCAGGCTGACCTATGGAACAGAAGCAATCCTACCCTTAGAATTCTTTGTTCCTAGCCTGAGAATAGCTCATCAAGAACGATGGGAAGGGAAGGAGGCATGGATGCAACGCCTGGTCGAGCTTGACTGACTATCGGAGACCCGTCTTCTAGCCACCCATGCACTTATATGTGAGAAGGCCCATCGCAAGAGTTGGTTTGACAAGCATGTCAAGCAGCGCGACTTTGAACAGGGCGACTTAGTGCTCCTCTACTCCGTTAAGGGACATAAACAAAAAATAAAATTTCGAGGCCTTGGACCCTTCAAAGTTCATGCGATCAGCCGCACAGGCAATGTCGAACTCGAAACCTTAGACGGTGAGGGAATAGGCTTCTTCAATGGCAGTCGTGTCAAGAAGTACTACCCTCCCACCAATCCTTTGCACGAGCCCCCGATGTTAGAACCGCCTGTCAAAGTATGAGTGGCCACAATCACTAAGATTGATGACAAGGATGAGGAAGACGTATAGCCCACATACCTCCATATAACTGTCACTGCAAAACAAACCTGCACTTTCAACGCTTTGATCGATGAGGGAACAGACTTCAATGTCCTAACTCACGATCATTGGACCAAACTCGGCAGACCACCACTTTAGCCCACGAATGCTAAATTAAGCCCATATGGGGTCCATTCCTACGCACTCCTTGGCAAGTGCAAAGTAGCCGTTTCTATCGAGTCTGAGACTGTCGCAATGATTCTTTACGTATTGCCAAATGCTAAAGACGCAGGCAAGGAGTCGCTGCTAGGGTGCACTTTCAAAAAGCAGACTCACTGCAATGTTGATTATGAGTCGCAGCGCATCCACCTCGCAATAGGCAACGTTCGCATTATCACAGCTTTCAACAAGGGCTGCGTGACTTCATCACCGTCCGCAAAGCCACCGATAGAATTCTCCATAACCAAATCTAAGGAGGGGGGTAGTCCGCGGCCGCCACCTCCCAGAATTCAGGAATCACAGCCCACAGTAGCAAAACATAAGGCTCAATAGCCTAGATTTCAATGGAAGCCTAAGCAACCGCAACTGCCGCCTAGGAGTCGACGCTCCTATCCTCATAAGACCAAAAACTCTAAACCTAGGAGGCCAAGATGCAGTCATAGAAAGCGCCGCATGATCAAGCAAAGATGGGTCCCTAAAGCCCTCTTACGTGCGCAAGGTTACTACAAGGGAAATACCTGGTTGTGGATCCCTAAGGCCCACAAGGCCAAAGGCACCATTCATACACCGCCCTCAAGCTTGATCAAACCGCATTCCATAAACCCCTCAAAACCACAAGTTGCAGTGCTCTCCTGAACCACAACCATCCGTCTCATCCACGCCTAGGCCCAAGAGAGTCCCACAAGCCTACCGGCCCAAACCACCGGCTTCGTCACAAGAGTCATCACCCGCCGAAGTCAATCCGCCTCCCCAACTCCAACCTGAATGCAGCAGCCCGTTTGTCATGGCTGCTCCTAATCCACTCAACATCCAAGCGGCCCAACCACAAACTCACGAACCCTCCCAACCGCCCATTTTCGTTGTCAAAAGCTCTTGTTTTGTCAAACCTCAACCACCTGTCGGCCTTACGCCCTTCTATGAATTAAATTCCTTTTTAGCACTAGCCACCGCTGACCTCGCTGAGGACACCGGGGATAATGTGGTGGATTGTATTAAAAGACTAGATGACACTTTCGTGTCACTCGCGCTAAGCTACGACCGCTTGGACTTAGGTCTATTAGAAGAACCCTTTGCAACTGAAGTGCAAAATATGCCTTGCTCTTGGGAAAGCTTTGAATTCGCATTCGCAAAAGCTTCTCGCTCCGCCTACTACTGAGTTGCTTAATAGTGAAATCTCCAAGGAGCAAGCCATCAAACAATGCCTTATCACGTCATATGATCCACGAACCACTTCTGCTATCACTGGCCAAGAAATCGCGGAGCTATCACAACTCGCTGATACTGGATCACCTTTCTTGAGGCAGTGGTACGCTCTTAGGTTGCAATGGGAAGTTGAAGGATGTCGCATAATGACCAATATTGAGCAACGCCGCGCCATCAAAACAACAGAGTATGATCCCACTTATGTTGCGCCCACCTCGTATAGAGTGTTAACCACTCTTCGGGGCCGACCCATGGAAGAACACATCAAAGGACACCCCTACCTTGATTGCTTGTTGATTGAGGAAGAGTTACACTTTGCTAGCCGTGTCGACTCTGGTGACTTCCTCACAGATGTTCTCACATACATCACGCACGTGAGAATTCAACCCTTTGATTTGGACCGCGAAGCTCAATTGGAATACAATCCAAATTTCTATACTTGGCTCCTTCACAAGTAACTCCTACACCAACATGCCGAAAGCCCTTGACCTTTTGACCCTCAATCCTAGGAAGGATTCTTCTCAAGATGGAAGGGGAGGGGTAAGGTGAAATAAATCAGATGAGAAATGAATCAAAGGGGGTAAATCAAAGCAAAATCAGTGAAAAACATAAACATATATTATGAAAAAACGGATGGGGTAGGAAAATGGGCATGAAAACTTTGAAGTAAAGGGCAAAAAGTCCAAGTCTAAAAAGGAAAATCTACATTGCTTCTTAATGAATTCATTCAAAAATCATAGAGTTTTTCTTTTCTAGCAATCAGCGACTTAATATGTGGAAAGCACTAATGAAACTTACAATTTATGGCAGGAACATAAAATGTCGCAGCAAGACCACGCCCACCGACTCTCGTTCACAGACGAGGAAAGAGAGCAATACCGCATCTACGTAGAGAACCGTGCCTTCAGCCAGCTTAAGTTTCGAACCATCCACAACGTAGAAGTTGTGGTGGCCAAGTAGGAAGCAGCTAGGAGGGTGGTTGAACAATGTAACCTCATGAAGTATCTTGAAAAGTTCTCGCAGGAGCCGGACCACCTAAAGTGCGTGGAGTTCCTCAGAACGTACAACCCAGATCCAGAATGTGACACTGTGACGGTGAGTAGAGGAGAAAATGCAAAGCAGGTACAGGTCCACTTAGACCCAGCCTTGGTGGAGAAGGCTTTGGGGTTGGAGCCAAAGACGGAGAGGAAACAGAAAAGGGATGTTTATGCCATGCTTAAAATGAAGAGGGAAGATGTGCTCACAAATGACGGCATAAGCATCCAAGATATCCCCGACGCAAAAGCCAGGATGCAAGCAAAGCTGATACATGTGCTCTTCTCC
The DNA here is from genome assembly GCF_053477565.2 of Lygodium microphyllum. Classification (NCBI taxonomy): domain Eukaryota; kingdom Viridiplantae; phylum Streptophyta; class Polypodiopsida; order Schizaeales; family Lygodiaceae; genus Lygodium; species Lygodium microphyllum. Next base: position 85,726,815 of record NC_141155.1, read on the forward strand.
AGCCAGTGCTACAACTCATTGATGCATCGAATTAGCGTACCTGTGCTGGAGAATGTAGCATCCCATACCCTAGATGAAGTGGACTGGAACGGGTATGTGCGAAAAATGATCAACCAGGCAACCAAAGCATTGGCCCTAGAAAGTGTGACAGCAGGAGGAGAATCTCCAGCCTCTAAAGCTATAGAAAGAAAGAAAGCCTCCTCCAAAGCCTCCTTCATCGGGTATGGAGGTGTCTTGACTGCGCTCATCTATGAGGCAGTGAAGGAAGCACAGGATGCAGAAGAAGGAGAAGGAGAAACGCCAGAAAGGTCGCCTCCTCACCAAGACAAGGATAGGTCCACCGATGGAACTGAGAGAGAGGAAGAAGGGGAAGAACAGACAAGCAAAAAGACAACCAAGAAGCCCAAAAAGAAGACAACGCAGAGAAAGAAGAAGGATGACGAAGGCAGAAAGAAGAAGAGAGAAGACTTGGAAAGTGCAAAGAAAGAGTCCCTAAAAGAGGCCAAGGAGAGAGACAGGAAGAAGAGACTGGAGGAAGAGAAGGAGAAAGAAGAATTACAGAAAGCAAAGAAGGCATCAATACAGGAAGTAGAGGAGAAGAAAAGAAAGGAAAAAGAAGAAAAAGAGAAAAAGAAGGAAGAGCAGAGAAAAGCAGAGGAGGAAAGGACAAGAAAGGCTGATGAGGAAGAGGAGGAACTAAGAAGGAAGGAGGAAGAGGGCGTGGCTGAAGCCACACGCCGGTCCATCGAGCAACAAAGCCGAGCTGATGAATTGGGGAACTTCAGCCTACATAGAGAAGAAAGGCCAGGGTCTAGCACACAGGTGCCAGAGATTGTGTCACCTGCAGCACTGAGAGCAAGGGCAAGGCCCCAATTCATCCAATTCCTACCCTCTTGGTGCCTTCCACTAAACCCACCACCATCACCCCTAGCATCCCGACCAATGCCAACGTGTCAAATTTCGTGGCATGGATACAATACTTCATCAACAAAGAGATGGCCCAAGGACAGAGCACAGAAACCATGGCCATAGGACAAAAGAGGCCAGCTCTACTGATGCAGAATCCACGCAAGATCCTAAATGACAGAAGGTGGAAGCCTCAACCTCACCCATCCACACAACGATGATGCCATCGACTAACTACGACGAGTACGTCGCTAAGCTACTCTCCCAATTGGAGAAAGCTAAGGAGGAACGCAAGATAGCCGTGGCTAAGTTGGCAGCCAACTAAGAAGAAATCAGTAGCCACCTTCCAACTAGATAAAACAAGGATGATAGCCATGCAGCAAAGGGAGATCGCAGATCTCAAACAAGCAGTCAAGGCTAAGGATGACAGGGAGGAGCACTGAAGACAGCAGCTCGAGAACGAAACACAGGAGCTAGTAAAGATGCAAAGAGCGCACAAGCTCCTAATAGTGCAATATCAGAAGCTCATTACGAAATCCGCTCAAGTTGATGCACTTGTGGCTGAGATGAATGCCAGAGATGAGGAGAGAAAACAAGACATAGAGGAGCAGCAAGAAGAGATTGAGTGCCTGACAGATCAACTAAACTCTGAAAAAGAAGAGCAAGAGAGACTAGCCGTGGAGTTGGAGGACCAAGAGCAAAGGCCCATGATACTAACCCTAAAGCAAGGAGAGAGCATGGAGGAAATGAACAAGAGAGCAGAGAAGTGGGCTGTGCATAATGAAAAGAGGGTGAAGAAACTGGCACGGCGCCTTGCTCTGGTAGAGAAGGAGAAAATCATTGCAGAGAGCAAGGCCGAAGCCGCCCAAGTGGCCTTTAGCGCCCAACAAAAAGCCTTCCTCGACACCATCATGGACACCACCCGCTTAGAGCAAGGAGAGTCATTGGAGGTGACACAAAGAAAGCTCAGCATCGCACGTAGAGCCTTACATGTTGGATTGCAGATGCCACCCCAACCTACGGAGGTTAGGCTAAGCATGGACGAGCAACGAAAATACCTATTGCTAGCCGACCTAACCCCCCAGGAAATCAACGCCCTCGGATTCAAAGAGGAAGCACCATAGGGCGAACGATAGGGGGAGGAAACAGAACTTGAGATCTACATGAACCGATTCAGGGAGGATGTAGTCCCACAACCCCCCTCGCCGCAATCTCAAGAGCCACCACAGGAGGACCCATCTGTGGAAAGACAAGCCGCATCTAGGGAAAGACGTAGAAAGCTAGTAGAGGAAGCCAGGAAACAACTGAGAGCCAAACCAGCCGTGCTGCTGTCCGCACCCCTCCCACCTTGCCCTGATGATATCCCCGCTGGATTCCACACAAAACCGATGCTGTGGGAGAGACAAGAACAAGAAAAGGATCCATCCACCTTTAGTTTTCTCCTACCTAACAGTCTGCGAAGGGTCTTGCAGCTCAAGATGATAGATGAGGTGATCACGATTGGTGGCCGATTGGGGCAAAGATGGCTAGAAGAGCAAGAAAAAACCCCGACCTCTTGGGGAACAGAAGCAGCTGATTACTGGCAGAACAAAGTTTTTGAAGTTCCACACACTGTACAGGGCTATAAAAGCCAGCCTCTGTGGTGGAGGCGAGTACGCAACATCAGTATGCTCGCCTGGATGGCGTTTTGTAACACCCTGCCATTCGAGTGGAACAACCCCACCTACATGGCATACCCTCGAAGGGCAGGTGTGGATTTTGATGCCACCCTCCATGAGCGGTACGACTTTCCTATTATTTATAACTCTAATGTAGTATCCTTCGAGCATGCCCTTCTCTTTAACTCCAAAATCCTAGATGATTCTATGACACGCTTTCTTGTAGATTTCTCCTCATGCCCTGACCCCACCTTTGTAACAACATGTAATTACCTTAGGTTACTTAAGCTACTCCTTAAGTAGGACTCGAGTCCACAAGAGCGCGGCCTACCTCCCCTCTTCTTTGACCCTAACTCTATTGATAGCTGCGCCATGGCTCGTCTTATGATGAGGGCTAGTCTCCTCCCCTCTTTTTGCCTAGCCCTCCTAGAAGATATGAATGACAGCCAATTCATTAGGTGCAATCACCCTTTCCTCTCCACCACTTCTCTCCACATCCGCATGAATCTGAAAGGATACATGCAAAGCTACAAATTTTTTAGCAAATCCATCTAACCCCCTTCCCCTCCTCGTTCAGATGAAGAAAATTAGGCCTGGCAGTCATTCCACAACTACAACCGAAAAAAAAAAAAAAAAAGAAAGAAAGAAAGAAAAGGAAAGTCAAAGCAAAGAAAAGAATAACATGAAAGGAAAAGCACACAAGCACTCACTTGCAGAAGCACTTAAACACCACATAGAGCACTATCACTGCACCTAGGGGTTCTCAAGTTAGGCGTGCCCGGTGGCTTCGGTCGGCCGGCTCCGCTCCTAACCCCCTAGCCCTTTTTGCTTCACCACTTCATGCTTAGGGAACATCAAGGGCAGGACATACCTAGGGAGCTAACACTCGCCTATGGTTAGGCCTGTCACCGTAAGCCACTTGCACCGCACCTCCCTTAACACAAATGGGGTCCTCAAGTGTGGGACATCACCCAGGCTTGCCTGCGGTTAGACCCACCTCCCCATTCCACTAGCACGAGCACACTGCACTAACATAGTAAGGTAGACACTCCCCTTAGGAGGAGCACCGCATCTTCTCCTTTCAGGCATCACACAAGCGGCAAACCACCAACTTCGGAGACCCCCGTCAACCACTCGCTATCCATCTAGCTTCCCCAACAAACATCAACTTCCACACACACCTGAATCTACATGTAGCCCTTCCCTTTACATCATCATTGCCCAAGTGCCTACCACCCTACAACAACACAGAAGTGCCATGGAACTGGCACCTGTCTCGGAGGGGGATAATGTTAATCCCAAGTCGAGATGGCGAAAAATGGCAGAAAAAGCATGGAAAAAGAGCAAAGACGCGTCGCAGACGACCTCTAAAAGCTAAGTCGAGACCAAAGGCGCAATTTTAAATGAAAGGCACCTCAAAAAACTTGGAAAACTCTTGTAAAAGAGCACTAGGCTCCCTCCTTGCCAATTGTAAAATATTAGACGGGCATAGGCTAGAGGCATAAGGCTAGAAGAGGGAAATGCAAAAAGGACCTTGCCATAATGGCTGGTCATGTAAAAAATGGGATGGGTGCCCATGGGATTTTAGGGCTTCTATATAAAGTTCAAAAAGTGAATGGAAGCTCATTCTTTGGTGTGTGGCTAACAAGAGCTCTCTTCTTCTTCTCTTCTTCTCTTCTTCTTGCTTGTGTGTGCTCTTGAGAGAGGGAGTGTGAGAGTGTGAGGGAGTGAGTGTGTGGGAGTGAGGGATCAAGAGGGTAAAGCTCTTCACCATCTCCTCTTCTCTTCTTCTCTTCTCTTCTCTTCTCTTCTCTTTTCTCGCACGCGCGGCTATGGAGGATGGAGGAGGCTTGAGGATGCTTGAGCTAGCATCAAGAATCGTGGAGCTATCGAGGTGTGCGAGGGAGGAGGCTATTCACATCGGCATCAAGGTAAGCTCACTACACTCGTAGGATCGACGGCGCGTCGGCTAGGTGAGAGATAGCCATTAGAGCTCGCTTGAAACGCTTGAAGCAATAAGCGGTCCGTGGGTCTTGGCAGTTGAGCGTGAGCTCCCACTACACTCCATGATCTATAGCAAGACAACATGCTATTGTCATCTGCAACATGCAATCACAAGGGGGAAGTTGCCCTCCAAGAGCGAGAGAAAGAGTAACACAAACGCAATCATTGACTTTTGTTGAGCTACAAGCAACCATTGCAATTACATATGGGGAAGGAGTGATATCAGGAGAAGGTGGGCGCGCTTCGATGACGTAGGCGAGGAGAGCAAGAGAAAGCTCATACTATCGGAGAGTGATACTGATGAGGAAAGCAATGACCATCAAAGCATCGAGTCCTTTAGTGCTCAACAAGGGCATGACCGTATGCAACCCAAGAAGAATCGAACACAAAGAACCGAAAAGAAGTGTATGACAGATGCTGATGAAACGACTGGCGAGACCACTCTCACAATCACTTGCAATAAATGTATTGTGCAAGCATGCATAGAAGACCAATTGGAAACGTTGACGGTGAGTGCTTGTAAGAGATGGCAATATGATTTAGATTATGGTTTTTATTTCTTTACGTTGATTGGACATTAATTGCTTCATCGTCTCGTTCAGATGCAGATATCCACCCCTTTGCCACCCATCCCATTATGTCATTTGGTTTCCATGCCTACAATTAGACAAGTCACATCGAGGTACAAGCAACTCTCGAAAACCTTTTTTAGCAACGAGTACGTTAGTGGGATTGGTATATTCATAGTGTCATTAGAGACTCCAAGCTCACTCCAAGACACCAGTGGTGGAAGGAGTTTGATGATATTATTAGAGCTGACTGGGAACCCCATTGGCTAAAGAAGCATGAGGACTTCGAGGCAGAAATCAACGGCACGGATTGGGCCTTTTTGTCAAATTGCATGTTTTATGTTGGGATGGTAACCATTGGCTCACAACATGGATGAATGACATACGCACATGTGAGTGGCCCTAAACTGTAGGACCTTAATATTCTACAATGTGTTTGTTTCTTACATCATCCTTAGCATAATTGACTATTTGCAACAACCTTTCCAAATAACATGAGGCTATATGTGTGCGTTGATTGTCGCCTTGTGAAAGTGACAAGTGTGGCAGAGGGGGAGATTTTGTCAGCTATTTCTCATACAAACAGGTATGCAACAGACCATATTCATGAGATCCTAATATAGAATGTACATGGGGTGGCATAAAAGGGGGTTATCCAGACCTTGTTTGTGAAGCAAGGATGCTAGGGTAGGCTAACCACACAACTATTTTTGACAAGCTAACTGATGAGGCAAAGGCATGGGTGCAAGCGCACAAAAAGTCAACGCCCATTCCCGCATGGTGCAAGGCACCATTGATTGCACTGGCCCACATTATGTGGAAGGTAGGTAGTTCTTCAAGCTATCTTAATAGTGTTTTTCCTGATGCATTTTTTACTAATGCAATGATGTTGTCCCTAATTACCAAGTGTAGGCCAAGTATGATATGGTAGTGCAACTGATTGAACAGAAACGGGCACATCTCTCCGACTCTGAGTTTAGAACCAAGTGGGGCAAGGCGTACTATAGTGTCAATGAAAAGATTGTCAAGAAAAGTCGACATTTGCTAAGAGTTGCGAACCCCAGCCTCGGAGAGAAGTGGTATTAGTAAGTTGCTACCTCTTTGTACCTGCCATTTATATGTACTCATACTACATTGGTCCAAAGTAACAATGTTTTTGTCAATGTAGAACTGTCTCATGCTTGGAGTAGGGCTCCAAGAGGGGGGGTATATTGAACGAGGAGAGAATATACACATTAGCATCCTCAAAGCTAAACGAGGCAGATCGTGTAAGGATATTGAAGGCCATGGAGAGTTCTGACATGAAAATTTGAACGTTGATGGGCATTCCTGAACGTAGGTTATTCTTGTTCATCTAAACTATGTGCATCATAAGTTTGACAAATTGGTATTAAACAACATATCTTTTATTAGAGCATATGAAAATGCACCATTTTGAAGTTAGGTGAGACAAGAGACCTTTTGGGCCATGTTGCAAGATGGCGGTAAAAGATTGCTTTTGAGTTGGGAGGACTACTATAATATTCTAGTGGAACACAATTTGTTCTTCCAATACACCTAGGAGATAAAGAGAAAACATAGAGAGCAAATGTTTCGTACTGTCTTCCATGATTTCAAGCCAGACGAAGATATAGTCACAGAAGTCAACAAAGTTGGCACCATGGAGGCTTCTGTATAGGTAGTTCACAATATCCTTCTTTAGTAATATGTTTGCGGTGCTATCTTGCCAATCCATTCAAGATTTGTAATGGTGACTTTGCAAGTTAGGTTCATGTATGGGCAGATGGAGAGGAGGGCTATACAAACTCTGCCAGGAGAGTGTGAGGACTAGGCAAACATGCAGGAGGATCTGTGCATGTATGAGGATTACCAAATAGAGCAAGAATGGGACAAGGAGGTATATCAAAGATACCCTATTTTCCTCAATTATCGAAAAGGTGAATACCCCTCCAATGAGAAAAGTTTATACCAAAAATACTCGAGGAAAAAACAAACACAAGAGACACAAGGATCCAAAGGCATGGTAAGTGAAATGAGTTGCATTCTTCAAAGTATATTGCACTTTTTTGTCTCCTAATGAAGAGACTATGATGGGTTCACAAAAAACTGATACTAATAGTGCGACTACTATAAAAAGAAAACAAAAAAGCAAGCGCAAGAGGGGGATACATGAATGGTCTAATTTTTGCAGAGGGAGATACAATTTTTGATTTTCAACCTTTAATGCTGGAGGATGTGCCAGTAGACACTGGTGAACTAACATGTCTCAATAATACTATCTAAATAACATTTTGAACGAAAAATATGTTGCTAATTATGAATTTATCATACAGAGGACCATACTAAAAGTCATGTGGAAGTCCACTTGCAAGACATCATCTCCCATGAAGCTACAATGGTGCAAGATGTTCCAACCACACATGCAGGTAAACAAACATGTAAGAAGAATATTACCTATCATTAACATTCAGTAAGAAGAATATGTTACTAATTGAGGAGTTAATGTGTAGAGGTCCACAACATTGAAATCCCCATGGAAGACCCCTTGCAAGTCATTGTCTCCCAGGCTGCTATGATGGCAAAGGTGAAGTGGCGTACTGTTCTCTGCGACCCATTCGAGATCGAACATGTATTGCAAAATGATCAGCCAAGTGAGGCATTCTCTCGATTGGTGTAGAGACATTGGAGGAGGTCAACCAAAACAAGATGGTTGAGGTTGACCAAAAAACCACAAACATAGCATGCGATATCATGGCGGTTCATCTTCATGAAGATAGTGCCATGCATGGATTTGGGGATGGAATTCCATCATGGAACTCCCATACTGAGGCGGTAGAGTCAGTCGATGCCATGTATTTGGCTGATCGTGTTCTCAAGGACACAAGGATCTCACTTTTCCTTGCCACAACACACTCCATGGTAGAGATTGTTGAGTAGGTTGTGGAGGATGGACACCGATGGATGGAGTCAGGGCAAGAGTGTTGGGCCTTACGCATGGCACAAGTTGTTCATTGCAAGATGCATGTATGTGTCATTAAAGGTAGAGAGGTGAGAGTTTTAAAGTCATGATATGCTCATGCTAGATACTATTTATGTATCACACTTGTTGTTGGCTCCATTTAGTAAGTATAATTACTAAAATTAGTATTACAATATTTAACTGCAGGTACATGTGCTATATATTCTAACGTACATGTGTTCAGATATCGCTTACAATGGAATCATCCCTCTAGAGTTCACAAAAGACAACATTACTACGAATGAGTGGGTGCGAGATACATCAAGATCCCCAATGAGAGATCAATATGAGATCCAATGTTGTTAAACTATTGTAGATATGTTTTGTAAACATTTAGTATATTCCTAATCCGTTATATGACTACCAAATACTATAGGTGGCATGCAACGTGGTAGGGCTTTTTTAAGCTCATTCTTGCGAACATACACAAAAGAAGGGGACACCATTTTACATTGCAATGCGGGATGTGGTGACTTTGCATCATTAGCACTAAATTCCAATAGACTGATTTCACGTCTATATCGCTTCGTCGAAGATTGAAGATATAGAGCAAAGGTAACATGTTTATATAAACTTGTACAATATCTAATTGTAATGTAGTGTTCTTTTTCGTCATACCAATACATGGGTGCTCACCCTTCCACGTATGCATATACAGATACCTCCCACGACCCAAAAATTAATCGTGTTTGATATGAATGGGGTGCTTCTACATAGGCGGCCAAAGCAAAAGGGATCATTACCAATGAAGCCCCCTAGAAGTGGGCAGGTATTGGGTGATTTTGCAGCCAAGGCTCGCTAGGTTTTTCAAGGAAATATCTACATTGTTTGACATTGCATCTAGAGCTCCATGAATGAAAACAACTTAAGTGAGCTACTCCAATTGGTTAGAAATGAATATGTGAAGTCATCAGGGCAAGCACCAACCTTTTGTATTCCAATATGGACAAGGAAAGTGCAGAGCAACTCCCACAACAACTTCTGCCAGAAGGAGTTACACAAAGCCCCTTTTCATGAAATGTTTTGATGACATTGATTGGTCGCTGCCGCACTTCAACCCAACAACAACACTATTTGTGGATGATAGCATGGAGAAGATGCAAATGAACCCACCCAACACCTTTATATGCCCACCCCCATTAGAGGGAAACCCCATGGACACTATCCTTCTGGAGCACATGCTTCCCTACTTGACCGAGCTAGCGTGCTTCCATGGTTCAGTCCTAGACTTTGTTAGGGATCACCAGTCCCACCCCCCAGCAATGGAACTCAATTGATATTTGATGTGCATGATGAATATGTACTTTCAGAATTATTAGATTTTTTTTATTTACAAGCACAATAAAACGAGGATGAGAGGGAAGAGGAGAAAGAGAGAGGAATGTCAAGTGAATGAGATTTTGTATAGGCATTCACTCAATTGCAATACTACAAGATGTGTAAATAGAGCACGTGAAAAATATCTAGGGAAGGGTGGAGTGTAGAAACATGCATGCATGTGAATGTATATGTGCATAGTGGATTGAGTAACAATGAGGTAATATTGTTGTCTCAATATTAAGTATTCGAACAAAGTGAAAAACAATAGATATTACATACATATTACTACAGTGAGTATAACAAATATTTGATACCCTATCCTCTTGTAGTAAGTCCACACAATAATGCTTGATTGAAAGTAGCAAAAACATGTGCAATGTAGTTTTGCTTATGTGTGCACAATGGAAGTGATATATCAGGATATAATATCAAATCATGCACATAAAAGTGAGAGGTACGTGAATGTATATATGCATGTGGGATAACAATGTGATATTCTTTTCGTCTTAATATTAACAGCTAAAAGTGTTTAAATTTATTTACCTCATGCAAACCCTTGACCCTTGTAATTATAAGAGGGTTATGAAAAATAGACGGATGACCCTTGCAAAATTAAGAGAAGGGAGAGAGAGAGAGAGAAGTTGCTAATTTAGAGTGAGAGAGAGAGAGAGAGGGGGAGAGAGAGAGGTTGCTATTTGAGAGAGAGAGAGAGAGAGAGAGAGAGAGAGAGAGAGTGTGTGTGTGTGTGTGTCTTTGTGAGTGCACGAGAGAGAGAGAGAGAGAGAGAGAGAGAGAGAGAGAGCGCGAGAGAGAGAGAGTGTGTGTGTGTGTGTGAGAGGGGGAGAAAGAGAGGAGTGGCTTATTTGGTCTAGTGCTCTCTGATCTAATATTCATTAGTTGCTTTATTTAGTTACTATATTTGAGAAAGAGAGGGGGGAGAAAGGAAAGAGAGAGAGCGAGAGAGAGAGAGAAAGAGAAAGAGGAGGAAAGGAAAGAGGGATAGAGAGAGAGTGGGTGTATACGTATTTGTGAGAGACACGAGGAGAGAGAGCAAGCGAGATAGAAGGTGAGTGTAAGAGAGGGAGAAGTGAGAAGTTGTCAAGAGAGAGAGAGAGTGTGTGTGTGTGTGTGTGTGAAAGAGAGAGAGAGGGAGAGAGAGGGAGATGGGGAGGATAGAAAATAGAGAGAGAATAATTGGTGGAAGATGAGGGATAGAGAGAGAGAGAGAGAGACCTTAATTAAAATGGGGGGAGAAACATGGGAGGGGATGGTAGTGGTGGAAGCAATGGAGGTGGTAATGACAGTAGCAGTGGAGGTGGCGGTCGAGGTGGTGGTGGTGGTGGGGGCAATGGGGACGGTAGTGGTGCTTGATATGTGCACAAGAGAATAAAAGGAATAAGTAGAATATGTGGAATAAGAAATAGAGGTTGCCAAGAAAAGCTTGCTTAAATGCTCACTCGAAAAGCTCACTTCTTGCCCTTCCCCAAAACTTAGAATCTCTCACCTTTGGGTTGACAAGCTTAAGTGGATTCATTACATGTTTTTTTTTTTGGGCTTCCTCTAAGGTGGTAGAGGATTATAGTTCTTTGATGGAATTCTTGCAGTCTGCAGCAACAAGAGTGTCCTTCCTAATACTATATGCTACAACCTTTCAAGTGCCTCTCTAGGAGGAGTATCTTGATCTTTAGGGGGCAGTATTGCTTCCTCATCATCTAAAAAGCTTGGTATGCTTAAAGGAGTTGAAGGAGATTTTGTAAAGGTAGTAGGGGAATGGTATACTATTGAGGCACTTGCAGAGATACCCACATCCTGATAATTCTACCCAACATCTGAGAGCTATTCATCATCCAGCCTGCCTAATCCTCCTGCTTCTCCTCTATCATTTACCCTTGCAGGTTGCTATTGTTGTCTTGTCGATGCTTCCCTTAATATCGAGGATCTGTTTCTTGTTAAAATAGGGTTGAGCAAATATGGATAATTTTGTAGCATATATGCTGCCCATGAAAGGCACCTTGTACATCTTCAAGGCCATTACTTTCCAACCCTCCTCCACCCACTTCTTGTAATAATTATGTATAGACCTCATGCCTAAATCATGAGAATTGTGCTCATGGAACTGGCAAGATTGCCAAAGTGTTATGGTCTCTCAAGACCACAACAAAAACACAGAAAACAAAACCCTAGTCACTCAAACCCAAGTCACTCTCCCTTAGAACATCCCCATAAGGCACTTAGGATAGGAACTCACCCCTCTTAAGTCCACACAAAACACATATTCTAGGGTTAAGCTATGTACATCTACACATTACCTTTAGATGCACACCTCACCTCACTCATGGACACACAAGACCACTCTTAGCTACTTCAACTGGAGACACACAAGCACTCTATTCCTAGTTCAACCATAGTTCCAACCCTACAGCAATACACATGCATTTAGGAACACCATCTTCTTACATCTTTGCTAGGGTCTAGGTATACCTCCTCACCATAGCCACTGCTTAATACCCACCTTGGATCATTACTACTCACCCATCCATCTCCTTAGCTCTTCCACACCTAGGCCTCTAAGACTTAACCCATAAGTGCACTTTCAAGCATCCATAAGCAACCATGAGGCAACCACACCATCCCACCAAAATTTAGGCCCATCATCTATCGAGGGGCTAGGGACCATAACTTAGGTATAAAGGACACACATCCACTACACATATCCACCCTTACACCTTCTCATCTCACACAGACACAATAGGTGCACTTGGAATAAGGCATATTTAGGTGCAATTCACTTAGAGTGGAATTAGCCTTCGAGATCACTTCTTAAACTCCTTTCATCCTAGCCTAGTAAACTCTCGGTATCTAAATGCACAATGTAGCTAGGCTTAGATCATCCAGGATCACAATTCACACCAACATTTTAGCATTTAGACAACTCAACTTAGCTTAGGGGGAAGCAATTGGTTGAGTTGCTACTAAAGCAAACACCTAAGCCAACAATGCCAACAAAACTTGAGCATAACCGTGGACTAAGACTTGCTTGGGAGCTTAAGCTAGTACTCACTTTACATACAACACCCAAGCTACTACTCACTTGAATCTGTAGACTACAACCAAGAAAGTTAAGACTTCTTGAGTAATTTGACTTTAGCATTGCTTTTGATACTAAACTAAGTCTAGATTTACTAAGTAATTTGACTTTAGCATCACTAATGACACTAAGTTAGCCTAGTCCAAGTAGCTCATTGAGCAGATATTACATTCATTGACCTAATTTCCCATAAGTTATAAGAGAAATCAAAATTCAAAATCAAGTTGAAACCCTTAATGCTATAAGAAACACAAGGGTCTCACTCTAGAAGTGGCAATAACCTAGTTGTACATGAGTTGTAGAATATGAAAGGCTACAAGGATCATTGGAGATGCATAAGTACACAATCAAACATAGGAGGGTCACAAACAATTGTGCTCCCATCGATCATATTCTAGTGAGAAATCAAAATGAAGGTAGTAAACTATAGACTTGTAGTGATCATCACACGAGACTTAACAAAACAAAAAGCAATAAGAAAAACATAAACAAGCCCTAGACCTTCAAAGAGCCAAATATGTTCATTGTGACTATTGGAGTTTTCACATACGATGCCTCTCTCTCTTACTCTTTTGCTCCATCTACCATAGCTCTTGTTTTGCTCTTACTTTTGCTTGTGTGCTTCCAACTCGAGCTCTACCTTTCAATTGGTATCAGAGTGGGCATTTGAGGACCTTCTTCATCATTTGCTTTAGCCCGGATTCAAAGCTTCAACTTAAGGTTTCATGGCAGCCATTGTTTCTTCCTCTCGAGGAATGCATTGAGTCTTCCCTTTTCTTGGCTTGTTCTAACTTGCTCCTAGCTTATCAACAAGCTTCCCATGGCTTAGCTAAGCCTTGTTGAGTTCTTATTGAGCTGAGAAGTAGTCATTCCATCCATTTTGAGTGGATACAGAGCATGCTACAAAAGTCATGGATAGATATGGCAGCTTGACAACACTTTCGTATTTTGGCTATAACTTTTGCATAATATGATATCTAATTCAGGTGTTCTATAGCTAGAAACAAAGACATAATAAGAGCTATAGATTTGAGTAGTCATAGAGCTAATTCTAAAAGTTTTTAGTCTTTTTTTTGCTATTTTTGTGTCTAGACGATATGATTATGCATTGCAATGGTACTTGGATTGATTAGAGCTTGATTAGCTCAATTTTGCAAAGGTTTATATCTATCATAATAGTTTGAATAGCAAACATATAACAATGAGCTTCATGCTTTGAATGTCTATTGTGCCTACATGGTACTTTGAGTATGCTACATGTCTATGTTGATGTCTAACATTAATGTATGAGCCCATATAGGGTTATGATATGCTTTGCCACTTGGATTTAAGCAACACTTGATGTATTTGGGCTTTGGTCTATTTCTTTGAGCTTCCATGCTTACTCACTTGTGATTATTAAAGCTTCATTGGATACTGATGTTCTCGGATGTATTCGTGATGCGCTTAGGATTCCCAAATGCTTTGATGTATATGTCTTAAGATTTGCTTGCTCGCTTTACACTTCAAATTTACTTTCAAGGGGAGATGCTTATACTTACTTGATAGAGCTTGGTTCTTTGAGACAATGGGACTCTTAGTTCATGTATATGCTCTCTTGTATGATATTGGACACAATTACCACTACTTGTTAGGGGTGATTTGATTCTATATGCTTTGGACATCATCACTTACCTTTGTCAATAGTTTGTTAATGATATATATTCTTATGAAATGTATGGTTTACTAATACTTTGAGTTCATAACATTTGTTAGTACCAATTATCTATGCTTAGTCATTGCTAGTTATGTTCTTTGTATTCTAGTTTGCCACTTGAATATCCTTGGTAGTGGAAGCTTGCTTTCTTGGCTATTTGTCCATAGTCAAATTGATATATATTGTTGTCTTTATTTTAGCATAGCTATAATTATAGTTTTTATCATTGTCTTGGAGAGATAGCATTGTACTTGGGCAATCTATTGTTTGTGGTTGGTGGACAACTCTATACTTTGGTATTACCTCCTATTTTGTCCTTGTTGTGGCTGAGTTCTGGGGGCCAAATTGCAATAATTTCTAATAGTCCATTCCCTTGGATTTTACTTTGGTATACTATCATTATAATTGGTTTTTCTTTGAATTATAGTGCTATTTTCAATATTAAAAAGCCTGATGGCACAAATTTCACCTATTGGAAGATACATATATAGTAGATAGTGGTTCAAAAAAAGCATGTTAGGTAATTGAAAACCAAGAGTGTAATGCTTAAAGGTATGGATTAGGATGATTGGGATGTGATGGATGAGCTATATAAATCCACCCTTATACTATCATTGTCTAAATAAGTTTACTTTAATGTTGTTGCACCTAAGGATAATGCTTGGTAATTATGAAAAAAGACATGCAATTTTTATAACGAGCAAAGTCATGCTTCACAAATGTATTGGTTGAAACAACTTATGGACCTTCACATGAAGAAAGAGACTAGTGTGTCCACGCATTTAAGTGAACTTCTTTCTATTTTCGACCAATTGACTTCGTAGGACATTAAGTTCAATAACAATCTACCTTGTGGTGGCAGACATACATTGACTATTAGGAACGAACATGATGGTAACATAAATAATGACTGTTGTGGTAGAGACTCGGATATGTCTCAATCTCATGGGTAGTCTCACAATAAGTCTCATTGTTGTGAGGTCTCTCTTACATGTCATTATTGTGAAAAGCAAGGTTATATTAGGCCGCAATGCCATAAGATGCATGGTGTGATAAGCATAATAAAAAAGGCAAGGGAAAAGTGCATGATAAGTCTAATGATTGCTACACCTTTCCTAGTAAGTTCAGCATGAAAAATGAGAAGATAGATGCCTTGGAGCCTGATTCTGATGATGATTACATCTTGCAAGCTTCTTCTCTTAATGATAGTTAGTTGCCTAATGCTTCATTCACTTTTTCTCAGTGTTGGCTACTTGATTCGTGGGCTTCTTTCCATGTTCCTCGCATAGGGATTGGTTTCATCCCTATTGCAGCATGACAAGCTCTATCAGACTAGAAAATGACTTGGCATTAGTGATGCTAGACTACAGTTTGCTTCAAGTAGCACTTTTGTTTTGCATGATATATGTCAAGTTCTAGCATTGACTAAAAGCCTACTCTCTGTTGCACAATTGGATAATACAGGATATCATGTATCTTTTGGTGATTTCACATGGAAGATTACCATGGGAATCTTGCTTTTGCCCGAGATGCCAAGGCTAGCAATCTTTATCCCTTTCTTATATCTAGATCAATTGACTATGTGTTTTGCTATGGCTAATATACCACGTGTATCTTTATGGCATTGTCACCTTAGGCACATATCCTTAAAGGGAATGAAAATGCTTTCTTGTTTGTAGTATCTTCCACATCTTGATTTACAAATGTTTTGATTCTTATGACAATTGTCTTGATGGTAGTCAGACACAAATTCTCATAAAATTCTAGTATTATGCGTATGGGTGAGCCTTTGGCTCTTGTGTATTCTAATGTATGTGCTCCTATGCCTCGTTAGTCATTGGGTGGCACGATGTACTTTGTTATGTCCATTGTTGATTATTCACATAAGGTCTAGGCATATTCTATTAAGGAAAAATTAGATGTATTATCTACCTTTTAGCTTTGGCTTCCTCTTTTTTGGAACCAATCTAGATACAAGTTGAAATACCTAAGGTCTAATAATGGGGGTGAATATGTCTAGGGTATTAAGTGTCGGTTAATTTCCCCCTACACCCCACCCAAGAATAGTGTTGTCAAGCGCATGAATAGGACCATTCAGGAAAGAGTCTAAAGTATGCTTAGTCAAGCAGGCTCACCGCAGTATTTTTGGCTGAGACAGTTACTAGTGCCATACATTTGATCTCAACAAGCTCTTGGTTCCCAGGTTGCACAAGAGGTATGGTTTGGGAAACCTCCCTCATATGTACATCTTAGAGTCTTTGAATGTGAGGCTTTCTACCATGTACCTAAGGACAGATGCAATAAACTGAATCCTAAGTTGATGAAATGCATCATTTTTAGTCATGGTGATGCAAGTGAGATCGGCTATCACCTATGGGATCCTCAAGCTTGGAAAGTCATCCACAACCATGACATTGTTTTCCATTGAGAGGAGAAGATGCATAAGCAGCATGAGCATGTAGTTGAGGTATCTAAGGTGATCTTTCGAGGAGCCTCATGTTACTATAGAGCTAGCTAGACAACTTGCCAATTGATGCTCTAATAGCCCATGACTATGATGTTAGACAAGATGTGCAAGTCCCACAACCTATTTTGCAATAGTCTACAAGAGATAGATGTCAACTTGATTAGTTTACAACCTCCATGGATTATGTTATGATGATCGATTTTGGTGAACCTCTTACTTATGAGGAGGCTATATGCAGAGGTAATAGTCACTCTTGGGAAAGGGCCATGCAGTTGTTTGATTCACTATAGAAAAACCATACACGGGATTCAGTTCCCTTGCCTAATTGAAAACATGCATTGCAGTGCCAATGGGTGTACAAGTTGAAGAGTATCCCTAGACACCCCGAGCCAACATATAACGCTAGATTGGTTACTAAGGGTTTTACATAGGAGCATGGTGTTGGCTTTGATGAGGTCTTTTCTCATGTAGTCAAGATGCCTACCCTATACTTGGTGTTGCCTTTAGTTACTCAATTAGATCTAGATCTCTCTCAGATGGATGCTAAGATGGATTTTATATATGGGGATTTACATGGTGAGATTTATATGCAACAATCTAAGGGCTTTCAAGAAAAGGTCAAAGAACACCTAGTGCACAAGTTGAGAAAGAGCCTTTCTGGTCTTAAGCAGACGCCTAGGGAATAATATCATAAGTTCCATACATTCATGTAGTCATAGTCTTACTGCCATAGTGATACAGATTCATGTCTCTACTCGAAGAAGGCTCATGATGGTAGTCTTAGTATGTTGGTACTTTATGTGGATGATATATTGATTGCTAGGAGAGCTCATGATGAGCTAGATGCTTTAAAAACTCAATTCAAGAAGAGCTTTGACATAAAGAACATGGGGCAAGCCTCACATATTCTTGGGATGCGCATCGCATGTGATTATCGCTTTAAGGGACTATTTAACTAGCTAAGAACCTAGTCTTCCATGCAAAGACAAAGAATATTCAGGTATGTTGTCACTTCATGACGAAGGTGGTAGTGGATAAGTCTATTGAGCTTGTCAAGATCTCAACTAATGAGAATCTTGCATATCTACTCAGTCAAAGTCTCTCAACGGTGGAATATTTTGCCTTCCTTACGAAGATGATGGGTGTAGGATGAGACAACATCTTTACTCATCCTGTTGTACTTTATGTACATTTGTACTTTGTCACTATTTCTTGTTCTCTCCTCATTAGAGGCGCATTCGCCCCCCTTAAGTGGAAGGTTGCTGGGGGTGGAGGCACATGTGCCTACACCGCCCTATATTTACTTCATACATTGTGACTGCGCATCAGTACATTGCAGATGGTGAGCATCCATCACTATCACTTTATTCTTTATTCTTTATTCTTTATTCTTTTAGTGATTATTGAATAAGTGAAGGCCAATCATACATTGTGATTGTTGGAGTTCCCATATATGGTGTCTCTCTCTTTTGCTCTCTTGCTTTATCCACCATAGCTCTTGCTTTGCTCTTGCTCTCGCTTTTGTGCTTCCACTCAAGCTCTACCTTTCAAAACACACTCAAAAAGACATACACCTAGATGATCAACAGAAGGAAAATTTACATACAAAGACAAAGAATGAAGGAATACACTAGAGCGAAAAGGAGAGTTCAATATTGTAGGAACATTGAAAGAGATTCTACCTAGAGCCTAGTTCCTTGGTTAATGCATCTACATTGTGGACAAGAAATTCAAACTCTAAGACTTCTCAATCCTAAATGCTTGGACCATCAACTCAAAATCAAAATTGTTTCTATGTAAAAACTCATTGGCAATACATATGAGCTTGCCAATTAAGAAATAGATCAAGGACTAGCAAAGCAAATGGCTACAAAAAGATTCCCAAATGACATTTTGCAAGATATACAAGAGTCTATCCAAAATTTCAAAAATACCATAGAGATTGATATTAGCCAATTAATTAAGAAACATGTATTAAACATATTGTACATTCTTTAGAACCAACAAAAGGTTACTCTTGATCAATTATTAGAACTAAAGGTAGCCGCACAAAGAATGAGTGGAACTACAAAGAGACATTGATGGTGTCAAGAGGTTGATTCTAAATTCAAGATCAATGGGATCCTCTACTAATATATATTGGATGTTAGTGTAACAATGAAGACTAGATAACTCCAACGTGCTTTAAGTAGGAATACACACATAGACCAATAACTTGTTGATAAGACAAGGCAAAATGCCTAAAATGCAAGAGTAGGCCAAAATTCCATTTATCACCAACAAAAGAAGAAATGTAGAGTGAGAGATGATCAAGCATCAAGATAATTACATCTTTCAATAAAGGTAACATTGCTTTATCCCATGAGAAAAATAAAGTAAACTGCAAGACATAGTTATGAAAGAAAGAAAGTTCTTAAAGATCTGCTTAAAGCACAAAGAAAAAAATAAAAGCCTCTCAGCTTGATTCCTTCTAGAGCAACAAGGCAATTGCCACTACTAAGAGAACTACAACAACCCCCAAAGCTGTCAAAACCAAATATCGTGAGACTTTGACTAGATAAAAGAGGGGAGCGAGGGCTTACAATCATAGGTGTTGACAGAGAGTTAGCACAAAGTAGTAATGGTTCCCAAAGGGCCTATGGCATGCTCAAGGGTACTATGCAAAAAACCAATGGTTATGGTTCCTAAAACTACCCACAAAACCACCTCCACTAATTGTGACCAAAGCACAATTTGAGTTAATGAAGAAGAGAGCTAGACCTAGGCATAAATCAAGGATGAAGATGACTAACAAGATAATGATTACATCACTAATCAAGTAACCCACTACTAACTCCTTACATCAAGCCACCAAAATAAGTCATACTCCTAGAATTTGGATGAAATCCCATGTCTCCCATTTCGACTCCCCAATTTTGAGTCACTAGAATCACTTTTTTATCGGGCTTGAAAGGGCCCATAGCTCTTACATAAGGGGGTGCCCCACTACCTAGCATGTCAAGAAACATGGATCTAGAGCATGGCTATGGTGGTTCAAAGACGGGAAGAAGACTCATGTAGACATTGACTCAGACATTGACTGTCACACAAGTGAATTAGATTTCAAGATTGAGACTTGAACTCATAAACACAATCTTGTGTGTGGACAATGACACTGACACTTTACTGGAAGGAAAAGAGTACTATCATTTCATTAAGCAAAGGAAGCAAGTACAATGCTTTATAGGAAAGTAGGAAACTATAGTAGGCACCATTGTGCATATGGGATAGGTAAGCCTGCATGTCCTTGGCCCTAAAGCTCCATACAAAGAGGCTGTCAGTGAGTGTGATTGCTGAATCTCAACACCCCTCCTCAATCACAACTAGAAAGACACAAAGTGTGTAGAGGCTATAATGAGAACCACCTGCAAAGTGTGGGCACACCACAAACATGGTAGACACTAGAGACTGTCGCAGAAAAGGCTAAGTGTGGGCACCAAAACATGATGGAAATCCAGAGGCTGTTACAGGGGCCTCACAAAGTGTATAGGGACTGTAGTGCCAAGTTACATGAGGAGTTTACAAAGCTTATGGCAAGAAGCATTAGGGTTAGGAAATATAAGGCTTTTAAAACAGTTTATCAAAGTAATGAGAGTAGAAGGACTAATGAGGCTTGTCCTTCCGATCTTGGTGGTCTTCATCTTCATCTTCATCTTCATATTTTGGTCCATGGTCTTCTTCTTCTTTCACAGCTACAAGATAGGCCTTTTGGGACCTCTTCCTAGCATGACAGAACTTCTCAGTGTGCCCAGTCCTTTTGCAGAAGTCGCAGAAGAGCGGTTCCTTTTTACCTTTGTATCTGTTGTTTACATATAACATTTATTCATCCTTTGAAGTGCTAGGCTCTTCTTTGCTTTTAAGTTTCTTTTCTTCCTCTAGCAGAGAGGCTTTAATATCAACAAGTTGAGGATCGGGCATATTGGTTAGAGTGGTTGATACATTATCATAGGCAGGTGGCAGACTTTTTAACAAGATACCAATACAAACATCTTCATCCATTTTTAGCTTTATCCCTGCAAGTTAGGTTAGGATACTTTCCATGTAATTTAGATGGGATGCCAGGGATTTATGAGGCTTCATATCAAGTCGGAAAAATTCAATCAATAGACCATACTTAGACGACTTTGACTATGCACCAAACAAGGTATCCAATTTGTCCCAAGTGTCATGGGATGTGTCACAGGCATCCACATGATGGATGTAGCTGTCATCCAATTCCAGCTTAATGATGGCTTGTGCCTTGTCATCATTCTTCTGCCAAGTAACTGTAAGGTCCGCATCTCGAGGTTTTTTTTCTTTGCCATTTGTGATGGCCCAGAGACCCTTCTTCATCAGGATGAGCTTGATGCGGGTTTGCCAGATGTGAAACCCGATTCCCTTGAACCGAGCATTTGGAGAGTCTTTTCCCATATTGGATGGTTGGAGCAGCCGCAAATCAGCTCCAAGATTCTCAGATTTTACAAGTGAAAGAGCAAATTACAATGTGTCAAGAGATAGAAGTAATGGTAGTGTGAAAACACACTATGTAGAGACTTGATGTTGAGCTTGAATCTTCCTTGCTCGGGGTCGTCGATCCTTCTTCAATCTTCTCAAGTCCTTCCCCTCCTTGATTTGGTGCTGGGATAGTAGATCAGAGTGGCAGTGGATTGCTCCAGGTGGTAGAAGAGAGAAAATGATGAGATTTTTGAGCTTTGATGAAATTGACTATGGCTGACAATTTAGGGTTTCAGACAGGGACCTGGTTTTTGCAAATTGCAGGAGCTGTAGTTGATCATTTTGAAAACTTTTAGCTCCATACAAATAGGCTGTCAGTGAGTGTGATTGCTGAATCTCAACATAGCACACAACATGTCCAAGCCTCAACTCAAGAACTCTTGAAAGCATAAGAAAAGATAAACAATGAATACTATTATGGAGGCAATGCGGACCACCATGGAAGACATGAAACAATTGCAAGGTTACAATGAAGAATCAAGGAACACAATGACCAAGATCACCATCTTGTTAGAATAAGAGAATGCCAAATCTACCGCTTTGATCAAAGAACTAGAAGAAACTAGCAATTGAAGGTAGCATTGGCTAGGCTACAAAGCACCATCGGCACGGCCTTAGTAGGAGCAGTAAAGAAGTGTAAGAGAGAAAGCACAAAAAAGGCTAGAGGCAAAGGATGAGTTGATCAAAATAACGACCTCTGATCTATCAAGTCCTTGTCAAGAGAGAGCCATATCGACATTAAGAAATAATGGTGGCAAACCGTCCTCATACGGTGTAAGATCTTGTTGCAATAGCTTCATGCAAAGGCAGAGATAATTGCATATTGTAAAAAAATGAGAGGCTTAGAGAGTTAGCAAATTTTTTGAGGAACTTGCTGAAGGAAAGCTTAAGGGGCCTTGGTTGAAATAAGTAAATCTTATGGTGCATTCACAATGGCAATCTTCAAGAACTTGTCTCATCTATGATGCTACTTTTTGTAGTCTCTATTGTGCCTCTTGGGATATGGATATTAGAGCATGTAAGCCAATTCCTAGACCTAGATCTTCATAGCCAATAATGCACAGATGGCTTATCAATCTCTCCTTGTTTAGATCAAAAGTCAAGAGCCTAAGCTCTCGACCATGATCCAAATTCTCCAATCTAGTGGTGGTGAGGCCCGCTTGAGCCTTTAGGTTTGCCACATCCTCTATCCTATGCATAGAGGCTATTAGGATGACCTTTTCATAGAGCTCTTACTATAGCAAGATTGCATATCTACATATGTCTACATATACCTTGATTTGATTCTCTTTGAATGTGAAGTTGCCAAGTCCATAGCCAATTTTAGTAGGGTTTCTTCATAAGCTTTCTTAACCTCTCCTTCCACTTGGATGATAACTTCTATCAAGCTCCTTTTGATAGTATCTTGCAAACATGTATAGGCCTATTTAGTTGTACTACTTAAATACCAATTCTCTTATAGTTCTCTTTTCATTAGAGTTGTTTTGGGCTTTCCCTATTTCAATTGTACCTACAATTTGAACTCTAGATTCAATGTTTTCATCTCTCACTTCCTTTGCATAATGTAATTTTATATTCAATTAATGTTTCTTTATTATTGATGGAAAGTTGGGTCTAGAGGTCATATAACTATCAGAAAACTATTTCAAGAACTCTTGGTGTGTGCTCCTCTCTTAACCTAGTTTCATCTACATTTCCAAGCAATCCTTAACCACATGAGCCTTGTCTCTTTTGATATCCTCACAAATGCACTCCATTGTACTAAGGCTTTGTACTACATGCACCATTGTACTTGTGCACTATTGTGAGCCAGTGGTAGACACCCAGGTCTTTGCTTTTTCATTTTGCAATATCCTCTGCAATCTCCCCTTTTCTAGCTCCATGATTTTATTTTTTTTGCATGTTTGGCATTGTTTCCATTAATTGTGAAAAACCACCTTGGACTTCGAAGGGCAATCCCTAAGTCCTCTTTCTTTGCTAGAGCTTTCCCCTTTCTAAACCAATACCTCTTCTACTTATTGTGAACGGATCACTTCTCTTCTTCACATGTCCTTTTCATAGAATAGTAGTATGGTTATCTCAAAATATTCCTTATCTTTTTTGAGAGTGGCCTCCCTTTTTAATTATTTTTGTGACTCTTTCTTAGTAGCATGGAGTACAACTCATTTTTGTTGGGTCTTTCCCTCATTGGAATCCTCAAGAGATGAACTCTTGTCAACTTCTTTTTTCAGCTCTTCTCCCTTTTTTGGCTAATTCGTTCTTCCCCTGAGAACGAGCTTTTCTCCTTCCCCTCTTTCTATTTATTCTCTTTGTCACTAGCTTATTTTCTTGTTTCTTAAGTGTATGGTGGGTTCTGCCTTCATCCCATGCATCTCTAGTCTTGTTGGTTAAGAAAAACAATGGTACTTTTAGAATGTGTATTAATTGCAGGGACCTCAATAAGATCACTGTTGAAGAGGTATCACATCCCTACAGTTGATCACTTACTTCATGTAAACTAAGGTGGAGTATCTGGGACACACTATCAATGAGGAAGGAATTGAGTCTAATCCTAAGAAATTACAGTGTGTTAAAGAATGGCTAGCACCTACAAATACCACTTCTCTTCATGGTTTTCTTTGTCTATCTTCTTTTTATCAATGGTTGATCAAACACTATGAAACTATTACATCACCTTTAACAAATAGGCTCGAGAAAGAAGCTTCTATGCTATGGGATTTATTAAACCCATGAAGTTAGTTCATTATTTTCTAAATGGTTGATGGGATAATATAATTGTGAGCTCCATCTTATTTGAGTTGTGGTGTTGGGATCAAAATGGCCTCCTCCACGTACCTCTTGCAACATTCTTCAAACTCATGCTCACATATGCATCCTTCATGCAGTTGGTAAGGTCTCGTTTTGAGAATAGCATGCACGAGTCTCAATTTTTCTATTTGGCTTTCTAGAAATCCATTTTCAAGTATTTGTATGATGTCATCTGCCCAAGAAGATGTAGCCTTTTCCAACTTGTCACATGGGGCATGTGATCAATAACATAGTATTGCTTTCTCTTCCTCGTGACCACATTAAAATCAATTTCGAACAAAAAAAGTAGCCATCTTGCTATGTAGCCACCAGTGGTGCAAGGCTTGTTCACTAGGTACAATAGGGCTTGATAGTTAAGGGGGTGGTAAGTAAATAACAGTGAATTTTTTTAATGGTGTATACCATGCTTGGCTCTTCTTGTTCTATTATGGAATATTTTATTTTAATTTTTGTGAGTTGGCTATCGGCAAAACTCATAGGAAAGTCCATATTATGCTCACTAAGCTAGCAATATATAATCTTTGATGTATTAATGTGCACGTGGAATGCCACTTTTGAATTTGGGGCTCATAGGGTAGGTGCAATAATCAGACTTTTTGAGAGCTTCATATGCTTTTTTACACTCTTTGACCATTCCTAGTTCATTGAGAGCTCATAAAAGGTCTCACAATGGTTGCATAATTCAACAAAAAGCATCTATAATAACTCGCATGGCCAAGGAAGCTTTGTATGCCTTTTGGGCTTTTGGGTGGTGGTAGCTCCAAGATAATGACTACTCTTAGTTTATTGAGATGCATAGAAGTTTGTATGGCAATCATCGATGATGATACTGGTGCTTAAGGGGTGGTCAAGGGAGGAGGAATGGCCATCAATGAACAAGATAGTCAAGATGGTCTAGATGTGGTTGAGGGTTCCCTATGATGCTCTTTCATAGAGATGGTCGAGGTGTGGTCAAGGAAGTCCCTATGGCTATCAACAATTCAAATGGTCAAGGTATGGTAACGAGTCCCTGTGGCTATCCTCGATAGAGATATGGACATAATCAGTGGTGGTTGGTATTTGCAAAACTCCTACTCATAATAGGGACATGTGCTTGTATAATCTACGTATTATTCTGACCACCATACTAGAGGCTAACAAGGCAGGGGGATCAATACATCTATTAATTGGAATTCACTAGGGTCATCTCACTAGTAATCTCTTATGCTCAATAGGATTTGGTTGCCCCTAGCATGGATCCTAAGTGATTGAGGATGAGGTCAAGACGACTAATGAGCCCCTTAGTTATGAAGAAAAAACTGCTTCTTTTGCATGCAGAATTGCCACTCCCTCTAGTAGAACGCAATGATTACAATGATTGATGATGATGGGCTATTAGACAATGGCCTCAAAGTAAACATCATAATTATGTTGACTTGTAAAGAACTTGGGCTAATTGAATGGAAGTTAAATCGCTCCTTTTAGGGGATCATTCCAATTGGAGTTGACAAACAAGTCATCCACGAACACCGAGACACTTGTGTGACATGTCCTTGAATATTGTGTGCATCAAGCATTGCAAGTAGTTGGCTAATTTGTCAATCCGAAGAGCATAACTATTTATGTGAACACTCCCCATTTTGTGGCAAATGCCATCTTGTGTCGATCATCTGGATGGACTTGCACTTGAGCTTGAAAATCCATTAAGAAAGCTATATGCTTCCTTGCCTACCATTCCTTGGATCACATACTTAGTATATGGAAACAAATAATGGTCTCTCTTATTGGATGCATTCATCTTTTTATAGTTTACACACACTTGAATTTCACTATTCTTTTTTAGTACCACTATTATGGTTGATGCCCAGTTTGTATGCTCTATCTCATAGATGAACATTGCCTCGAGAAGCTCATATAATTTTTCTTTTACAAGATGTGTATATCATTGGTTCATCGAGTAAGGTCTTTGCTTTGTGGACTCAATGTTGGGCTTTGTCAAGGTCATGCATTAGCACACATGGAGGTACTCCCTTGAGGTCAATATAAGTCCAAGAAAATGCGTAGTTCAATGAGCTTTCTCTTGCCATCTTTTACTAGGTCATTAATTATGTACATAGGCTTGGGGGTTTCCCCTTCCTTGGCAAGGTTTACCTGTTTGACTTGTGTAGGTATTCGATTGGATTGTTAGATTTTCCCTTCCTATTTGTGACAAGCATCACAACAACCATATGATCTGTCTTCTCAAATCGAGTGAATTACTTGGGAAGATATTGTGGTTTCTTTTGGTTGTCATTTTCAAACCATTGATTTTTCTAAAATTTTTCAGCTTTTACATCTCCTCAAAGCATATGTGTAGCATTTTCTTAGTTCTTTTAGCTTTGTTACACTCCAATATCTCAAGATCTATGTTGGTATTGGCATTTAACTCTAAACTTCTTTCATTTGACTCTTGAGTAGAGTCTTCATCTGTGTCATTGGTTATATCTATCACATTTCCAGAGACAAGACAAGGTATGTGGGCTTGTGCCTTGATACTTCGTGATATAAGATCTCTAGGTATTTTCACATTCTAGCTCAAATTTGATTATGATCACCCTGACATCAACCTTTTAATTTGCGATTTTGGGCCAACTAGAATTTACTCTATAGTCCTTCCCTTGAAATGGAATCCTAATATTTGTCATCTTTTTCCTTTGGACTTTCAACCTCAGATGAGCTCTCATCTTCATCATGCTCACCATCATTTGATTGTTTGATGCCAGGAGGCATATTCCACGGTGGATTTCGTGAGGTTTTTCGGTGGATTGTGTAAAACTAGAGGCATATTCCACAGTGGATTTCGTGAGGTTTTTCGGTGGATTCCGCAAAACTATATGTATTTGCCAGGGCTCATACACAAGGTGGATTCCTTATGCGAGAAGTTGACGAGGATGCCTATCCTTTTCAGGCGTCAGATTAATTTAATGTGCATGTGGGTGATTTCACAACAGGTGATTTCGCAAAATACATATCAAATTAATGGACGTTTATGAGTTTAGAGTGCGCACTTGAATTAAATTAATTATTTGTAGATTAAGACTTCTAGATATTCACTATTGTTTATTTATTTTATTTATAAACAATTGTGAATGCTTCGGTTGATGTGTAGAGTAGGTAGTAGTGACTTTAGGTAGCACTGGGCGTTAGCATAAATTTCACAATTATGATTGGTTATCTTAAGTATAATATATAATATTATTTATTTATATGATATTGTATTATTAAAGTAATTACTCTCTTTGTAAGTTATAAGGTTCAACTTCTTTAGTAATAATTAGATCATTGTCCTTAGTACTATTAATTTATTTGTCTTTAATATAGATAATTTTAGAATATGAGATTTAAGATATGCTTTTATTGAAATAAGTTTTCCTTATGGAATACCTTGTTATTTTCTCAATGTGGTTAAGTTTAGAAGGCTTTTCTAGCTTTCTTTATAAAAGCAACAAGATCGTGCGCAAAACAAGAGAATAGGGTGAAAACTGAGTTTTTTCATTTCTCCCTCATCCAGAATCAGAATTCAGAGCTTCAAGAGTCATTTTGGGGGTTTTGGCATGCTTCAAACATGATGGTGATGTCAAAGCGTCAAGATTCAGAGCACCAAATTTTCTGCAATATGTTACATGATACCTCTTAACTCTTAAAACTCTGTATTTCAATTGATATTTATACTTTCTTTGTAATTATATGTAAGATATGAATGCATATATACATGTAAAACTATAATATATAAATAAGGATGGCAAACCATGGCTTTTGCCATGGGGGAGGTTGGGCCCAATCGTGCATTTTTTTTCTCTTGTCTTTCTCAATCTATTGAGTTATTCAAATCCTCTTATGCATTATAATGTTGTTTGTATTTAATAGTTGAG
This sequence comes from Lygodium microphyllum, assembly GCF_053477565.2. Classification (NCBI taxonomy): domain Eukaryota; kingdom Viridiplantae; phylum Streptophyta; class Polypodiopsida; order Schizaeales; family Lygodiaceae; genus Lygodium; species Lygodium microphyllum. The sequence continues at coordinate 85,754,773 of NC_141155.1, forward strand.
ATGTTTGATTTGTTAGATTTTTTCACTAAGTTCTATTATGTGTGTTATAAAGTTGTTATGATTGAGATTTGATTTGCTAGATTTGCCACGTGTTTCGCTTCGTACCATTGTTGCCAAATTTGTAGTAATCAAATAACACTTGGAGTAATTTTGTCCAATTCCACTCACAAAGTTGGTGTGGTTTCTTAAAAATGACCAAATTAGCTTTGGGGTTGTCCTTGAAACACCATCACCAGTGAATATGTATTTTGTGAAGCTTAAGGTAATTGGTAGGGACATTAAAACCCTTAGCAGTAGGTTGGGATGGTTCACAACTCATCATGAGGATGGGCATTGTAAATTCACTATTGCTAGGTTCAATCATGTGCACAACAAGCTTCTCCACTCTGTCGGCTCATTCACACATATACCTCTTTATAGTCTTTCTTTTTTGTGAATGGCAAATCCAGAGTGGCAAAGATGTGCATCCAGTCATGCTCATCTTCCAAGTAGGGGATGTATTTTTGTTAAAGGATCTTATTGTAGGTGCACATTTGTGTCTCCTTGGAGCATGCTAGAAATAGCATCCAAGTCAACAGGTGTAGTCTTTTCCATTTTTATTGTGACTACTTTGCATCTATTACCCAAGAAGACTAAACCATTGCTCGAGTCTTCAAGTAATCTTGTGTTTCACATCTACAGGCGACCAAGAAATAGATCATAATCTACTCCTTTCATGACCACAAAGTTCACTAGTCAATCTTGATGATCTTAAGGGGCTAATCTTTCAACACTCCTAGTTGTTGGATCTTAAATTATCAACCACTTTTAGTTGGTGGGTATCCTCATGCCTCTAATTTTGACCCGTTAACAATGCTAACTCTAGTGCCTATATTTATAATGCCCTTTATAAAAAGTCACCTAAAGCCTCCACTAGGAGGACAATGCTCAGCTCCTTCCCAAAACATGTTGACTTAGAGTGCTCTTTGAGATGGCATCAATGCTTCAAAGATAGTGTTATTCATTTGCAAAGCATAAAATTTTCACTTCAAAGGTTTTTTCTTTCCCACTATCCAAAGTTTGAATGCATTCTAGAGGTTTGAGCTATTCCTAAGGAGTATTCCTATTGGCATTGCCACATTGATTGAGGCCAACATGGTGATGACACCAAATTTCACTTTGTTGTATTGGAGCCTATCACTTCTTCCATCATGACTTTTTCTTAGCTTTATTAAAATTTAGCTCTTTTTTGCTCTATTGGATCTCAAGCTAGTCTCTCAAGGTTATGTTATTCTAATGGGTTTGATAATGGTGTCGTATTGGATAGCCCTATTACACTCATGTCATACAATGCTTCTTAATCACTTTCTTTTGCTTGAGCTTCTTTTACTCATTTCTTAACCTTGTTGATTATTTCCCATTGGCGTTTAGTATTTGGGTACCTTCATGTTTTTGTTATTACAATCCTTTCTATGTGAGGAATTGTGGTTGCATTTTTTGTACTTGTTGTAACATTTTTTGTCAACACTAGGGTAAGCCCCTCACTTTGTAGTGTCACGTTGGTTGCAGCTTGCTTTTTTCTCCTTATAACTTTTATTTCCTACTATAATAGATTCATTTGCAGTGGATGGTCCTAGTATGCTTATGCCAACTTTTTTGCTCTATGTCTACATGATGGCATCACATGGATGGATATTATGTCCTTGTTGTTCATCATTGCTATGCCAAACAAACTAAGGGATATTGAAGGGACTATTAATTTACTTATGTTGGCTTTCCTTTTGGGAAAATCGAAGTACATGTGTGCTATGCAAGAAAATTGAGCCTCTTTCTCATCCATGCCGTAATAATATGTCAAGGATAGCTCAACGATCCCCATAAGCACAGCATTTCCTTCCTCGTTGAATGTGACATAGGGACTCATATACTCCTCAACTGGCTCTTCCATACAATGCATGGGTGCATCACTTGGAAAGTAAGTGACGATTGGGCCATGAAGTCTTGGTATACATGAAGGATTAATCTTGGTCCTTTGTGCCATTGGATTTTTCTCAACAAGTAAAGCTAGTTGCTAAGACCTTTGATAGTAAGGATCCCCATTTTGTCATCGACATACATTATTTACATAGGAATCTCTAGGGGATCTACAATAAGATGCCTCATGTCTATAGTGTCCACAATTTGCACAGTGGGGGCCTTGAACATTTAGAAGGTAGATGGTCAACTCCATAGTCTATACATTGAATATTTTAATGGTATAGCCAAGGTTGCTTCAAGACATCCACAGGCATGGACATCTCTAGCTTCTATTGCTTAAAAGCCTCAAGCAAGTCTTGGGTTGCACTAAGTTTGGATCTACTTCTTGTCGATGTAACTCATGCCCTATCATTCCTCTCTTGTCTTTGTTTCTCTCTTGATGCAAGTCATCAATCTCATCAAGGACCTCATTGATGTTGTAACTACCTAATGCGGAATTGCTAGCCATGGCCTCATTAATTATTTCATCTTGAATGCCCTTGACAAAAGCCTTTGCAATAGCTTGGCATTTGGTCTCTCTATAACAAGTATTTCTTTTATACAGGCTTCAAACCTTGGAGACATAGTCTCACATATTCTCTCCCTCTTGTTGCTCAAAATTCACAAGTCGTGTTATGAGGATATTCCTATATCTAACTTTTGTGATTCACGTGATAAACAAGCCTTCAAGAACATATGATTGGGATTTCTTAGTTGCATTGAGCCGAGTGTTCTCCCCTTATCATCAAGGCATAGCTTAGAACCTCATGCCTTCCTTGAATTCAAGGTCAAGTTTTTAGCCTACACACTTGTCCAAATTGCTCTATGAAGTTGTAAAGGGCATCTCCTGCTCTATATTTCTCTAATTGCTTGGCTATTAACATAATTTTTACTTGTTCTTTGGTCCCAAGTGTGGCTCCTAGCCCTATGAGTAGCATGTTAGCCACATAGGTCCCGACTTGCAAGTCATGTGTTGTCAAGAAACTTCCTTTGCATAATGTTGGCAATCGATTAATTCAAAGATCCTACAAGCCCATGATTGAGTAGCAATGTCCTAATGCTTTTTTTTTTTTTTTTGCATTTTTTCCCTCTTCTATTGAGTAGATATAATCAAGTCCATAGCTTTAGTCAGCTAACATTTGATATTGGTGTCATAGACCCCACGTGATTAGTTTGCTAGGGTTCTACCCAGCCATTGTATGGAATCTACCCAAGGATTCACTCAATTTCCTAAGCACATCTTTTAGAAGTAGCTCTTTCTCCATTTTGTGTGTTGTGTATCCCTCTCTTTCTTGTTCTACGAGTTGAATAACCTTCTCTATTGAGAGAAATATTGGTGTTTGGCTAATATCAACTTTATTGAGAGTGTGACAAGGTGTAGATGGCTACCTGTCAACTAGGCTATCAACTAGAGTAGCTTTCATGTATTGACAATTTTATATACTTGCCATCATTTGGTCCTTATTGACCTAGTCTACTAGTGTGACATGTTTTTAGGTTCTCTTGTTTATCAGAATTTTATTGTTCTCGATATGGTTTCAAATTGAAGGTTCTCATTCAGTTCCTTCTTGATTAGTTTTGTTATCTTCTCGTGTCCTTAGTGGTTCAAGGACCTTTAGCAAACTTAGTCAACAAGTTAATTCAACCCTAATTGCACTCTTATGCTCAAAGAGACTTTCTCTTTTTTTATAACCAAGATGTGTTGTGCCAAAAAAAAAATTTCAATGCCTTACTTTGAGAATTCACTCGGCACACTCGTTTAGGGTCTTAATGCAAAGAGATTACATCTATTGTCAACCAGAAAACACCTAATGCTTTGTGAACATAGCAAGGTGGTGTGCTCAGCCCTATCAAGAAATGCTAAGGAGTTGTGTAGTTTTGTGCTGCCTAAGGACTAGATCTTAATTTACCTATGTGCCATTGTGGCCTAAGTGATAATGTGTCCTAGGTATATTCTTAACTCTAGTGGAAAATGATCTTATGTTTGCACATGGGTCCTTAATCTATGTCATTTGTGCTTATACTTACTTAGATGTCCCAAGGAGAGTGCAATACCTAGGTTTTAGAAGGAAGAGTCCTATAATCACAAGGTGTGAGATTTTGTGACCCCAAGGTTGAGTCTTAGAAAGGTACATAGGATGAGAGGGTGGTCTCAATGGAGGTGTGTTTGTGTTGAGTCCCAATCTAAGCAAGACCTTGAACTAAGTGACTACTTAGGTGTGTTTGCCTAATACAGTAGTGTGTTGCTTATGGATGCACTATCCTATGTACTAAGGCAAATGTGCCTAGGATGGGTGTGTAAATGTAGTGGGCTCTAGTGCCTAAAATGTGCTCAAGGGATGGGACTTAGAGTGTGCCTACCTTAAGTGAGGCGTGCATTACAACACGAGTCTAAGATAATGTTATACTCCATAGTGCATTTTAGGAACAAATATTGGATTCAACCTTAGGATTCAATTTAGTCATCAGTTTGTCTTTGCTCAAATGCCAAGGTTGACTGCAAGACATTATCTTATACCAAGTTGGAGTTTAGTAGTTAGTTTTAGATTTGTTATTGCATGACTATGTAGACTCCTTATTGCATGAGTATAAGACTTGGTTCAACACTTTAGTATGTAATACTACTGAGTTTAAAACGTAATAGACAATAATGAATATTAAATCATAAATTGTGAACTATAATCTCTAGTTTAGCTTGATGGATGTTTCAATGTTATTAAATTGGGACAACATGTGGTGATGAGTCATTTGCACAATGGATTAGATGTTAGAATAAAAAAAGTGATTGATCTTGTGAGATCATATCTATATTTGATCTATTGGAGAGAGAGAGAGAGAGAGAGAGAGAGAGAGAGAGAGAGAGAGAGAGAGAGAGAGAGAGAGAGAGAGAGAGAGAGAGAGAGAGAGGGTTTTGGGGTGGAGAAGTATTTACAAATGTCCATGTGGAGGACATATGAATGCCTACTAGATGCCAAATTGGCCTTGAGACAAATTGATGTACAACAAGTCCATGTCTCCAATATAAGGTAAGACTTGAGAAGCAACATTGATATTGAGCAACGAAGCGTGAGTTAACCACTACAAATCTTAGTTCAAAATAGATCTGTTATGCTACATGAAGCTTCAGCCTTGTTCATGCATCAATCTCAACAGCTTCAAAAGTTCAAAAGGTAGAATTAAACCATAAGATTGAAAAGAGAGAAAATAAGAGTGCGCGCATGAGTTGATAGGCAACTTCCTAACCAGAGAATTCCCACAATCACTGTTAGAATCGATTGTTCATTGTAGGCACATGATGGTTGGATATTAGGGAAGGAATCAACAAAAATTTTGTTGATTTGTTATGTTGTAAAATGATAGATACATGCCCACCAAACTTTTTTTCAAAAAAGGCTAGAGTGGTGGAGCAATATGGTAACAACAACACTTGTTTCCCTAGATATAGGTTGTTTCCAAGTTACCTATTGATTGCATAACTTGCATGCATCCTCATCAAGAGATTTGATAAGGGAGAGTTGAAGTATGGGTTGGCTTATGCAAGTCATCTTTATTCTAGTAATCATCATATGGATAGTTGTAGAAGACTTGAACTTCATTTTTTCAAAGCTAACATGGATTATTGTAATCCCCTTTGAGGAGGCCTAGATGAGATCGTGGTTGTGTGTGCTAATCATTGTCTTTGTTCTCACACTTTGGCCACACACTTCTCTCTCCTCCTCTAGCCTTGTGAATGACCAAGTCAAGTGCAATGTAGGACAAGGAACTTCAAAGTCAACCTAGCAAAACACACAAGTTTAAGAACTTGCATGCCTTTGCACACTTAGAGCCATGACACATATAAGAAAGAATTACTTGCGCAAGTATACATTAGCAAGTTAATTGGTGTTTGGATGGGTTGTCTCTACTCTATGAGACTTCAAATTTGCTTGGATCCACAACTTGCAAAAGTGGAGGGTACTCCCATTCACTTGCAGGAGTTTAGTTGACGTGATGGACAAAGATTGGAGGCCTTTCACTTTCTCTTGAGGCTTTTCCTTTTCTATCTCCATTATCAAGCTTTTTCTCACTTGACATGTTGCTAGGTCCTCTTGCCACAGACTTGCATGTGCTCATTTTGTATATAATTTGGTAGAGGTTTACAAACTTGCATGTGTTGTGTGGCTTAGGGTGGTGCCATGCCTAGCTCAAACTAGACTTTGTGGGAGTTTGGCAAGTAAAGTAAATATGGTGTGACACATCGTTCTCCCTTTGTACTTACTCTAAAAGTATAGTTATCTTTACTTTAAAAGTCTAGGTAAGACATTAGTGTCAGGCGTGACATGATGCAGGGTTTTTCGGTCATAGACCTCTCTCTCTCTCTCTCTCTCTCTCATGTGGCCATTTGTGTACATTTTTGGATTTGCACAGATCTGTGTGTGCCATGTCCCTTAGTGTGAACATGTGAGTGAGTCTGCGCGTGCCATGTCCCTTAGCGTGAACATGTGAGTCAGTTCCAGTGCTTGCGTTAGGTTAGAGTGTAAGTCTTGCAAAGGAGACTTTGTCCAAATTGCTTTAGATAGTAGGCTAGCCTAGTAGTAGGCAGCTCATCAGCCTGCTGTGTGTGCACCAAGAGCAGAGAGCCGACAGTTGTAATTAATATTGTAATTGTTGGGATGCTTTTCCTGATGTCTGCCATTGCCCTTTCGCTTTTTGCCTCGGGGCGAAGGAAGATTTGGGTGTGGCTATGGCGTGACGTGCTCATAGGACGATCCGTCTTCAGTAATCCGCAGCAGCACCGCTTCCTTCTGTAGCAGGTGAGAGCTCCCTCGCCATATTCCGTTTCCAGGTTTTTGCTCGTTTTTCTTAGGAACGTTCTTGCCTGCTACGGGGCAGAAACCCCCCACACCCGCCCCCCCCCCCCCCCCCCCCCCCCCCTCCCGGCCCCCCGGCAATCTTTTTTTTTTTTTTTTACATCTCCCCCTTCTTGCAGATCGGTCTGATCGGTCACCATTCCGCCGTCACTTTTGGCTGCGTCCGCTTTAGGCATTCCAGAAGAGGCATAGCTTTTCGGACAAAGAATATCTGCCATCGGCTGCTTCTGCTTTTGGCAATCAAGAAGAGGTATTGCCGCTTGGACTAAAAATATCCCGGTCCTGCATAGCTTGTTGACAAGATTTAGCGGCAGACGATCACAGCTTGTCGTCTCCACAGGATTTAGTGGAATACGACTGACAAATTTTGTAGGCAAGGATATCAAAGTCAAGAGAGAATCAGCAAGTGAACAGGCTACAGGAGGACACTTAGCAGCAGCAAATCAATCTGGCATTCAAATAAGTCTGAGGAAAAAACCCAGTTTCTAAGGCAATCACATTATGCTCGAGCATTGAAAGACTCGTCCTCCCTTTCCACAGGGGCATTACAGTTCTGGTATTTTTGTAGGAGACAACATCATGTCCACAGCGCGGCGGAAGGGAGATGTATTGGCAAATTCTCTTCCACCTGCAAGAAGAGATCCATATGAAGTTTTGGATGTGCCTCGAGATGCTTCTGAGCAACAAATCAAGGCGGCATATAAGAAATTGGCTCTGAAGTATGCTCCTTATGGTTTCCTTGGTTTTTAAAAGTTTTTGTATGCTCATTTTCATACACATCAACGTTTGATAACACTGTTTTGCCTTTTCGGGGAGGAAAGAGCTTACAGAGTTGGGGGAAGAATGGGGGAACTATTTTATTTGGTTATAAGACCCATGTTTCTGTGAATGATAGACCTGCCTGGGTGAACACTGAATGGCTGCTTGAGTCTGTTCTGGCTGTTTTTTGGTTATTATCTACAATGGCTCCTCTCTTTATTTAAGCGGATGGCTGTTTGGTGTGCTCAAGAATAGTTTTTCTGCATGGTAGTAATGTTCTTCATGCTTATAGGGTCCTGTTAGGCACAATGCTTTGCAATCTCCATGGTGAGCTATCTTCTGAAATTGGGAAGGAAACGTGGCTTTATCCTCAATAGGAGTAGCTAGTACAATAACCTCAAGAAAAGTTAAAGCCACCTATTGAGCAAAAAGCTTATAAGTTGTGATGTGGGTAAGAGAAGATTGGAACTGATCAGAGAAATTTTGATCTCCTTTTGTTTTTCGTTCTTCCCATGGGACTACGGTGTTTGATAACCCTAGATAGCCCTGTAAAGTAAGTCCTCATATTACCCTAGGTATAAGAGTGTGATGAGCCCACTTAGGTCTGACATTGCTGTTCCAAGGACTGTACATGAGAATCCCAAAAGGTGTTCTGAGGGGGGGGGGGGGGGATTTGAAGAGTGGAGTGGGGATTTTTCGGACTTCTTCCATGCTGTGGCATGCTATGCAGCCATAGTGGGGTGGGGGCGGAGATGCCATGGCGTGGTTGGGTGGGGTGAGGGATACTATGTTGCTGCACAGGTGTGTGTGTTTTGGGGGGACGGGAGGAAGGGGGATCCCATGTCACCATTGGTGTGTGTGTGTGTGTGTTTTTTTGGGGGGGGGGGGGGGGTGTACATAGTGGATATTGAAGTGAATGTTCTGTTGCAATGGTCTTACAGTCCAACTCTGACTGGCATTCCTAGTACGTATTATGACCAAAATTGGACGAGCTTGATCAGCTGTGTTCTTCCTCTTTAGGCTCACGTACTATTAGAGGCATAGTGGTCAAAGTGCATGCCAACTCGTGAACTTTCAAATAAATGAAAGAAACGTTGATATGCCTTAGGGCTAAGCTGATGTGTTTCATGTGTACACTGAGCAACATAGCAGGGGACTTGTAAAGGTGGTGTTTATTCTCAATGGCATTAAAAACAAGGGGTCTGGGGGTGACATCTTTTTTCCTGAGTCTTAAAGGACGTGTTCTAACTTTATTTCAAGTGTGCCTCTGGACTTTGGCTTTGGTAGGGCATGGATAGCGACATAACAGTCAAACATACTTCTGATTGAAGAAGTTCAAAGACTCAATATTCCTGTTGCTGATGTTATGGTTGTTGTAATAGGTTCCACCCTGACAAGAATGTGGACAATCCAGAGGCTGCAGAAAAATTCAAAGAAATAGCATATTCGTATGGTATCTTATCAGATCCAGAGAAGAGGCGACAGTATGATATGGCTGGTTTTGAGGTAATGGGCTTACGTAATCTATTTTTAGATTGTAGCTCTATGTATTCAGATTTAACTTCTTCATCAATCAGGCTGTAGATATTGATGGCCTTGATATGGAGCTTGATCTTTCAAACCTCGGTACTGTGAACACTATGTTTGCGGCCTTGTTCAGGTTGTTGATTCTCTCAGTAATTCATGAGGTTTGGCATTTTTGTTTCTTTTGATTCAAAATTTTGATTTGTGATTGTTCACTTCAGCAAGCTTGGTGTTCCAATCAAGACATCAATATCTGCTTATGTGCTTGAGGATGCTCTTAATGGGACAGTGACAGTTAGGCCACTTCCTCTTGGTAGACCTGTCAATGACAGGGTAGGTTTCTGGCTTAATAGCTGTGGGTTGAAACATGCTCTTTTACCCAAGGAGTTAAATCCACTGATTTGTACTCTGCTTTTTTGAGGAATTATACAGGTTGAAAAACAAAGTGCTCATTTTTATGGAGTAACAATTTCAGAGGAACAAGCTGTTGCTGGAATAGTGGTGCGGGTAACATCCACTGCTCAAAGCAAATTTAAGGTGGGTTGCAGGTTCATACTGTTCGCAGCTGCTTCTGGTTTGCTTCACAGACCTGACGTACTCCATATATCAATGACGGAATGAAAGAATTATATAGTATCTTACTGTTGTCAAATAGTAGGCAGTACATGATGTTTTTGTGAACTGCTATGTTTCAGCTTCTTTACTTTGAGCAAGAGGAGAATGGTGGGCTGGGTTTGGCTTTGCAGGTAAAGGCATACTTTGAATGCTTATCATGCCTTGGGATACATTTTTGGTACTTGTTACTGATAGATACATGTTGTGATTTTTGGTTTACAACTCATTGCAGTAGGTTCCTTTTGAGCTCAAGATGAACATAGTACTGTGAGACCTGGCTTAGGGCTACCTGAGAATGTTCTAATTTTAGCTTTAGGATTTTTTTCTTCCATTCCTTGGGCTAAAGCCCCATATGCCTTCTTTTTCAAATTTTCATTGCTGAGGCTGAAGTGACAATGGTCACATTACATATAGAGTCAAAAAACTGGATCGTTTGGGAGAGAGGGATGTTATTGATTGTATATATTGAAAGTTTAATAATATGGAGTTGCAGATTCAAGTGTTCACACATCACTAAACAAGCTGCTCTTAGGTTAACACATTTGGCAGATTTAGTCAGTATAGAGACCTGGTGAGGACATGGACATTTTTGCGACCATCCAGGATGTAACGTGACCGCCTATTGGCTGTCCAGGCACGTTTTTAGCGGTCCATCGAGAGACGAGTCTAAGCGACACCGCCCGGCACTCTTGTGGAATGTTACGGGGTTTGTTGCTTAGGGGTTTTCGAGTCCACCTCGCAACGGAATGTTTGCGGCCGAACCCACTAGGATCGACCTAAAACTTGAGTTTCTAGTGGTTAAGGTTTCCTGACAGCATTCTAGTGCCACGTTTTGGACATCCTACTTTATGCAGAGATACCCAAGCTGAAGCAGACCCTTGCCGCACTTGGTTCAAAGAGAATGGGAAACGAGAGGGATGCGACGCTCCACCTCTCTGCCCATAGGGCATAACCCCATTCTGGTCCCCTAAAACGGCATGAATCAGGGTTCTAACCTAATGATTTCTAAGCATCGTTTGCCAGTAAACCCTAACCTTGTGAGAAGCCTCCCAGTTCTCTGGGACCACCCTGGCGTAAGACAGACCCGTCGGGGGTTCTGTCCTCCCGCTTCCCTCACTTCGCGTATTTTAGTTGTCTACTTAGCCCTATCACTTTTAGGTGTGACATGTAAAAACAACTTCCTTAATTAGCCTTTTAAAAGGACAGGGTTCGTTCATGTAATCTTATGACATTGACACGAAAACAAATTCAAACAGGATCCGTGGAAGTACCTAATATTGGCAATTTATCAGAGATACAAATCTTGTTCAAAAGGGACAATATCCACAATCCTTAAGGATGCACTTTTTTTTCTTACCAAGTTTCTGCCTTTCACTAGTAACAAAGGTCTCTCGAAAATCCATTTCGAGTCACGCTGATCGTTGGAGTAGCACCCGGAGGCAGGGAATTTACGGCCAGAGCCCCCCCTGGCTATTTAGAACTCCCTTAGCTAGGGTTGGCGGCCAGCTGGGGGTGGTTTGGCGTGCCCTCCAAAAGTTCAACCTGATTCACTATGCTCATTTATGAGTTTGGGGTTACGCAATCTCTCTTTTCCCTTTTTTTTTTTCTTTTTAGTTGAAGCAGTGTTTCTAAATTTACAAGCACAAACAAAGGTGCAGGTGAGTGCTTGAGATATCTGCTAAGGTGGGGTCCCTCTCTTGACCCTAGCGTTTGTCCAAAGTTCAACGTGATTCACAACGCTCATTTATGAGTTTGGGGTTACACGATCTCTCTTTTCCCTTTTTTTTTTCTTTTTAGTTGAAGCAATGTTCCTAAATTTACAAGCACAAACAAAGGTGCAGGTGAGTGCTCGAGACATCTGCTAAGGTGGGTCCCTCTCTTGACCCTAACGTTTGTCCTTATTGCCTTAGCAGTAATTTCCAATATCCTCCGAAGGATAGGGAATTTCTTCATTCCGTCCCCCTATGAAGTAATAATAGATTGGCTTAATTTTTTTAAAACCCTAAATAAGTTGAGTTGAGCCCTATCCTTGCATATATAGGGTTCATTTTTATTGAACGAATCTCGAGCAATTATTGGTATTTCGTATGTGTGGTTTACAGTTATCTTCAAGATGAATCTCTAGCAGCGCAACTGAAACTGATCATGATGCCACGCAATTTAGAGGCGTATCTTTCCTAAGACAATGCTACAATGCAGGCCTTTACTTTTGGGAATTCATTTCGATGCGCTTATGCAAAACACAAATAGAGACTTGTATTTTTTTTCTTTTGGGTGAAGGACGTGAAGTTATCAGGCCTAAGGCAAAAGCGAACCACTCCCCTCTGAAGGTTTATAGGGGCCTAATACCTGTTTTAGTATTGCAATGGCCTAGATATACTTAAACGTCATCGTAGCAATTCAGGAATTTCATGTACTTGATTCAAACCATCACTTCTACCTTTCCAATTTCACAAATTTTGTGATGTAAAGAAAAAAAAGTACGATTTTCGCTTAATTGACGAATATGCATAAGTGTTTTAACAATCCATTTTTCAGTACCTTCAAGCATGCTAATGTTAGTGCATAATCTAAAGTATTACGAGTATAATCAATAAGGTCCTTGCTTTTTTTTTTTTTGCGTGCATGAATGCAAAATTTTCCGTGCAATTTACTCGTTCAAAAACATGCCAAAGTGCAAGTAAGCACAATTTCCAATATGATAAAATGATGTAAACTAAATGGTGGTTAGTTATGATAGACTTTTGCAGAATAGCTTTCCCTCCCAATGAAGTCGGTCTATGTCCTTAAGACCTCCCATCAGGGCAGGGTGTATAGAACGCACCTGATTACCAAGTGATGCGGTTTCTTGACCCGTAGCTCCATCGGTTGAGGCGGGATTCGTGTTTGATTGGACCTTACTTCGTTTGGGAGGCATCGTATGATTTGGCTTTTGCTTTGCGGCTACGCACCCAGATTATGGGAGAGGCGGCTTCTCGCGGAAGGGACTCGTCTGCGAGGACCTTCTCCAAGAGGGGGGAGAAAGAAGACGGCAAGCTCCAAGAAGCTCAAAGTTCTTCAAGGAGGAAGAAAAAAAACTATTTCCTTCTCTCTCCCTCTCTCTCTCTCTTCTGTTACTCTCCCTCTTTCCTCTTACTCTTCCTTCCTCTCTCTCTCTCTCTCAGTTTTCTTTTGTTTTCTCTCTAGCGTGAAGGGTCCTCCCTCCCACGCTTAAGCCCTTTTTATAGGGTCTTTGGGGGGGGGGGGGGGATTAGTAATGGAGGCCCTTCCTTCTCCTCCCACGGCACACGGTAGCCTCCCCCTGCCATCTCCAGGGCACGCGGCACCAGTCCCCCCCTCTTGTTGTTGTCACGGCAGCCCCCCCTTGCGCCGTCTGCCAATTGGTGGCATGAGTTGGGGGGGAAATAATGATTATTTTTTAAATTAAAAAGGGGGGGGGGAGAATTATGTTACATTCTTTTCCCCTTAAGGAATCGAGATGTCCTTATCTTGAAAGGAAGTGGGGGTATTGTTGGTCAAGAGTACTCTCGTCAATCCATGTGGTATCTTCTTTTGGAAAGTCCTTCCATTGGATGAGGTACTCCTTGAGGATTCTACTCCTCAATCTCTTTTCTCGAATGTCCAGGATTCTAGTTGGCCAAAGCTCAAGGACTCCTTGGCTTGGCATTACAACTTGTCGATCATCGAGTATATGGCTAGGATTTGATACGTATTTCTTTAGTAGGCTAACATGAAATACATTGTGAACCTTTACGTTCTCAGGGAGTTGGAGTTTGTAGGCATTGGGCCCTAGGCATTTGAGGATCCTGTAGGGTCCTCAATACCTTGGACTCAGTTTTTTAAATTCCCCCAATGATAGGGAACTCCTCTTGGGCCTTACACGAATAAAAACCATGTCTCCCTCATTGAAGAGTCGCTCTTGTCTATTTAGATTTGCATAGGCTTTTTGCCTATCCTTGGCGGCTCTAATGTCTTGTCTAATGATCTTAACCTACTCATTCATTTCCTCGAGCATTTCCTTAGAAGCCTCTACTCTTAAAGTAGGGTCTGAAAAGTTCAATGGGAAATGCCAATCATGCCCATACAATGCTTGAAAAGGTGTCATTTGGATGCTTTGTTGATAGGAAGCATTATAGGCGAACTCTACTAATGGTAGATATTGAATCCATTTCTTGGGTTTGCGACAGCAATAAGCTCTAAGGATATCTTCAATGACTTGATTGACCCTCTCTGTTTGGCCGTCAGTTTGAGGGTGATAGGCTGTGCTGAAACAGAGTTGAGTCCCAATGGCCCCAAATATCCCTCTCCAGAAGTGAGACGTGAAAAGGGAGTTGAGGTCACTAACGATCCTTCTAGGCAACCCATGGAGCTTGAATATCTCCTTGATGAACAGTCTAGCAATATCTGAAGCTTTATAATTTGTCTTGACTAGAATGAGGTGTGCAACCTTGGTGAGCATATTTACTATAACCATAATTGAGTTGTAGGCCCCTTACACTGAGAGTAACCCAACAACAAAATCGATGCTGATAAATTCCTACTTCATTTGGGGGATGTCGAGAGGTTGCAGCTTCCCAGGCATCTTGATATGTTCCGCCTTGATGCGCTGGCAAGACAAACATTCCAAGGGGGAGTCATATGCTTTCCAAAGTATTCTCTGTTTGAGTTTCTTGCTGGAGGGTATGCATAATCTTGTCCTAAAATAGACAAGTCCCTCATTGGTGGAGAATTCTTGATATTTGACCTTAAGTTTCGGGTTTTGGTCCTTTTCCAAAATTTCCTTTATCATCACTAGATATTCCGGATCATGGCTAGCTTCTTCCTTGGCTAGTTCAAGGATAGGGTTGCTGGGCATTGACACCATAGTTGCCAAAGATTCGGCCAATGAGGGTTCTTGCATGATAAGTGAGTTGAGGAACGCCTTGCGACTTAGAGCGTTAGCGACCACATTCTCCTTGCCGGGTTGATACCTGATCTCAAAATCATACTCTTGTAGAACTTTTATCCAACGATGTTGCCTCATGTTGAGGTCGGTCTGGGTGAAGATCCATTTAAGGCTCTTATGGTCCGTGATCAAAGAAAACTTGTTACCAAGTAAGTAATGTCGCCAAAGTTTGAGGGCGTGGATTATTGCTAGCAGTTCCAAGTCATGGGTGGCCTAATTCCTCTCATGGGTTTTTAGCTTCCGCGAGGAATAAGCTACAGGAAGACCTTCTTGCATTAGTACACATCCCAGTGCAAGTGTGCTAGCATCCGTGAGAACTTCAAACTCCTTTCTTAAGTTAGAGAGCTTCAGAATTGGTGCTGTCACCAAGCTATGCTTGAGTTGATCAAAACTTGCTTGTTCAGAGGGTGTCCACACTATGGCAACTTGTTTTTTCAGCAAATTTGTGAGGGGTGCTGCGATTAAAGCATAGTCCTTAATGAAGATCTTGTATTAACTTGTAATCCAAGAAAGCTATGCACTTATTTAATAGTAGTTGGGGGAGACCACTCTTGAACGTCCTTAACCTTGGTAGGGTCTACAGAGATCCCTTCATTTGACACAATAAATCCGAGATATTCAATCTGCCTTTTTAAGAAGGCACACTTTTTCTTCTTAGCATAGAGCTTATGAGTCCTCATGGTCTCAAGGACAATGCGAACTTGGGACTCATGATCTGCCTTCTTCTTGGAATAAACCAAGGTGTCATCAAAGAAGACGAGTACGAAATCATCGAGGTGTGGTCTAAAAATGTCCTGCATTAGCTTGTTAAAGGTGGTGGGGGCATTAGTCAATCCAAAAGACATTACTATGAATTCAAAATGACCATATCTGGTATTGAATGCCGTCTTTGGAATATCCTCATCCTTGACGCGAATCTGATAATACCCTGACCTTAAATCAATCTTGAAGAAGATTTTTGCTCCCTGCAGTCGATCGAGTAACTCATGTATCCTTGGAATGGGGTATCTATTCTTGGTGGTTACTTGGTTCAGGCCTCTATAATCAATGCAGAGACGAAGTGTACCATCCTTTTTCTTTTGAAACAAGACTGGAGCTCCCGAAGGAGAACTGCTAGAGCGTATGTGCCCTTGGTCCAGTAGTTGTTTGAGTTTTTCCTTTAATTCAATGGCCTCAGGAATGGACATCTTGTAGGGCATTTTTGTAACTGGAGCAGCTCCGGGGATTAGCTTAATCTCATGATCCACTTCCCTAGGCAGTGTTAATTCAATCAATTTCTCTGGGAATACATCCACATATTCCTTTAGCCATGATGGTTCTTCATTAGTGTCCTTTGCGTGATTGGGTTTGTTTAGCTTGATCAGGTGGACGGGTAATGTGACATTAATGTAACATTAAAGTGATATTTAATGTGACATTAAGGTCACAAATATTGAATGTGACATTAAAGTGACATTTAATGTGACATTAAGGTAAATCATGGAGAACACGCACGAGGATGACCGTCCGGGCTCTTAGGCGCCCGAACGGGGTTAAGGGGAGCCTAGTTCTAAAAAGAGTCCAAGAATAGTAGGACTCACCAAGGTTTGACGGCTGGCAATTGGATCACGATGGTCTGGCCAGCAATATACTAGGCAAGGTTGGGAGGTGAAAGGAATCACTCGTGCTCACCCATTCTGACTGTTTCTTCTGAGTCATCGGACATTGGTATCAGAGCTGACAGGTTTAGTCGTGTGGATTTGTGGAGTCCTTCAACGAAAAGGCAGTCGACGGGTTTCAGTCGTTCTGCTATTCGTTTTAGTCGACGGGTCAGTTGACGGATTTTCAGTCGTTCCGCTATCCATTCCAGTCGATGGGTTTTGTCTCGTCGACCCATTAAGGACCCGTGAAGCCGCTGGTTAAAAACGCTTGGTGACACGTCACGTAAAACTTGATGTGACGATTATCTACGAAATTTTATGGCGGGGAAGCTACCTTTTACACGGAACGCCGTAGGCTGGATCATGCGCCGCCGAATCTTGGTCCACACCCATCCGTGAACGCACCAACGGATCACACATTCTTTTCCCTTTTCGCAGGCTGAAGCTGAAGCTATTTTCTGATGTGTGTTTGATCAGTCGACTGCGCGTTTGGAATTTTTCCTATCAGCCTCGACTGCACTTGCATCACAAGTACAAGCTCAGCAGAGAGCAAGTTCAAGAAAGGGGCATTGATGGCCTGCGTGATTATTAAAGAAGGGGGCTGAATACTAGTCGTTTCTGCAAAGAAGCTCCATTTCCTGCGTGACCGACTTTGTTCGGGCGATAAAATTTGTTCCTTACTCTTCGGGTTTATTTACAAACCAGCAACAACTGCCTGCCATTAAAATCAGGGAAGTACTTTACTTTGTATGCAAATTTCTTATCTTTGCTTTCCAATTCCAGTGTATTAATGGCAGAAAAAGGGAAAGAGAGAGTAATGGAAGGTTCTAGTTCTGGGGACCACCCTATGGTAGATCCCCATGAACCAGAAATGCAAGAAGAACAGTGGGAAGAATTTTTTGCTACACGAGAGCAATTTGATGATCTTACTGCTCGTGTGCAAGCTCAGGGGGTTCAAATGGAATTTTTAACCCAAACACTCACTGAAATAAAATCTCAATTAACTTTATTATTAGAAAGAAATAAAAATAAGATAGAAATCTCGGATGTCCTATCTTCATCGATAGATTTAGATGTGACTATGTGAGATCCTAAGGAACCCCACCATAAATTGAGGGATAATCCAGTTCTAAAGGATATGAAACCCCCTCAGTTTCACGGGGAGGAAAAAGACAGAAATAAAGATACAATCTTTAATTTCCTCCAAAAATGGGAAGATTTACATAAACTTAAGAATACCCCACCACATCTCCAAGCACTGGAGGCTAGTTTAACTTTGGGGCCCAAAGCATATAAGTGGTGGCGAACTTTAAAGGAGGCAAATAAACCCTGAAACTTGGGCTCAATTTGAATCCGTCTTTTTGAAAGAATTCCTTCCTGAAAATGAAATGGAAAGAAATTGGGAAGATTGGGATTATGTCAGACAAAAGGGAAGACCCCTGCTGACATATCTGGAGGAATATCGTGAGATAATCCTCAAATTGGAAGGAATAGATGAATTTCAAAAGACAAGAGGATTCATTAGGGGACTAGACAAAGCCTGTAAAAAGGAAGTAAAAAGGAGTTCACCTAAGACGCTGGAAGAGGCAATTAAATTTGCATTAATTCATGAAGATAGTACGCGTCCAGGTACACTCACTAGTCTCACTGATACGGAGTCCAAGTCTAAGGAATTGGAAACCTCAAAATTTGTGGGCAAATTTAAAAGGAAAATGCCATTCTTTAAGGGTAAAAAACAACCTTTTGAAAAGAAACCATATGTGAGGTCAAAGTTAAGTCCTGATGACTTTGATAAGGCCAAAAAAGAAAAGTTGTGTTTCAATTGCCTATCCCCTAACCATGCTGCTTGGAATTGCCCTCAAAAGAAAAAGGGGGAAGACAAAGGAAAGGATAAGGACAAGGGCAAGGGAAAAGAAAAACAAATCCATGTAGTGCAGACCTTAGAATTAAAGGGGCATGAAAAGTACAAATCTTTAGAGGTCTTGCATATGGATGTACAACATAAGTGTTGCATGTCAACTTCTATGTGGCAGTCTACTTTTGGGCCACATGAATTACTTAGAGTGCATGGATTGATATCTGGAAAGAGGGTTAGAGTCATGATTGATGACTCTGCCACACATAATTTTATAAATTATGCACTTATCAAAAAATTGAAACTTCCCCAACAAAAGAGTGGGTATCAATATGTTGTTCGTATGATGCAAGGCCAAGACAATAAAATATGGGATATAACGGTATCCAATTTGGAAATTGAGATTCAAGGATATAAAGATAAACTTGATTTCCAAATTATGAACATGGAAAGAGCCGATATTGCTCTAGGGAGGGAGTGGCTATGGGGATTGGAACCATCCTTAAAACGAGGCGCGGCCTTATTACAAGAAGGTCGACCGGTTGCTTTTGAAAGCAAGAAATTAGATCGTGCAAAACAGAATTATTCTGTTTATAAGAGGGAGCTGTATGCAATAGTACATGCAATGAAGAAATGGAGGCACTATTTGTACTGTGCCAAACTTTTGATTTTATCGGATCATGAAAGCATTAAGTGGCTTAATGATCAACTGGATTTACACGGGCGTAAAGCCAGATGGGCCGAACTCCTTCAAGAGTTCGACTATGAGATAAGATATAGAAAAGGAAAGTATAATATAGTAGCTGTTGCACTCAGCAGAATGCCCATCATTAATGAATTGAGTTTTACTCAGTTCACTTCCAACTTGCTTGAATCTTTAAAAGGGAAATGCGAGGTTGATCCGGCATATTCCAACATATGGGAAGTAGTAAAAAATGGGAATCTAAATGAAAGTGCTTCTACTGAGGAAGGAATATCTGAGGATGTTCAACAAGGAAATGGAGCATTAGGGGTTTCTCAAACTCGATTCAAGTGGAAGAATTTTACCATTGATAATGGTTATTTACTCTACAAAGGTAGGGTATGTGTCCCGAAAGATACAGAAATAAGGCGCTAGATACTCTTTGAGTGTCATGATACCCCTAGCGCGGGACATCCAGGAGTGAATAAGACTTATAGTCTTATTAAAAGGCAGTTCTATTGGCTTGGAATGAATAAGGACGTCCTTGACTATGTAGTCAAATGTAATAAATGCCAGGTTAATAAAGCTGAAAGATTGAAAATGGGAGGACTTCTCCATCCACTAGAGATTCCTTCGGGAAAATGGGAGAGTATCTCCATGGACTTTATTGTTGCTTTACCCAGAACACAGAGAGGGCACGACTTTGTGTGGGTGATTGTGGATAGGTTAATCAAAATGGCTAGGTTCATTCCAACTTCAACTGATGTTAAAACACCAGAATTGGCTAGATTGTTCGTAGAGAACATATACCGATTGTATGGCCTTCCGGCAAATATAGTTTCTGATCGGGACAGAAAATTTGATAGCCAATTTTGTCGTGTGGTATTTAGGAAATTGGATACTAAACTTAGCATGAGTACGGCGGATCATCCGCAAACAGATGGGCAAACTGAAAGGGTTAACCAAATCCTTGAAGATATGCTTAGGGCATATGTAAGTAAAAGGCAAACTAATTGGGAAGAGTATTTACCGATAGCAGAGTTTGCATATAACAGTGCCAAGCACTCTTCCACTGGATATAGTCCATTTATGTTAATGTATGGGTTTCAGCCCAGAGCTCCTTTTGCAGTAGGACTGCATAAGGAAAAGGTTCAGGAAGCTAAAGACTTTTTGGAGGATATGAATAGTATGTTAAAATTTGCTCAAGAAAATATTAAAAAGGCTCAAAACCGAGCTAGAGCATATGCAGATCCTCACCGAAGAGACATCTCCTTTGAAAAAGGAGAATTAGTCTATCTTAAGGTGCTTGAACAAACTAAAACTATGAAAAAGGGACAATGTCCAAAGCTTTCACCAAGGTATTGTGGTCCTTTCATAATACTTAAAAAGGTGGCAGAATTGGCTTACAAGCTCCAACTACCTGTTGGTAGTAAAACACATCCAGTTTTTCATGTAAGTAAATTAAGGAAGAAGTTGGGTGTTTTGGATAATCTAATCTTAAATGATGCCATTGAGGAGCTATTCAATGACCAATCTAATCCACATGAACCAGAAAGAATATTAGATGTTCATAATAGACGAACGAGGAATACTATTTATCAAGAATGTTTGGTTAAGTGGAAAGATTGTTCAGAAGAAAGCTCAACATGGGAGCGAGTAAGTACTTTAAAGAAAAGGTTTCCCGATTTACAATTAGACCTTCCAAGTATCGTTTTCGAGGATGAAACCGATTCTTAAGGGGAAGGAAATGTGACATTAATGTAACATTAAAGTGATATTTAATGTGACATTAAGGTCACAAATATTGAATGTGACATTAAAGTGACATTAAGGTAAATCATGGGGAACACGCACGAGGATGACCGTCCGGGCTCTTAGGCGCCCGAACGGGGTTAAGGGGAGCCTAGTACTAAAAAGAGTCCAAGAATAGTAGGACTCACCAAGGTTTGACGGCTGGCAATTGGATCACGATGGTCTGGCCAGGAATATACTAGGCAAGGTTGGGAGGTGAAAGGAATCACTCGTGCTCACCCATTCTGACTGTTTCTTCTGAGTCATCGGACATGTAATCTCTTCCTCATTCCTTGAACTATTCGAGTTGCCTTAGCTAACTGGATCTTTGGTTTACCTGCTTCACCTTGTGTTATAACTAGCTCACCCTTAGGATTCCGAAAGGAGACTTGGCCCTTTCCACAATGAATGTGAGCATCATTGGGGATTAGCCAATCCATCGCGAGTAGACATTCATGGACTCCTAGTTTCATTACTGTGAACTTAACAGTTGTGGGCTCGTTTCTGAGTAGGAATTCCACCTTAGTAGTTTGTTTGGTGCAAGTGATTTCTCGCCCATTTGCTAGTTTGACAAGTAAGGTGGGTGCAGCTATAGTGGCTATCCCTAACCTTCTTGCAAAGGTCGGTGAAATGAAAGAATGAGTGCTCCCACAGTCAATCAGGGTTTTGAATTCCTTACCTTGGTAGTCCGATGGTGTTTGAATCACCGAGCATTGGCAGTTCGGGCCCTTCTTATGGAGGGTGGCATAAACGGTTGCCCTCTCGATCTCGGCTTCCATGCACGGATCTTCTTCTTCATATAATCCTTTAAAGGTAATATTGGAAGTTTTTGGCCTTCCCAATGCTGCACGACTGTGGCCACGGGTAGCCCTGGCTTGGCCTCCAAATTTCCCTTGATGGCGGTTCCTGCCAAGCTTGGGACATTATCTTTTGAAGTGCCTGGGTTCATTGTAGTGGAAACAACGCAGGCTTTGATCACTTCTTTGAGTGGGGGCAAAGTCATTGATTGCATTTGCTCTTGGCTTCTTCCGTTGGCCTTGATCTTGTCCTTGCGTCGTTTTAATTTGAGCTCTTGACATCCCCGTATTTTGGTCTCTGAAAGCCCAAGTTCTGGATTTTGGCTGGGCTTATGGGGCAATAGGTCGTGCTCTTATCAATGCATCTTGTAAATTTGAAGGACTCATTGATTCCAACTGAGTGTTTATTGGCGGATTCAGCCCATCACAAAACTTCGAGACTTGTTGGGGGATGCTCATTGTTGGGGCGTATTTTAGCAAGGAAATAAATTTCGAGTAGTATGATTCTAGAGACAGGCCCAACTGCCTCAACTTAAAGAACTCATTCATCTTTTGAGTTCTATACGCAGGTGGTATATACCTTCCCTGCACTGCTTCCTTTAGCTTTTTCCAAGTTATTGTGCTTTCAGTGACTGCTTGGTCTTTACACCATTGCTTCCACCACAGTCTAGCCTCGCCGGTGAGCTTGAGCTTAGCAATCATGGCTTGGTTCACAGGTGTTGTTTCGGCTGCACTAAAATAGTCTTCCATGGATTCAATCCATATTTCAGCATCAGCTTCAATAGTCTTCCCCTTTTCATCAAATTCTGGTGGTTTAATTTGTTTGAGAAGAAACTTTTTCTCTTGTACCTTTGTTGGGCTCAGTGTGGTAACATGGTTCTGGATTTGCGCTTGGGGATGTATCTGATTACCATGTTAAACTTTCCCGGGTTAGGTTTGCATTTACACAGCCCTATACAACTTAAATCAATGCGCACGTATTTTTCCATTGCAACTATGCAACCATTTAAATGAACATAAAATTCTTATTTAACAATAGGGAAATGTAAGTCTGAAGTACAATTATTCGGGAATGGATAGGGTTTGGCTGAAATGATTTTTTCCTCTCAGGAGTTACATTAACGCCAGGTTAATAATTCCCTATTGGAATGAGATATAGGGACAGAATAGTAGTATGGATTGGGGGAATGGATTCTCAAGAAGTGATAAGTCATGGGAAGGTCAGGAAATCCGTGTTTTTGATAGCCATGGCATTCATTTCACCCCATTACTTTAATTCTCTTTGCTGGTAAAATTTTAACCACCTCTTTCTTGTTCAAAAGGGACAATATCTGCAATCCTTAAGGATGCACTTTTTTTTCTTACGAAGTTTCCGCCTTGCACTAGTAACAAGGGCCTCTCGAAAATCTATTCCGAGTCATGCCGATCGTTTGAGTAGGACCCGGAGGCAGGGAATTTATGACCAGAGCCCCTCTTGGCATCCAAGCGTCCTTCTACGTTCAAACCAATCTGCGGAGAGACCTCTCGTGGTGGGTTGGGTCCACGTTCCCATCACGGCTATTTAGAACCCCCTTGGCTAGGGTTGGCAGCCAGCTGGGGGTGGTTTGGCGCGCCCTCCAAAAGTTCAACCTGATTCACTACGCTCATTTATGAGTTTGGGGTTACACAATCTCTCTTTTCCCTTTTTTTTTTCTTTTTAGTTGAAGCAATGTTCCTAAATTTACAAGCACAAACAAAGGTGCAGGTGAGTGCTCGAGACATCTGCTAAGGTGGGGTCCCTCTCTTGACCCTAACGTTTGTCCTTATTGCCTTAGCGGTAATTTCCAATATCCTTCAAAGGATAGGGAATTCCTTAATTCCGTCCCCCTATGAAGTAATAATAGATTGGCTTAATTTCTTTAGAACCCTAAATAAGTTGAGTTAAGCCCTATCCTTGCGTATATAGGGTTCATTTTTATTGAACAACTCTCGAGCAATTATTGGTATTTCATATGTGCGGTTTACAGTTATCTTCAAGATGAATCCCTAGCAGCGCAACTGAAACTGATCATGATGCCATGCAATTTAGAGGCATATCTTTCCTAAGACAATGTTGCAATGCAGGCCTTTGCTTTTGGGAATTCATTTCGATGCGCTTATGCAAAACACAAATAGAGACTTGTACTTTTTTTCTTTTGGGTGGAGGACGTGAAGTTATCAAGCCTAAGGCAAAAGCAAACCACTTCCCTTTGAAGGTTTATAGGGGCCTAATAGCTGTTTTAGTATTGCAATGGCCTAGATATACTTAAACGTCATCGTAGCAATTCAGGAATTTTATGTACTTGATTCAAACCGTCACTTTACCTTTCCAATTTCACAAATTTTGTGATGCAAAGAAAAAAAAGTACGATTTTCGCTTAATTGACGAATATGTATAAGTGTTTTAACAACCCATTTTTCAGTACCTTCAAGCATGCTAATGTTAGTGCATAATCTAAAGTATTATGAGCATAATCAATAAGGTCCTTGCGTTTCTTTTTTTTTGCGTGCATGAATGCAAAATCTTCCATGCAATTTACTTGTTCAAAAACATGCCAAAGTGCAAGTAAGCACAATTTCCAATATGATAAAATGATGTAAACTAAATGGTGGTTAGTTATGATAGACTTTTGCCGAATAACTTTCCCTTCCCAATGAAGTCGGTCTATGTCCTTAAGACCTCCCATCAAGGTAGGGTGTATGGAAGGCACGTGATTACCAAGTGACGCAGTTCCTTGGCCCGCAGCTCCATCGGTTGAGGTGGGATTCGTGTTCGATTGGACCTTACTTCGTTTGGGAGGCACCTAGATTACGAGAGAGACGGCTCGTCGCGGAAGGGACTCGTCTGCGAGGACCTTCTCCAAGAGGGGGGAGAAAGAAGACGGCAAGCTCCGAGAAGCTCAAAGTTCTTCAAGGAGGAAGGAAAAAAAACCGTTTCCTTCTCTCTCTCCCTCTCTCTCTCTCTTGTGTTACTCTCCCTCTTTCCTCTTACTCTTCCTTCCTCTCTCTCTCTCTCTCAGTTTTCTTTTGTTCTCTCTCTAGCATGAAGGGTCCTCCCTCCCACTTAAGCGCTTTTTATAGGGCCTTGGGGGGGGGGGATTAGTAATGGAGGCCCTCCCTCCTCCTCCCACAGCACGTGGCAGCCCCCCCCCTCGTCGTTGTCACGGCAGCCCCCCTTGCGCCGTCCGCCAGTTGGCGGCATGAGTTGGGGGGGAAATAATAAAAAAATTTTAATTAAAAAGGGGGGGGGGATTATGTTCCATATATAAGCAGTCTAGCCAAGCTAAAATTACTACTAAGCATGGCTGATCTTGGGGCTTAATATGTGGTGCTACTCACTGCTTATGGTCAGAACCTCGTGCTTGTTTAGTTTATCATCTGTCCTCATTTTAGCTTGCAGTTCTCTCTTAACTTTTAGAGTGGGTCATCTTTGAGTATCTAGAGTGAGGATTTAATGAATGCAAGATCTTAACATTTCATCATTTGATATTTTTCAGGAGGATAGTACGAAGGCAGGAAAAGCCACAGCAGCAGGGATGTATTTTCTTCATTTTCAAGTTTATCGGTTGGATATGACTATGAATGCGGTGAGCATGTCCCATCAGCAGTGAGCCATTTTAAGATGTTGAATACTAATTGCCAAATTTTACGAATTTGATTTGCACTATTTGATGTTACCCTGTCTTTTCAAAGTTCCTGTGTCCCTGTTTTACATGTTCCTCTCTTGTTTCTTCAATAGCTGGCCGTGGCCAAGGACCCGGAAGCTGCATTTTTTAAGAAGTTAGAGGGTTTACAGCCATGTGAAGTATCAGAATTGAAAGCTGGAACACACATATTTGCTGTATATGGTGAGATTATATGCAGGCAATCATTTGAACTGGATGCTTGGCTGCACCTTATATTACTTTCCATTGTCTATTCCTGCAAGTTTTCTCACTTCTATACAATACTCACAGGAGACAACTTTTTCAAGAGTGCAACTTACACTATCGAAGCTATCTCAGCAGAAATGTCCAAAGATTCTGCAGAAAAGCTTAAAAGTATTGAGGCCCAATTATTGACCAAGCGGAATGAGTTGAGACAGTTTGAGGTTGAGTACAAAGAGGTTAGTTGCCCAAAGACTCATTTGTATCTATGTGGATGGATGTTTTCTCGTGTCTTTCTCTTCTTTTATTTCCTGTTCCCGTACAAAGTCTTGGTGTTTAAATCAAGGAACTTCTTTTTTGGGGCTTATGAGAGTGGCCATGGTGTCTTCAGGTCTTAGCACGATTTACAGCTGTTAGCAACAAATTCAAGGAAGAAAAAAATGCTGTGAGTTTCTTAACCTGCTTGATAGTCTTATTGAAAAGATTCATTATGTCTTGCTGTTTTGTATCTAATGCATCACTGGTGTAAAGGTTAAGATAAATTCAGAAAGCCCCAAGATAAGAACCTGTTTGTGCTTGTCAACGTACATGTAGCAGAAGAGGAACAGAAAACAAGTGCAAAATTATTTTAAGTAGAAATATGAGAGTTCAATGTAGCAACAGACGAAGAAGGATGTGCACCATAGGCTTTTAGGAAGAGATGTCAGCACTTCTTATCTTACAATTCCCACTTTTCAATTTTGTTGAGGGTGGGCCGTCTGATTCGGCTGAGTTCAAAGGAGAGACACGTGACAGATTTTTTGCAAGTTGGTGCCTAGGAGGAGCCACATGGCGCACAACAGGGGACTGAGGAAGCACAGCAGACAGGAATTGTGGCAGGGCAATGCTGAAGCTGGGTGACATCTGCAGAGAGATGAGCATAAGAATTGACCAGGATAGGCAGAAGAGTCGTGGACAGCCGGTAATGTGTTAAGTTGGACACGACAGATCCAAGGCGAAGGCGAGCCACATGGACAGATAGACAGGGGCAGTGAAATGGACTGGGTAGGCTAGTGCAGTGCTATGGAGCAGCATGCAGGTCTGGCAGCAGAGGCCTCGTGAACAATGACCTGCCTGGCACAACACATAGACTTCTCCTTCTCCTTCTCCTTCTTCCTTTGTTATTGCTCTTCTTATTCTGAAGTGATGGGCAAACATAAAGAATGCACAAGATGGATACGTGAAGAGAACAATCAAAAGATTGGGCAGCCATGGGTGAAGCTGAAGTCAAACCCGCTATGATACCATTGGTGGGTATGGAGCTTGCCTGTTTGACTAACAGGCTATGGTGGATGGAACTCCATGAGAGAGAGAGAGAGAGAGAGAGAGAGAGAGAGAGAGAGAGAGAGAGAGAGAACTCTTGTAAGTACACACAAACTGAAAGATAGATTGATAGTGAGATATGTGGGATAAAAGTACAAGTGATAGGGCTTGAATATATAGGCTAAGGTATCCGCTTACACATCCCAAGTCTCCAGACTAGGTAGGGCCAGTGCAAACTTGCATGGTAACCCTACATTGAAAACAAAACCTTGCAAAAGAGATGAATATTTGCAAGCACATAGGTCAGTAGTGAGATGCTCTAGTGTGTGAGTAAATGCAACATAAGACTTAAGAATGAAAATCTAAGGACAAAATCCTATGGGCCGGACTCAGTAGCCTAAAGACCTAAGAGTGTGAAGATGGAGATAAGTTAAGGATGCGGCCACCATTGTGTATGCTCACTAACAGGGCTTTGCCAATGAAACACTTCAGGAGGAGGTGAGATAGTCCTAGATGGAGATGAATGTGAAGTGAATGTGTAAAGGGCAATGGGATTGGTACTCACAGACCAATCAACTAGTCCCTCAGGAGTAGTGAAAGACTGTCTATTGAAGTTGTCCACGTGCCATATGTCCAACAACTACTATTGGGGCTGAAGGAGCACATGGAGTAGCAGCGGGAGGCATAGCCCCATTGGACTATCCAGTAGGAGTAAAGGCAATTGCAGCGGTTTCCTAAGGTTTCTTAGGAGGAAGACCTTGGGCCTTGGTATGACACTCCTCATCCACATGGCCCGATCTTTGGTAGTGTGTGTAAAACCTATTTTCTAAAGGGAGTTCTTGCTAGATGGGCTTTGTTTCTTTGGTTCCGTTTGAAGAAGGGAAGTCACCCTTGGTTTGGCTTGCCTTCACATCTTGTGAGCTCTTGTCATTGTTGGTTCTCCCTCCCGAAGAAGAGGCAACCAACCCTCTCTACTCTTGAGTAAGACTGTGTGAAGGATTTCTTGTGGACTTGATCGTGTAGCCTTTCGTAACACAAGATCTAGTAGTCAAACTTGTAGAAGGTTAGCAATCTAGAGATTGAGATAATATGTTGGATAAAATGGAAGTATTTATGGGGCAATTTGTTCAAGAAGAACGTGACTTGATTGTCATTTGACCTTGGGGAGCTAGGAGTGGCAAACTCCACGAGTAACTGTTGATATTCAGCCAACTTGACTTTCAAATCATCCCCTTCCTCAATGGAAAACTCTTGAAGCTTAAAATTGTGATTGATATGTTGAGTGTGATCTCGCACCGCATAGCAGTCAATGACATGTCTCCAATGCTCAGATGCGAGGGAAAAATGTTGTAACTGAGAGTGGAACTCAAGAAGCAACCCTGTATTAACTAAACATTGGTTGTGGCAATACATTCTATGGCAATCAAGCTCCAATGAGCACTGAAAGCAAGGTCATATAAAAATAATTTGCTATTTTGGATGTGACTTACATGGTTGTCCTTCGTTGGTTGTCGTTTCAAGCTATTTGTGTTGGTCATCAGCCTTGGGTCTCTATCGCCCACTATTTTCTTGAGAACTAGAGTGTTATGGATAGGAATACTAAAATCCAAGGCTCTTGGTGGCATGTGATTAATATTGTTCGACGAGTTACAATACCATCTCCTATTCTATTAATGCATTTGATGTGTTCATGGAAGGTTTTACTTTAAAAGGTGGTTTGGCTTTCAAGAGAGGATTGATTGTATACGAACTCTTAACAAGGCATTGCGGGCTCTCCATTGATAAATATGGTTAGGGTGAGCTAATTGAGGGTTCGGCATAGGTTCTAGACCAACAACAAGGTTCCAAAGTCCTTGAGATTCAAGCACTTGTTGCATGAAGTTTGACTAAGTGGTGAAATTCGACCCGTTAAAATGAGTCTTATCTGTAAAGGCATTCTTGGCCATTGCAATAGGAGTGGTAGTGGTCGGATAAGATGGACAAGGTGGGTAGGGTAGGGAAATGGAGTTTACTTGGGATTGGGTCCTAGAATGCCCACCATGCATGCAATAAGTGTGTAGAGTGTTGAGCTAAAATATGCATTACTTGTTGATCAGTCTCTTAAACAGTCCCAAAACACACTAAAAAATGCTCTTTTAGAGTAAAAACCCTAAAATGGGGAGCGGTTCGAGAGAGTTTAGTGGAAACCCTAATTTTTGGGGCGCCCTTCCACATCTATAAATAGACAGGCTGTCCCCATTCAACATTCATTCCATTTGTGCAAGTTTCACACTCTCCAGTGCAGATTGCAGCCATCAGTCTACCTCCACGTGGCTGTCCAGTCCTCGCAACTATTGCCACCTCTCCCTCTAGCCTTGTAGTGCCTTGGCGCCTTCTTCTAGCTGTTGCCCATTGTCAAGCGCCATCTCCAAGGCTGCGTTTGGCCTCCAGCTGCCATCGCCAGCATCTCCAACATCAAGTGATATCCTACAACTTGCGTTTGTATCCTTGTGGAGCGGCCTAGTGTCATCTCACCACTCTGCAGTGGTCGCCTCTGTCTCTGGCAGCCCTTGGTGTCAGCGTTGTGCAGTTTCCTCTCTCTTCACACTCCGACTGGTGGTCACAAACTTGGGATCCGTCTCCAGTGGACGTCACACTTCGACATTGCTCTGCTCTTAAGCACACTGTATACTCTTACATTCATTCACTTCAGAGTTGTGTTCTCTCTCTCCCTTCTTCTGTTTGTGTTTGAGTTTCTGTGTTTGAGTTTTGAGTTTTGCGTTTTGGGTTTGAGTTTTGCCCTCTGTGTCTATGTTTGTCTCTTTGTGTTTTTGTCACGGTCGTACATTGTGTATCCTCAGTGCAAACCCTAGTAGTTTTTTTCACATGGTATTAGAGCTGGTGCTCTTGTAAAGAGTAACCTGCGGATATTGTGCAAGTGCACACAATATGACTCTTAACGGAATCACAATGTCCCAGACACCTTATTCTCGAGTTCCTATGATGTCTTATCAGGCTTCATTGGAGGCCCTAAGATGGCATTATGGACTCTGTGAGGAGGACGACACTCCACTTTCACCAGATTTCACTAACACGACAGAGGACTTTAAGGAGTACTATCGCAACAAGTATGGTGATGTTTACACCTCTCCTACTAGTTTTGCTACCACATTCGGACCGGTTGATGAGGCTAGCCACATCTTCGATCATAAAAGACATACGACATTTGGAACGTGTGGCGATCCATCTTCATAATCTCAGCCAGGTCCAATGTCAGGTTTGTGCAATTCTTTTGTGTTGCATGAGTCAAAATCCTCGCCTGTTTCTTCTTTTGAGGTACAGGATCCAGATGGCTTTGCGTATGTGAACTTCAATAAAGGGGGCTCACGAAGCAGACGAAATTCAAGTACATCTATAGCTTCTGTTTCATTTGAGCATGCCACACACACTTCTCACTTCCCTCCCATCCCATCCTCTTCTATATCCCACCTGGATCATCTCTCATCATCTTTCCAAAACCTTGGATTACACTCCACATCTACATCACCCTCTAGGGGTTGGATCTTCCATCTCCGCTTCTAGCACCCTTTCCTTCTCGACCCCATTCTCTACCTCTTTGCACCATGGTACTTCGTTAGGGGGAATGCTACCCTTTCACACAGTGCCTCTCATCTTTCAGCAAATGAGCGCACCGGTAACTCGTGGGTCGACTGTGATGGGTATCCCCCTCTCTATCCCTGGCTTCATATCTCACATGATCACTCAAACGCAGGGGTTTCTATCCTTAGCTTTGATGCATCTTCACACTCTCCTTGGATTATACCTACGCAAGGATTTGCATCTTCTGCTTCCCGTGTTCCCGTCCCACCTCCTTGGGTTCCTCATGTGGCTACCATGCCCATGCCTAGTTAGCCCATCCCTACCTATGGATCCACCTTGCACACTACCCGCATGTCTGGTGGGTACTTTGGGGCCCATTTCCAAGTGTACTCCACTCCCCCATCCTACCCACACTACACTTTTTCACACTATCCATCTCTAAGCACTAACACTCCTGTTGCAACGGCCAAGAATGCCTTCACGGATAAGACACGTTTTAACGGGTCAAATTTTACCACTTGGTCTAATTTCATGCAATAAGTGGTTGAGTCTCAGGGTCTTTGGGACCTTTTCATTGGTCTAGAGCCTATGTTGGACCCTCGACTAGCTCATCCAGATTATATCCGTCAATGGAGAGCCTACAATGCCACAGTCAATGTTGAGCTAATGCAGGGATTGCTTCTTGAGTTTCAGTCTTAGTTGTAGCACTTCCCGCTCGCGTTTGAGCGTTGGAGTCACCTTCTCGACCGCTATGCGGCTTGTGATTGTACTTGGCGCATCAATCTTGACTTTGAGCTTCAAGAATTCTCTATTAAGGAAGGGGAGGATCTGAAAGTCAAGCTGGTTGAATATAGGTGGTTACTTGCTGGGTTCGCCACTACTGGCTCTCCAAAGTCAAATGACGATCAGGTTATATTCTTTTTGAATAAGTTGCTCGAAAAATACTTCAATTTCATTCAATATATCATCTCCTAACCTTGATTTCCAACCTTCTATGAGTTTGAGTGCCAGTTCTTGCATTACGAAAGGATGCATAATCAAGTCCACAAGAAACACTTATCACAGCCTTATCTAGAGCAGAGGGGGTTGGTTGCCTCTTCTTCGGGAGGAAAAATCACCAGTGGCAAGAACTCGCAAGATGCGAAGGTAAGCCAAACCAAGGGTGACTCCTCTTCCTCAGATGGAACCAAAGAATCTAGACCTATTTGGTAGCAACTCCCTAAGAAAAACTGGTTTTGCACACACTGCCAGAGAGCAGGCCATGTGGACGAGGAGTGTCGCTCCAAGGCCCAAGGTTTTCCACCTAAAAAGCCTCGGCAGACCACTACGATTGCACAGTCCAGTGGGGCTATGCCTTCCGCTCCTGCTTCATGTGCTCCTTCAGCACTTGTTGTTATTGGACATGTGGCTCCAGTATAGCCTCAACAGCCCTTCTCTTTGTCATGCATCCATCTCACCTTTCTTCCCACCTCGTCAGGCGTTCCCTTGGCAGAGCCGTGCTATTGGACGTATGCAATGGTGGCTACCTTCTTAGACTAACATGTCTCTAGGTCCTTTCAGATACCCTCGATTAGTCTAGCATTCATTTTTCGCACTCTTAGAGTCGGGTCCATAGGATTCATTGTCCTTAGTTTTTTCATTCTTTTGACTTCCGTTACATTTACTTATACACATACACATACACATTCATTGCATTTATTTTGCATTAGATTTTCTTTTTGTTCTGTTTTGCTTTGGAGTATTTTACGACTAACCTCTGTGTTTGCAGATTTTTATCTCTTTTGCTGGGTTTTGTCTTTCAGTGTTGGGCTAACTTGCAGATTGCTTTGGTCCTACCTGGGCTAGAGACATGGGGATGCGCACAGTTCCTTTCATGGTATTATCCAAGGAGTGCTTGCTTTTCTTCCAGGATGGCGGTTTCTCCTCTTGAGACTGATTGTGTTGCATCTCTCTTGATGCTATCATGGCGGTGACTTCTATCTTGCTATTCTAGCGGGTTGCTTCATCCACTTCCTCCAGTTCATCTTCTTTCATTTCTTATGGTTCTCGGCACCATACGAAGACCGATATTAGGCTCCTCTTCCTTCTTCAGCATCCACATCCAGGTTGAGAGGGGGTTCCTCCCCTTCTTGGTATTCTATAGGCTTCAGCACTTTGTCTTTGACATTGGCTTCTCCCCCCTATTGTACCTTACCCTTTGCATTGTATGATTTTATCATCTTTGTACTAGGGCGCTTGGGCAAGGGAACAATTTTTCCATGAGAGACATTGTCTATGTGGCACCTGCTGCATGAGCATTTTTTAGCATGTAGCATACTTTGCCTCTCATTGTGTAGAGCACCACTTGAGCGGATCCTAAGCTATTTCCATCGGCAGCTGTTGTTACCACACCACCATCCTTCATCATAGGGATACCTCATCACCTATTTTTCCTCATCATCAACACCCTGAGTGGATGGGTTAGCTTGTATTGTTTTGTGATGTGTTGGGTGTACCCTCCCTACTCCCATCTTATGGGTCACTATTACTCAATTGGCCACATCCCATAAAATTTACCTCACTTATTCAAAAAAAAAAAGTTCCATGTAGTTTCATCCGTCTTTGTAGGGCTTGGTAGGCCACTGGGCAATCGACGTGCACCCTTTGTCCAATGCCCTGTCCTCTCTAGGATGACTACTTGGATTCCCTTGGTAAGATAACTATCGCCTCTGCAGTCTTGGTAGGCCACTGGGCAACTGACGTGTACCCTTTGTCTGATGCCTTGGCTGCTTGCTTTGAGACGCCTTGGGGTAAATAAACATCATAGTGGTTGCCCTAACCTTTTGGCTCAGTTTTGGGCTTGAGAGGGGGTGTTGAGCTAAAATATGCATTACTTGCTGATTAGCTTCTTAAACAGCCCCAAAACACACTAAAAGATGCTCTTGTAGAGTAAAAACCCTAAAACGGGAAGCTGTTTGAGAGAGTTTAGTGGAAACCCTAAAACGAGAAGCGGTTCAAGAGAGTTTAGTAGAAACCCTAATTTTTGGGGCGTCCTTCCATATCTATAAATAGACAGGCTGCCCCCATTCAACATTCATTCCGTTTGTGCAGGTTTCACACTCTCCAGTGCAGATTTCGGCCATTAGTCCACCTCCACATGGTTGTCCAACCCTCACGACTGCTGCCACCTCTCCCTCTAGCCTCGCAGTGCCCTAGCGCCTTCTTCCAACTGTTGCCCACTGAGCGCCATCTCCCAGGCTGCGTTTGGCCTCCAGCTGCCTTTGCCAATATCTCTAACATCAGGTGATATTCTATAGCTTGCGTTTGTATCCTTTTGGAGCCGCTTAGCATCATCTCGCCACTCTGTAGCTGTCGCCTCTGTCTCTGGCAGCCCCTGGTTTCAGCATTTTGCAATTTCCTCTCTCTTCACACTTCAACTAGTGATCATAGACTTGGGATCTGTCTCCAGTGGACGTCACACTCCGACATTGCTCTGCCCTTTAGCACACTGTACACTCTTACATTCATTTACAACATTTATTCACTTCAGAGTTGTGTTCTCTCTCTCCCTTCTGTTTGTATTTATGTTTATGTGTTTGAGTTTTGAGTTTTGCGTTTAGGGTTTGAGTTTTGCCCTCTGTGTATATGTCTGTCTCTTTGTTTTTCTGTTGTGGCCGTACACTCTGTGTGTCCTTAGTGCAAACCCTAGCAGTTTTCTTCACATAGAGTGGATTTGAAGATGGGCATGGGCTGACTAGGTATGGGCATGGTAACTATATGAGGAGCTCATGGTGGAGAGATAGGGACACGTAGATGGGAATTCTTGCGTAGGAGTGACCCATGGAAAGTGTGATGATGCACTATAAGTAGAGGAAGGAAATCCATGCATTTGAGAGGTCAAAGGAGGTATGTGATTGGGGGTAGTGAGGGGAATGTCCATCATAGTCACAACACTGAGGATGATTTGCCAGATCACCCTCATGCATCCATTCGTGTGGAAAGTTTAGCTCTAACTTTACTTGCCCTAGAACCTACACTAGGCTCTAGGCCTCTTACTCTTAGGATCTTGTGGATTCTCCAAACTTTCAAACTACTGTAAAAATGATGCATTTGTTGTAATTCTAGCTTGACCAACATTAAACATTGTTGTGCATTTTGCTGACTAGTCTCAGTCCCTCGTGTATAAAAAAATGCTAGAAGCATCATACGCATTGCCAAACCGTTGAAAATAGGAATCCACTATGATAATCAAGAGTACAATGGTTGAGTGTCAGCTTACATACTCCACACCAAAAAATTGCAAGTACATGTGCAGTGAATGAATGATTGTGGTAGTCATGGGGACATGTATTTTTGAAACCTCACTTAACATGTGGATTAATTTTTAATCACATGATTAAGTAAATGTTGCACATGTGAGGTGCAACTAGGGTTAGAGTAAATTTAGGAGCCAAGGACCCGAGAAAATCACAAGATGTTAAAGGCAAAAGTTGCTATAAGTTATGTTGCACAGGTATTTGGTGGTATTTAGTGTCAATTGTTGGCCTAGGCCATTCATTTGGCCATAAGTGTCAGTTGGTGACACTAGAGATGTGGCGTTTAATGGTGTACCTAACATTGATCTAATGGTCAAAGATGGCACAGAGAGACTTGGGAGGGGAAGATGCCTAGCCAATTCAATTATTGGCCAGTTAGATGATTTTTTTGGGCACCGAAATAATTATTAGATTAATTTTCAATAATTAAAGATTGAAAATTAATCTTTAATGATGGATAATGTTGGAAAAACCATTCGGGAAGGCTGTCACTTGGCAAACTTGCCCATACTTGTTGGTAAAAGGTTGAAGAAGAGATAAAACGAGATCATTCTTATTGTAGCAAATGTGGGAGAGTTGTGAGCAGCCATGGCCAGCTTATTTTCAGCCATTGAAACTAGCCTTCCTTTCATGGATGGGTGGTAAATCCCTGATTATTACTTAATTACAGCAGCAAACAATAAATGCAAATCTGAAAATACAAATTTACCTATTGATCTTGGACAATGCACACCCGATTGGTCCCAAAATTGGGGCCCCTTTCGATATTTCTTTACCTTTATTGAAGAAGAAGTTGATTTACTATGGGATTCTCGTGATCCCCTTCGCAATCCAAACTCCCCTTGCTGTCCAAAGTGACCAACAAGTCTTCAATTTGATTTGTGTCTTGATTTGGGCACTTAATTGGCCTTCACCTACTTCATAGACGATGGAAATGCCCCAAATTCATTGGCTGGCTAGTCCTCCACCTGAATTTAGCTGATATTCACCTTCAACATTGAAAAATCCAAGTCTTGGAGGTTCCAATTTCTAACACGCTTCCCGAGGCTGTTCCTAAACTGTAATTTCTGCTGTAAATTAGGGTTTATAGCAAAGAAATTTGCAATTTCTCATCCTCCACGGGTCCAAATACTGAGATCTTCGGAGCAAGGTTGTGAAATGGTTGGGAGATGAGAGAGAAAGTTGGATGCAATTGCCCAGTTGTGGAGGGTCCAAAACTACAATCGACTCCTCAAAACTCACTTGCAGCTTGAAGGTGAATATTAGCTTAATTTAAGTGGAGGACTAGCCAGCCAATGAATTTGGGGCATTCCATCGTCTATGAAGTGGGTGAAGGCAAATTAAGTGCCCAAATCAAGGGGCAAATGAAATTGAAGACTTGTTGGTCACTTTGGACAGCAAGGGGGGAGTTTGGATTGTGAAGGGGATTGGGAGAATCCCATTGTAAATCAATTTCTTCTTCAATAAAGCTAAAGAAATACCGAAAGGGGCACCAATTTTGGGGCCAATCGGTTGTGGTGTGCATCGTCCAAGATCAGTAGGTAAATTTGTATTTTCATATTTGCATTTATTGTTTGCTGCTGTTATTAAGTTGTAATCAGGGATTTACCACCCATCCACGGAAGGAAGGTTGGTTTCATGGTTTCATTGCTGGGATACCATCAAATCCTTTGAATTGGTGGGCCCGTGGTACTAGATTGCAACTTGGGACTATTGCATTATTTCTGAAATTATTCTTAATAGTGAATTACAGCAAGCATGTCTTCACATGGTGATACGGGATCAAGTGGAGAGGATGCATCACCTTGGTCAATCATGTGGTGAAGAGGGAAATGCAATGACTGATGTTGGGCATGGTTCTTAGCATGGACAGCATGTTGAAAATGTGGGAAATGACCCAAATGTTGGCACTTCAATGCATAAAGAGGATGATAACCAGCAAGGGGCTGAAGAATTTGATGATAGCTTCAAGGATCAAATGGGTACAATAGCAAATCTTTTTGCTGAATTGGCAAAGGATTCTAGTTTACTCGATTCTTGAATGCCCCAAAGAAGGACACCAAAGGCAAAGAGAAGAAGACACCTTCTACAGCTTCGGGACAGCCACAAGAATCGAAGGAAATGCCTAAGCCTTCTTTAGAAGAGCCCAAAATGCCTGATGGGCACAAACAATTGGTATTCGTGGGGCAGCAAGTGCAAATGCGCGGCCAACTTGGTAGTGCCAATCCATGGGAACATGGGTAGCAAGGCTTTTATGCACATGTAAGCATGGGACAGCAAGGATACTTTGGTGGTGGTACCATTTTTCATGCTATGATTAGACAGGCACTGCATATGGGAATGTATGGCAAAAATCCCTATGGTATGCAGCAGCCAATGCATGGCTCACAACACCCAATGTATCCGGATAATGAAAGTGGAATGCCTAATCCCATTTATGGCAGAATAGGTATAGTGCCTGGGGCACGAAGCGGGCCATATGGATATGTATCGGCACCCCTAGGGATTGTTGGAGCACAAGGATTTGGTACTGGTCATGTAAGTGCTTTAGATAGTCCTGGTTTTTATGCAAATACAGCCAATGCACCCTTTTTACAACAGCCCATTTACGATAACTTGACTCCCATGGGTCCGTCGAAGGACTATGATGAAGGTGGTAAAAGTGTGAAGTTTGAGCTTTTTAGTGGTACACAGGATAGGCTGAAAGCACTCATTTTTATTCAGCAGTTTGATACAGCCTATTCTTGAGGCAACTTCACAAAGGCATCTAAGATATGCAAGGCAGCCACATTTTTGAAGGGAAATGCATTGTAGCGGTGGACTACACTTCTTATTCAAGGGAAGTCACCTATCACTTGGGTCTAGTTCAAGCAAATATTTGCTTCAAATTGTTTGACAAGTACTTTTGAAGTAGACATTATGTCAACTTAGAATTAGTTGAATTCCAAAGACTGTAAGAACTTGGATCAGTATAATAAGTAGTTTTGGGATGCATTGCTGCTAGTTACTTCTTATCGCATAGTATCCCTACATGAGCAGGTGGAGAAGTATATTTGTGGTTTGCCAAAGGGTATTCTAGATTTTTGCATTAAATCCACTGTTTCCAACATGTCTCAGCTTATAGAAACTGCTACTACAGTCGACACATTGCTGCGTGGAAAGGATGTAGGATTCCACGATGATGATGCCAAGTCACATGTCAAAGAGGCAAAGACTGAGAAAAAGGGTAAATCTAAAAATAAAGGGGTAAATCTGAAAATAAAGCTGAAAATCAGGACAGATCTGAAAATAGGGCTGGAAAGAGGAATAGATCGTAGAGAAAGAGTGGGAAAAGTGATGCATGACGTAAGGAGCTGATGACTGTAAATAAATGCTATATTTGTGAACAGGAAGGGCATATGGCACGCAACTGTCCTAATAAACAATAAGATGAAAAGGATGATAAGAAAGAAAGGCAAAACCACTGCTGGTTTAGTGCTTGATGTAGTGGTAGATTAGCCTAATCAAGATAGTATTGAACTTTGCAGGACATGAGGCAAAATTAGAGATCAGGATGTATTGATTTTTCTTGATCCAGGGGCACGGTCAAATTTCATATCGCTTGATATGGTAGCCTGTTTAGGCATCCGAGAGGATGAGATGGAGCCCATGGGTGAGATTGATATGGCATGCAAGGGACATGTAGAGCTGGTCACTCCTATCATTGGAAAGCTTCGTTTGCACATTCAAACTTATGTGGATAGCGAATAGTTCTTTATTGCTCCATTGGAAGGATGTGATGTCTTGTTTGGTATGCCTTGGTGTCATTGTGTGCATGAAGTGATTGATACTCATGATAAGATTGTGACCCTTTTCCATAGAGGCAAAGTTCATACTTTGGATGTAAAATTGAAAGGGGAATTTGTCCTTGTTGTATCTACTTCTGCTATTTTCAAAGGAATGAAAAATCATATTTTAGCTTACTTAGTTTTAAGTGATAATGAAAATGTTGGGAATGTGACTACTTTGGATAAAGATCGCATGTCATTTTTGCAAATGTATGTTGATTGCCTTTCTTAGTCACTTCCAGGACACTTGCCACCTAAAAGGCTTGAGGATCATAACATAGATTTGATCCTTGGCAATAGCCCACCTAATAAGCCACCTTATAGGGTTAGTGCATCCCAGCAGGAGGAAATTATGAGTCAAGTAAATGAGCTGTTAGAGAAAGGGCTGATTCAGTCCAGTTCATCTCCATTTTGCTCTCCAATGCTTCTAGTGCAAAAGAAGGATGGGTCATGACGTATTGGCATTGACTATTGTGCTTTGAACAAAATCACGATAAAGAATAGATTTTCAATCCCTAGGATGGATGATATTTTGGATAGATTGCAAGGGGCAACCATTTTCAGCCGTATAGATTTGAAAAGTGGTTACCATCAGATTCGGATTAGGCCTGAGGATGTATATAAGACAACCTTCCGAACATCTTTTGGTTTGTATGAGTTTCTTGTCATGCCATTTGGACTTATAAATGCTTCTACCATGTTTAACAGAATGATGGATCGCATCATCGCATCTTTCGGTAGCATAGAAATTTGTGGGCACTTTCTTTGATGACATGATTGTCTTTTCGAAGAATGAGGCTAAGCATTGCAAGCATTTGGCCATAGTATTCAATGAGATGTGTAGGCATGAGTTGTTGATTAATGGCAAGAAAAGTGAATACTTTTTGCATGAAATTCACTTTTTGGGCCACTTTGTATCGATTGATGGCATACGTATGGATCTTGCTAAAGTTGAGGCAATTTGCTCATGGCCACATCTTTGAAATGTTTGTGAGATCTGTAGCTTTACGGGTCTATGTTCGTACTACATGAAGTATGTACGGGACTTTGCTGAAATTGCTTCTCCATTGCATGCATTGCAGAAGAAGAATGTGCCATTTAGATGGACAGCAGTGGAAATTTCAGCATTTGATGCATTAAAAGAAAAGATGACTTCGGATCCTATGCTTGTATTGCCCGATCTCAGGAAGTCATTTGTTGTGTAGTGTGATGCATGTGGAGATAGCAATGGGGCTGTTTTAATGCAAGATGGCAGTGTGGTTGCTCATGAGAGTTGTGTTCTCCATGGTGCAGAGAGGAATTTGCAGGTCTATGAGAAAGAGCTCTTGGCTGTAATTCATACACTTTTCACATGGAAACACTCTCTCTTAGGGGCTGATTTCATAGTGCAGACAGACCACTAGACTTTGTGCTACTTTTTGACTCAGACGAAGTTATCTGAGAAGCACATGCGGTGGGGAAACTTTCTGTCTATGTTTCACTTTCAAATTGTCTACATAGATGGCAAAAAGAATGTAGTGGTTGATGCAGTGTCATGTAAACCTCAGTTGTTGGTTGTTAGTATGGTTTATCACACTGAGTTGGATGCCATGAAGGATCAATATGCTATTGATTCTGACTTTGGAAATGTCTATGATCAGCTTTGCAATGGCCAGAGGCATGATCATTTTGTACTTCGAGAGGGCTTTCAGATGATGCATGGAGGACTATGTGTCACAAAGCAGTTGAGCCAAGGTGATGACTGAGAGTTATGCTCCTCCTTATGCGGGTCATAGGGGTATTGATGCCACAATTAAAAGGCAGTTGAGCACTTCGTTTATTGGCCAACTTTAATGCATGATGTCAAACAATTTGTCGGGACATGCATAGTATGCTATAGAGTTTTATGATAGACAAAAGATGCTGGGTTTATTGCAGCCCTTGGCTATTCCCGATACGCCTTGGTAGAGCATTGCTATGGATTTTATCTTTGAGCTTCTACGCACACCTACAGGGAATGATGGGATATGGACTATCATATGCAGGTTCAGTAAGCAGGGCCACTTTATTCCAATGAGGAAAAAGATAAAGGCTGATGATATGGCACAGCTTTTTATGTAGCACGTGTTTAAGTATCATGGTATGCCAGAGTCCATCATTATTGATTGTGACTCACGGATGACAAATTTGTTTTGGAAATGATTGTTTGAGAACATGGGCACAACACTGAAATTCTCTTCATCCTTCCATCCACAAACTGATGGTCAGTATGAGGAAGCAAATTCATAGTGTTAGATCTTTTGAAGTGCTATGTATCAGACCACAAAGCACAGTGGGAATTGTATTTGCCATTGGTTGAGTTTGCATACAACAACACAGTGCATATTTCCATTGCTAAGGCTTCATTTGAGGTTGTAGAGGGTGGTAAGAAAGTATCCCTATTTTGCACACAAAAGATAAGATTTTTGAGACTGATCGCTATGTGAAAAGCATGGATGCAACTTATCAGAAGGCTAAATATGTGCTTTAAAGATCATATGATAAGCAAAAGAGAGCAGCTGATTATCATAGGCGTGCTTTGCACTTTGCAAAG
The DNA here is from genome assembly GCF_053477565.2 of Lygodium microphyllum. NCBI lineage: Eukaryota > Viridiplantae > Streptophyta > Polypodiopsida > Schizaeales > Lygodiaceae > Lygodium > Lygodium microphyllum. The sequence goes on from NC_141155.1 coordinate 85,795,685, forward strand.
GGCGATTATATATTGTTGCGATTTGAAAAGGCACGATTGAAAAAGATGAAGGGCAAAGAGCGATTGTATCCAAAGCGGTCTATGAGATACTATGGGTTATTTCAAGTGTTGGAGAGGATCGGTGATGCATGCTATAAGCTGAAATTACCTCCACACTGGTGGATACACAATGCCTTTCATGTGAGCTTGCTTAGACCTTTTCATGGAGATGTGCCAGAGGATGCATTTGCTGAAATTCAGCCGGAGGTGGTTTTCATTGCAGCTCTAAAACTGTACATTTGCATCTAATATGCTTAGTGTGTAATCAGTTATACTTGGTATGGCATTGGTAATACTTGGTGTAGCATCAACTAATGATTATCGAATGTTGGTTTTCAGCGTATGATCATTAATATTCAGTGGTATTCAACTGGTTTTGTGGATAGCAACATGTCTTATGATGCCATTGATGTTTCAGCCATGGTTTATGCTTGGTTTTCGCTATACTATGGTTTGATTTTGCTAGATGAGTTGAGCTCATGAGAAATGGACATGTCACATGATAATTTGATAATGTTTTTGAGATTCTTTGTGAGTCTTATGTTATGTTATGTTGGCTGGTAATTTTCAACATATGTTGGGCATATGGAATGGTTGAATAGGAGTGTGCAATGTTGTGTTGACTATGATGCCCTATGGAAATTCTAGTATAGTACTTTGCTTTTGATACATTTGGCAGTGCAATTGAGGACGATTGCAAGAATTTCAAGAGGGAGGGTTGTCATGGGGATATGTATTTTTGAAACCACTTAACATGTGGATTAATTTTTAATCACACGATTAAGTAAATGTTGCACATGTGAGATGCAACCAGGGTTAGAGTAAATTTATGAGCCTAGGACCTGAGGAAATCACGGGATGCCAAAGGCAAAAGTTGGTATAAGTTATGTTGCACATGTACTTAGTGGTTTCCGAGGCAAAAGAGAGAAAACCTGGTATCAATTGTTGGCCTAGGTCATTCATTGGGCCATAAGTGTCAGTTGGTGACACTAGAGACGTGGCGTTTAATGGTACCTAACGTCGTTCTAATGGTCAAAGATGGCACAGAGAGACTTAGGAGTGGAAGATGCCTAGCCAATTCAATTATTGGCCAGCCAGATTATTTTTCTAGGCATCGAAATAATTATTAGATTAATTTTCAGTAATTAAAGATTGAAAATTAATATTTAATGATGGATAATGTTGGAAAAACCATTTGGGAAGGCTACCACTTAGTAAACTTGCCCATACATGCTGATAAAAGGTTGAAGAAGAGAAAAAACGAGATCATTCTTATTGTAGCGAATGTGGGAGAGTTGTGAGCAGCCATGGCGAGTCTATTTTCAGCCATTGTAGCTAGCCACGAGTGAGTTTTGAGGAGGAGATTGCAGATTCGGACCCTCCACAGCTGGGCGATTGCATCCAGCTTTCTCTCTCATCTCCTAGCCATTTTACAGCCTTGCTCCAAAGATCTCATCATTTGGACCCTTGGAAGTTGAGAAATTGCAAATTTCTATGCTGTAAATCCTAATTTACAGCAAAAATTAGGGTTTAGAAGTAGCCTCGAGAAGCGTGCCAAAATTTGGAAGCTCCAAGACTTGGATTTTTAAGGGCTGAAGGCAAATATCAGATATATTCAGGTGGAGGACTAGCCAACCAATGAATTTGGGGCGTTTCCATCGTCTATGGGGTGGGTGAAGGCCAATTAAGTGCCAGAATCAAGGGGCAAATCACATTGAAGACTTGCTGGTCACTTTGGACAGCAAGGGGAGTTTGGATTGTGAAGGGGATCGAGAGAATCCCTTTGTAAATCAACTTTTTCTTCAATAAAGCTAAAGAAATACCAAAAGTGGTGCCAATTTTGGGGTCAAATGGGTGTGCATTATCAAAGATCAGTAGGTAAATTTGTATTTTCAGATTTGCATTTATTGTTTGCTGTTGTAATTAAGTTGTAATCAGGGATTTACCACCTATCCATGGAAGGAAGGTTGGTTTCAATGGCCACTCTCCCTCCTTTTATAGACAAAAGTAAAGGAGTTGTCCTATCATATAATAGGTTTTAGTGGGTTTGTCCATTCATGTATGAGTTTGTGCATGTCCCAATGGGCTTGGCACATTTCTTTTCAGTGTTGATGTGGTCCTTAGATTTAAGACACATGTTGTATGTTGACTGGTACATTATAGCCTGGCCAACTTTATTTTTCTTAAAAATCCTAGATTTTTGGCCAACTTGATCATATTGAGGGCCTATTTATAGGCCTCTTTCTCTTGTTATTTTTTAAGACTATATCATTCAACATATACTTTACTTGTAGGTTTTGGTGGAGAGAGGGAGCCGATGCCAGTGCGTACATAGCTAGTGACTCATTGTTGTTTCTATAGTGTCTCATGTTTTGGTATACGGATTTCATTTACTGAGCATCTCTTTTTTGTTGAGTTCTTTGTGCAATGTTTTTGTTTTGCAATGTTTTGCTTTTCTCTTCTTTCTTGTGTTATGCAGTCCATTACAAGAGTTTTCTACGCTTCCATCTCTGCACCTACTTTTAACAATAGGTTGGCCAATAATTAAATAAACAATAAAGAGGCTGCCCATGAACGTGTGATATGACCTTTTCTAATACACACTCTCAAAGCATAGGTGAACAAGTAAAGAATAAGAATATCCATGATGTACCATGGATACTCCAATAGTATGCACTTTGTTGGATGTGCCTTGGTAAGAAAGCACCTTGAATAAGATGTCCAAATGCCACAATCCCTCTCTAAAAGTAAGTAGTTAATTCCACAATCCCTCTCTAAAAGTTAGTAGTTAAGCGAGCCACCTTGCAACCTTTTGTAACCACACAAGCTCCATGGATAGGTTGTGGTGACACCAAGAATCCTCCATACAGCATATGTATACCCTTTGGTTTCCCTCATGCAAGATCACAAGAACACATCATTAGGCACGTTCCATCATGAACTTGTGTGGGACACACCGGTCCAAGGATTGAAGTTACTAGAACATGTGAACTACATGACACATCAAATCCACCAAGAAGAAAAGAGCATCAAGATGCCCATGCCCTCTCTCCACTCTTGCACTTGCCTCTTTCAGCTAGGAGCATGTGAGGGCATGCAACATCACTCAAGCCAAGAGAAACTGTTCATTGGAGCTATTGGCAGGCCCTAAATGAACCAAGATGATGTAGACATGTAGACAATTTTGTGCTTGGCCAAGCACAACCATGATTTTCAAGCCACATGGAGCAATGACATGTCTTTGCATCTTCCTTCTCTTCAAATATGACACTATGCTACACCACTCTTCAACTTCACATGCATGACTGCTATGTCACCTCATCATCTTGGAAGCAGAGACTCGTCAAATTAATTGAGCAATCCAATACCCTCTCAAAAAAGCATTGGTAAAGCATAGTAACACTACCATAGCCAATTTTTGGATAGCCATGTTTGAGAAGGCCTAGCTCCCTTTGGAAGGGTGATGTAACCTCTAAATTTGAGCACTACTAGTGAATGGAGTTTGGATGATGGATGTCTTGTGATAGGGGGCCAACCACGATGGTGTCACAGCATGACCTCAGGTGAGCAGGCAATAGAGTCTAGACAATGGCCCCAACTCCCACCGATGGAGCACTTCATTTTCTCCACAAACTAGTCACGAGCCAGATGGCTCCCATAGGTGGCGACTCACGAGCTAGATGGATCACAACTCCTCATGTTACCCATTCTTCATGAGCCACTCCATGTGCATTTAAAGTAATGATGGCATTGCCATGGATGAAGAGATGGAACTCAAATTAATTGAGCAATCAATCCAATACCCTCTCAAAAAAGCATTGGTAAAGCATAGTAACACTACCATAGCTCCATAAGATATGTTAGAATATTGAACTTCTCAATCACAAGGGTACCTATGTGATCATAGTGAAGTGAAATGAGAACGAAGATTACTTGGTTGTTACCTTGATTAGGAGGAAGTAACAAAATGAGTGTGATTAGCTTGGAAAAATTCTCAAAACATGCAACAAATGGAGCAAGTTACAGCTTGCAAACATGCATATGAACAACTATTAAAGAATGCACATGAACACCATCAAGTGAAAGGTGAAGGATTCCATATCGCAAAGTCAATGCTATATATCACAGGGACATGAAATTCGAATGCTTTGCTTAGCGTTTGATTAATTTAATAATCAAATGTGTAAATGTGAGATGCATATGTGATGTGCAAGCAAGTCATTTCACAGTAGTGGGCAAAGGACCCCAAAAAATAAGCTAGTGCGAAAGGTGAAAGTTTTAACAAGCTATGTTTGCTAGGTTCTGGGTGGTTTTTGGTGTTAGATATTTGGCCTAGAACACTTTACTTAGCCATAAGTGTTCGTGGTGAAATTAGAGATTTGGCATCAATTAACTAATTAATGTCAGTCTAAGGCTAATAAGTGCTTTTGAGATACTTGGGGAAAAATTGGCCTAGCCAATTTAACCGCTGTTTGGTCGATTAATTTTATGGTAGAGAAATAATCATTAAATTAATTTTTAGAATTATTTTTTGAAAATTAATTTAATGGGTTGGATTGCTGGAAATTTAGTTTAGAAGGTTGCCACTTGGCAAAACTTGCCCATGCAAGTTTGGGAAAGCTGAATTGGGGTTGAAGGGAGAAGGAAATGTCGTTTTTGCATTTTGGAGATATTGGGAAGAGGTTTTACATTGCCATTGCTTGCTTTTGGGGCCATTTCCCAGCCATTGGAGACCATTTTGGTGAAGGCAACTGCATATTCTTGACCATGGGAAAGTGTGGCTGATGCATGTTCTCTTGAAGATTACGTCCTTTGATACTCCCTTTGCTGTTGATGAATCCATTTGGGGCTGGAAAACTAGGTCAACAGCTCCATTTCACCAAATTCTTGTGACAAATATTTGAATTCTCTCTCTCTACAGCATTCTCTCTCTTTCTCTAGCCATTTCCTAGCTTTGCTCCAAGTTTTACAGCAATCAAGTGATTGGAGGTGGAGATTTGGTGAATCTTTCTTGTAATCCCTAATTTATAGCAGAAATTAGGGTTTGACAGTCACCTTGGGAAGCGTGCCCAGATTTAAAAGGTCGGATTTGAATTTTTAGAGCTGAAATTAGTGTATTTCAGGAGGATTCAAGAGAGCAGCCAGCCAATATTGAATTTGGGGCTAATTTATTTCCCAAGGAGCACAGGTGAAGGTCAATTCGTTGGCAAATCAGGGAGCAAAATGATTTGAAGGTTTGTTCGTCATTTATGACAGTAAGAGGCACTTGGATTAGTGGAGGAGGTTGAATAATCTCAGTTGTACTCCATCCATTCTCACTATAAGTTAAAGAAATTCCGCAAGGATCCCGAAGTTTAGGGGCCAATCGGGTGTCGGTTGTCGAAGATTAAGTGTTAGTGTGTCTTTCATTTTATGTGGATTTACTTTTTTTCTTGTGATTTAAGTGTTAATCAGGCCATTATTGTTAGTAGGATTGTCAGCTCATGTGTGAGTTTGTGCATACCTGTCAGGGTTGGGCACATTATCATTATTCTAGTCATTCATTGTAGTGATTTATTTGTGGCATTTTATGAGAGTCAGCCAACATTCAATGCTGGCTGACTAGCTGCTATTTATGGCATATTTTGTGCCTATTTATTGTGAGGCTGCTCCTCCTCTTTAGTCATCATCATACACCAAGTGGACTTCTTGTTGGAGAGAGGAGCCGGTATCGGTGCCCACGCAATCAGTGGCTCACTGTTGTATGTGACTGTCTTGTGTTTGGTATACGGGTTTCATTTCCCAAGCACATCTTTGAGTTCTCTTCCTTTGCAGTGTTTTTTTTGTTTTCTTTCTCTTTTGTCTTGAGTTCAATAGTTTATTTCAGCACTTGTCTATGCCTCCATTGTTGCAGCACTTTTGACATGGTATCAGATTGCAAGATCTAGGTTCCTACTGTGATTTATCTGCTAACTTTAGACCTTCCTCTTCTTTGCTGATTAGGAGACGACCTGTTTGCTGCTTGCCCTTTTGTGTTGGCCGCATTTAATGCAGCGTTAGTTGATGTCAAGCTTCCCCGTGATCTGCATTTTCAGGTTGCAACCCTTTGGCAGCATCTGGTGGCTCTTGTAGTGTTGTTGCTTGCTGTGTTTAACCCGGATTTTTTGTGTTTTCAGCCTTTGACACTTCTCCATTGCTGGGCGACATCCTGTGACTGTTTTCTTGCAAATTTTGGTCTTGATTGTATTGTGTTTTTGTGATCAGCTTGTGAATACATGCTTATGAATTCTATTTTTGTGTAGTCTTTGTTGTTTAGTTTGCTGTCTTCTCTCTTTGTCTACCTTCTATCTTCTCTTCTTATCCTCTCCATATGGCTACTCCTTGCACTTCTATAGATGATAAGCTACATGGACTCGGATATCTTACATGGAGTGCTGTGATGAAAGCTTGGTTTGTGCAAAAGCAGATTTGGTACATTGTTTGTGGAGCTATTCCTTGTCCTCAACGTCTTTTTACACTTCTTGAAGATTTTGATGAGGACAACCATGAGAAAGCTATGCTTGCATAGGATTTATATGATGCCTATGCCTATTATACTCTTCTTTGCTGTATCTAAAGTAGTGTTGGTGGTGTCGGAGTGCAGCGATGCGAAAGCGTAGGACAAAGACTGAGAGAGAGTGAACACAGAGAGAAGAGAGAGAGAGAAAAGGAGACAGTGTAAACGCAGAAAATCTGCAGTGTAGTATGTTGTATAAGAGTGCAAAAATACACAAGGAGATAGAGGAAATATCTGCGTATGTCTCCGACTTGATGACCGCAATCTCCGTGAGTCCGAGCACAGTCTGTCTCAACCAACAGATCTCAAGATCAGAATCTGGAATAATGAATGTAGAGTGTGCCACAGGATCGGCTATAAGTAGCCGAAAAATAGGAAATTCCCAGCACCAGGTTGGCTGCATTTAATGCAGCCAATTGCAGAAAAACTGGCTGACTACAGAAACTGTGCCACGTGGCACCCTGCCCGACTAGCTGACGTGGCATCCTCTATGCTTGCACTTTGGCCGTACTGCTCTGCTGTTCGACTAGCCGACTGTCCAGGAAATGATACTGTCTAACACCCCCTCTTAGATCCTGGACGGGTCAAAAGATTGAGGGATCTGGAATGCTACTGAAGAAGAGCCTTGGGAAGCGCCTTCGTGAACAAATCTGCAAGATTATTCTCCGTCTTGCAATACTCCACATCAATGGTTTCATCCAGAAGCTTCTCCTGAATGAAGTGATAGATCTCAACGTGCTTCGTCAGGGCATGGAATACAGGATTCCATACCAAGGCAATGCAACTCTCATTGTTGCACCACAGAAGAGTAGGACGAGTTTCAGGGCAACCAAGCTCCTCCAACAATCTCCGAAGCCACACAACCTTACATGTGGTGGAAGATGCAGTCCGATACTCCGCCTCGATAGAATAAAGAGCGACCGTGGGCTGTTTCTTACTACTCCAAGAGATAACACCTGTATCCAAGGTAAAACAATAGCCTGTAGTAGACCGTCGGTGGTCCACATCGCTAGGTCAATCCAAGTTACTTCAACCTGCAAGAACTAGATTTGAAGCACTTGTACCTGCGGGATAAGAAATCCCTAAATCAGAGGTCCCCCTCAAATACCAAAGAATCTGCAGGGCAGCCTGCCAATGCACATGTTTGGGTTCAGTCATGAACCTTGCTAAAAGACCCACAGCAAAACAAAGATCAACACGAGTGTTGAGAAGCCAAATCAAGGATCCAATCAATTGACGGTAGCGTGAAGTATCCATCACGGGAGAATCAGAGTGTGAAGTGGCGTTGCAATTTGGATCCATAGGAGTAGTAATGGGCCGACAAGTCTCCATCGCAAAGGTCACCAAGAGCTCCTGAATGTACCTCTGCTGAGAGATGAAAATCCCCCTCTGAGACTGATAGATCTCGTGACCCAAGAAGAAATGAAGAAGCCCCAAATCCGTCATCTCGAATGCTTGATGTAAAGCTGTCTTGGTCTCTCGGACCTTTTGTGCATGATTCCCTGTCAAAATCAAATCATCAACATATAACACAAACAACACACAACCAACCTCGGAAGTGTGGATATAAAGCTGCGGATCGGCCGTAGAGCGTTGATATCCCAACTTCGACTGAAGAAACAAGTCAATCTTCTCGTTCCATGCACGTGGAGCCTGCTTGAGGCCATACAAGGCCTTCTTCAACTTGTAAACTTTCCCATTTGAGGAGCCAAAGCCAGGAGGCTACTCAACATAGATATCCTCCTGCAAGTCACCATTAAGAAAGGGTAACTTCACATCTAACTAATAAACATGCCATCTCTATGGCCAACCAAGGCAAGAACAGCACGAATAGTGGCCATACGAGCAGTGGGGGCAAAAGTATCATGAAAATCAATGCCTGGGCGCTGAGCAAAACCTTTAGCAACAAGGCGAGCCTTGTGCTTGTCCAAAGAACCATTGCTAAGGTACTTGGTCTTGAAGACGCACTTCACACCAATCACCTTCTTGTGAGAGGGACGAGGCATAAGAGACGAAGTGCCATTCCTCTCAATAGCCTCCAACTCGACTTTCATGGCCTTCCGTCAATGATCAGACTGCAAAGCCTCCTTCACTGAAGTGGGCTCTCGATCCTGTATAACACGGTTTAGCAAACAATAGTTGGAGTAAACAAGCTTCGAAGAACGTGCCTGGTTTCTTTGTGACCTCCGTTGTCCATCCTGCGTTTCTCACTCCTCATGGATTCCCTCGATCCCCGACTCTCGGAGTGTGTTACGGGCCCAATAAGAAGGAGGACGAACCTCTCCCCATCACTCTCCATCTGCTGAAGACTCCGGAACATCCACCGGCGAAAGCTCCTCGGGGGTTGTCGGTGGAAGAGAAGACCTTGAATCAGAAGAAGAATCTCCATTAAGAGGCTCTGGCTCCAAAGGAGCTGTCTTGAGAGCCCAACTCTCCCCTAGATCTCCAAGGACGGGGTGCTCCTCACCCCTCTCTGTGGCCGGAACTTCCATGAACCGCATATCTCGATTCGTGTAGACATCCCGCTTAACAGGATCAAACAAACGATAACCTTGGGACTAGGAGCTATAGCAAATAAAAACCTATTGTTGGGAAGCTGTCTCGAACTTATCACATTGTGTCTTTGGAATGTGCACATAAGTGTCACACCCAAAGATCTTGAAATAAGAGACATCAGGCTTAGTCCCAAAGTAAGCCTCAAAAGGTGTCATCCTGTCAACGACCGAAGTGGGAGATCGATTGAGGATGTGAACTGCGGTAGCCACTGCCTCGGCCCACAAAAACTGAGGTGTCTGTTGGTGCTCCATCATGGTGCGTGCCATCTCGATCACACTTCGGTTCTTTCGCTCTAGAATGCCATTCTCTTGGGGAGTGTTGGTGTTAGCAAACTCTTGGTGAATGCCTCTATCTGTACAAAAACGAGCAAACTCATTAGACATAAATTCACCTTCCTTGTTTGAACGCAAGGTCTTCAGTCGCCGGCTAGAATGGTTCTCCTAAAAGAGAAGCCAATCCTTGAAGTGAGAGAAAGCCTCCGACTTCAAAGTCAAGAAATAGACCCAAGTCATCTTGCTGTAGTCATCTACGATCAACATGAAGTATAAGCTCCCCTTCAGGGACTCGGTCCTCATCGGGCCACAAAGATCCGTAGATACAAGCTCCATGGGTGAAGTAGAACGCCTAGAAGCTTTGTTGGGAATCGTATCCCGATGCAATTTCCCACGAATGCAAGAGACATATGGCTGATGGCTCACCACTATGTCCGGCAATCCTCGAACAAACAACCCTCGCGGCGCCTTCCGAAGGTACTCATAGTTGAGGTGGCCGAACCGAGCATGCCATAGCTTGGATTGTGTCTGAAAAGTAAGAAGAAGAGAAGTAAGAGTTGAAGAAAACTTCAATTTGTAGACGCCATTCTTCTCATACCGTATAGAGAGAACCTTCCTCGATCCACGATCAAGGACTCGAACAATATCACTGTCAAACTCCACCAAGAGGCCAAGAGCATAAATCTTATGGACTGAAAGTAAATGATATCCCAAACCTGGCACATGCAACATCTCAGAGGTGTGGGTACCACCACGTCCATGTGGAATAAGCTGGATCTCACCCCGCGCAGCAATAGACATAGAAGAGCTGTCTCCAATGAGAACCTGCCTACGCGAAGGTTGCAAATGGGCAACACCAACGGAAGGAGTCATGTGCCGGGAGGCACCACCGTCCACGATTCACTCTCGAGCCTGGGGAGTTGTCATCGCAGTATTAGAAGTCTTCGGTGTAGAGTCCTCAATGACTGTTAAGTGTAGAAAAGCAGCTGATGAGGGTGCAGCCACTGCTCCAAAATTCTTCGTGTCCTTCTTCTTGGTATCCTTCTTGTCTTTGTCGGGGTAATCCTTCTTCCAGTGACCATTCTTTCCACAAATATGGCAAGTCGATTCCTTCTCCTTGTTCTTCTTGGATTTGTTGTCCTCCTTCTTCTTCTTTTGGTCCTTCCCCTTCTTCTAAGACTCTTAACCAACCAATGCCTCCGATTTGGAAGCATTTTGTTCCTTCAATTGTTTCTCTTGGTCCAAGATCATAGGAACCAACTCTTCCCACCGAAGAGTCGACTTCCGCCCTGATGCAATAAGAGCGGAATAAAAAGTACCGAATCGTGGTGGCAATTGGGACAGTTAAGTGATCGCCATGTCTTCGGAGGAAATGGGCTTCCCCGCATTTTGAACTTGCATTTGAAGCTACCGAAGCTTGTTGATGTGTTCCCGAAGCGAAGAAGACTTATTCACGGACAAAGTCCGCATTTGCACCTCCAAAGAAACCCTCTTCATCAGGGTCGTCCGGTTGTACATCTGGTCGAGCTCCAGCCATATCTCACGAGCCACCGTGAAGTGCTCGATGTGAGCTATCATGGCTGTGGTGTAAGAAAGAAACATAAATGATTGAATCCTGGCATTGAGTTTTTCCCAATGAGACTGGGCCTTGGTCAACTCCGTACGAGCATTGGAAGAGAGTTTGGACTCATCCCTCACCGAGGGCTTGTTAATCTCCTCCATCACCAGTTCCGCCAAATCATAAGACTCCAAAAATGGCCAACATCATCACCCGCGAGATGCGGTAATTGTCACAATCAAGCTTTTGATTGATGGAAGAGCTGGTAGGACAGGCACCTTCCTGACCATGATCGCGTGGAACTCCAAATCAGTCTCTATAGACATGTTAACCTGCAGTACCAGTACAAATGCAAAATCAGCCCCCTCTGATTGTGAAAATGCAGCCTTTTAGGGTTGGTTCCTCCGCTGCCTAAACCTTCTTCACGCACCAAAGGCGATGAAAATGTAAAATCTGCAATGAAAGGCCTCAAACACAGCCTTCCTCCCCTTCAAACATCAATAACCTGTAGAAAATTCACCAATTAGACTCCTTTCCCGCACGCCCACGCTCACTTCAGCCTTGATCCGATGCGCAGCCCTCCCTCTCGCCCTCGAATCTTGGAAACGCAGCCTTGTGTCGCGCTGAAATCTCCTCTTCAGATAGGTTCAGCCCTCAGTTAGTCTATCTTTACCGCTCTGATACCATGTCAGAGTGCAGCGATGCGGAAGTGTAGGACAAAGACTGAGAGAGAGTGAACACAAAGAGAAGAGAGAGAGAGAAAAGGAGATAGTGTAAACACAGAAAATTTGCGGTGTAGTATGCCGTATAAGAGTGTAGAAATACACAAGGGGGCAGAGGAAATATTTGCATATGTCTCCGACTTGATGACCTCGATCTCCGTGAGCCCGAGCACAGTTTGCCTCAGCCAAAAGATCTCAAGATCAGAATCTGGAATAATGAATGCTAGAGTGTGCCACAAGATCGGCTATAAATAGCCGGAAAATAGAAAATTCCAAGTACCAGGTCGGTTGCATTTAATGCAGCCGACTATAGAAAAACTGGCCGATTGCAGAAACTGTGCCTTGTGGCACCCTGTCCGACCAGCTGACGTGGCATCCTTTGTGCCTGCACTCTGGCCGTATTGCTCTGCTGTCCGACTAGCTGACTGTCCAGGAAATGACACTATCTAACAGGTGGTTTCTTCTTGTAGGGCATCTCGTGAAGTATGGTTGAAGCTTCAGATGCTGTAGGAGGCATTTTCCACTATGCGTGCAATGATTCTTTATGGCCTGCTTCAATAGATGACATTTGAGCCTAAGGACAACATTCAATTATTTTTGCTCCGTGTTACACATATATAGGATTAGCTTTGATACATGCAGTCTATCCTTCCTGAGGCACATCTTGTTCTCTACTCTACAAGCTTTCCCAGGAGTTTAATGGAGTCGCAAATGCCTTGCGACCCGTGAGCATAGACACTATCTACACTTGTGAGCTTCAAACATATATTCTCGATGCTACTTGAGCATGAGGCATCTTTACGTTTACAGGGGAGGCTTCTGTCTCATTATGGAGGTTCCAATGAGGCCTTTATCGCTTTAGAGAGGGGTGACAAGAAGAAGTCAAAGGCCCAATGTTATCACTATGGTAAGAAGGGCCACCTGTGGAAGGATTGCAAGGAGTTAGTAGCCTCATGGAAGGAAGAGAAAAAGAAGAAGTGGGATGTAGACACCTCTGATGAGTCATCCTCTTACTCAGACCCCAATTCCGATCCTTCGGCCAAGGAGAAGTCCAAGGTGCGGATGGAATCTACTTGTTTAGATGGAGGGAAGGGCTGAGCTGCCCCTTCCTCTGTTCCTTTCTAGTCTAGGTGATGTGATCATCCATCACGACTCTTCAGTGTTAGAGAGGGAGTGTGAAAGGGTGGCGAGATGGGATCGGTGAATTTTATCTATACAGGTATACAGGTGTACAAGTTCCAGAGAGGAACGTCCTTGACACATCGATCGAAGTCTAGTAGGTTCAAACCTTGGAGCGGGGGTTGATATCTAAGTTCATGATGAGCTTGTTATTTGACAGAGAGCGGGCTTGGCTCTTAGTCTTGTGCTCACATGAGGGGGCACTTTGGTGGTCTAGCCAAAGGCATCCATGGCATATATGTTCCGAGGCATGTTTGACTCAATGGTCTTGTATACTACTGTGAGACATTGATGATGGACACAGAGACATGCTATGGTTCTCTATTTTCAGGAGCTAGTGATGGCTTGATCACTGTATCATTGTATTGTATTAGATCACCCATGATCTAAGAGAGGGTGTTAGGAGGATTGTTAGCTCATGTGTGAGTTTGTGTATGTTTGTCTTTGTTGGGCACATTATCATTTTTATGCTGGTCGGCGAGCATTTATGGTCTATTTTGTGCCTATTTATTGTGAGGCTCCTCCTCCTCTTCAGTCATCGTCATTCACTAGGTGGACTTTAGTTGGAGAGAGGAGCCAGTGCTAGCACCCATGCAGCCAGTGACTCACTTGTGTATGTGGCTATCTCGTGTTTGGTATATGGATTCCATTTCACGAGCGCATCTCTGAGTTTTCTTCCTGTGCAGTGTACTTCTATTTTCTTTATCTTCTATCTTGTGCTCAACAATTTATTTCAGCACTTGTCTATGCTTCCATTGCTGCACCACTTTTGACAATTACCACCCTTTTGAAGAAGGAAGGTTGGTTTCATTGTACATGTCAAACATGGCTATAATGCGATGGGCATCAAGCTAGACACATAAAAAATGCAACAAGTAGGTGCTTTGGAAACATGAAATCAACGACAAATCAACTTTGTGGATTATCCAAGCAACTTGACAAGTCACTGCCTGTCACAACCAAGCCAATGAACACGTCTTGTCATTGCCACAAGCAAGCACACACAAAAAGGCGACACTAAAATGTGTACAACAACGTCATTCACACACACAACATAATCAATGTTAACATGAAATTGTCACTGGTCACAAGTATCAACATGTAAAAAAACAGACACAAGTGCAAGTAAACAATTGAAACTTTGCAAGGTGACAAACTAACAAGCAATCAAATGTGAAATGACCACAATGCAACACAAAGCGCACAGTTTTTTCCTAGTCCAACACTATGAAGTTTTCAATGGATCATGAAAGCTTAGATCATGGAGAGTCAATCTACCATTATGCACAACAAAATGCCAACATGAGCATGACTCCTTCAAAGAACCTTAATATTTGATACCATGTTAGAAGAGCAAAACAAACATCCAAATAATGAAAGGCTACAAGATCAACGAAAGAAACGATGCAAAAGATGTGGCTGGGAACAGGAATCCACTACAATAATCAAGGGTACAATGGCTGAGCGCCAACTCACACACTCTATAAGCTTCCTCTCTTCACACCAAGAATTTGCAAGTACCTAAAGGAATGATCGTAGCTACACTCCCTTCTCCTATAGAAAAAAATAAAGGAGTTTGTCCTACCACTATTGGTTGGCCAATAATCAAATAAACAATAAAGAGGCTGTGAAGATATGCTAGTGTTTGCACAAAGAGAGCACAGAATGTATGAACACGACTAAAACACTATAATTAGACAATAAAACAAATAATGGAAAACACAAAAACACAAACATAAACATAGAAGAAAGAGAACTCTGAAGTGAATGAATGAATGTTGTAAACAAAGGAAAGAATTTACAAGATTCTCAACCAAAGTTGTCCAACAGCTAGTGGCTCTTGTGGGAGCAGGATGAGGGAGTAGTCAGAGTGTGATGTCCACCGGAGACGGGTCCCAAGTATTGTAACCACCAGTCGGAGCTGAAATAATGATGAGAAGAGAAGGGCAGCAGGCTGATGACCAAAACGTAGAAGTTTTGAGACTGTGTGGGGCTGAATGCAGCAGTATACCACCTGAATGTCCTGGAATTTGATCCTTTGAGGCTGAGAACAGTCAGGCATCAGCCGAATGAGGGTGAGCTGATGCAAGGCGGCCAGCTCAGCTTGAAAACAGGGGCTGACAAAACAGTGACCAAGTGAGGCTTGCAGTCAATGGAGGCTGGGCAACTGATGAATGCGAGCTGCAGGCTGAAAACTGGGTGCTAACCGCATGAGAGAGAGTGTGAACTGATGTGACTTGCAAAATGAGATAGGCTGAATTGTGAGCAGCCTATCTATTTATAGATGTGGATGGATCCTCCCAAATTAGGGTTTTGCTTATGGGAGACAAACTCTCTCGGAACACATTTCCTTTTAATGAAAGCTTGGTAATATTTGAGTTTTGGGGCTGTTTAAAGAGCTTATTAGTTTGTAATGCATTTTCAGCCCAATAGAGGCTGCCCGTGAACTTGTGATATGACCTTTTCTAATAGATATTTCTGAGTTCTTTTTTCTTGGTTTTCCTCTTTTTAGATGCGTTTTGACAAACTGTCCTCTTTTTCCTTTTCATCCCCTTTCTGCCCAGCCAAAATTTTTGTTGTATTGAAAGAATTGAATTTCACATAAGGTCTCTAGGCCAAGACGAAAGCCTATGTAAAACCATGTGAACAACAATGGAGAACCTCAGACTAAAGCCTAGCTGCCCCCAAAAAAGGTGGTTGTCAAAGGTATCAGTCCTTGAAGTCTCGTCACTCATGTCATAAGCCCATGAGAACACACACGCACGCACGTGCACATAGAGGGCAATGCTTGAGCATACCCTTGTGCACCCTTGTTTAGGTGGTTATGCATGTTGTAGGTGCACACAAGGACCATCTAATGCAACACTTAGAAAATGAAAGTTTTTTCCAGTGTTTGTGGTAAGTTGAGACAAAAGTGTGTGGACCAGGTTTATTCCGGTTTTTATGTTTCTGAAAGTTGTATGAAGATTGTATTAAAATCGTCAGATGACACTGCAGAATGGAGGGACTAATTGAACTTAGCTGTTTCAGGTTGATGAACTTCTTAAATCACGTGAGAGTATTCAGGCTTCTTTTTCGACAATACCTCAAGTTAAAAGGCATTCAAGCAGCAGCAACTTGGGTGTGCCAGATGATACAGGGCTGGATAAGGCTGGGACTTCTGGGGATGATTCTTCAACTGAATCTAAGGATAGAGCAAACAAAAAAAAATGGTTTGGAATCAATTTCAAAGCGGAAAAGAAAACTAGTTGACTGGTTCTTCTTTTAGTACAGTGGAACTGTTGTGTGAGCAGGGTGCTTGGGGAGTTAGCAAATGATTCACTTGTTCTGATGAAAATATGTTGATGGACCTTGCAAGCTCAGATATTTCTGAGATGTCTAAGGTGAAAATGTGTGCCATGGATTGCTTCAGGGCCCAGGCTTATATGCAGTAGGTTGCAAAGACAGCCAGTTGCTGAACTGTACAGGGGGTGAATTTGGCAGTCAGTGCACCAATTTATTTCCTATTTGGCGAAGGTCTACTATTTTTTTGGACGTGCTGGGAATGATTCTTTATTAGCCACTGGTGGAAGGCTTTTAAAAGTCACTTACAAATAAGATGTTATATGCAAGATCAAATTCTTCTGTGTATATGAAGTTTAAGGCCATGCCCTTACATCTGAGCACCACTTCGTTGTGTCTAGGTACTGGTTTGTATTTTATTTCCAGTATAACCACAGGCAATTGGACTTTGGGAGAATTTTGGTTTTTGGAATCCTTTTACAGAGGTTATTAGTCATGTAAAGTCTCCGAACCTTGTACAATAGTCGAGAATGGAGGATATCATATTTCTGATTTGCAAATCCTTCCAATTTTGCAACAGATTATCATGCTGCACATGGAAAGTGCTCTCAGTGTTTCTGGATCTGGATAGCTTTGCATTCTAAATTTACCAATGGTTGGTGTACAGTATATACATGGAAGGGTTCTTGAGGTTGTCTTGCGGCTCTTGTCTTTGGACTCTCTCTCTCTCTCTCTCTCTCTCTCTCTCTCGTACTTCTTTCTCTACATGTACGTATTCATTAATGTAATGTGGATATGTCATGGTTGCAGAGCATGTGTATCTAGGTATGTACCATACGCATGATATGTATTGTACATAAATATGATAGATATTCAGAATGTATCTATATTAGTATAGAAATGCATGTTAGTATATGTATGTGTATGCATCTCATGCTGTTGCTTTTGAATTCATAATACTGTTATTGTTAAGTTGTAGTCTTTCATTGGCTTGAAAATTTTTGGTGAAAATTATGTTGCATGTTGGTGTGTAATTACCGCTCTTAAATGGCAAGGATCAGATTAGATATCAAAGTCAGGAGAACTAGGAGGACCTTGCACAACGGTGTTTACCTTCACTCAGTTTGAGGCAAATCATTCACCCTTGCTATGGGAACATGATCCATATATTACATTTGATGAATTGTATAGCCACGACATTGATTTCAAGCTTTCGATAAAATGGGGTATACATACCTTTGGATTCAGGGAAACTGTTGATATTAACTCCTATAAATCTTTGGCTCTCTTTCAGGTCAGAGTGTGTGTTAGAAATATGGGTTTTCAAGGTAAGTGTTACAAAAAAAGCAGATGGTGTAGTGTACTTGAGGCTTTGGATTGGAGACCCAGAAGGCTATTTTCCAGAAACTAGAAGTGGCCTCTCTCCATGAGTGTGTGCGTGTGCATCTTTGGACAGGAAAGCTTGTTAATCAACCCTGCGACCTGCACTGCTGTTATACAACTCTGTAAAACGGAGTAAAGAACACGTGGACATAAAGGTGCAGTGAAAGCTTGTAGAGGGGCTGTGCAAGAGGGGAAATTTCACAATAGAAAAGAAACAGACTGGTGCAGGACTCAGCAGGGTCTCACAAGGATTTGACCAAAATTTACAAGCTTTACAGGAAAACCTTGTTGATGGGGAATCAGAAATTGAACAAAACTAATATATTAAGGATCTAGAATCTTTAATCCAACTACAGGGACAAGAGACTGTGAGACTGCAGGCAAGAAGCAGCAGCATGGAAGAAGGGGAAAATTCCACAAGACATGTGAGCTAATCTCAATGAGATTATGAAAGTTCTGTAGGAGCTTGAAGAGAAGACAGAAAAAATGGGCAGAGGTAGTTCAATGGATGATGAAAGGCAAACTCAAGGACTTAAGAGAGCTGATCATACACAAGGCAATGGAGGAGAAAAAGGGGAGGAGAGTGAGGACACTAGATGTGCGGGTTACAGGATATTAGAGGAGGGGGAACAATGCTCAATGATACCACATCCATGTGCTCTATCCGTTTAGTAACCAATAAGCCCTTCCTAGTCACACGGCGAGCGCACAAACATTATAGTAGAGAGAGACCATTGATCTTGGAATTCCTTATTGCACTAGTTCCAAAGCGTTCTTAAGCAAGAGAGAAGCTTTGAAAGGGAAGAAGATACATTCAGGAGATGAATTCCTATTTGTTGAAGATTCAACAGGCATAAGAGGTGGGAAAGTGGGTAGTGTAGAGATGGGGAAGTACACCTATCACTATGGGGGCCCCTACTTGACTTGAATAGGGGTGTACAACTTATGAGAGAACTCTAGAGGTCACAATTTGGAATTGTAATGGTTCCATGAGGATAAGTGTGGGCTTATTTGTGGACACATTTACTAGTTGTGACCTTGTACTATACGCTGGACCTATCATCGCCATGCGAGCAGTCTTTTGGTATTTGGATATTAATGGGACTTCAGAGATAGTATACCGACCACAAGTATGAACAGCCAGGGGGCCTATGATTCAGGGTGTTGTAGGAGATGATATGGATTCTTAGACGAGACAAGGAGGCCAGATGCATGTGGATCAAAGAGCCTAAGGGGACGCGCGCGCGCGCGCACACACACACAGAGTTTACTACTTTGCTCCAATACTCTCTAGCTACAACAAGAGATAAGTTAGCATACCCCTAGTCTATGTAGGCATCATGGAGTTCCTTAGCATGGCCATACTAATTATTGGAGACTTTAATGCACACATTGCCAACTAGCAAGCCCCCTTATAAAGTTTGACATGTTAGAGCTCGTATATGAGATGTATCTAGAGCTAGATGCTAACCTCCACACATCGGCTTTTGTGTTGAGATAGGTAGATACTCCAAAGAGACATGGGAGGATGCGATATGTTAGAGAGGCTAGTTGGTGGTAGAGACAAATGAGCATCATGTGTAGATAGATGTTTTACTATGAGATACGTTTTTCATGGGAATTTCGGCTCCCTTCATTGGATCACGGCCTTCCCTAACTCGAGATGCATGGTACTTTATCTACAAGGGCTATGCAGACATCAAGGCATCAAGTACATAGGGTAGTAGAGAACAAACACTAATAGAATTCTTCGCTAGGATCTCATACCATCATTAGAGGCTTTGTACCCCACTTGAGTAGAGGACTATTTGGGTGTACCTTGACAAAAAGCCCCACTATTATGGTGTAGATCCCAAGGATCTTGTCATGGCACTAGGCATCACCCACAAGATCATCTAAGGATATGCAAATCATTTTTCACCATTCTTGGACATTCTTAGAGAGCCTCACTTGAAGATCCCTCCATAGTAGCCCTATGTTGGAATCTCAGATTCAAGGAGAGGTAGGAGATCTTGTACACATATATGAGTATACTTTCTTCTTGTTTGTTTATTCTCTCTTTGTGTAGACCAAATCAATTCCAAATTAGTGGTCCACCACTTACATAGGGGTAATTAAATAGGTCAAATCAACTTGAAACCTTTCCACCTGCATTTGGAAGCATGAGTTAGTGATTAAATAATACTTCTTCACACCACAATAGGGTGCATACAATAGAGGAGTTTGGAACTGCCACAATGATGCAATAACATCAGTAAGACTTTTTCTTCTTTCATATAGGTTTAAGAAATATCATGCATGTGCGCGCGCGCGCGCGCACACACACACACACACTCTCTCTCTGTGTGCAAACCACTTCAATTGCACATTAATTATCCATTACTTAAAATATGGATATTTGAATAGATTTAATTGGCTTGAAACCTTCCCATTGTTCTTGAAGCATGATTTAGTTATTAAATCATATAGCTTCAAACCAGTGGGAGTGTAGGATGTTAAGCTAGCATCACTAATGTTTACCTGAAAGGCCACTTCATAAGACACGTGAACCCATCCTACTTGGTGTGTTGGTTGAGGTCTAGTGATGTCTCTTTGAGGTGCTTCCATGTAGGCCAAGTATGGTCTCATAGGAAGACCTACATCAACCACCTCTCTCTCTCTCTCTCTCTCTCTCTAGATTGCACTACAAACTTTGAAAAGAAGTAAGAGGAGAGAGTTAAGGTGACTTGTTGGACTCCAAAGAAAAAGAAAGAAATAAAGTTGTATTAACATTTTCTAAGATAACATTAACATCTTTTACAACACCTTAAAGGCATAAGGACAAAGAGATGTATTCATGTTTTATTTGTTATCCACTTTGAGGTCCATTGGTACAAAATTGCACCTACAGCTAAAGTTGTAAAGTTACTAAAAGTTACCCTATAACATTTTTATTGCTTTAATGCTTACTTTCTATGCTATATTTCAAAACTCCAAACTTGCTAATTATTTTCGTCCTTGGTAACACCCAATTGGACCCTTGTTCTTTTAATATTGGCCTTTCTTTGGTCTCAAGCATGTATGACTCTAGACATGCTTACTAGTCTTCATCATCACATTTATCTTTTATTTCTTCATTCTACTCATTAGGGAGGCCTCTTAGACATGTATGAAATGTAATCTTTCTTTTACAGTGCAACTTCATAAACTATTAAAAAGATAATGTCTATCGTACCTTGCTTAT
Organism: Lygodium microphyllum; assembly: GCF_053477565.2. Lineage (NCBI taxonomy): Eukaryota > Viridiplantae > Streptophyta > Polypodiopsida > Schizaeales > Lygodiaceae > Lygodium > Lygodium microphyllum. The sequence goes on from NC_141155.1 coordinate 85,816,434, forward strand.
CTACGTCCTTGTTTTTATTTCCTAATATATCTCCTCTTGCACTTTGATTGTCATTTCCTTGATCTTATCTTCAAAATTTTATTTGTTGTAGCCACGCTTGCTACCAACTTCATTTCTAGCTTTGGGAAGCATGTAGGCACTTCAACAAGTGAGTCCTATAAGGCCACATTCTTTGGTTCCATTTCACACACACACACACACACACACACACACACACACACACACACACACACAAAATTGTTGTCTAAATGGACTCTTTGGCCCATAGGAATTGAAAATTGTTGTTGGGAACTATAGCATAATAGCTATTTACTCGTTGTAGGACTAATTGTGCATAGTAAAAGCAAGGCTACTTTTTTCTATGTTTCGGAAGGCACTTGGGTTTGAACCCTACTATTTTATGTGCGGTCATTTCTTTATAGGTTGTTACGATGAGTGACTTTCGCGTGTGTGGCAGTAAACAACGAATTAAGTTTTGGATGTGCAATCTAGGGATCATGTGCGTGCATGCATGTATGAAATGATTTATTAACGTTTGCTAAAAATGACTTGCAAAAATGTATGTAGTAATCATTCATGGCATCATTAACTCCATTTGGAGTTCAAGCTTCCCATATTTTTTCTTATAATAGAATAGTGTAAGCAAACAGTATCTATTCCATATAAATATGATTGAGAGGAGGGATGAGGTGGAAAAGGTGGATGAAAACAAAGTAAAAACTTCATATTCCCTATCTAATGTTTTTGGACTTAGTAGGAATTGATTGATTCCACTACTTCTTTGAAGTGAGACCATAAGTTACATTTTTTTGTTAAATTGATAGAACTTTTTAGAAAATAAAGAATAAAAAAAGAAATTAAATCTAATTTTGATAATAAAAGGCTTGCTAGAGAGAGAGAGAGATTTATTAATGTCCTTTTAGACGCCTGAAAGGCATATAGGACAAAGCGACATACATCAATGTTTTAGTTACAAACCACTTCAGGTGCCATTGGCACAATAAGAAACCCACTTCATGGCACCATTGGTATAATAAGAAAACCAACTACTAAAACTTTAAAGTTACTAAATATATAATGACCCAAAGTTAATATGTTTTGCTGCCTCAATAAATTGCCCATTTGCCATCCTTTCTAGTTGCTTTACCTTGGCAATTTCACTTGATTATGCTTTGAGCTATGCTATTGTAAGTTCAATGGTGATTCATAATTTGATTCCCTTGAAACATTTTGATTTCTTTAATACTTTGACTCCTTTCTAGTTGCCTTCATCTTGGTAATACATCATGCCTCAAAAGTGACTTAGTGCTTAGGCTTTCATAACTCCTCTATGATGACTTTGCCACCTCAATAAATATTGTCCGTTTTCCCTCCTTTCTAGTTGCTTTCATTTGTGCAATTTCACATCATCGTGCTTGAGATATGGTGTAAGCTCATCTATGATCCACATTGGTGTTCCCTGGAAACATTTTGATTGCTTTAATACTTTGACTTTATCTTCCATATTTTCAAACTCCAAAGTTGCTTGATTCTTTCCTTGATGATTTTCAATTGTTTCACCTTTTTTTTATATTTTCAATTGTATCTAGCATGTCAATTGTTTCACCTTTTTTTTATATTTTCAATTGTATCTAGCATGCATGTCTCTAAACATCATTTGCACTCTTCATCACATAGTTCCTCTTGTGTTTCTTCATGCCAAGCCCTAGGGAAGCCCTCTAAACATGCATGGAGAGAAATTTTCTTTGGTAATGGTACTTTATTAACTACTATTAGAGGTAATGTTGATTCAACTTCTTCCTTGTTTTGATTTCCTTCTATAGTTCCTCTTGCATTTTGGTCATTATTTCCTTGATTTCATATTCAATCTTCTTATTTATTATAGCCACCTCTTTTTCGACCTTTCCCTTTAGTTCTACCAAGAGTATAAGCACTTTGGCAAGTGCATAATTCAAAACCACATTCTTTGCCTCTACATCGTGAACTTATTGATGCAATTATTTCTCCCATGGGCTTCACACCCAATTTGGCTTTGGTGATGATGCCAAGCCTATCGAGAAAGTATTTGGATACATCTCATTGTTAGGGAAAGAGCTTATATCTAACCCTCACCCTTAGGTGTTGCTATTGCACCCCAAGGGGTGGTGATGGGAGAGATTAGAAATCACTGAGACCATTCTTGTAAACAAATCCCATTGTAGAAGGGGTGGCGGATGTTTGAATGAAAAAGAAGACGATAGGTGGGGGTTGCAAAAAATGCAAAATGTGTGCACTTGATTCCTTGGAGAGATATTGAAAATGCTGGATATTTGAAGAGTGACTCGAGCTGTATGACTACTTGAAGAGTGACTCGAATTGTAGGACTACTTGAAGAGTGACTAGAAACGATGCTAATTTCGAAGATTGAGGAGTTGAGAGAGAGAGAGAGAGAGAGAGAGAGAGAGAGAGAGAGAGAGAGAGAGAGAGAGAGAGAGAGAGAGAGAGAGGTGCATGTGTGTGTAAGCTCTATATAACGTGGCAAAGGCACATGGGACAAAATGATTTACTCATGCTTCATATATAATCCACTTGGAGATGCCATTGGCATGAATAAACATGAACTATTGAGGCTATGAGGGTTACTATATAAGGTAATGATCCTAAAGTAGCTAATGTTTAGTCTATTTTGAACTTTTGTATGATGGCTTTCTCACCTCTATACACAACTCGTTTGCCCTCTTTTCTAGCTACCTTCATTGTGGAAATACCATCTAGTCGTGCTTTGAGTTGTGATGATGTGAGCTTATCTAAGATCGAAAATTTGGTTCCCTTATTATAATTTGATTGCTTTAGTGTTTCAATTTATGTTGTACATCTCCAAACTACAGAGTTTCTTGATTGTTTCCTTGTTTGATAATTGGCCATATTGTCACCTAGTTGAACCCTTGATTTTCTAATATTGGGCTTAGTTTGGTTTCTAGCGTGCATGACTCCAAACATATTTTGTGATCTTCATCCTCTAATATCTATTATGTTTGTTCATGCCACCTATTATTAGGAAGCTCTCCTAGTTGTGCATTAAATTCAATCTTATTTTGCAATGTAGCTTCATTAATTATAGGAAAATAGCATATGTCATGCCTTGTTTATCTTCTTCCTTGTCTTAATTTCCTTTTATATGTTCTTTTGCACTCTTATTGTCATGTCTCTATCTTCATCTTCAATTGTCTTATTAGTTGTAGTCACCTCCATTGTGTTGGGGGTAAAAGAATCTATGCCTATGCCACCATGTATTTACTACACACATCGTTACTGCACACCTATTCATTGTAGGTGGTAGGCGCCCATCACTATCACTTTATTATATATTCTTTTAATGACTATTGAATACAAGAAGGCCAGTCACACATTGTCTTTGTTGGATTTCTCACATCTTCTCTCTCTCTCTCTCTCTCTCTCTCTCTCTCTCTCTCTCTCTCTCTCTCTCTCTCTCTCTCTCTCTCTCTCTCTCTCTCTCTCTCTCCATCCACCATAGCTTGCATCTCTCTTGCTTTTGCTTGCTCGTGTTTCCACTCGGGCTTCACCCTTGAACTAGTATCAAAGCCAATCATTCATGGAGCTTCATTGAGCATTCCTTCAGCCCATGACAAAAGTTTCAACTTGAAGGTTTCATGGAGGTTCATCCCTCTTCTTTCGAAGGTATACATTGTGCTCTCGCTTCTTTCTGACTTGTTCATGTTTGTTGAGGCCTACTTCAAGGGTTTATTGAGATTATTTGGAGCTCTCAAAGTGCCACATTGAAAACAATGACATCAACATTAAGGGCAATAGCAAACACACTTCTTGCACCTATTTTCCAACACTACTTTCCAGCTTTGCTCTAGCACTCCTCCATCTTGTGGGCATCTTGGCTACTTGGTTGACCTTGTGACACCTCCTGACATTGCTTGGTTACATTTGGGGCCTTCATTGAAGTGAAATATCTCAATCATTGACTCTGGAATAGTGTAGGCCTATTGTAAATACTCCAAGATAGCATGTATTGAGCTTCTCATTACTCTTGTGATACATCTAGAGTTTGGCATTGATGCTCGAATGTTATGGTAATGTATTGATGGGTTCAATGGCTTCATTTGAGCTCAAATAGCTCAGTTTGTGCAAGTTTTACTGATGTACACTATTTGGATAGCAAGCTTTTAGCTAGGAGGGTTACGCCTATTAATGTTTGATCCCATTTGGGTATATCACTTGAATGTATTGATATTTAGCATTGATGCTTGGACTTGGATAGATGCACACTATTTGGATAGCAAGCTTTTAGCTGGGAGGGTTATGCCTATTAAGGTTTGATGCCACCTAGATATGATTATGGAATGCTTAGGATTTAGTTCTGAACAACACCATGCTATCAATGCCAACAACTTTTAGATGACCGAGGAAATAATGAGCGACTCTTCAAAGTCATCATGAGAGTCAAAAGATAACATTGATAGTGACCTAGAGATTTCTTAATCAACCACTGTACAAAGCTCAAAAGATGAGATCTAATTGTGATGATCCCCATGGCCTTTCTTGAAGGATATACCAAAAGAGCCAATTGAAGGATCTACCAACTTGAAAGAGGCAAACCCAGATGCATCAATGTATTTCCTTAAAAAGGTTAGAATCAGGTTCACTCTCATGCAAATTATAATATCTTTGAAGGTCATAGAGATGTATTTTTAACTTCTATTCATGAATGGAAAAGACCCAGAAGCCATGTAGATCTACAAGGGAAGTCCATCCATTAAGTCAAAACCTAGTGAGCTATAGCAATGTAAAAGAGAGACAAGTGAACTTGAGAGAGGCCAAGGGTTGATGCTATATGTATGGAAAAACCTATGCATATAATATTAAAAATTAATAGAATCTCTCATTCTTATGTGTGTAAAATTTTGAGCTTTTGCTTCCTTCCATACTTTCATGATTTTGTTATGGGAGACAAATAAGAAAGAATTACATGCTTCATGATATTTTAAATAAAATTGAACAATTATCCTGTGAGGAAACAATCAAATGTGTAATACTTCTCAACCTTAGTGTTACAATGTCCTAGTGCAAATCTGTAATACAATAAGAATCATCACATGAAGAACTAGAACAAGACAAATATGAGAGAATTAGAGGGAGTACCAATTGCTTGCAAACTCAGTAAGAAAACCAGTTATTAGTAAGAACTAAAGTGGTATTATTGTTAGAATGTATGATCCTAGAGACACATGCAATGTATGGATGTATCCCATAAGCAAAGAGAAGGGAGCATGTCTAAGTTGGAAACCTATAGAAGAATGTACTTGCTCAACTATCAAACCAATCAAGTCTCTTTCATGCCATTATGATCCTTCACCTATTTTTCTTCTTTTCTACCTACATAGCTCATTCTTATATTCTTGCTCAAGCATGTTTTATAACATGGTACTTGAGCATCATCTTTGAGGCTGTGAGGTGTGGGAGCATCCATTGTTGCATATTAAGATCAAGTACTTAAGATATAAAGGTGTTGTTGTCCAAGAAGGCCAAAGCTTGGAGTGAAGAGGCTACATTCAAGAAAGGTATCAAGATATATCATCTTCATTTGGCTATTATCATTTTGATTGAATTAGAAAGCTTCCATTGTCAAGAATGAGAGGTTTGTAGCCATTGAAAGATTGATCTGAAGGTCTAATTGGTGGGTATTGTTGGCTTGCTTGCAAAGAAGCAAAGAAGCTCAAGATCCCGGGCTACTTAGCATAGGGCATGCTTGTTCCCAAACCATAGGGTTTGTGTCTATGTTTGAGAGAGTTGGAGAAGAGAATAAGAAAAGGAGATCGGTGGCTAAGCTTGAAGTCCACAAATCTTATTGAATATTGCATTGGTACATTTTAGGCTAGATTGAACGTGACATCGACATACTCTTGTGCTATTGCAATCAACATGACTAATTAACACCACCCATAGCAAATGATAAGGTTTTTTAAAAACTAAACTAACCCCCCTTAACCCTTAACATTAAGGTTTAACAATTTCCTTCCTTTAACAATCTCCTTTTTGTTGGGGCAAAGGTGTTGTGCCTCGCCACCCATGTATTAATTACATTGATAGCACCCACATTATGTATTAGTTACACACACACACACACACACACACACACACACACACACACACACACACACACACACACACACACACACACACACACACACACACACACACACACACACACACACACACACACACACACACACACACACACACACACACACACACACACACAACAACTATATACTGCAGGTGGTGGGCACTGCCCATCACTATCACTTTATTCTTTATTCTTTTAGTTACATTTGAATAAAGGGAAGGCTAGTCACACATTGTGACTATTTCAGTTCCCACATCTTCTCTCTCTCTCTCTCTCTCCCTCTCCTTCCACCATAGCTCTTACTTCCACTCCGTGCTTCCACTTTAGGGCTCATTCCCTTCAGCTAGTATCAGAGAGAGACATTGCACCGGTATTGAGGAGGTCTTTCCCTTTAGTTTAATTTAGCCCAAGAAAAGCTTCAACTTGAAGGTTCCATGGCAGCTCAACCCTCTTCTTCTTGAGATATGAATCTTGCTCACGTTTCTTCCTCAGTTGCTCTCTCCACTTAAGGTTTGTTTTAGAGCTTCAAGACCATTGCTCGAGCCCCAGTAAGTGCACAATATTAATCATTGCGAGTAGCAAGGCCAGTAGTAACATCAACAGTGTGAATTGTGTTTGATTTTTAGCTCCTATTCTTGGCACTCCAGCAAACATTGGCACCTCCTATAGCTCCTACAACATTTGACAAAGGTTTAGCACCTCTCCAAACATTGTTTGGGACCCATTGGAGCCTCCTTTACAAGTGCATACCTTAGCCATTGTCTATACATTCAAGACAGTTTACTGTAATATAAACAAGGGTAGCCATTACTTCATTGTTTGAGCTTTATTGATGCTCATACACCTATGCATTAATGTTGAGATGCTTGGTATATGTCGTGAGATTCTTCGATGCTCATACACCTATGCATTAATGTTGAGATGCTTGGTACATGTCATGAGATTCTTCTTAGATAGGTTTGAGCTTTCTTTGCTCAGTTTAAAGCAAGGTTCTTTGTTGAATATACAGTAGACAACAAGTATTTTACTTGAAAGCTTTATTTATTGAAAGTTTATATGCTTCTTGGGTCAAACAAATGTTAAAGTACATACTTGGCACATAAGCATGGGCTTAGACATGTCTATACTGACCCTTGAGGCTCCATTTTGAGCCACATTGGATGCATTGGCACCGTGGTTTTATGATTCCATTTCTATTACGAGCTTGAAGAGTACATATACTGAGGTTTATGCTACTGGATATATGCTACTTTGATCTTGGATGTCAGGATGCCTTCCACATGATTTTTGGAGATTTGTTATCTCATTTGGCATTCAACTTTTGTTCCAATGGGAGCCATTGCTTGGCACTTGGATGTCACATTGAGCATTTGGTTACACAATTGAGCTTGAGGGTCTTATAGTGAGATTGTAGGACTTGGTGACATGTACATGCTCTCCTCATGCTTTATATATGCAGTTGATGCTTAGTGGGTTGATTATATAGTTGAGCTTCTATTACATTGCTTAGTCCGTTGTGCCTTTGATTAGTCTCTTATGCTACCTATAGGACCTACTCTATGCATGATGGTTATGCATATGGGATGTATCTCAGTCTAACACATTGATCCTTTGATAGTTCTTGGTGCTAGCCACATATTCACCCACTGCCAAGTAGCAACTATTCTGTGGCAGTTGCAGTTTGTCTTGTATCAATGATTGCCCCTCTTTGGCATTGATTTCTTACAGGTGTACTTCATTTTATAGCATGTTGTAATTGCAGTTTACTGCACCATTTATGTGAGAAGTCAGCTCCATTTGATAGTTCTTTGCATTAGTTTGTAGACAGCTCATTACTTGGTTAGTATCCCTTGTTTTCAGCTTGATCTAGCAGAGGTTTTGGGATTGATTTGCAAGTTATTACAATAGCTTGTTTTTTCCTTTTTGTACATTTTCTTAGTCTCAGTATGGTTGGTGATTCCAATGATAGTGCTATGACAAGTTAAATGGCACCAACTATCACTATTGGAAGGCCCAAGTTTGGCAAATTTTAATGCAAAAAATGTGGGTTAAGCATTTGAAACATGAGGGTGTCAAGCCCGAACATATAGATGCAAAGGATTTTGAATTGGATGAGCTATATAAGTCCATGATCATTTTGTTCCTCTCTAATTAGATATTCTACAATGTTGTCTCTGATGATGGGCATTCCGCATGAGACTTATGGGATAAGATTTGCAATGTCTATGACAAGCAAAGCTCTACTTCTCAGATGTATTGGTGGGCTAAAGCAACTCATGGATATTCGCATGAAGGAGAGAACTTCTATGTTAGCCCACTTCAATGAGTTTCATTTCATTCTCAGCCACTTGTCTTCGCAAGGGATTGAATTCAAGGATAATCTTTCCCCTTTCTTCCTCTTGGTTACACTGCTTGAATCATGGAATACATTTTGTATTGCTATATGTGTTAACATGCCTATAGATGGGATAAAGTTACAGGATGTAGAGGATGCACTCTTGAATGAAGAGGTTAATAGAAATAATGTCGATGCTTCCCACACCTCTCATGCTTTGATAGTTAGAGGAAATAATGTTAGTGTTGGGGGTAAAGTCGCCTTTGCCTAACCGCCCGTGTATTACTATACTGACAGTACTCATCACTGCACACTGGAAGTTGGCAGGCGCCCGTCACCATCACTTTATTCTTTATTCTATTAGTGATAGTTTGAATAAAGGAAGACTCGATCACACGTTGTGACTGTTGGAGTTCCCATTTGTATCTCTCTCTCTCTTCTTGCTCTTGCTCTCCGCCATAGCTCACTTCCAAGCAAGCTTCGATTCTTCTCACCTTCAACTGGTATCAGAGCTTTGGATCAGAGCTTGATCATGGAGCTTGGCCCGACATTACTTCAACCCGAATTGAAGACCTAGAGCTTGGAGCTTCAATGCCAGCTATGGCTTTCTTTTCTCCGAGGTAAGATTTCATCTCTCGCCTCTCCCTAGCCCTCATAGGCTCTTTGCAAGTGTTCCTTGGTTTCATTGGGCACCTTCTATGCCCCCATTTGCCCCCTTATCCTTAGCATAACTAGCAGGCCCCACAGTAGCAGCTCACGTTTTTTTAAGCTTGTTTCGAAATCCGGCTAAAAAATCCCATTTTTTTTCTCATATCTCGGGTATTTGGAACCCGAATTAGGCAAGGTAAGAGTCTAACTTGGGGTTTTAGCATGCTCCGAACGCGATGGCGATGTCAGATCTACCAAAGTTTGATACAATATTTTTTGCAACAGATCTGAGTTGATTTACAACAAGAAAATGTCATGCTCTTAGCTTATGTGATGCTCCCGAGGCTTGATATTTGATGCCCAGATGCTTTGGGGATGTTTATCCAATGTTTTGAGATGCTTTGAGACTTGGTTTGAGCTTCCATAGCTCAATTTACGCAGGGATTTACTGTTGTACATTGTTTGGGCAGTAAGGTTTTATCAGGGATGGCTTATGCATAATGCTCTTTGTTGACATTCAGGTGTCCTGTTGGATGTATTGATGCTTGATCATCATTTTTTATGCCCGGATATGCTATTTGAGAGTTATTGAGCCTTGATTTGGATGTGGACACTTTGTTGTTGGTTGGGATTTATGCTACCTCCAATTTGGTTATGCCTATTGGTTTCGGGCTATGTCTTTGGGATATGCAATGAAGTATTGACCTTTGGGGTACGAACATCGAGCTTGTCTTTGGTTTCGGATCTTCATTTAAGCTTGATCTCGGCTTTGGAATGCATTTGATGCTCCATCTTGGATGTACATATGGCATGTATGTTACCTATGTCTGGCTATCTTGACATGCTTGGCCTATGCCGCTACTACATGATGCTAGTTATATTGTTTGGAGCCGATTGCTACTAGTGCCTTGTCTTGGCTTGCATCTGGCTTCCCGGAACTTACTTGGGATATTTCTTGGCTTGCCACAGTTGTATTTGGGATACAGTTGATGCCTATGGATGCTCTAATTGAAGGCTACAGAGCTTATATGCTCATGATGTCTTATTGTATCTGGTCTTGGATCTTTTGTCACTGGTGCTCTCATATGCCTTTCTTGAGCTTCTTGGCTTGATCCATAGGGCTTTTGTTCCATTGGGAGCATCGTTGGATGTTTGACAGACATCGAGTAGGTGGTTTATGCTATTGAGTTTTGAGTCTTCTGAGACTAGGATCTTCTTTACTTGGATGTTGCATGGTTGATATGCCATGGTCTGCATACATGTACTTGGGCTAATTTGGGCTTTGCACTCCTTGAGGATACACCTCTTTGTGTCAGGTCGTGCCAGTGTTGTGTACACTTTGCCCTATTACACAAAGGGTGTGCCGGCTTATCGACAGATTCATTTGACATGCTTGGGTGTTTGCTTAATGTTCGTATGACTGTCATATGTTGATTTATGCCCACTTAATGCTGGTTATGCTTTGATAGTCAGTGGTTGACTTGGTGCATTGATTTTGCCTACAAATTGCTCTCATTGTACCTGGTTGTAATTTATTATAGCAAGCAGTTATGCATGGATTGTATGGAAATTTCATGTTGAATCATCTTGATTTTATGTACTTTTGATTGTACTTGGTGGGTAGCATCATCAGCTATCAGTTCGTGGTCATTTTGCCCTGGTTTTGGTGGTATTTTGTTTGTTTACAACAGAAAACTGCAAGCGGTTTTGAACTGTCTACACCATTTTGGATTGCATTATGGGTTCTTCTTCCACTGACAGTGCTATCTTCAACATCACTAAGCTTGATGGTATGAATTATGCCAATTGGAAGAGCCAAGTTTGGTAGGTTTTGGTGCAGAAATTGCAGATAAAGCCTTCACAGGGTATTACCTTTAATGATGCAGTTACTCCATTGTTTTTGCTTAGGACTCTAAGTGAGTCATGGGATGTATTCCGCACTGCCATACGCATTAAGCGCGACAGGCATCAAGGACTACTCTACCTCTCACAGAGGGAGTACATTCATAAAGTCCTTGAGCGTTTTTGCATGCAAGACGTAAAGCCTATTGGTTGTCCATTACCTTCTTATGTGAACGTTTTACGTGCCGATTGTCCGCAGACGGATGAGTAGAGGGCCGAGATAGCCAAGATCCCTTATGCATCAGCCGTGGGCAGTTTGATGTATGCCATGATAGCCACTCATCCAGATATTGCCTTTGCAGTTGGTGTTGTGGCACATTATATGGTTACACTTGGCAAAAAGCATTGGGATGAAGTAAAGGGTATCACGAGATACCTGAAGGCTTGCAAGGAGGCCATATGGTTGGGCCGTTTGGTTCATGACCTTGGGATTGATACTATACCTACGCTGCATTTGGATTCTATGAGTGCTATTCAGCTAGCCAAGAATCTGGTCTTCCATATGTGAAGATGAAACACGTTGAGGTGAGGTATCACTTCATACGTGGGGCCGTGCAGAACAAGTCTGTTAACCTTGTCAAGATCTCCACTGACAAAAAGCCTACAGATCTGATCACGAGAAGCCTCACTACTAAGCGCTTTGCCTTCCTCAAGGTGATGGGCATTGGATGAGATGACGTTTTTCCTCATCTTGTTGTACATGTGTACATTGTACTGTCTTTTCTTTTTCTTTTCACTGATCATTGGGGCTAGCAGATTTTCCTTTAAGGAGGTTGTTGGGGGTAAAGGTGCCTCTGCCTAGCCGCCGTGTATTACTACATTGACAATACCTGCTATTGTACACTGCAGGTGACGGGCGCCCTCACCATCACTTTATTCTTTATTCTTTTAGTGACAGTTTGAATAAAGGAAGGCCTTCGATCCTTCTCACCTTTTAGGTAGGAGTGCTAATGACTACCATGTGAGAGACTCTCAGTAGTCTCATTCTCAGTCACATGGATAGTCTCATAGTAAGTCCCATAGCCATAAGTCCTCATTAACTTGTCATTATTGTGGGAAAGTAGGACATATTCGGCTATAGTGCCATAAAATTCATGAGGACAAGTGCAAGGATAAAGCACATTACAAAAATGATAATTGCAACATTGTTCCTAGCAAATCTAGCATTAAGATTGAAGATATTAATGTTGTGTAGATTGATTTTGATAATGAATTCATACTTGCAGCTTATTCTGTTGATACTTCATAACTAATTGATGCTTTGTTAGGGTATACTTAGTGTTGGCTGATAGATTCAGGGGTTCCCTTTCACCTCATAGAGAGTGGTTTCACTTCTATTGTAGTATGACTGGATCTATTTGTTTAGGTGACTTGGCATTAGATATTGTTGGTATTGGTGACGTCGGTTTAGGTAGCGCGTTTACTCTTCATGATGTACGTTATGTACTGGCTCTCACAAAGATCCTTATCTCTGCTGGCACTTTGGATGATGCAAGTTATGTAGTTTCCTTTGGTGATTCCTCATGTAAGATTACTTGCCATGTTTTGGCAGTGGATGCAATTCCACATATATCTCTTTGGCATTGTTGCCTTGGGTGCATGTCCTTGAAAGGAATGAAAATACTTACATGTTTGTAGTATCTTTCGCTCCTTGATACTTAGTGCTTTGAGTCTTGTGATAATTGTTTATATGGTAGATAGACACGTAATATGGATAAAATGTCTGATATGACATGCATAGGTAAGCCTTTGGCTCTTATTCATTTGGATTTCTATACCTTGCAAGTTGCTAAGTGGTGTGAAGTATTTCGTTATCTTCATTGATGGCTATATACATAAGGTATGGGCATACCCTATTAAGCAGAAATTAGAAGACTTGGCTACCTTTCAACATTGGCTTTCTTTGGTCGAGAACCAATTTGGTGGGTATAGACCGAAATGCCTAAGGCCGGATAATGGGGGTGAGTATATCTCTAAATCCTTTGAGTAGTTTTGTGATAAGAGAGGTATTAAGTGTCAGTTGACTGCCCCATACACCCCATCCCAAATGGTATGACTGAGTGCATAAATAGGACAATTTAGGAGAGAGTCCATAGTCTACTAGCCAAGCAAGATTACCACATCATTTCTAATTGAGGCAATTACTACTCCCATACACTTGATTAATCGGTCCCCTTGTACTGCTCTTGACTATCAGGTTGCAAAGGAGGTATGGTTTGGAAAATCTCTCTCATATGCTTATTTGCATGTCTTTAGTTGTGATGCTTTTTGCCATGTTCCCAAGGACAAGCACAATAAGTTGGATCCTAAGTCTAGGAAATGCATCTTTCTTGGTTATGGGGATGTAGGTGAGATGGGCTATCGCCAATGGGATCTATAGGCTCGAAAGGTTATCCATAGCCATGATATTATTTTTCATGAGGAGAAAATGCATAAGCAACCTGAGCATGTCCTTGAGGTATACATGGTAATATTTCAAGAGGAACCTCCTGCTATTGTAAAACCAGCTTGACATCTTGTAGTAGTGCCTAATGCTCCAATAGTCTCGGTTGCTAATGCTCCACATGATGCACAAGCCCCATAGCTTGTTTTGATATGGTCTACTAGAGATAGATGATAGCCTGCATGGTTTGATCCCTCTATGTATTATGTTATGATGACAAATGTTGGTGAGCCTCTTACTTATGATGAGGCCATGCACAGAGGTGATAGTCACTCTTGGGAGAGGGCCATGCAGTCAGAGTACGATTCACTATGGAAAAATCATATGTGGAATTTGGTTTCTTTGCCTAGTGAAAAGCATGCTTTGTCATGCAAGTGGATGTACAAATTGAAAAGTATCCCTAGATACCCCAAGCCGGTATACAAGACTAGATTGATTGCTAAGGGTTTCAAGTAGGAGCATGATATGCACTTTGATGAAGTCTTTTTTCTTGTTATGAAGATGGATACCCTATGCTTGGTACATCCTTTGGTTACTCAGCTTGACTTGGATATTTTTATCAAATGGATGTCAAGAGATGGTTTTTCTTCATGGGGCTTGCATGATGAGATTTATATGGAGCATCCTAAGGACTTTCCAAAACCTCGCAAAACACCTAGTGTGCAGATTGAGAAAGAGCCTTTATGGCCTTAAGTAGGCACCTAGGGAATGGTACAATAATTTTGATGCTTTTATGTATTCACAGGGATATTCTCGTAGTGATATGGATCCGTGTTTATACATGAAGAAGGCTCGTGATGGTAGCCTTATGATTTTGATCCTCTATGTAGATGATATGCTAATTGTTGGGAGTGCTTATGATGAGCTGGATGCCTTGAAAGGTTAGGTCAAGAAGAGCTTGAGATGAAGGATATTGGATAGGCCTCACATATTATTGGGATCCCCATTACACACAATCACTCTAAGGGGCTCCTTTACTTGTCACAGAAGGAGTACATCTAGAAGGTCCTTGAGCTGATTCATCTTCAAGATATTCTCCTTTACCTTATCATGTGAAGATTGGTCAAGCATATTGGCAATATCATCAACAGCGTTAACTTTGTTCGACAATGATATAACATGTGTAGGCAATCTATGTCCATAAATGATTTCAAAATGTGCTTTTTGTGTAGCTGTGTGTGGTGTATCATTGTATGCAAATTGAAGAAAATGTAATTATGTATCCCATGTTTGTGGTTTTGAAATTGTGTATGCACACAAAAGATCTAAATTTGTATTGTTAGTAGCTTCCGTTTGCCCATTGGTTTTAGGATGAAATGCAAATGAGAAATCAATTTTAGTACCTAAATTAGCAAATAAAGTAGTCCAAAAGTTGTTACAAAATCTAGAATCACGATCAGAAATAATAAATTTTGGCAAACCATGGTTAGTGAAAACAGTCTTTAAAAACAATTGTGCAGCTTGAGATGCAGTTAATGTTTTCTTGCATGGTAGAAAATATGCTTGTTTTCTAAATCGATCTACGATAGTCCAAATCATATAATGATTAGCTTATGTGTTAGGAAAACCAGTGATAAAATCCATTAAAATATGTTCCCATGGTCGTTTAGGAATTGGTAAAGGCATTAACAAACCATATTGCTTACCATGGTGTTGCTTGACTCTTTGAAAAATTAAACATTCAGAAACAAAGTTAGAAACATCAGATTCCATTTGTGGCTAGTAAAAATCTTCAACCATTGTTCTTAAACTAGAAATAATACCTCTATGGCCTTGGTATGGGGGACAATGAAATTCATGCAATACAAATGATCTAAATGGAACAGTGACACATAATCTTTTCTCATAAAACATAAATCCATCAGAATAAGACAAAGAATCAATTGGAATCTAGTTATTAGTAACTAATTTATTCCAATCAGCATGAAAACTGGGGTCATGGTCATAAGTATCCTTCATAGGAATAAGGAAATGGTCAGCTTTGATCATGAATTTAGATCCCATTAGATAGTGTTTCCATTGACGTAAGGCTTGTACTATAGCTAACAATTCCTCATCATAGTTAGAATACTTCAGTTCAGAGGGCTTAAGTTTGCAACTAGAATAGGCTATGGGATGTGAATCTTGCATAAGGACAGCTGCTATTCTTGATCCACTAGCATCAGTGACTACTACTAGAAAGAATGGTCGATTAAAATCAGGTAATTGCAAAACAAGTGCATGTGTTAAAGCATGTTTCAATAAATCAAAAGAATTTTGTTGATTATCAAACCAATGATATACAACACCTTTCTTTAATAATATCGTTAAAGGCAATGCAAGTAATGAAAATTTTCTCGCAAATTTTCTATAAAAGCTGACAAGACCTAAGAAAGAATGTAACTCATGCACATTTTTAGGGATTGGCCAATTCAAAATTGCTTCTATCTTTTTAGAATCTACACGAATACCATTAGAAGAAACAATATGACCTAAGTATTCTATGTGGGTTTAGAAAAATTCACTCTTGTCAAGGTTAGCATATAATTGATTCTCTTTCAACAATTTGAAAACCAAAGATAGATGTTCATAATGCTCATTCTCATTCTTAATAAAAACCAATATATCGTCAAAGGAAACAATTACACAATGCTGATACTTCAAAAATATTCGATTCATCATACGACTGAATGTTGCTGGTGCATTAGTCAAGCCAAAAGGCATAATAAGGAATTCATAATAACCAAATTGAGTTCTAAATGCAGTTTTGAAGATGTTAGGTGTATCCAATTGTACTTGATGATATCCAGATTTGAGATCTATCTTGCTAAAAATAGTGGCCCCTTGTAGTTTATCCATGAGATTGTCTACCCTAGGGATCAGATATCTATTCTTAATAGTGATCTTGTTTAGGGCATGATAGTCAATGCACATCCTATATGTATTATTTTTCTTCTTGACTAATAGGATAGGTGCACCAAAAGGAGAACTACTGGGCCTAATAGATCCTCGGGTTCACAATTCTTCAACTTGTGCTTGGATTTCTTTCTGTTCAATTTGATTATGTCTATAAGGTGCTTTACATGGTGGTTGAAAACCTGGGATTAATTCTATTTGATGGTCTTCAGGATATGTAGATGGTAAACCAGGTGATAAGTTAGCAGCAAAACAATCTTTAAATTGTGAAAGAAATTGTGCGTGCTTAGGATGCATATGATTTTCCTTAGCTTCAATTTCATTCACCCATACTAAGTATGATTTGCTACCTTTTCTCAATTCACGTTTAGCCTGTGTGTGACTAAGCAATGGAAAATTATCAAAGGTGTGCGTACCATGTAATGTGATTTGTTTTCTATTAGAATGAATTTTTATGGAATGTGTGGAATAATCTATGTCGAGATTATATTTAGACGCTAAGTCATTCCTAAAATAATATCACTAGCTTGCAAAGGCACAACCAAAAATTTTCTGCGCTCAATATAATCACCAATTTTAATTTCTAAATAATAAACTTCTTGTGTACCATTGTATCTAGTGCCTAAGAATGGAGCTTTTATGCGATAATGAGTTGGAAGAGTAGGTAAGTTCAATTCTTTGACCAACTTTGTAGAAATAAAATCATGTGTACTCCCATCATTATGTAAAACAATCTTTTTGTGACCATGCACAAGACATTTCATCGTTAATAATGAATGAGGATTTGGCATATCTGGTAAAATATTTAAAGCATCGCCGATATCATCATCATCTTCCGTGAAATCTTGCATATTATGGTCTTCATCTTTAGTTGCTTCCAAGTAGTTGATTTGATTAGTTGGCTTCTTGGATTGGCAGTTCACTGCTAAGTGTCCAGGTTGATGACACTTGTAGCAAACTACAGACTTTTCTTTGGAAACATTATTTGTAATGGCTGGAAGTTTAGGTATATTGGGATTCAACTGGAGAGATGGCTTAGGATTTGAATTTGTGTTTGATAGTAAAGTAAGAAGTCGTGTCTAGGATTTACAGAAAGTAGAAGGAACAAAGTGATTTTGATTGAATTTTCAAAAGTCAGAATTGAATTGCTTTGTGCCAAAGTTACCGTTAGTTGGAAATTGTTGTGGTCACTTTTCTTGTCCACGAATTTTGTCTTTAGTATCATGGGCTAAAGAAATCACATCCTCTACAGTATTTGGCTTGAACATGTTCACTTCCGCATAGAAGTGACCAAGCAAACTAGACATATACTTGCACTTGTGGATCGCCTCAAGAACATCTTCAAGCATTCGAAGTTGTAGTAAGGCACTCCAAAAACGCTCAGTGTATAGCGGAATAGGTTCACAATCTCTTTGTTGCTGAAGATCCCACTGTTTAATTGCTTTTTCATGGAATTGAGATGGAAGAAAATTCTGCAAAAATTTCTATTGAAAGGCCTCCCAAGTAGTAGGACAATCAATACTCTTGCGGACAACAGTCCACCATAATGATGCTATGTTTACTAGATGGTTAGTGACATATTTGAGTTTATCTTTCTCAGCATACTGCTCTTCATGGAAATAATCATCAAACTAACTGATAAAAGCGAGAATAATTTTTCCGTCACGTTGCCCATTAAAAGTACAAAACTTGAAATTTCTTTTACTTATCTTGGCTTCTTTCTTGAGAGACTGTGCATCGAGTATCACATTAATCATATGTCGAATAATATCTTCGGGTTGCACTCCATCTTGAGCAACAGTGGATCATTGAAGAGTAGCGAGTTGAGCTTGCAAATTTTAACGTGCTCTTTGTTCCTCTTGGAGTTGCATCATAATTAGGTCCAGTTTTTGCTCCATCATTGGTTTTGGAAAATCACCTTCGGCTATAAAATATTCCATGGTTTGATCGGACACCTTGCAAAATCTCAAACAACCTCACACACTCAAAATCTTGTTAGAGGGATGAGTGTAGATCAAATTTGGGTTTACAAGGCTTACTTTTTTCTTTTTTTTTTAAATATGGTTTTTTGCGATCTTGCTTTTGTGAGTCATGGGGCTAGCTTGCCAAGCCCACCACGCTATTTCATACTCTTGGCGAACTCACCAAAAAAAATAAAAAGTCCACCCAATTTCCAAGTTACCTTTTACCTACTCAAGAGTGATAAAAAAATCAATGTAAACATGTTAACATAGTAATCACACACCCTAATCACATAAAATTTTAAGTAATTACATAGGTATTTAATCCCTAAGTAGAACTGTGCAAGTGATTGAGGGACAGTGAGAGTGGGTATGTATGAGTTTAAATTAGGGATCCTAAAGCATGCATTATGGATGCACTTTTTTGAAAAGAAGGTTGATACTTTTCTTGAAAAGGAGGAGTGACATTCACGTAAAACATTTTTGGTAGCAAATACAAAAACCTCTAACTCAAAAATTTACAAGAATTATTGAATCATATTCCATGTATTTTCCTTTTATTATAACTAAAAATTTTTAAGAGTTCAAGGTTTCAAACCCTTGTCTTTAAAATTTGAGGTATTTCTGACATTTTTCCCATTCACTTTGCATTGAATGTATGTTTTTTGTGTGAACACTAAAAGGAGGTTGATACAAAAGAGATGATGTGGAGGGAGATGTTTGACAACTAGATAATACCGTTGTTGTGCCAAAGTGCATGCATATAGAAATACGATTTGAACAATAGTCTCTTCCTTCTTAGTAAAGTCCAAGGTAAATGGATTGGTAGCTTGAGAGCTTGAGGAAAATATATTTCCCATGAGACCATCAAGCCCCCCAACAAAGAGACTACAACAAGAGAGGTAAGATTGGTGAGTATACTACAAATTTTGAATCTTTTATACTCTCATTCATTCATTATTGGGATTGAGGAGAGAGCCATAGATGATTTGGAACTAGAGTACAAGCCAACCACTTGAGAGGTAACTCAAAGTTATTAGGAGAAAGGAAGCTCTTTAGAGAACAATAGTTTGTCAAAGTCTATGCAAGCCTAATAGGAATGCGTGAGCTTTGAGTCTTAGCTCCTCCTCTTCTAAGGATAGAAACAATAATCAATCCTAACTTATGGACTTTATAACATAGTTTAATCTTGCTCTTTATATCCAATGACTCTTTCCATAATTTTGACTATTAATGTAATGATGTTTTGCTAGACCTTATGGTACTTGTCCAAGAAAAGATTGAGTCTTAGTAGATACTCTCTACAATTTAAGGAACTTGATGTAAATTTTGGTAGTGAGCATTGCTATTGAGGAGCTAGAAGAGATTGTTGCTCCTCAATGATTTTCTTGATCTCTAAGTTTCCATCCACCACATATCCAAG
The DNA here is from genome assembly GCF_053477565.2 of Lygodium microphyllum. Taxonomy (NCBI): domain Eukaryota; kingdom Viridiplantae; phylum Streptophyta; class Polypodiopsida; order Schizaeales; family Lygodiaceae; genus Lygodium; species Lygodium microphyllum. The sequence continues at coordinate 85,836,177 of NC_141155.1, forward strand.
TTCCAAAATTCACAAAACTTTAGGTCCTTTTACTTCATGATATGGGGATTTAATGTATACTTCACCCATTCTTGGGTTGTGAATGTGAACAAAGATCTACCCTTGGTTTCTTTCATAATTATTCATCTTTTCCTACCATTTACATGATAAACACAAACTCTTATCATTCAGAGCTTGAAAATTTTTGCTTATACAAAATTCACAAAAGTTTATAATCCCTTTAAGATTACTTGAATTGGTGCCCCCCCCCCCCCCCCCCCCCCCCCAACACATGGATAATTCTTCTAGTATTGCAAGGAACAAAGCAAAGAATGGGTGCTTATTTTGGTACATAAAAAATTAGGGCATTATAGTGAAATCTCACTAAGTCATATATGTCAAGGATGTGTGGTGTATAGGTCAACATCCACCACAGATAAACAACCATGTCTAAAATCATGTTATCTTAACCAACCAAATGGTGATGTGCAACTCTTCTTTTGTTATGAGTTTGCTAAGTAGAGGAGGTTTTTTTATTTTCTCATTTAACAGAGTGCTAAGTATTGTTGCAATACTCATAGGGAAGTGGAAGCTAGCTACATTGGTTTGCACTTGAAATTCTTTATGGGTTGTCTTTATGCAAGTTGGTCATCATACAACTTCTAGATTTGGTGTTTGAATCTCAAACTGCACATCATTTCCCTTTGAATGGCCTTCTTCCTTTTGTTTTTCATTCTAGTCTTATAGCTCCTTCAAGATTTTTGGCAAAGTTTTGTATGGTGAAACCAAAGCCTTTTGGTTGTCTTTGGAAACGAGCTTTGAGAGCTGCATAACAATCAATTGGTAGTGATGGGTGTGGATATGTTCTTGTTCCTTGCACATAGTAAGTACCATTGTAAATATTTGCCATATTTCTAGCAACACTCCAATGTTTGTTTGGTCAAAAGACATGCGTAAGTATAGTCATTGTATCATCAAGTTTTTTGAAGCATTTAGTCAAAGGTGAATTCTTATTTTGATTCGTCTCTTCTACCATTTTCCAAAGTGTTATTTGGCTCATCTTGGGCTTCAAATGTGGAGGGGGTTGTGGTCAAGAAGAGTGCATGTCATGTACTTTTGGAGTTTATATACTCTCTAACTTGTTGTTTGCATCTATTTTTGTTGAAGATCTAGATGCTTGTTTGTTATCTAAGTGGGTGGTGTACTTGGAGTTGGGGGGTATGACCATTCAAATTGCACTTTTGATTAGGAAGTGACAACTACTAGTCTAGTGGGTTTAGTATTGTTAACCATCAAACATGATTGTTGATTCAAAACCATGGATGGATTAGAAGTATGAGCCTCCGGAACAAGCTTTGAAAGTAGAGTCAACGATGGTATGAGATTGCTATTGACAATGGTTTTGCTTTTTTCCCTTTAGGGTCTAGTTTCTTTGGTTGTGAAATAAATGAGGCTATTATTGTTCCATTTTCTATTTTTGGGATTGTTTCATAAACATCTCAATTTCTTTGGGTGATTAGTAATGGATGCATGTTGTTGCACTTCTATGTTGGATGCCTTTGGTGTCTCTTTTTTGTAAATGAACATGAGCTTTTTTGCCTCATGTTTCTTTTATTGTACATTTTTTATTATTCAATTGGCTTTCTCAATGACACTATTTTGTATCTAGCTTTTTTGCATTCTGATTTAGAAGATGCTTGTATCTAGGTAGAGGAGTTAGTTTAGATGTTCTAGCCAATCAGATCCATCAATTGCCAACATAATAATCCCAAGCACAAACTAGGGCTTTGGAAACCCATTGTGATTTCAAGCCAGCTCTTTATAATACTCACAGTGAAAATATCTTGGTTTTTTGGATACCTTGGAGGGGCCATTTGGTGTCTCTTTTGGATAGCATGCCTCAAGGTAGGCATATCCTTGATGGTGATGTTACACACCCACTTAGCACTCATCGTCATCTAGTTAATGTTCACCTTCTCTTGTCAAGGAGAGCTTGCCTAATTAGTTCCTTTTTCTCTCTTTAGCTTTGAGTAGCTTCTCCAACACTTTCTTACCCCCGTCACAAGAGGTTGTGGTTGATTGGGGCATAGTTTTCTTGCCTTTTCTAGGAGGACAAGCAAGGTCTTCTTTGTTAAAGTTTGTTATTATCTTGACACAAGAAGGCAAGATGTACAGATTGTGTTTCAAAGTCAATATTACATTTAACATCCTGCTTGAAAGCCCTTCCAAACGAAGTTCCTTTCCCAATATCTTTGCAATTAGGAAGTGCATAGAGCATGAAAGAAATGTGTTTTATTTCTACTAAATTGGGATCTTAGACTTTCCTAATAGAGAGTATGGAGCTCCCCATGTGGGTTGATTGTTGTAATTGTAGCCACAAGTTCAAGTTATCCAATTTTAGTCCATGCATCATAGCTTAGAGTATTGCGATAGGAGTAACTTCCCTTGAGAGCATCTATGATATGCTCTTGCTTTGAAATATTTCCAATTGTACAATACGTATGTGTGGCACTCGCTCTTCATCTTCAAGATTGATATTAATGGTTCTCATTACTCTAACGACAACATTATACTAGTTGATGCAATGGATTTATGTGGTCTAAGCATCTTTAACAATAGCTATAGAGTTGGTCACAAAACTTCATTTGTAAGTTTCCTCCTAGTTTTATGTTTTAAGGCTCTTCGATACTCATTATATTGAGTCGGAAAAGCTTCAAGGATGCGGTTGATTATTTGATCCTCTATCATGATTTTCTTTTTCTAATCTTGACTTCATTATTTTCTCAGAGCAGAGGGATGGGAGTTCCTCTTTAAAATTCATCCTCCATGAAAGCCATCTTCTAGTTTGGTGAATAGAGGTCAAATATACCACAATTTGGTGTTTTTTGGTCCTTGCTATCTTTATTTTCACTTTTAGTTTCCAGCTTGCAAGGATTTATCTTTGAAGGTTCGGTTTCATTAAGGGTCCCTTGCAATTGTAATTGATTGTCTTGAAAGAAGTGGCAAATTATAAGTAGTTTACATGGTAGGCATCATTTATTCTATGTTCAACATTCTCTTTCTCTATTCTTGATTTGCTTTTCTTACTTTTTAGCCTTTTAGACTTGGTTTTTGGTCTCTCCTTTTGACCTTTTAGCTCAAGTTCAATTCATTTTCCTAACCTTCTGTTGGTGCTTGATGTGCTTAGAGTTCCTCTTATACCAAGGTTCAAGTCACAATCCTAGTCACACTACTTGCCTCTACAAAGGGCTCTATAGAGCATCTTACAATACATTTGTTTCTATTAGCTTATTAATCATCTTTGTTTTGATTGTCTTAAATACAAACTTGACTATGCTTTGGGTAAAAAGCTCAAATCTATATCAATTTTCAAGTGCACAAATCGTTTTCCCATAGGGCATGGGATGACCTTGAGGTATTCTGGGGAGAAATACCTAGAGGGGAGGTTTTGGGGCTCATCTTGGTCAAATTTGAGCTCAAAGGGTCAAGGAAAGCATCAATGAGACAAATATAATATTAAGCATTATGTGAATGCAAGCCTTTTTGGTCAATGAGTCATTATTATGTCTTGTAGTTCAAGTCCCCTTCCTTCAAAGTGTAGTTTGGTTAAGAGATAGGGTGAGAAGCTAGTTCCCCATGTCCACAAGTATAGGTCTAGTATGTAGGACTTGATCTCTTTTAAGGAAAGTGAGTCCTTGATGCATATAGTCTTAAGATTTCATTGAGCAAAGGTGTTCTAGTCCTCTAGTTCTATGGCCATGTGGTTTTTAGGCTAATGTCCTAAGGTTTTTTTGTCGTTTTGATAGTTTGTCAATTAAATTTTTTGAAATACAATTTCCTTTAAGATTCAAACACAATTTCTCAAAGAAGATACAAGCCATAAATTAAGAAAATCACTCCTACTTTAAGACACAATACAAGATTTGAATGCAACACTTGATCGATGCGAATGGTGGCACTAGTGTACATTTTCACTTTTTTGACTAGTCAAATGTCTAAAAGTTAAATTGATTCAAGAGTATCTAGAGTAGATAATCTTTAGAACTACACATTACATTGGTCTATACTAAGTAGGACAAGTGCACAAATGTAAAAAAAGGGATAAAGAGTTGCACTCGAGGTGATTAGAAAATCCAATCAAGCTCATCATGTTTGTCCGTCGTCTTGAATGATGGAAATCTAACTCTTGCATCTTATGTGGGTGTGGATTTGGTGTTCTAATGATGAAAATGCAATGTAAACTCATTAGAGTGTGCTGCAAATGAGAAAACATTCAAAATGGACGCTTGGGTTGAAAATTAGAGATGGTCCCGTGATATAAGATAAAAAATTGTCCAACACTTCAATTGGTCACTTGGAACAATTGAGGTGATGGGGAAACTATCTCCTATAGTTTGAGCCGACCCTACCTTGGTGCTTTGATGGTGCATGTTGTGCTAGTAGCTGCAGTCTAGTATGTCAAGTTAGAGAACACTTGTATTAGACACACAAGGTGAAAGCCATTGAGCTTCATGGAGTTGGGTCCAAAATTGTCCAACACTCTAATTGGTCTAATACTTATGATGGATTTAGGGTTAAGCATGTGTCCATTTTATATGAAGCACACACTATGTTGTTTTGACTCAATGTTATTAGTGTTGTCAAGAAATAGAAGTGATGTGTGGTCAATAGAGGTGATTGGGATCACCTTTTGGGTCAATCAAGGTGGTAAAGTCCACCTAGAAGTTGGTGAAGGTGGTGCATATAAATGGTGCACATTGTGTCTAGAGCCCAAAAGTCGTCATATTCAATTGGATTAGGGTATCTAGAGACTAGTATGCACTATGGATGAGATATCAAATTGTTAAGCAAGTTCAATGAAGTCGATCGAAGTAAGTTGGTATGTGGAAGTGAAGTGTGCAAGGTAGTTCGAAGGTTAAAGATGATCCAAGAAATCTACCAAAAATGCATAGATCAATCTAGACACAAGCAATGAACTAGTGGTGATTTTGTGCTTGCTAGTTCAAATTCAACCTATTAATATAAAAGCACAATATGCAAAAATTTGCAATTTTGTATCCAACTAATCATGCTAATGAATCCTGCTTGAGGTTATGTTGGATTGTTTGGAGAGATGGAGTTGAGAGATGCAAGTTAAATGCTAACAAACAACAAGTTGTGGTGGTTTTGGAGTGATCAAGGCGATTTGGGTAATATGGAGGTGAGAGATTCAAGGTAAATGCTAGCAATCAACAACTCATGGTGATTTTGAGCAGCCAAGGTGATTTGGCAATCTTGTGTAATTGTGTTGATGGTGCATAGTCAAGATAGGCATGGTTTAGATATTCAATGCATGAAATAACTTCAGAAAATTGATCTAATTAAAACTCAATCAATTTCTCTTCTTAATTCAATTTCTTGAATTAAAAAGCAAGATTGGAGGCATATTTTAAATATGTGTGAGATGTCGAGATAGTGCTCCTTCTTCTCTCTTGTTATAGTTATTTTTATTTTCCAAGCCTTAATGATGAGATTTGTAAGTTTTCTGGAAATAGATGATGTTGTGGGATGCAAGGCTCTTGTTTTAGCAAGAAAATGGTTTTGCTTTAATGAACTTTCATTTTTTGCATTTGTGTTTTTATTTGTTTGGTTTTCCCCAGTTGAGATGGTGTTGCATGTAGGGCATGGTGCTTTTTCCTCATTAAGGTGATGCTTATTCCAATAGAGGTGATGCAATGGAGGTGGTCCTAATGGAGGTAGTAAATCACCTTCTAGTACAGTGGAGGTGATGATCACCTTTCACATGAGTAGAGGTGATGCATCACCTTTTGGATCAATAAATGCAATGCTTCCTTTTTGTCTAGGTTACTTGATTTTTTGAGTCTTATGCAATAGAGGTGATGGTCTCAACACCCTAGATTATTATATATTTTTTCTCATAAATGTGATGAGGTTTCAGTGTCATTAGAGCTGATGAGTTGGATCACCTTTTGATCTAGTGGGGATGATGATCACCTTCCGGATGAGTTGGAGGTGAAGCTTGGAGGAGATGATGAACTAAAGGTGATGATCACCTTCTAGGTCTATGGAGGTGATGAAGTGAATGTGATGGTCACCTTCCAATGGTAAATGGATGATCTAGTGGAGGGTGATGGGGTAGAGGTGACAATCATCTTTTGAGTGCATGGATGTGATGGAGTGGAGCAACTTCTAGTTAAATAGTATGTCTTCTAAGACAAAAATATAGATTTACAATTTAAGAATATATGAAAAACATTTAGATGATAACTTTCAAATCAATGGAGGTGATCTTTAAATCACTTGGGGTAATGACAAAGTCACTCAAATCAACGACGGTCTCTACTTGGGTGTTCCCTTGATAAGTGGTATCTAGAGATGATCCCCGAGAAGGTCCGTAGCATCATTCAACCTTCTAGTTCATCAAAGCAAGATGTCTCATCTCCTAGAAGTCAATCATGGTGATTCATGGTATCATTCAAGGTGACGAGGAGACTTACTACAAATGGTGATGCTCACTTAGAGGTGTATTGGACCCAATTCCCAAAAGGGTTTCTAGAAGTTTTGGACCCTAGAGTCAAAGAATCTAGCTTTTTACCTCCTCAAAAGTCACTCAAGCTAGTCCTATAGACAACACTCAAGGTGAAGAGGAATTCTACTCCGATGATGGTAGTCTTGGTTCTTGTGACCATGTACACAAGCTATGTGTGGAATTGATGTCATGAGATATAGTATAAGCCCCGAATCAAATCAAAGTGATTATGAAGGCACTCAATTAACCAAAACAAAAATTAATAATATCAATGGTTATGTTGTAGTTAGACCTTAACTAAAATCCATGCATAGGGTTTCCAAATTGAAAAGAATAAAAGAATATAATTTAAATTACAAAAACTAGCGATTGAAGATATGGGATGATGTAGTCAAGGTGATTGCAAATTCTATCCTACTACATAAACATGCACAATGCATCTGAATGACAACAAGTATGGAGCATTCAAACCCTAGTGTATTACCAATTATTTAAACACATTTTCATCTAAAATATGAGGCTTAAAACAATCATAAGCATAAGTATGCAATGATGCCCTTTGGGTCTCAACTACAATGATCAATCCTAAATTAACTATGCATATTTCTAAATGAGCCATTGTTTTCTCTAATTAGAGAGGGAAAACAATCATTTCAAGCCCTCAAAACCTCCTATTCCTACACACGATGAGAGCATGAGCAACCTCAAAGAGAGAGAATTCTTTCTTGGTATCAGAAACAGCAAAACCAAAAGCGAGTCATTGTAAATGCTCTACTTAGACTTTGCACCATATACTTTATATAGTGCTACTATGAAGGATTATGGAACATGGACACACATAGTTCTCTATAGAAGCTCATGAAAGTCCTTATATACACTCTACATAAACTCTACACAATATGCTTTCCCACACAAGAAAGCTTTGTAGGGCATGTCTCCATGTGTTGCGTTACCTCAACACACCCAATATGATGATGAGTTTTGTGAGACACAAATTCAATTACAACTAGAGTTTTCACTTGGCATGTGTATGCACTTATAAGCCATGACACTCCTTCTATGCCTTGTGCAAAGGAAGAAGTATGATGACCTAGGCAAACTTGATGCAGAGATTTACCAACTAGGACAAGATAGCAAGCCTTGGAGGATGTTTTAGGAGAGATGTTGGCACATTGCAATCATGACACCTAAACCATAGCATGACTATTGTAGGATATTATATCACTTATCAAACAACCACCTAGACCATGCCCAATGACTCCTAGACCAACACAAATAGTCCCCCTTTCTATACCAAGAATGGTCATAGATTCCATTGATAAATTGCAAGCACAAACATCATAGGATCACAATGGACTAGATGAGCACGTTTCACATGCTCTTAATATATTAGCCCTACTCTTGGTCCACGTACTCAAATGGGCCTTAACGGTTTTTTCTAAGAAAATGGAGAAATCATAATATTGTGCCACTTTTTAAGAGCAAAAACTGGACAATCCCAAATAATTACCAAACGCTTATGATTGGCCATTGTCTATCCAAGAGTTATGGCTCTATCATTGAGCATGAGCTGAGTAGTTGGGCAAAGACACACCAACACAAAGTGACAAGATAGTCTATTTTCAAGATATTATATACCATGTATGCTATATATGAATTAATGGCAAGTAGATACTAGAGTCTAAACAAAGTGACTATTATAATTGGGGTTAAGTAGGGATGATCAATATCACCTAGTTTGTTTGGTCTCAATATTGATGAGTTAGAAGATCATATAGATAGATTGCGAGACTATGATGTGAGCTTTGCATGAGTTATGGATCCCCATCCTACTCTATGCAAATGACATCATGCTTAACTGTAATTTCCTTGAGGGCCTTGTACAACATCCAGATGACCTACAAGCCTTCTATGTGGATAAAGACCTCCTAATGGACCTAGGGATTACAAGGTCATGGTATTTAACATTGCATAGGCTTGATTGATGAAATCAAAGCACCAATTTTCTTTTGGTAGAGAGCTTGTTGAGATTGTGAGATGAGATTTACATTTGGATGTGATCGTCAAAGGTTCATAGTTATCCATGCATGAGGCATTAGGGCCATGGTTGGCATGGGGTTTTGCAGCATTAGGTGCATTTGGGACACAATACACATGTACAATTGTAGGAGCCATGCACTTGACCATGAGTTTTAGATATACTAGTGACATCGACACTTCTATATGAAGTGGAGACTATGGGGTTAGGCTCTACCCATAAGAGAGAGCTGCTTGTAGGGCTATATGGATTAGAGAAATATTTCTATGATAGATGGAAGCCTATGGAGAGACTAGTGGTTATGATGATAACACACATGATTAGAAGTTGTAAATACCCCATGATATCATTAGAGAAAAGCTATATGATGCACCTATGGTTATGAAGGCCCTCTTACAGGTAATGACATTCCTTTAGAGAATTTTGGAGCTTCGATGATAGAAATACTCCCATCTAGCACTCGCCTCTTTTCTTGATAGTTAGTTTTAGCAATGGACTGTGACTAGATGTGTACCTCCATAAGCCTACATGGAGGACAAGGGCATATGCACTTCTAGCATTTGAATATAGCCTAGCTTACACTCAACTTCCTAGAGCTTAATAGGGCGAGAATGCTAGATTGGGTGAGCCCTCCATAGTTGGCAAAGGATGGAGATTGCAAGATTATATGTAGTGAGGACTTGGGTGAGCCGTCTCTAGTTAGGGCGCAAAGATGGAACAATATTAGTCACACTTCTACACCTCTCTCAAAACAAATTTGTCACATGTCTAGCATACATAAACATGCACCTCTCACATAGTAGATGTAGAGGGAACTTGGGTGAGCCCTTTGCAATAGTTGGGCACAAAGATGGAATAATACTAAATATAGCTCCAATTAGGTAGTATCAAACATACCATTGGCCAAATCAACAACTTGTTACACCAACTACAAACAAAGATGCATACGAGGATATTTTCCTAGAGGACTATACCCTCTTATGGATAGTTGTTGCAACATCCTATCAAGGATACATTGAGATGACTAGGCACTACATTCAAACACACTGATGTAATGTATCCTATTTCTAGCAAAAATTTGGCTTTTAAGATTTATTTCTCTTAGCTCCTTTGCTTTCTAGCTTTCATTATAGCCACAAATCATTGTAGTTTTACAAATGATTTACTCACTACCTTGTCATCATCACAATAGTATGATATTTTGAGGCCTCATAGGCCATTTTGGCCCCTTTGTAGATGTTAATGTTTCTTTCTTTTTTTCTCTCTCTCTCTCTCTCTCCCCCCCCATGTACTCCTACGTGTATTTTGTTTGTCTTCCATATCTTGTATAATCACAAGGCATCATAGATGCCATACATGGGAGAAAAACAAGAAAACTTCCATTGTTTGGGAGCAACCTCTACAAGGGCAAGGACATAATGCACAAAAAATTGTGGTAGCATTGGGGATAATTTCAAAGCAAAGACCATGCTATGATGTGAAAAATATGAAAGGAACGTCAATGCTCTTTGTGATGAAGCAATGTAGCAAATGAGAGGTATAAAAGAAAGACATGCACATTTCTCCTCGTGAAAATAGGGCATTGAGGTGTATCTTTGGGTGAGAACACATTGATTAATGAATTGAAATGTAGTCTCCCAAACAAAATTCAGCTTGAGTTCCTCAAAAAAGAGGAGGGAGAGATTAGACACCATGCGCCAGAACTTAGAAGTTGAAAACTAAAATTAATAGATGCAAATATATATGGAAAAGGAACTCAACATAGGTACCAATAACAAACATGCCTAAGATGATGTGGAAAATTAATAGATGAAAATAAACATGGCAAAGGAATTCAATATACAAGCAACAATAACAAAGAAGGCTTAAGATGAAATGGTAGAAAATTCAAAATGGATAGTAGTAGTAAAGAAGGCTCCATCAAGCAAAGATGAATTTTTCAATGCGGCACTAGAGGAAAAGAGAAGGAAATAGAGACTCACATGCTTGATTAGTCAAGTGGAACCAAAATATGCCACACTAGAAGAGGTAAAGAGAAGGAAATAGAGGCCTACATGCTTGATAAGTTGAGTGGAAGGAAACCCACTAGATGATGCTAAGAGTCTCCAGGAAACAAGTGGTACCTAAGACTTATATTATTAAAAGATATCATGCCCAATAAGTTAACTCATATTAATAAATGAAATATATGGAAAACAAACACAATACATAGTTAGCATTAACAAATAAGCCCTAAGATGATGTGGTAATGAAATTCAAAATGGATCATAGTAGTAAAGAAGGTTTTATCAAGCAAAGATTAAATTTTCAATACCACACTAGAAGAGGAAAATAGAGATGTGCATGCTTGATAACTAGGTTAGAAGGAAATGTATAGCCCACTAGAAGATACTAAGAGTTTATGGAAAACTAGTCATAGCCAACAATTCAATTCTTAAGAGTAGATGGAGAGTCAAGGACAATTGAACTAAGGATTGGCCTCCTAAAGTTTACTAATTTCCAAAGATGGAGAGACTCTCTCCAAAGTATCATTCAAGGGGTAATAAGATAACATTGAGGATGACCGTACACTAGCTTATAAATAGGCGACCAACAAGAGTGCATGCCATGGATTATGGAGGTCCACAAGGTCAAGCACGTAGTCTATAAAGAGTCATGTCATCATACAGAGGTACCTATTGGAAAGCACGACCTATGGGACACATTTGAAATTCACACAATAGAAGTGCAATGAAGTTATGAGAGAAATTTTGATCTTGATTGAAGAAGCCTTCAAAGATAGGAGCATCATATTGTACAATATGGAGCCTAGGCAAACGTCCACATGGTAGAGGTGAGATGTTGTAGATGGAAGATCACTTGTACTCAAGAGTGACTACAAGGGGATAAAGGGTCAATAAGAGGGATTATGTACAAGGAGGGGCTACATCATATTGTGCAAGTTAAGAGGAGAGATGTGGAGTCTTGTGTTATGTGCATCCAAATAAACAAGCCCACCATGTAAAATATATGATTTAGAATGCTATTATGTTTAAGCACAAATATTATGTGATATTTTTAGGATAGGATATCAATGTCGCATGAAAGGTGTTCTAGATCCTACAATTAAAACCTCTATCACATCAAGGTGGCATGGAATATTTTCAAAAGCCTAGATATGAGATCCCTCTTACCTCTTCAAAGACATAACATACATAATACCTTACACTAGTAGGTATAAGGACATCCTTCTTTACGATGGGCATGTTCAAGATTCTATCGATTAACTACAAAATGCTAAGCATAGGACTCTGAGATAGGATAGTCCAACTTGAGGCTATGCTAAAGTAGGAGTCATGGAGAACCAGTGTGCATACATATAATTCCAAGATCCTCTGATGCATCTCTAGCTCTTTAACATGCTACTTATACCAACCATCTTTATAGAACTCGGATTTGGGAACAAACAAAAAGAGACCTATAATGGAGTAACCAACACCAAAAGGAAATCTATGATGAGTGGAAACAAATGGAAAGACCATTAGTGATTATGATCTCCCCAATGGTCAAGAGAGAGTCATCAATGCTACATTAGAATTAGAGTAGTGATGGGAGTAGTACCTACCATTGTTGAGGCCCTAAGACAAAGTTATTCTAAACTTTTATGCATAGACTTTGGAGACTCCCAAGACAGACATTTTAGACTTGCTCAATTGTTATCCAAACAACTAGCATTGCAAGGCGAGACCATGTAAGAATGCTCAAATGAGCACATGGCTACAACTCCATTGAGGGCTATGCATGGATCACATATTGTCCATACAATGACTTAGATTTTCCATTCTTAGAGCTCACTCAAAAGGAGCTCAATAAGAGAATGAGGATGGATATCATTTAGCTGCACATTGCCATGACAAGGATCATGCTTGCCAAGCCACTAAGGATGAAGATAGCTTTTTATCCAAATCATTTTTCACATATATCCATGATGATTTTGTGAGTCACCTAAGGTACATGGACACAATCATGTCAACATTGCCTCGGACTTTTCCTTTTGCAGTTGCATGGATATAGAGGCCGTCTATTGTAGGCACCTCTTGGATGTAAGTCAATGCACTTTTGCCACTTAAAAAACATGCATATTAGGGAAAACTTGAACCTTTGCCACGAACTTTCTCAAAGTTACATCCACATCGCACACTTGATAGCACACCTCAAACCTATGGATCCACAAGATGTAATTACCTTAATGGAACCACAAAGAGATGCAATTTCTACCCACTGCCTACTAGTCCACAACTCTACTTGAGAATATAAATGACATTACCACATCATTGAACAAACCTACCTCGATGCTTTAGGATTGACTCACGAGGTACATCATGTGATGATTTTAATCCACTTTCCTCTATAGCTTGGCACATTAGCTCCACCACTTTGCCATACTAGCAAGTGTGTCAAATCCATAGCTTATATTGGTCCTAACTTAATGCTCATTTCTACATTATCTTTACTTTTTTAGCAAAAGATAATTCCCTAAATTTCTAATGCATCTTGTTGTCTCACAACTTATTTGGTCTCTTATATATGTTCATACAACTCTCTCTCTCTCTCTCTCTCTCTCTCTCTCTCTCTCTCTCTCTCTCTCTCTCTCTCATCAAAAAGTTGTTAATTTAGCTCTCAAAGTGCAAAGACGACATTAAATTATTCTTAAGCGATATTTTAAATCTACAATCGCAATTAAGTCTTCACCACAAGCTACCAATCCTCTCAATCCACGTGTTCACTAAGAGAGTCCATAAAATATGTATGTCTCTATGTGTGTGTGTGTTTGTGTGACAATCCCAAACTTCAATGCATACATTTTTGTGTTTTTGGTAGTCCCCCCTCATAAAGCTCACCTTGGTAAACCTCTATTTGCATGCACAAGGAGCAAAAGTTTTCTAATCCTTCTCCCCATCTCCTCATACCATGCAAGGGGTGAAGATTAGACTCAAGGTATTGGCCTAACAATGAGACAAACCCAAACACCTAACGATCTTCGCATCACCACCAAAGCCAAATTGAGAGCTAAGCCCATGGGAGGAATTCCTAGATCAACAAGTTTGCACCTTGGAAAGGGAAAGCTTGCAACCAAGGTGGATACAACTAATAAAGAGATTTAAAACAAAGTTAAGAAGATGACAACCAAAGTGCAAAAGAAGGTATAGAAGGAGCTCAAAACAAGAAAGGAGATAGATAAGCAAGATATGACAAGCACTATCCTTTTTAGTAGTATATGAAGCTACATTGCAAAAGAACATTGCATTCCATGTATGTTTAGAAGGCCTCCTTGACACATGCATAAAGAAACACAAGGAACTAGATAAAGATTGCCAAGGATGTCAAGCAATACAAGAAACTAATGTAATATTGGAAGGAAGAAAAAGGATTTGATTGAATGGTACCATGGAAATCACCAATAAAGGAAACAATCGAGCAACTTTGGAGTTTGAAAACATAGAACATAAAATTGAGGTACCATGACAATCAAATGTTCCAAGGAACCAAAATATGGATTATAAATGAGCTCACACAAACACAACTCAAAGCACATTCAACTAAAACCACTAGGTTAAAGACGGCTAGAAAAGAGAGCAAATGGACAATTCCTTTCTATATGCCTTTGATGTTTCTAAAAGGATGTTCTCTCTCTCTCTCTCTCTCTCTCTCTCTCTCTCTCTCTCTCTCTCTCTCTCTCTCTCTCTCTCATATTTATTTTTAAAAGCAAACCTTCAAATGGGTCAATTATTTCAAAGAAAAGAAAATAAAGGAGTTTCCAAGTGCACTCAAAATGCTTCTCTTTGGACTAACTATATTGAAGCTTTTATTGGGAGACATTGTTCTAAGAGACTTACAGATCCAACTTAACCACAAGCAGCTTACTCTTAAACCACAACTTAGCAGAACAAACCCTGTAATCACTACAATGGACCACTAAAGATACAATCAAGGCCACCCACAAAGCACCAAGATCCCCAATGGTGCAACTTATGGAGTTTCTGCCATCATATTTCCCTCATTAGATCGAGATTACAATATCTGTTCATAGCATTTCCGTCAAAAACGAAGTACTGCAGCTGGACCTCTTGACTCTACTTCAAAACTTAGAATTAAGAGACACACCTCTCTTTTTACCATCGATGTCACTCTTAAAACGAAGGAATTCAAAAGGAGTTGATCATTGAGATATGCAGTTGAGCTATATGAAATATAAAAGAGCAGTAATTTATGCAATATGTGACACAGTGTAATCTAATGAGGAGTCATGTTGGAAGCAAAATCCATCATCTCCCGTTGGCATGAGAATACGTGTATTTGCAATACACAAAGACAAAACAACACCCACCTGCACTAGATGCACAACTATGTACAAACTTACCAAACAGTAAATGCAACTCACATAACTCCATCCTATGCATGCATATAAAACATTAAAGATCCTACAATGGCCAATCTGAAAAAATTCAACAATTCAACAATTCATTTTACTTCAACTTCAAACTAACGACACTAATTTTGAATACAACTAAAAAGATAGCCAAGAAAAGCCTCAGATCCAGCTAGAAAAGTTGACTTTGTCAAAATTCTGAACACATCAGTTAATTGCATATGATACATGCGAGGAACCTTATCGCAATAATACACAGATCTTACATGATAGAAGTATATTGTGGTTACATTATAAGTGATCATACCCTTTCTACCAACCTCCATAGTCCTTGGCTATGACTGACCTTATCAAAGATAGCCCATAAGCACTTCTCCCGCCAACAACTAAAAGCCTCTTATGTTCAGAGCTCAGTCATTCAAGAGTAAGGAAGAAAACATATAAGGCCAGGCAATTGAAATTCCATCATATTATCATGGTCTGCCGCAGAGACCATGCAACCAAAGGTGTAAAGAACAAAGTGTCCTGAATATGCCATTTCTAGTGAGACACAATGTAAGAGCTCAAAAGCACGGCACCACCAAAAAGATGGCCGCCTGTAGCTCACATAAGGGTTGGGATCTTTTGCATGATGAAAGCAGTTCTAGGAGACAAGACCCCACAAGTATCAGGAACAAAATTACCACTTGTTACAAATCGCAAGGTCAACGCACTACACTTTATAATGGCTTCACATTGAGGGATCAGAACCATGGCAAGAACAACACCAAATAACCATCAATTTTCACTCTTATTTTGCTTCTTTTCCCTTTTTTTAGGTTTTTTAGCATCAAGTAAACTCTGACGCCTTCCTTTGTTGGCATGTAGGGATGATCCTTGGGTAGGTATTTTGCCCAACTCTCCCATCTCTGGAGGAGTTGCACTCTTCTCAACCTCCATTGTGGACCTTCCAGCTTGAGCAACCCCTTCTGCAAAATAAAAGGGCAAGTTTGCCTCAAGCCAAATCAGATTATTAAGCCATCTTACCTGAAAAACAACCAATGTCAAGTAGAATTATTAAGTTTACCCATCTCGCCTGCTGTTGACAAGGAAGTAAGATGTGTATCATCCTCCCTGCAAAAAAGGCCCTTAGTTGTAATGTGTACCAGCGTTAGCTTCAAAACTAGACAAAGGAATCCTTGAACACACAAAACTTACCATTTTGAAAACCCGCCTTGAAACAAGACTCCAGCCGAGTTTTCAGGGGCTTCAGGCATCCTTGTTTGATGCTTCGAGATTTGACTGGAAGGAAAAGATGCAGGAGCTTCATCTGCTTCACTGTCAGAATCATCAGATTCATCACTAGTGCTTGAATCCTCATTATCGAGCAATTTTAGATCTACATTCCCAGCAACAGTCTTCTCCAGTATTGCATCTCTCATCTTTATATCTTTTTTCACAAGTTCAGCCTTATTGACCACAACAGCTTCTAAAGTTGGTGTATTTTGGTGCCTTTTGATCTTCCTTTGAGCCCTCTCTATTGCATGTGTTTCGGCCTGCATACCAAAAGGAACCTTCTAACATTTTGCCAAGCTCTACAATCATACTAATTTAGGAAAAATCCATTTGTTTATCACAAGTATCATAGAACTCTGAAAACCAAAAAATGTGTGAGTAATCAACAAGCCTGCAATTATCAATCTTTGTGCTTATATACCGCAACAAAAAATGTGTGAGTAATCAACAAGCCTGCAATTATCAATCTTTGTGCTTATATACTGCAACAAAAAGTGTACTCAAAATGAGCAGCAGCATAGATTTCTTTTTTAGACCTCCCTCCCTCTTCACCACTCTTGATCTATCATGCATTTTTCTATCTTTCACTCGAGCCTGATCAGCTTTAACCCTTGGGAACCTCCAACATGCACTTAATCAACAAGGCTTCAATTATTAATCATTTTTCTTATCTACTGTAACAAAGAGTGCATATTCATGATGAGAAGCAGCATAAATTTTTAGATTTTAGACCTTCATCCCTACTCTCCTCCACTCTTGATTTATTATGCCTCTCCTTTGCTAAACCCCTTGCTTGACATACAAGAATCTTAACTATGCAAACAAGGGGGACCAAAAGAAGTGGGCAGAGGATTTGCTACAGTGTGGCCTCCAAAATCAGCTTTAGTGTATATTAAGATAGTCTTGTTTTTCACACAGTATTGAAGCGCATGGGTGTTACTATTTCCCCATATCACTCTCTGTTGAACTTCATACCACCAAGTTCATCTCACACCAAAAAGCTTATAAAACAAGCACACCCTTCTGAGTTATTCACAAACCAGAAGCACACACTTGAAAAAGATGAATCTCTTCTCAAAATCTCAAAACATAAATTGAATGTTCCAAATTCAATTTCTGATGCGAATTCTCCATGGATTGTGCACATGTTCAAACAACATAAACTCATTCAAGTATTTGCTCACATTGTTTCTAGGAATTCAAGATCAGAAGCAGATATGCAAATTGCAACTAAGTACTCTGTTATGCAGGACAGTTTATCAGGTGTATGGCCATGAACTCATTAAGATGGCAAAGAATCGCTCCTAAATAATGCAGTTGTATCCCTAACCTCTTCCCATAAAATTAGGCAAAGAAATAATGGCCAAAATGCCAAAGGAACCATGTTAAGTAAGCCAATATGTAAAATATTCTTACAGTTGACTCCTGGATCCATGCCCAAGACTTCTAAACATAGTGGCCAACAGTTTTGGAAATGTCTCAACAGGACTTGAGTCTAGATAGCAGATACTAGACTTCAGAGCAAAACTTCAAACTTCAAATCAATTTCATAAGTCGCTCCCTGAATCATATCTATGGCCAAGATTTGCCATCAGTGGATAAGAAATATACCTCAAATATAAGAAAATTTTTTGAAAGCTTGTGTATGTTTCCTACTTTAGGAACCACATCTCCATGCAACTAAGCTTCTCCAAATGCACAACTTCCTTGGACACTAAACTACAAGTACAACAAAAACTCCAAACAAGAGTCACATGCCCTAGGCCATTTTCAATGTTCCCAAACTCCTAATGGTCTCACAAGTAGAATTGCCAAAGAGACCTCACTAAATTTCCAACACTGTATGATCAATTGGCAGCTAGAGGTAGAGGTCCCAAAGGGATCTCCCGAGATTTGCAATAACCCCCTACAGTTCGAGTGGGAGCCACATGTAGGTATGCCAAAGGGATCACGCTAGATTTCGAAACACTAGAAGCGAAAGCAGTAAACACAAAGTACGAAACACAACAAAATAAACAATGAACTTGAAGACAACTCATGAATGGGCAATATATAAAGAAAGCATGAGAATGAGTACAATAACAGCACGATAATCAGCAATCTAATGGCCAGCCACAGTGCATCTAGTCTCCCCGTCTCCAAGGATGTCAAGTGATGAAATGGTGATGGTGCAAGAGGAGTGGAGTGAAATATATGTAGCCTACAATGGAGCTGAAACCTGAGAGAATCAAGTTGGCCAATGTTAATGGCAACCCAATGGTCTGCTTGTGGCACAACTAGAGCCCATGAAATGCACAATAAATACACTTCCCATACCCATGATATGCATAAAACTAACACCCTTTCTCAAATCATGGTGTTCTTTATTGTACAACAATGACAAAGGTACAACCGTGGACATCCAAGCCTTGGGTGATCCTACCAATGCTAGGGTGCCTTGGAGAAGACATTGATGTCAATGTCCATCATACTCGAACCCTGATAGTAGAAATAGTTAACTCCCATTTACCTATCACAAATAGGCTACAGCCTTGCAAAAGCACCCCATGACCATGCATTCTCTAGCTTCAACCATCCTGCCAAAGTGATCACCATGTGAGAACCAATTGGGAGAAAAGCCAGCTCGCTCTCATATCTCCCATCATATCTGAAGGCAAATTGACTTCAAAGTTTAAAACCACCAAATAAATCGATACATGCTGTCATGGGGACGTGAAATTTTAAGATGCTTAAATCTTGCCAATAACATTGGATTAAGTTATTTATCAAGTGTGCAAGGTTGTTTAGCACATGTGATGCACATGGTAGTTAGTTCATGGTAACAGGCCAAGGACCCCGAGGATGCAGTGGGTGTCAAAGGCAAAAGTTGTGATAAGTCGTGCCATTTGGGCTTTGGGGGTCAATTGGTGTCCGTTTTGACCCTAAAATAGTTATTTGGCCAATAAGTGTCAATGAGAAAAAAAGAAAATAGCGTTTTGACAATCGAATCAAATCCTTTCCGAGAAAGCAAAAGAAGTTAACAAGTTTTTTTCGCCATTCAAGATCCCACAATAGCCGGTCTATTATTGAACTTATTGCCCTGATTTAATGGTTGGATTGTTTGCTTAGTTTCGAGCACTTTGTTTTTGGTTTAACTGAAGCACTTATGTAAGTTTTATTACTATTACCTTATTATATATATAATTTGGTGATACTATGGACTAGCATTACTTAATTAATTAATGGCAATCTAAGGATCAACATAGATTGGGCACCACTCTACGTTGCAAATGGCCAAGAAATTTTATTATGGATAGATACATTTAATTTTGATCAAGGTCAGAAGGGCCGAAATTAATTTTCAAGATTATTTAAATTTGAAAATTAATTAAATGACTGGATAATGCATAAAAATGGGATTAGAAGGTTAACACTTAGCAAAAATGCCCGTGCAAATTGAGAAAATGTTTTTGGGAGCTAGGTCTCAACCATTCAGTTAGTTTACAACTTTCTGATTATGGAATAGCAATTTGCTACAGAGGACAGTCATCTGGGGGCCTCAACAAGCAAGGGACAGCAAGGAGACACTTTCCAGAGACTGGCAACAGCATTGTTGATCACATGACAACATTTTGGAGGTGCCTAGCAATAGATGACTGCATTAAATATAGGCTAGAGCAAGCATCAAGCAAATTTTAGGGTTTTCTCGTGAAGAAAATCAAATTTCTTTTTCATCTTGGCTTTCTCTCACCTTCTCCAATACTTTCTCAAAAGTTCTCAACGTTTCTTAAGCATTCTCCAGTAAATCTCAGCCAAATTTGGTGGATAACAAGAGGATTTTTACTGTAAATCCTAAATTTATATAGAAATTAGGGTTTGACAACCACCTTGGGACCCATGCCAACAAGAATAGGCATCATACACTAAATTCAACACTTGAAATTTGTATAATTGTCAAGGAATTGGAATGCCAACCCATTCATTGTAAATTGGAGCAACATTTGACCAATTTGTGGTTCCAATTGTGCAAGTCCTAGGTGAAAAGTCGAGGGGCAAATGGCTCCAATAACTTGCTGATTGTTATTACAACAAGGGGCCTTTGGAACAACAAAGAAGATTGTAGAACCTCAGCTTGTACTCATTCCATTAGCAATCAAAGTTAAAGAAATACTGAAAGGGGTGCCAGTTTTGTGGGCAATGGTGTGTCCAATATCCAAGATTATTAAGATAAATTGTGCATTTCAATTTATACTTATTTGCTGAATGCCGTAATTAAGTGCTTAATCAGGGAATCACCACCCTCTCCAAGAAGGAAGGTTGGTTTCACATGTAAAAAGCCACACATACTATGGCTAGAAGATAGATTTTGTATTCATGACATCCTTGGCTATCCAATCAGAATCAGAGTCAGGGTCAGAGTGGACAAGATAAAGAATCCAACTTACCCTTGCCCTTTACCTCGTCCTTTTGCAAAATCACTAGCTTCTTGCAATCCTTCCAGAGATGCCCCTTCTTGCTGCAGAAGTAGCACTTCTCAAATAACCATTTCTCACACATCCAGTCAAAACATCAGTCCTGAATGGCAAGTCATCAGCATAGATAGCAAAATGTCATTATGAGAGCCAGAATGCAAAGATTGGCAGCTAGTTAAGTGAGAAGATAAGTGAATACAGCTGTCATCGGGCCACCAAAGCAGGCTGCCAAGCAGGAGAACAGGCTGCCTAGCAGTAGACAATGCTAGAGGGGATGAAACACAATGATCAGCAGACATTGCAATAGAAAAGGCAGCAGTTCACTACTCCAGGGCAGGAAAATGCAACTGTATGAAACCTGCAGCCAGCCACACGCAAGCCAAAAAAGCACCAAGATCTAGCAAGCTAGATGGCTAACACCATGTGAGAGTGCACAAAGGAAGCAGAAGCAATAAACACAAGTCAAAAAACACAACATGATGAACAATGAACTCAAAGAGAACTCATGAATGGGCAATGGGATCCATAAAGAAAACACAAGAATGAGTGCAATACCAGTAGGGTAACCAGCACTCTGATGACCAGCCAAAATGCCTCTAGGAGTCCAGTGCATTATGTATAGCCAACAGTAGAGCCAAGATCCAAGAGAATGAGACATTTCAGAACTGCTGGTTGGATAATGTGTTGATGATGACCAAGCGGCAGGTCAATATTGTACCATTATGACCTGTCACACTGCTTCTAAAGCATAATGATATTAAGAGTCAAAAAGATACTGAGAGAACAGCTCTTGCTTTTTTGTTCTTGGAACAAGAAGATTGTACTGTTGTTTGAGATTTCTTGAAAACAAGGTGGCAAACAACGAAGACTTCACGCTGTTTGGTGAGTAAATCCCAAATGACCACAGGTTGGGACGGTTTGAGGATAGGCTGGAACTGGGACAGGAAGCTAGAAAACGGCCATTCCATGTCACTATGACTCCTGCTGTGTAGTTCAAAAAGTGACCATATGTGGAATTGAATTATGAGCATGTGTCGGGTATTAAGCTGTAGTTGCACAAAGAAACCAAATGATTTGTTGTGATAAGAGCCCTAACAGCACAACAGCAACCTGTCAAGTGTATTAAAAGAGGGAAAGAAGCCGGGTGATGAAAGCATGCATTGCCAGAGAAAAGGGCTTTGCATCTACACACAGCAACCGAGGTTGCTCATGTTTGAATGTGACAGGGATGCACTAAACTGTTCCAGCAGTCACAACCAGAAGCAGGAACTTGAAAAAACCAGGTTCTAGAGAAAAAACTACAGTCCCGGGAAATGAACTGTTAGAACAGGGTCCTTCATTTCTATTCAGTGAAAATGCTTATGAAGATGATGGGCTGACAAACAAATGGGCCAGGTATGAAAGGACAGGCCTCCATAGCTCCTTATCTCCCCCTCCCACCTAGCTGGGCCTGATTCCAAGAAAAATACCAGAGAAGGTTATACTGCATGTGCACCTTGTTGTCAAGGAAGATTGTAAATTCCATTCCTGATAGTTCTGAAGAAAGATACACAAATAATTGCAGTAACTCAAGAAAAACTCATTGGTCCTTCATCAGCTTATTTGAACTACACACCGCTTTTTTCAATGTTGTTGTCACATCTGCAACCTTTGCTGAAGCAATTCTTAAGCAACGCATAAGTTCGCTAGAAGTAACACCAACACCACCACCTTTTTGAATGGTGCAGATATCACCATGTATAGTCATTATTACAGTCAGTCTTCCTTTCATGACAAGCTCTTCGTTGTAGCTTGGATCCATAACCTGTAAAGCACTACATTATAATCTGACGTAAGGCCTCATTTAGAAAGTGCATATAAAGTGCAGTTTGATGTCTTCAAAGTTGATGATGATAAAAAAGGAAGGGTACCACAAAATCTCCATCTCCAAAAAAAGCGAATGTGACAGCAATTGGAAGGTAGTGAAGAATCAACGGCAAAGGTTCTCGTATCTGTAAAGGAGAGAAACAATCAACCAAAGCTTGTTATTGTGCACAGGAAAGTCATTATAACTGCATCAGAGTGGAAGCTATCTGACCTCCGGAGGATGGATGATAACTTCTGCCCCCTCTGAACTTCCAGTGCTGCACTCTGGTTTTCGAAAAGAAAGTAAAGCTGCCAGTGCAGCAGCACTAGCTGCATCTATCAAATTACTGCCCACAAAAAGTGTACAATGAACTACCGCCATTGATGCTATTCACAAAACATCACAAAGATACAAAACCATACCCTCCATTATCGAGTATACATATATCAATGCGAAGTGACCAAACTGCTTTTCCTGCTAATACACAAAGTGACTCTGTATCGACTGCCCTACTTTCCCTACACATATTACCAATTGTCTTAGACGATGTGCATGGCAAATAACAGAGCTTCCAAATAAACATAAACTTTTTTTGGTTTCCACAGGTTAATCCAAGTGTAACAACCGCAGGCCACGATCAATAATACGCCCAAGCTCTACAGCACTTTCTCCTGGTCGGCCAGCCTCAAAACTAGGATCGGCCATAGGTGAAAATTCTGTATAAACAGCAAGATTTCCTTCATTGGGCCGTTCTGGGTAGGGTTGCACCAATTGGGCACTCACCACACACATCACATGGGTCTGGCCTAGTTGCACTTCTGCCATACCATCCTCTCTGCAAGAAAGATGTACATAAATAACACAAATTATTTAGAGACAATCACATAATGGTGTTTTTGAACACAATAGGTGAGGTTAAACAATGAAGCAAACGGTGGTATCATTTGTCAAGCAACGAAAGATGCAATAAAATATTATCAGTTAATTACAAAGTTATTGGCCAATTTATTTGGCTCTAGAACAGCCAAAAAATGAAAATTCAACCATTTCTTTTTCTTTAACTTTTAATAGGATAAAGTTCTATCAGAACTCTGTAAAAGGGGCCAAGGGGGACAGCCACACTTCACATCCCAATCATTTCAAACTTCAGCATGCCACGTTCTTGCTTCTACACCTGCCATGACAACCATCTCAACTTAGCCATGGCTGCTCCAGCCACCCACTATTGCCACGTCATCACTGGCTGACTCCTCACTGGACCTGCCTCCTGCAAGAATGCAGTCCCTGCTGCACTCAAGCATATATTGCCGCCCCAGCTTTCAATGCTGCTGCCGGCCCTCAAAATGCAATACAATTAGCGATGTCTTTGGCTCTAAATTCAGCCATGCACAGCTCTGACCACCTCTCAGAGTGTCCCTAACCCCTATGCTCTACCCTCTACTTCAAGCCTTCAGACTTCCGTCCTACCATCCGTGTGCTTCCTTGCATAGAGGTTCACATATCTATTCTTCCATTTTTATCTATTATCCAACCATTCATTTGTTAATTAACAAGTTTGTATTTTTCTATGCACTTTGTTAGGCCACTTATCTTCACATGGTATAAGAGCCCAATGCTCTTAACACCTACTGTGAGCATTAGGGCTTACAAGAGCACGCAAACTAACATTTGATTTCTAATCTCTCTTCCATCATGAAGGGAAGATCAATCATCTTCTTTATAGAAATAACCTTCCTTGGAGTCATAGTTGCCAAAAATTTCTGAAGTGGGAGGTATGAAATGGGTTTCAAACGTTTCATACAATTTTCATAAAATGTTAGAAACACATTACATTCAAGGAGGATAAAACCTATGTAAGTTCATGCATTTTTGCCATTTGGAAAACAACTCATGTGATGTAGCTAACACAGATTGATGATCATTCATTATCTCTATACTATAACAATGAACATTCAATATAACATCAATTTAGAAGCATCATAATCCATTATCTAGGAGCAAAATTAACTTCAAGTATAGAGGAAACATAGATGGACAACAACTCAAAGAAAATCCTTGAAATCAATACCAACAATTCATAACAATCCATGTCAATGTACCAAATGAATCCATGATCAATGCTAATAATAGAAGTTCAAAAACTTCTTTAGGATAGGGTTATTTTTATAAAGAATTTGAAATGCATGTTTCATACATTTATGAAACACTTTATGGCCCCCGATTTGTGGTATATGATGATCAGATTTCTTCTTCTTGCTGAGTTGAAGCGGAAGCAGATCGAAAAAGAGAGCTGGAGCACACACAATAATCGAGGAGTTTAAGGACTCAGAGCTAAAGAGTGTTTGATAGTGAGTGAGTGAGTCGTCGAATGGGTGTGTACCAGTGTGGTACACACAAAGAATGAAAGAATATATTTATACTTAGGGTACGGTACACTTACACCCATTAGGGTGGGTTCACATGTGTGAAGTAATACATACATAGGAGAGCGCATAAAAGGCCTTTACACCCAACAACCTCCCACTTAAAGGTCCTAAGCGAACCTTTAACCAACACCCACAAGTCTAATGCAATGCTCACGTGGAGCTTTTGCAAGACTTTTAGTGAGAACATCTGCAAGGTTATCTTGTGATTTGATCTTAGTCAGGGTGACTAGACCATCATCCAGAACCTGTCTGATAAAATGATATCGAACATCAATATGTTTGGTACGTGCATGAAACATGGCATTCTTAGCCAGGCATACAGCGCCCTGGCTATCACATCTAAGTACAAGTGTTTTGACGGGCAACCCAAAATCCTTAACCAAACGACCAAGCCAAACTGCTTCTTTTGAAGCCTCAGTGGCTGAAATATATTCAGCTTCAATGGTAGAGAGTGCTACTATTTTTTGCAATCTAGAGCACCAAGAAACCGCCCCACCTATCAAGGTAAAGATATACCCACTAGTAGATTTGCGAGTATCCAAGTCACTTGCCATGTCTGCATCACAATACCCCTCCAGATCCAACGTACCCTTGCCATAGCAAATACATTTTCTTTGTGTGCCCTTAAGGTACCGTAAGATACATTTCACTGCTTCCCAATGTGCTTTGCCAGGATTTGACATGAACTTGCTTACAACTCCCACTGCATAAGCAATGTCAGGTCTAGTAGCAACCATAGCATACATAAGTGAACCACAAGCTGAAGCATAAGGAACACCCTTCATGGTATTGGCTGCCTTGTCATCTTTTGGGCAATCTGCTTTGCTAAGCTTAAGGTATGCTGGAAAAGGTACACCAAGAGACTTAGCATCAGACATAGAAAAACGATCAAGTACTTTGCTGATGTACTTTTCTTGTGAGAGAAATAAGAGTTATTGCTCTCTATCTCTGTGACACGCATGCCCAAAATATGATCAGCTGCACCCAAATCCTTCATAGAAAAGGTTGAATTCAACTACCTTTTCAATTCATTAATCTGGCTTTTATACTTACCAGCAATAAGCATATCATCCACATAAAGCACGAGTATAATCAGGCTTCCATCATTAGCCTTCTTAATATATAAGCAATGGTCTGCACTACTCCTTTTAAAACCATGTGAGAGCATGAAAGCATCAAACTTTTTATACCATTGTCTAGGAGCCTGTTTCAAACCATACAAGCTTCTCTTAAGCTTACATACCAAATGCTCCTTTCCATATATAACAAAGCCTTCGGGCTGTTTCATGTACAACTCTTCTTCCAGATCACCATGCAGAAATGCAGTTCTAACATCCATCTGATCAAGTTCAAGATCCATAGATGCTACAATGGCAAATAACACTCGAAGAGTGGTCATTTTGACAACAAGAGAAACCACATCCTGAAAATCAATGCCCTCTTTTTGTGTATATCCCTTAGCCACAAATCTCACTTTGTATTTGGGTTTGCCATCCACACATTTTATTTTATAGACCCATGTGTTAGGAATGGCTTTTCTATCTTTGGGCAATGTAACCAAATCCCAAGTATCATTCTGATACAATGATTTCATTTCTTCCTGCATAGCTAGCTCCCACTTTTTCTTTAACTCACATGATAAGGGCTCTTTATACGTAAGAGGCTCACCTTCATCTATGAGCAAAATGCAGTCCAAAAAAGGATCAAATCTTTCTATAGGTCTTCTAACACGTGTAGACCTCCTTACCCAATGATCTGTCTTATCAAGTAGTGGATCCACATCCAAGGGAATGTCAATGATCTCATTGTTTGGCTGTTGAACTGCATGTTCAAGTTGCTGTAATACAATTTCAGGGTGGTGTTATTCATTTTCGGCATGGTGATTTTGGTGCACAAGCTGATGTTCAGCCTCCCCTTGCTGCCCATTTTCATCTGGCTCAATGATAATACGCTGATTGTCATAATCAGCATCAAAAGGAGCTGAATTTTTAGTGGCTGATGGCTGCCCTAGTAACTGATCATGCTGAAATTTAACTTTCTTTTTGTCCGAGTCATTAGATGTGATATTTTTCAACAGCTTTGACTCATTGAATATCACATCCCGGCTACGTAGCACCTTTTTTATGCTTGGAACCCAAACTCGATAGCCCATTTCCCCTTCATCTCCATAACCCATGAAGATGCCTCTACAAGATTTCATGTCAAGTTTGGTTCTGCTATCAACAGGTACATGTACATAGCATTCGCAGGCAAAGACTCTTAAGTAGTCATATGAAGCAAGTTTGCCAGACCAAACCTCTTCAAAAATGCCATTGTCAAGTGCACAATGTGGAGATCGGTTGCAAATATGCAATGCGGTTTTAAGTACCTCTCCCCAAAACGATTGCGAGAGATTAGTTGTGGACAGCATGCACCGAATCTTCTCACATAATGTGCGATTCATTTGCTCAGCCACACCATTAGAAGATGGATTGTAAGGAGCTATAAGCTCTCGTTTAATCCCATTGTCACCACAAAACTTATTGAATTCTTTAGATGCATACTCTCCCCCATTATCTGTTCTTATGCATTTTAACTTTAGGCCTTTTTGAGTATTAACCAATGCATAAAACCTTTTAAAAGCATCCAATGCCTCACTTTTCTGCTTAAGCAAGTAGACCCATAGCTTCCTAGAGTGGTCATAAATAAAAGACACAAAATAACGAAAACCACTATGAGTTTTTATTGGCATGGTGCAAACATCAGAATGGACTAGATCCACGATACATGCCTTCCTAGAGGCTCCATGAGAGTAGGGACTCTTTACATGTTTACCAAAAATACAATCATCACAAAAGTCAAGCTTTGAACTTTTCATATCAACTCTTCCAAGTGAAGAGAGTGCTTGCAAATCCTTTTGGCTCATATGTCCAAGACGCTTAAGCTATAACTCCATGTGTGACTGTACCTCAGCAACTGCAATAAACTTTCCAAGAAGTGCCTTGCAGTAGAGATAATACAGAGTCCCCTTTTTACCACCTCTAGTGACTAGCATAGATCCTTTCTGTATTTTCCACATGCCAACACCAAAAGTAGTGAAGTAACCTTTGTTGTCAAGCTGCCCAACAGAAAGCAAGCTCTTCTTAATGCCAAGAATATACCTAACATCATGAAGAATCAATTTCTGACCATTTTCTAGAGCCAAGTATATAGTGCCCATTCCTTCAATATCACATGCATAATTGTTGCCAAGGTAAACTTTTCCAAGATTACCTTTTGCATAAGTAGAAAAACATTCCAGAGATAGAGTTACATGAAAAGAAGCACCGTTGTCAACAATCCACGATTGTGATAAACCATCATGAGCTGACAACAAAGCATCTATCACATTTGTTTTAGTGATATACATGTCCACTGTCATAGCAAGCAGATCTAAAAATGCAACCAGCAAATCAGCATCTTTATCATCTTCTATCTCCTCAATAACAACACTAGATACCACATTTGCTTTTTCTATCTCTTTAGGGGTAGAGCTGCCATCCTCATCATTCTTTTTGCCTTTTGCATTAGCATGCTTCTTACGTTCTTGTTCCTTTTTAAAGTACCTGCAATCGGGCTTTTTATGCCCTTTGTGGCCACATTGATAACAAGTTACATCTTGTTGTTTTTCCTTGCTTTTGCTGCAATTTTTGTTTTTATTTGCAACATTATACCTTTTTGCAAGTTTTTCTCTTACATTGTAAGTTGATCTACTATTTTTCCCACTTGCCTTGCGTCTAATCTATTCATTCAAAATAAAACCACGCACACCATTA
The DNA here is from genome assembly GCF_053477565.2 of Lygodium microphyllum. Taxonomy (NCBI): domain Eukaryota; kingdom Viridiplantae; phylum Streptophyta; class Polypodiopsida; order Schizaeales; family Lygodiaceae; genus Lygodium; species Lygodium microphyllum. The sequence goes on from NC_141155.1 coordinate 85,864,924, forward strand.
AATGTCAAGTTGGGGTTATTGCTCAATGGCATAACCAATGCTTCCCATGAATCGCGCAAAGTCATAAGCAAGAGAATAGCCCTCAATTTAGGATCAAAAGCTGACAAACCTGCATCCTGTAATTGATTCAAAATACCAGTGAAAGCATTCAAATGCTCTGAAGCGGGTTTGGACTCATCAAGCTTCAAGTTGACCAACTTCCGCATGAGATGTACCTGATTGACAGGAGTTGTATTCTCATAAATAGCCTTAAGGTTTTCCCAGACTACATAGGAAATATCAAGCCCCTTTATATCAACCAAGTTGTCATCTGTGACGGCCATTTTAATGTAAGCAATGGCCTTTTTATTCATTTTAGCCCAATCCTCATCTGACAAAGCAACATGCTTATGTTCTTCTAAAGCATCATCACAATCCTTTAGAAAGAGTATACCCTACATACGATCTTTCCAAAGATCAAAACCATTTCCGTCAAATTTACGAATCTCAAAGAGATTCTTTGTGTCAAATGTAGATACACTACCAATCATTTTCAGCAATACACAACTGCAATAACGGGCTGAATGCTTTCAGTCAATAGCAAGGTTTCTAAATTGTAACAACAAGTACACACTTGTACTTCCAAAGTGTCCAAGAAGTAAATGTTTAGCTGCAAATTTCAGTCTCAAATACTGATTACAACATGTGCATGAATCAAATCTGATACATTTGCATTAAGCATAGCTCCCACTTCAGTAGTACATCACCAAAATTCCCAAATGCAATGACCCAAATGTTGTATTTACCATTGTTTCACTGCATAATGAGTATTCAGCAATGCATGTACCAAGAGAAACTGCCCTTTTTCAACATTTGAAGCATCCAAAACTATAAAGACTCCCACTCAGCAGTGAATCTGCTGCAAATTTCACTATCCAGTCTCAATACGACTCAAAAATACATCACCAATGTGAAAAGCCCCAAATTTCTACAGTGAATCTGCTCCAATTGCATAAATACATCATCCCGAGCATCAAATGCGAGCTAATGTTGCAGAAATTTTACAATTTCTGTAAAAGCCCCAAATTTCAAGGTCCCACAGTGCACAATTTCCAAGAAATTGGCTCATCCAAGCAAAAATTTCACTTGCATTTGAGAATCCCCAAAATTTCTCAGACCTGTTCACTCAATGTCTGCAATTTAAGGTCTAGAGATCACTACAATATATGTCACACACCAGATTTGGGAAAAGCCCCAAATTTTAAGACCCAGACTTACACACATTTGCACTCTGTGCTTATAGGTGTGAACACCTAGTCAAAGGGGAAAAAACAAAGTGATGAAAAATTAAACGAAAAAGATCGTCGACCTTCTGCTCGTCGATTGTGCAGCCTCGTGCAGCCCGTTCATCGTGTTGCACGCCTACAGTCCCATCACTCAGATCGCCCCGTTTGCACTGTATTGTTGTAAGCAAACTCCAATAATGGAAGATATTTCTCCCATTGTGACTTATGTTCACTAATATAAGCTTTCAACATATCCAAAAGAGTGAGATTCATCACCTCTGTTTGGCCGTCAGTTTGAGGATGAAAAACTGAGGAGAACTTTAAAGTGGTTCCCAAATTCTCAAATAAAGCACGCCAAAAGTTACATGTGAATTTGGAGTCTCTATCTGAAATGATCTCAAAAGGCATACCATGTAATCTGAAGATATGTTAAATGAAAAGTCTTGCAGCTTGTGCAGATTTCAATGTTTTATGACATGGAATAAAATGTGATTGCTTGCTGAATCGATCAATTATGACCCAAATCATATCATGACCTTGAGGTGTTATTGGAATACCTGAGATGAAATCCATTGTGATAGATTCCCATGGATCTTTGGGCACTGGAAGAGGTTGCAACAATCCTGGAGTCTTCTGCCTATCATACTTGGATTTTTGGCATACTAGACAAACCTCAATGAAGTTATGTGTGTCTCTTCGTAATGTTGGCCAATAAAAGTAACGCTCAATTGCACTTAGAGTGGCTGCCCTCCCTCTATGCCCTGCATAAGGGGGTTCACGACTTTCTTTAAGCACCTTTTGTCGAACAAAAAGAGTGACACAAAGGCGATTGTTCATGAGAAGGTAACCGTCTTTGATGGAATGATCTAGATAAGAACCTCCTTGCTGTAAATTTGACCAAATTGCTTTTCTCCACATCATTTAGACGGCGGCTTTCAAAGGCTACGGCATGGCCTTCTTGATTTAGCACTGCACCAATACAATAACCGCAAGCATCTGCTTCCACCACAAATGGTTTTACCAAATCTGGAATGATAAGAACAGGTCCAAAAGTAAGAGTTGTTTTCAGCCTTGTGAAGGCTGCCTTCTCTTTTTCCTTCCATTGGAAAGAGATCTTCTTCTTTGTAAGGTCATGAAGTGGAGAAGCCATATGTGCAAAAAACTTGATGAAGCGGTGGTAATAAGAGCATAAGCCAAGAAACGATCGCACCTCATGTACATCATGAAGATGAGGCCATTCTTGGATCTTGATCTTTTCAGGATCCATCTGAATCCCTTCAGAAGAGATGACATGCCCAAGGTAATTTATTTTATGCATGAAAAATTCACTCTTTTTACCATTTACCAAGAGTTGATTTTGTTGAAGTAATTGTAGAACAATCTCCAAGTGCTGATGATGCTCCTCTTCATTCTTGCTAAAGACAAGAATATCATCAAAGAAAGTACCAACATATTGTCGATGCTCTCTAAAGATGCGCTCCATCATTCGATTAAAGGTGGATGGTGCATTGGTTAATCCGAAAGGAACCACCAAGAATTCATAAAGACCATATGAAGTACGGAAAGCAGTTTTGTGTACATCTTGTGGTATTATCCTAATTTGATGATAACCACTCTTTAGATCAATGCGGCTGAAAACCTTTGAGCCTCCTAGACGATCCAAAATGTCGTCAATTCTGGAAATAGGAAACCGATTCTTCACAGTGATTTTATTGAGGGCTCGATAATCAATGCACATCCTGAATGTGCCATCTTTCTTTTGAACAAGAAGAACCGGTGAACAAAATGGTGAGCTACTTGGCCTAATTAGCCCACGATTGAGTAGGTCTTCGACTTGCTTTTTGATTTCTTCTTGTTGAGGACAGCTTATGGTGCTATATTAGGAGGAGAACTGCCCAGAATAATATCAATATGATGGTCTTCTGGCCTTTCTGGGGGAAGCTGATAAGGAAGATCTTCCGAAAAACAATCTTTATACTTTTCCAAGAGCTGAAGTCCCTCTTGGTTTTCAGCATTCATATTATCTTTTACATCAGTGACATAAAGCAAACAACATTAAACACAATCCTTAATTGCTCTAGAGACTTGCATATGGCTTACCATAGATATGGTGTCTCCAAAAACTCCAGCTTGGATCTCGTACTTCTTGCCTTTGTTGGTGAGTTCTACCTTCTTTTTCTGAGAGAAGATGGTTGAATCTACTCTATGATTCCAAGGCATGCCAAGAATCACATCGCAACCATCAAGGTCTCCGATACAGAAGATATCTTCGCCACTGTAGCCTTGAATTTGAAACTTGAGCTTGCCAATGTAGGGTGTCACAGTCTTCACTGTGTCACCTTCATCAGCATTTAAAGCTTGGCGAACTTCTGTCGGAGTGTCCATCTCTTCATTCTTTAATCCAAGCTCTTTAGCTAAGTGCAAGGAAATGACATTTTCATTCGCCCCAAGATCTATCAAGAATAGTGCTTGCTTACCTTGCAACTATCCCCAAGCTTTTAATAATTTGCGCATCTCTAGAGTGTCAATTGTGTTTGCAACTACATCACTGATAGCATTGATTTTCACTGGTGACTTAGGCTTGTTGTCACAAACCTTGCTTTGTCCTTTGTTTGGACATTGCTTCGCTATATGGCCTGTTTGTCCACATTTAAAGCACTTCCCTTCTTTCATGAAGCGTTGCTTTTCTTCTTCGGAAAGTTGCTTTGCTTGTGGATATAGATTGGAGCGAAATTGAGGAGCATTAGGAGGTGCATAGGGCTTCATCTTCTTTTGATTTGATGGCTGCTTTTGCCGCTGTTTTTTTCCTTCATTTGGGGCTAAATACTCCTCATCATCAGCTACTCTCTTCTTATCATTCTTTTGGAATGATTTGTTGCCATTGTGCTCCATTTCCCATGTCTCAGCATGGTCAATGAGTTCCCTGAGACTAGAACTTGATCTTCTTTTCAAGTTGAGATAGTGACTTAGTCTTCTTCTTCTTCTTATGCCTTCGTCCATGCACGGATCTTGAGGTTGAAGATGATGAAGTGCTTGATGGGGATGAAGTTGGAGACGAGGGTGAAGAATGTCGACGCCTTTGACGATGATGAGATCTTCCACGAGAAGGGTGTGACTCTTCGTCACTAGAAGAGGGTCCATCAGAGTAGGCGCCAGATGACTTTGAAGAAGAGGATGAGCTTCGACGCGATCTCTTTCTTTGTCTTGAAGTCGAATGGGACTGCCTCTTAGAAGTAGTTGGACTTCTTGATCGGCTCCTTTCATTGGTATGGCTTTGTCTCCTTGAAGCAGATGGGCTTTTTTCCTTAAATTCTTTGGGATTCTCAACTTTTTCTAGTTTGAGAAGTTGCTCACGAATTTGCCGATTCTCCTCTCTAAGACTTTGAATGGCTTGAAGGATAGCACTCGACTGATCCATTGAGACTCTAAGAAAAATATGCTCAAGCACTCAATGCAAGGGCTGAAAACAAACAAACTTATAATTGTAAGCACTACCAGTGTTGGGGTGAGGACCGAGCCAAGGCTCTGATACCACTGTAAACGCCCCGAACAACGTAGTATGCTTAACAATTATGATATTCGCTTGTTTTCGAGATTTAATATAAAAGGGAATGAACACTTAAAGCTGAAAATGAAAATTACTCACAAAATTACAGCCATAAAAATGTAAAAGTAATGGAGACAAGATTGAGGGTTGAAGTTGGGCAATCCCCCCCTCCCCCCCCGAAGGAATGTATTTCTGCTCAACCCAAGTCCCTTAGGGAAGAGCTCAGTTACAATCAACCTGAGAATGAGGAGAAGTAATTCTCACTCTCACAAGATCATGCAAAGATGTACAAACACACATGCATTATCTATTATGCAATGATAAGAACTGATTTCTTTACAGTATGAGAGAAGAAAGAGGAAAAATCAGCCTTTCTCCATCGTTGATCAGCAGTACATGGATAGGGCTTACTTCTTATTGCTAAAATGGAAGAAAGAGCTCGAGAAGGAGGTGCTGTAATGAATTTACAGGCTTGCTGTCCTGTAAAACAGCAGTGATAGAAGAGGGAATATGGAGGAATTTGATAATGCAGAAGTGGGGGATGATGATGGGGATAGATGGGGTCAGTTTCTAGCTATCTGTGGGTGTTGTACATGAGTTTACAACAAAAAAAAATGATGCTGAATGAAAAAAAACGAGCTCTTATTTATAGGAGAGGGAAGAGCTAGTACAAAAGGGGAAAGTGGAGTAGCACAAGACAAGTGTCCAGCCACATGTCATGAGATGTGACAAGTGGTGGGACACTTGGAAACTTGTGTGACAAGTGTGTTGACACTTGTCTCTTCTCTATGGCCTTCCTTTTTGGGCTGAATACTGTCAAGAATAGAAACAACCAAATTTAGTAAGCACATTCAGAGTACAGAATTTACTATTTTTAGAATGACATCCCTAGTTTTTAGGACTAGCATTTTTAGGCTAATTCGAGACTCCTAAAATTTAGGGACCTCCTAAAATTTAGGGACCCCCCAATATGGGTGTCATATGAAAGCTTTTTCCGTGTACATCGCAAAAGGGTATCAGAATCTTCATGTGACTTCCCTATGCAAAGAAATGTGCATTTCAAGCTTTCAGCCCACACATGCACATTGTACAAGCATTTCATGATCATGTCATCTTGTTGATTGTAACTGTCTGTTCTGGCGGATCTAGCCCACACTTCAAGGCATCAATCCTTTCTGTGTGCGAGTCTAACCCTGATATGCGTGAGTTCTGGTCACAGATGCCCAATCGGGCCATATAGGTGGAAGTGTGAACTATCTTTTCTTTAACCCACCACGTGGGTCCACCATAACCTGTGACCACTCATCAATGGCCAGCTCCAATGCACTTTTCTTTATATCTAATTAGTGCAAAGGAAACAAATTTAATAAATCATTATATAGACAAATTAATGAAAAAGGATACAAATTCTGTTTCTATAGAGTTGTGACAATAACTAAGCTATCCATCTCTAGGAAAGTGGAGATGCAACCTCCCCCTTGAGCATCAATCAATACTTTGGACCTTTATGCTCCGTTGGGCCTGAAAGCACCTAATCCAAAATCAGCTCTAACTGAGATACATTAAGGTAAAGTGCATCACTGAGGATAATCTACCAAATCACCCTTCTCCATCCAGTTGCATTCTTTCATATATTATCAGTTTTTTGTCCTACCTTTTGAATTGACCAATGCTCCTGCAACTTTCCAACTATCGATGAATGATTTATTTCATTCGTATCTAGGAAAATGGAGTCATTTTCCTCAACAACATCCTTATTTATAGTAAGTCGTTGGAGGAGTATACCAAATACTTATGTATCATCTTACGTCTCTTAAGACAAGCAATTGTTTACTAAACTATACAAGTGCAAATTCTTTCGCACAGAGCTCTAATACCTTGATCATGTGGCATGCCATCTCGATTGATAGCATTCAAATTGATCCTAAAAAGGGAGTAGTGCTCAATTGGCCTATTCCGAGAACCCTAAGGCAAGTAAAACCTTTTTTAGGTTTTACGGGGTTTCTTCGGAAATTCATTAAGGACTATACTCATATTGTTGAACCCTTAACATGTTTGTTGAGTCTTATGTGTGTGAGTTTCCATACTGCCAACTTAACAAAGCTGAAAAGCACAAACAAGCGGGGATATTTCATCCTTTACAAATCCATGATAGGAAATGGAGTAGCATTTCTATGGATTTTGTAGTAAGATTGCCTCGTACAAATCAAGGTCATAATGCAATCTAGGTTGTGGTCAACCGATTGATGAGAATTCCATTGTAAATCAACTTCTTCTTCAATAAAGTTAAAGAAATACCAAAAGGAGCGCCAATTTTGGGACCAATCGGATGTGCATTGTCCAAGATTAGTAGGTAAATTTGTATTTTCAAATTTGTATTTATTGTTTGCTGCTGTAATTAAGTTGTAATCAGGGATTTACCACCCATCCATGGAAGGAAAGCTGGTTTCAGCCATGCAGTCCGAGCATGATTCATTATAGAAAAACAGTACATGAAATTTGATTCCTTTGACCAATGGGAAATGTGCATTACTATGCAAGTAGATATACAAGTTGAAGAGTATCTCCGGTCGCCCTAAGCCAACATATAAGGCAAGATTGGTTGCTAGTTTTTAGAAGCAAGAGAAGGACGTTGACTTTGATGAGATACTCTCTCATGTGGTCAAGATGACTACCCTACACTTCGTATTGGCCTTGGTTGCGTACATGGATTTGGGCTTGTACTAGATGGATGTGAAAATGGCTTTTCTTCATGGGGACTTGCATGAAGATATCTATATGCAATAGCCTAATGGCTTTGAGAAAAAGGGCAAGAAACACCTAGTGTGCAAGTTGAGAAAGAATCTTAAGCAAGAACCTAGGAGATGGTATCATAAGTTTGATGCCTTTATGCATTCACAGAGTTACTCCCGTAGTGAAACTATTTATTGGCTAGCCGACCATATTTTTAGACCATTATGATGTTAGCTAACCTATTGCATTTTAGGCATTATTTTATGCCTATTTATTTGTGAGCTCCTCTCGTCAATTGTCATTCACTCACAGTTTTCTAGATCAGGTCAAGGAGCCAATGCTAGTGCTCACACAATGAGACTCACTATTGTATGCAACTATCTTATGTTTGGTATATAAAATCCATTTCTCAAGCATTCTTTTGAGTTCTTCCCTACAAAGTTCTTCTATTTCTCTCCTCTCTTGTGTTATGCAGCCTATTACAACAGTCTTCTACGCATCATTGCACCCACTTCTGATATATAGACATGGTTCTGTGAGAGTGCGCAGCAGAAAGGAAACATGAACAAAGAGACTAAGGAACAAAGAGAGACTACAAGAAAAGAAGAAAAAAGTCTACACTGAACAAGGAACAAATGTTGAACACAAGAGGGCTGATCAGTCCCTACACGCAACCCACAATGTCAATGAGGGCACCAAATCAACCTGATGATGACAACATCACTGGAGACAGAGGGGAAGATTGAAGTCAGAGTGTGCACCTACAAAACCTGCAAGGGAAGAATGGGAGATGATCTACTAATTGAGTGGGAGGTGGCTATAAATAGCCAAACACTCATAAATCTTGTCGACCTGTATCTAAGGGCCTAAAATATAGCCGACCAACATTTAATGCCTGAAAAATGCCAAACGGACACAAAAAAGTCCCAACAAATGTGAACAATGTCCAGCAGGTAAAGGCAAATTGATATATGCAGAAACTGCCCAAGAAATGCACACAAAATCTTGACTAGAGGAGAAAATGCACTAAAAGGCAATAAAATGGTTGCTCTAGAATGAGCTACCTCCTCTATCAAAACAAGTGATAGACAAGTCAGAGCTCCTAAAGTCCTCGCCTAACTCAAATTGAGGCTAACAGGTAGGAGATGACAAGACATAACAATCATGACTGCTAACACCCCCTCTCAAAGCCTGGATGTGGCAAAAGACCAAGGAAGAAACGGATATTGGGGTGGCAAGAGAAATGCAATGAAGTGTCTCAATGAAGACTACCAATGAGGAAGCTCATCGCAATCTTGGAAAACCCCCTCTAAAACACTAGGAGCCAAGAAATCCACAGCCACATCACCGAGATCATCCCCCTCTAGAAGAGAGGGAGTTACAAGGGAACCACCGAAGGAGAAGATGGGGGATGGAAAGGAACCTGTGGAATAAAGGGCACACAAGTGGGAACGAGTGTCGCAATAGAAAACTACCTCGAAGGACCCTACATAAGAGAAGGGGAATGGAGCCTGTACAGCCCACTCTCTTACTAACCTATCATGATAACAACTGCAGTAGAAGAATCCTCAATACAAACGGCCTGCTCAGTGAAGACAACCCCGAGTACCAAACCTAGTAAGGCCATAAACTAAGAGGAGTGGAAAACCCAAGTCCAAAACATAAAGAGTCTGTGAAAGGAAGCTCGGCACGCTGTCAGGAAACAAAGACAAAGTGCCAACACAACTAATAGGCACCGTTACAATGTCACCAACAATGAAACAAATCACCTCATGGAGTCATACGACTAGAAGCTCCGCTATCAACCAACCAAGGCCTCTCAAAAGATGAGGCAACCACTAAGGAAGACTCCTCCAACTCAAGAATATGAGGGAACGCTGACTCATGGATAAACGCTGAAGTAGAGATAGAAGGCCCATATATTTTAGCTCCACCCTTCACTCCCGAACGAAGGTGAGGGTACTTCTTCCAACATTTCTCCTCTAGATATGTCCCCTTCCCACACTATGCGCATTTAGGCTTCTCTGACTCCTAAAGAACTCTCCTATCATTTAGCCTTTAACTTCCCTTTCTCCTTCTTCCCCCCTCCTGAACCGGCAACAAAGGCTTTGGTGGAGGTGGATCCACTGGCTATCTCTTTGGCACGCTCATCATGCCCCAAAACAAGTAGAGCAAGCTCCTTCCATAGAAGCTTCTCATGGGCCCTCGACGTAAGAAGGCTGGTGTAAAAGACATCAAACTGGAAATATGGCAGCTGAGTTGAAAGAATCACGGCAACATCCTCTGAAGAGATCATCCTACCAAGGGATGTAAGCTCATCCCTCATATCCTCCAACCTATTAATATGATCCTTCATGGAAGGAGAATGATCAATAACGAGCATCTGCAATTTCTTCTCAAGAGTAATTGAGTGGGCAAATATCTTCTGAAGGTACAAAAAAGCAAGCTTTGTCCACACTTCCACTGCTTTCCACAACCCGCACACATGCACTAGGATAGAATCCTATAAGCTCATAAAGAGAAAAGATCAGGCTCTAGAGTTGAGTTAATCCCATAAGGCCGCACAATCCATCAATGATCCAGCAATGGGATCCTCCACTAGACGTGGAATAGGGTGGGTAACAAACTCTCAAAGATCAAAGGTATCAAGGATACACTCCACCTTACACAACCAAAGTGAGTAGTTTGAACCATCACGCCTATCTTCTTTGGGTAAAAAATGGAGTACGAGCAATGAGCACCTATATAGAGGGTGCCATGGATGGCATAGGGAGGCCAATGAAACAAGCCTTCTGTGAAACATGGAGAGAATGGGGAGGAGAGGGTTCCCAAACAAATGGGCTAGGTCACCTCCATTCTTCACGATTCACGCGATAGTCTTTGCGATAATCTCACTGTCGTTTGAAGGAGGGTTGAGAATGCTTCTCATTTGTATCATCAAAGCCACGAAACTAGTTCTAAGACATCATTGATATCTTGCAAAACACCCATAAGAAATCTGTGTTTTGGTTGTAGGCAACCCTGAAACAAGAGGAAACAACAACAAGATCACAAGGAAGTCAATGTAGAGGGTCTGCCTGGGGGAGAAATATTGTCGCTCAGCACAAAAAAGCTGTTGCCTCCAGGTAGAAGGTTGCATTTTTAACAAAACATTGATGTGGCAAGGTTGTTTAACAACTTAGAGTGGTCTCTGCAAGAAACCAGCTCTATATCTCTCTTAGGTGATGATACCATGTGCGAATACAACGAAAAGGAAACACAAACACAGAGACAAAAGAACAAAGAGAAACTACAAGAAAAGAAGAAAAATCTAACTTAACATGGAACAAATGCTAAATACAGAAGGACTAATCAATCCCTGCACGCAATCCACAATGTCAGTGAACCGCTAGAAACAATCATCCCATTTCAACAAGTCCAGATGTTGTTTCTGAAGATTATGCTTCCTTGTACTTCATCACATTGGCGCTACAAGGGGTGTCAAAATTTGCCAATTCTGAGCAGTGCCCAATGTAATTTGTGTTGAGTGGACACTTATTAAAGTGCCAATGTATGGTGTGTATACCTAGTGGCATAGGATAATAAAGTAGTGACACTAGGCTCTAGAGTAAATAAACCTACCTTAGTTGGTGGAAGTGTGGTTAGGTCAACCTTAGGCCTAAACCTCAGTTGTACTTTTCATCCATCTTTTCAATTCAGCAAGCAAGTACACTCTCATTCAGCTCACACAGTCTTGTTCGTTGTCTACTCTCTCGTTTCTCTCTCCTCCTTTTTCAACCAATCACCTACATGTTTTTCATGGGCTCTTCCCTTCAATGGATGGGGTTTACCAAGTCCTATACATGTTTTGAGCATGCTCTACATGCACGACTAGTCTTTTGACCTCTAGGGCACTTTAATGGTCAAAGAACTATTTGCATGCTTTCTAAGTCTAAGGAAAACTTGGGCAGCATGGGATAGATAAAGCACAACTTTTAAAAGTAGAAATCAAGATGAAAAATCCAAAATTGCATATCACAACGGGTATATGCAAGCTATGCGGGATTTTCAAGGGCTCTTAGTAAAAAGACTTGTAGAACGCAATCTTTTCTTCCAAACAAAGTATAATTTCCTCTAGTTCAAAGCAACCCATATCAATTCTCAACCCTAAAGACATCAAAGCAAGAGTTTCTTGATGAAAGCAAGGCATAGAAGTTCAAGTAGTTTTGGTCTTCGAGTAGTTTCAAGCATTCTTGTCCGTAGTAGCTAATTGTTGTATGGTCATACAACTTTTATGGTACCCATTTAGGGCTATCTCCTAGCAACACCCTAACTATGTCCACACTACACATGCCCAAAACTACCATTCTATCTATAGCATTACATCCACACTGCATGCACTCGACACTACTATCATATATCATCGTTTCTCATCTATATAGTTCCATGGTTCAATGCACCCATGTGTTTATTTCTCCAATCCTTCTTCTACTCACGCACTTCTGAAATCACCAACCTTTTGTTTCTATTGAAAAAGATAATCAATATGGTCAACCTTGTCTATTATGGTGAAGAGCATTCCTTTCACCTACAAGTTAGGTCAACAACTCCACCTCCATGACACTTGCTCTCTCTAGCAAGATCCACTCAGAAAGTGATCCCATCATGACTTGAATCTTTGGGATAGATAATCTCCTGCGCCCCAGGCCCCAAGTTTGATGGTCAGCTGACCCAAGTTGGAGATATGCTCTACTCAAAAAGGCTCAATTCCTTGCTCTCATCATTTACATGCAAGTTTGTCTACTTCATGCTTGTGAATCCAAGTTGTTAGTGAATCAGTATTCAAGTGGCTTGCACATATCTCTTCCTCATGCAAACACTTTCACAAGAATTTATGATATTTCCAAATCATTTATCTCCTAGATACACATTTTGCACACGCCCTATGTCGCATCCCACTTGCACGTGTTGTCCATATATGCTATTTATCTCGGCGCTCTACAAGAACCGGCTGAACTGAAAAATCAGGCAGACCAGATTCCAGATGGGGAGTAGCTTGTGCCAAACTCAGCAGTTCAAATGTAAGCAGTAACGAGAATATGGCAAGTTGGAGTTCAAATCTAAGTGGGCTCAGATAGAGGAAAGCTGATGGTCACGGGGAATGGAAAGGATGCCGTCAGTGGAATCTTAAATAGAACAGCCAACAAACCAAGCTGTGTAAAAAACATCCAGTTCACCCATATGGATGGGTGCTCCCTACAATTCACATCATTGCATCTTTTGTCTAGTATTTTGATTAACATAGCAGGGCTAGGCAAAGCCTACAGAGCTCAACCTGAGAGTCGGGACGAACCTTTGAACCCCATCATTCCTCCTAAACATGACGTGCTCATATTCATAACATCACAAATTTGGGAGCAACATATAAGTCCTACATTGCGCAACTCCTCCGATTCACTCTGATTACATGAGCACACCAGCACATTACATAATCAAAAAAGATGTGCAAACATGAAGAAAATAGAGGCTATTCGGGCTGCCTAGTCGATGAATGTTCTAAAATCTATGCCTACTCTTTCTCAGCAAAGAATACAGTCTCCTGCACAAGTGAGGACCTGCAAGTATGATGCATTTCTATCTCTTGGAAATATCAACGCAGGCCTACAATGCATCGCAGGTGTGGTGAATGTGCATGGACCAGGGAGAAAGGCAAGCAAAAAGACTAGACCTCGAGAATTTGACGCTAAGGCGGCGAGAATCGAAGGGGCGGCGTCCATCGATGCGCTGGTCTTCCCTGAGAGCCGCGAGAATGAAGTCCTTCAGAGAGGAAGCCGTCGCCATTGTTGCAACTTGCTGCTATGTCGCAGCCTCCCGCTTCAAATTTAATTACAAGGCTTGCTATTAACTTAATAACCCCAAACCCAACAAAGCTTATTAGCATCGCCTATTAAGGCCCATCAAGTTTATTAGCAAGTGCAACAAGCTCCCTCTGTTTTTGTTTTTTCAAGGGTTTTTTTTTTGTTATTTTAAAGAGCACTAATACATATTAAAGTAATGTGAGGAAGGTTCTTGTATATGGCTTTTCAATTATTGATGGTGGCTAAACATAACATAGTAAGAGCATGGTTAGCATTTGCACAAGATCCCTAATCCAAAGAGTGGCACTATCTCACGTATCTATATTAAGCATGGGGAACATTCTTGTTAAATTGGGACTACATCAATTGGTTATTGTCTACTAGTATTTGCTACATATTCTGATAGAAGAGCTAAAAAATAGAGTCAAAGTATGATGCATTCCAAGATAATATGGTTAATTTGGAGCTACTTGAAGATATATATGGCCATTTTTGTGCAAGTATCAACATGAAGCTCATGTATTTGAGGCAAATGAGGCTCAAAATACACTCAAATTTGAAAAGTTGTTTGAACACATTCCAAGGAAATCCAACCATAATGTTTGTTTGTATAAGAATGAGCTCAAAATGTTATGGTTGTATGCTATCAAAGTCAAACTTGTAACAAGCACAGTGGACCTAGGGACACTATCATAAATAGAAGCTAATTGCTAGTCTTATAGCATGGTACATTTGGATTGCAAGGTGCACCAACCATGCTATAGGCCTTCATGATGTATCCATAGCAAAGACTCTTTTGAGGATTTGGATAGAGATCATCCACACTCTCCGCAAGACATGGGAGAGGATGAAGAGCGGCTATGAGAGGAGGAGGCGGCAGCAAGGGGGCGGGAAGGGGGGGGGAACACCTTCCTACATACTTGGACTCAAGTGCATTTTTCGATACTACCCCTTGGATGTTCTAACATTATGGCCCACCTAATTAGTTGTTCACACAACCATTGTATTTTCTATGTACTCATGTACTCTTTTTGGAGTTCCTTGTACTTTGTAATTTACCTCAAGTGGATTTTCTTTGAGAGAGAAAAAAAAAGGAGAGAGTGGGAGTACATCAATAACTTCAACAAAAAAAACATATCAAAGCTCAATAATATTTGAGCTAAGTCAAGCAGTTAATGTAGATTCTTTTATGTTTACTAAGATCTTTGCAACTTCTTCTTCACATTGAGAGACGCATGGATATGCTTATGAAGCAAAATCATTTTATATTAATTAAATGTGCAGAGATTATGTCAAAGGCTTGTTGTTAGGGGGTGCCTAATAACTTTGATTATTCATTCAATAGTAATCCCTTATAAAACATCCACTCTATTAACCAACTAAAGGGAGAAATAATATAGGCCCTTGCAACACTCATTTTTCCAAAGGTGCCTTAGCACCTGGATCACAAAGGTGCTAGTAGTGGGTTTGATTGCACTTCTTTGTACAATGCAATGTTAACATAGTGAAATTCCTATAATGAGGCATGATTTTTATAGCAAGTGCACTAATTATACTAGGTCACTAGTCTTGCTCTAGTCCTATGAAAATGTCTAATTCATGCAATAAGTCACACATTACATCATAATGTATTGATATTATAGCAAGATATATCGTGCTAAAATAAAACTCCATGCTAAAGAAGACCAAATAGGTTGATAAAGAAGGACCATGTAAGTTGAACAAACTACTATAGGCTGTCCAAAACAAGCTGCAGTACAAATTTGGCCATATCTTGAAGTAGAAGTGTCCAATTTTCATGTGCGAACTAATGTAGAGGACAATATATAGCATCCAGGAATGTCATCAAAATTGAATTTTGATGAAGATAAAGCAATTAATTTCAGCACAAAAATTTACTACAACAAGCTATTGCTTAGTGAGTGAATTATCTTCTTGAAGAAGCCATGGAAATTATTCCAAATACGAAGCATGTTGCCAAGATGACTCTTCCATAGGCAAACCCTTCCACTTTATAAGATACTCCACAAGAACTCATTTTCTTAGAACCTTCTCCTGCTTACCAATAATCTTTTCAGGTTCATAAATGATAATTGTCTTCATTAAAGGAAAGTTGTTCTTCAAAGAACTTGGATTTTAAGGCCAACATACTTCTTGAGCTAAGATACATGAAAGACATTGTGGATATGTGTAGTTAAAGGTAAATCAAGTTGATAGGCAAGATTCCCAACTCACTTAATTATTTGGTATGGACTATTTTGAAGAAACCATGATGTTCCACTAAAGGTGAAGAGTGCATCTCTTGCAAAGTGCAGTCTTTGAAAGATGATCGAGGAGTCACGAAGTCTCGTCTTTGATACTATAAAAGACCATTGTACCACTGATAATTTGGATACTCTTCTCCTTTGCCTTGCTACAATTTGTTTGTTGTTTTGGATGCTTTCTTATCAAGGAAATACTCTTCTTAAATGTCATGGATCCAATCCTTATGCACTGTTGAAATGATAAGGCATCCACTACTACATTATCTTTTGCAACCATATAGGATATCTCAAAGTCATATCCTTGAAGAGTAGCTAACCATTTTCGTTGCTTAGGAGACAAATTTGGTGGTAAAAGGAAGTATTTCAACACACAATGATCACTTTTGACCTTAAAATAGCTATTACATATATAATGATGCCATTGTTAATAGCATGTAATATTGCCAACATCTCTTGCTCAAACATGTAATTGATGCTCCTTATCATCAAGCTTTTGGCTTTCATAAGCTATGAATCCATGATCTTGACACAAAACAGCCCCAACTCCTCTTCCACTAGCTTTTGTACATATGATAAACTCCTTAGAGAAATCCAAGCATACAAGGATAGGTGCTGAAATTAAAAGAGATTTCAACTCATTGAAGCTTTTGTCGGCTATGGAGTCACAAAAGAAAGCCTCTTTTTTAAGCATGTCCATCAATGGAGCCACCAAATGAGCATAATTCTTGATGAACCTCCTATAGAAAGACAATAATCCAAGAAACCTCTCAAAGATTTTGCATTCGTAGAAGTAGGCTATTCTTTGACACATCTCACCTTATTGAGATCCATTCTAATGCCTTGCTCTCCCACAATATTGTCAAAAGAACGTATCTAGAGCATGGCTATGGTGGCTTGAAGAGATAGAGTGAACTCATGAAGACATAGAGTTGAAGATAGAATGCCACACAAGTGAATTAGGTTTCAAGATTGAGACTTGGACTCATAAACACAGTCTTGTGTGGTTGAACAATGACTCATAAACTCTCAACTGAAAGGACAAAAGTACCATCATATTGCATTACTCATCTTGCAAGTACAATGATTTATAGTAGTTGGATTGTTCCACTCTCCTCATTGTGCATAGGGGATTCGATACATCTCTTTCTAGAGCATACATCATTTGTCATTTCTCAACACCCCCCCTCAAATGACGAGTTTCTACACTTGCTAGCTTTTGCCCCCCCTACATGATAACATGGCTCAGGAGACTAGCTCATAGGTAGCCTAGTCAAGTTAAAGCTTGAAACTTTACATTTTGGTAAGGTTTTGTTTTACAAAGCAAATCCACTAAGGGAAACAAAATCTACTATGGAAAAACATAAGATCCACTATGGGAAAGATAATTTCTTCAAAACAATTTGTTAGAGTTGTTGTTGATGATGGAAGCATCATATTCTTATTCTTCTCTTTCATTCATCAATTTTACGGCAGAAACATTCATTGGATATATGGCCAGTCTTACCACAATAATGACATGTCATCTTATCTTTGTTGTCAGTGTTGAATCCTCGACCTCTTTCTTTGGGTCTAGCAGCTCCTTTAGTGTATAAGAGATTTTTCCTAAATGATGAGACACCATCTTTTGCATTCTTATTCTTCTGTTTATTCTCTTCATCAAGAAGAGAGTGCTCAATATTTTTAAGTGAGAGACTTGGGCATTACTTAGGGTGGATACAAGATTCTCATATGGATCCTTATTTACACTTGCAAGTAGTACGGCTATTGCTTCATCTTCATCAATATTCTTCTTAAGAGTTGCAAGCTGAGTTTTTAGACTCTTGAACTTGTTAATGTGTATGGTCATGGAAGCATTGCCTTTTATATCCAGTTTATAAAACTGCATGAGTATTTTTACCTTTGAATTCTTTGCTTGGGTACCAAACATCCTATCAAGTTCCTCCCAAGCAATTCTAGCATATCTGATTGCCAAAGATATGATGTAGCACATCATCACTTAGTCCCCAGGCAATGATGCCTAGAGCATCTTCTTCTTGAAGGTTTATACTTGCTGGAGACTTTAGATCTGAGAGAAGGAGACTTCAATTGTGATGCCAGGAGGCATATTCCACGGTGGATTCCGTGAGGTTTTGTAGTGGATTTCGTAAAATTATATTTATTTGTCGGGGCTCGTACACAAGGTGGATTCCTTGTGCGAAAAGTTAACGGGGACACATGTTCTTTTCGAGCATCACATTAATTTAATGTGTAAGTGGGTGATTTCATAAAATACATATTTAAATTAATGGATGTTAATGAGTTTAGAGTGCGCACTCGTATTAAATTAAGGTTAGGATAGAGTTCCAACCTATTTATTTATTTTGTAGCTAAAGATTGCTAGGTATTCACTTTTATCGGTTTAATTTTATTATTCTCTAACAATTGTGAATGCTTCAATTGATGTGTAGAGCAGGCGACAGTGGCACTGGGAAGCATAGGCGATAGCGTGTATTTAAGTTATTTAGAAGAAATTATTATTTTTGATAGACGCACATCTTAGACATGGTGCCAATATTTATTTTGACGCGCTTATTTATTGAAGTGCTTGACATATATTTATTATTTTGTATGCGCATGGACGTACGATTTAAATATTCATTATTGGTCATTGTATTAGGGCGCAACCCGACTCTTGGGACACCCAACCGCTTTATTCTTTATTTGGACAAAAACAAACACAAAAGCTAAAGCATACTAATTTTAAATTTGGGCTATTTTTTAGCTTGGCGATGAATAAAATATTAAATACATGTTTTGTGGAGTGCTCACACAAGGCATGGGGGAGATTGTACCCAATTGGTCTTTTTTGCTTCATGTCGTGCAAGTCTATACTCTTGGATTTTTGAGCAAAAAGTAGAGTTCTTTGTTCTTGGGGACTTTTTGATGCTCGCTACGTATGCATACAGCATTCGATTTGCGCACTAGTGGTATCAGAGTGAAGTTGAGATCGAGGGCTTCCAATCGCTTATCATCTCGTGCGAAGGCGAAGCTCCTATGACGAATGGGCTCTATAGTCGGTCTCTTGACAATCCATCAATACCAATGCGTTCATATCTGTGAAGAACCCTCTACTACGTAGTCGGATAGCGAAGAACCTACCTTTACTGACGGAGGACCACCTGGGAAGCTCCCTTATTAATACGTTTTTTTCTCAATTAGCAAAGAGAAGAAGTTTCATTAAGTTTAAAATTAATTAAGCTTAAGAAGCTTAAGCCCAAAAATTCAACCGACTGCGGCGGCAGCATGCACTCACGATCGTCGACGTCAGCCAGGACATGCCGCCATCCTCAACTTAATTAAAATCATTAAGTTTTTTTAAATCTTAAAGTTTTTAAAAATTTCTAAAGCTTAAAGCTACCACTCTTCAATCTCTCCCATAGCAACAGTTTACACTGGTTAATCTCGAACCGGTTTTTAACCTCTCTGCAAGCCCCTGTTCACACATGTGTTGTGACAGAGACGAATTTCAACCATCGGAGAATCACACACAAACTATACAGAAGACATATCCGCTTGGAAGAAGTCCGACATCAATTTTCGTAACCGCGGAGAAGAAAGATTGCTAAAAAGCCACTAAAAAATAAAAAAGCAAGCCTTGTAAACCCGACCTTGAGCTACGCTCATCCTGCTAACAAGATTTTGAGTGCGTGAGGTTGTTTGAAATTTTGCAGGATGACCGATCCAAATATGGAAGATTTTATGGTCGAAGGTGATTTACCGGAATCAACAATGAAGCAAAAACGGGACCTAACTATGATGCAGGTTCAAGAGGAATGAAGAGCATGTCAAACTTTGCAAGCTCGATTGGCCAATCTTCAATGATCTACTGCCGATCAAGATGGATCACAACCTGAAGATATTATATGACGCACGATCAATGTGACACTTGAAGCACAATCTATTCGGAAAGAAGCCAAGATAAGTAAAATAAATTTCAAATTTCGTACTTTCAATGGGTTACGCGATGGAAAGATTGTTCTTGCTTTTATCAATCAGTTTGATGATTATTTCCATGAAGAACAGTATGCCGAAAAAGACAAAATTAAGTGTGTCACTAATCATTCAGTGGACAGAACATCCCTAGGGTGAATTGTTGTCCGCAAAAGCATTGATTGTCCTATTACTTGGGAGACTTTCCAAAAGATTTTTTGTAGAATCTTCTTCTACCCCAATTCCATGAAAAAGCAATCAAACAATGGGATCTTTTGCAATAAAGGGATTGCAAACCTATTTCACAATATACTGAGCATTTTTGGAATGTTTTATTGCAACTTCGAATGCTCGAAGATGTACCTGAGGTGACCCATAAGCACAAGTTTATGTCTAGTTTGCTTGGTCACTTCTATGCGGAAGTGAACATGTTCAAGCCAACGACTCTCAAGGATGCAATTTCCTTGGCCCATGATGCTGAAGACAAAATTTGAGGACGAGAGAAGTGACCACAACAATTCTCAAACAATGGTAACTTTGGTACAAAGTAATTTAATTCTAACTTTCGAAGATTCAATCAAAATTGCTTTGTTCCATCTTCATTCCGTAAATCTTGGACACGACCCTTTGCTTTACCATCAAATACAAATCCAAATCCTAAGCTATCTCTTCAGCCAAATCCCAACATTCCTAAACTTTCGGCTATTACCAATAATGTTTCTAAAGCCAAATCCATAGTCTGCTATAAATGCCATCAACTTGAATATCTAGTGGTGAATTGTCAATCCAAAAAGCCAACTGTTCACATCAACTACTTGGGAGCGATTGAAGATGAAGACCATGAAGAAATGCCAGATTTCATAGAAGACGATGACGATAACGACAATACTTCAGATACTTTACCATATATTCCAAATTCCCATTCTTTATTAACGATGAAATGTCTTGTGCATGGTAAAGAAAAGACTATTTTACATGATGACGGGAGCACACACGATTTTATTTATGCAAATTTGATTAAAGAATTGAATTTACATACTGTTTTCACTCATTATCACATCAAGGCTACATTCTTAGGCACTAGATACAATGAAACACAAGAAGTGCATGACTTAGAAATTAAAATTGGTGATTATGTTGAACATAGAAATTTCTTAGTTGTGCATTTGCAATCTAGTGACATTATCTTAGGAATGCCTTGGTGCTATCAGTATAATCCCAATATAGATTATTTCACACATTCAATGAACATTCATTCTAATGGAAAACAAATCACATTGCATGGTATGCACACTTCTGATAATTTTCCATTGCTTAATCATACACATGCTAAATGTGCATTAAGAAAATGTAGCAAATCCTACTTAATCTGGGTGAATGAAATTGAAGTTAAAGAAAATAAGATGCATCCTAGGCACACATAATTTCTTTCACAATTTAAAGACTGTTTTGCTGCTAACTTACCACTTGGTTTACCACGCACACGTCCTGAAGATCATAAAATAGACTTAATTCCAGGTTCTCAACCACCATGTAAAGCATCTTATCGACATAATCAAATTGAACAGAAAGTAATTCAAACTCAAGTTGAAGAATTGTTAACCCAAGGACTCATTAGGCCCAGTAGTTCTCCATTTGGTGCACCTGTCCTATTAGTTAAAAAGAAAAGCAACGCCTATAGGATGTGCATTGATTATTGTGCCTTAAATAAGATCAGTGTCAAGAATAGATATCCAATCCCTAGGGTAGACAACCTCATGGATAAACTACAAGGGGCTGCAATATTTAGCAAAATAGATCTTAAATCTGGATACCATCAAGTATGACTGGACACATCTGATATTTTCAAAACTACATTTAGAACTCAATTTGGACATTATGAATTTCTTGTTATGCCTTTTGGTTTAACTAATGTACCAGCCACATTCAGTTGTATGATGAATTGCATATTTTTGAAGCATCATCATTGTGTCATTGTTTTCTTTGATGACATATTGGTTTTTAGTAAGAATGAGAACGAGCATTATGAACATTCATCCTTGGTCTTCAAATTATTGAAAGAGGATCAATTATATGCTAATCCTGAAAATAGTGATTTTTTTCAAACCCAAATTGAATACTTAGGACATATTGTTTCATCTAAAGGTATTAAAGTTGACCCTAAAAAGATAGAAGCAATTTTTGAATTGGCCAATATCTAAAAATATGCATGAATTACCTTCTTTCTTAGGTCTTGCTAGCTTTTACAGAAAATTTGCGAGAAATTTTTCATTGCTTGCATTACCTTTGACAAAATTATTAAAGAAAGGTATTGTATATCATTAGTCTCAAAATCAGCAAAAGTCTTTTGATTTACTAAAACATGCCTTAACCCATGCTCTTGTATTACAACTCCCTGACTTTAATAGACCATTTTTCCTAGTAGTCACTGACACTAGTGGATCTGGAATAGGAGCCGTCCTTATGCAAGATTCCCATCCCATAGCCTACTCTAGTTGCAAGCTTAAACCCTCTGAACTTAAGTATTCTACCTATGATAAGGAATTGCTAGTTGTAGTACAAGCTTTACGTCAATGGAAACACTATTTAATGGGATCTAAATTCATGATTAAAACACCAACAAAGTATCAAACATCTCCTTATTCAGCCACAAATCTCTGACCGACATATTAAATGGGCTGCTTTTTTTCAAAGTTTTCATCCACTTATTCAATATCAACCCAGAAAAGAAAATGTTGTTATCGATGCCTCAAGTAGAAGACCAACTATTCATAATATCTTTGTGATCTCTTTTGATTCCCTTATCCCTATGAAAGATACCTACGACCAAGACCATAGTTTTCAAGCTGATTGGAATAAATTAATTGCTAATAACTAGATTCCAATTGATTCATTGTCTTATGCTAATGGATTTATGTTTTATGAGAAAAGGTTATGTGTAATTGTTCCATTTAGATCATTTGTGTTGCACGAAATTCATTGTCCCCCATATCAAGACCATAGAGGTATTATTTCCACTTTACGTATATTAATTAAATATTTTTACTAGCCATAGATGAAATTCGATGTTTTTAACTTTTTTTCTAAGTGTTTAATTTGTCAAAAAGTTAAGTGACACCATAGTTAAGCATCATGGTTTGTTAATGCCTTTACCAATTCCTGAAAGACCATGGGAACATATTTCAATGGATTTTATTATTGGTTTACCTAATACTTAACTTAATCACAATATGATTTGGACTATTGTAGATCGGTTTAGCAAACAAGCATATTTCATTCCATGCAAGAAAACGTTAACTGCATCTCAAGCTGCTCAATTGTTTCTGAAAATTATTTTCACTAACCATGGTTTACCAAAAGTTATTATTTTTGATCGTGAATCTAGATTCTGCAATAATTTTTGGACTACTTTGTTTGCAAACTTAGGAACAAAGATTGATTTTTCATCTGCATTTTATCTTGAAACAAACTGACAACAAACAGAAGCTATAAATAGTACAATCTTGGATCTTTTACATGCATACACAATTTCAAAACCACAAACATAGGATACACACTTGCATTTACTTCAGTTTGTATACAATAACACTCCACATACAGCTACACGAAAAGTACCTTTTGAAATCATTTATGGATATAGATTGCCTACACCTATTACTTCATTGTCAAACAAAGTTAAAGCTGCTGATGATATTGCCAATATGCATGCTACTATTTTTTATGAAGTTAAAGATATGATTGCAAAAGCCTAGCAATCATATACTAAACAAGCAAACAAGAAAAGAAAAGCTATGAATTTCACAGTTGATGATTATGTTTGGTTACGAATTGAAAAGCGAAGACTACAAAGTGTTGAGAAACACCTTGTTGTAAAGTTAGCTCCTAGATTTTATGGACCTTTCAAAATCATTCACAAAATCAATGACAATGCCTTCAAATTAGAACTACCCCAACACTGGAAAATCCACAATACTTTTCATATCAGTTTGTTACAACCTTTCAAATGCCAATTACCTGTCCACCCTGTCTATGAAAATCCTCCTTTGTTAGAAGAAGAAACTGAAATCCTTGAACTTGAGACTATTTTAGAGACCGACTTTATGACCACTAGAACTGGCCATAGATATTCTAGATATTTGGTGAAATTTAAAAATCATCTAGTTGAAGAGGCCCAATGGATGCATGCTCGCAACCTAAGTGCTTACCCCTCACTACTTACTCCACATTGAGCTAATAGCAATTGAGGACAATTGCTATCCCAACCCGGGGGTATGATGCCATGAGACATATTCCACGGTGGATTTCGTGAGATTTTGCGGTGGATTCATATTTATTTGTTAGGGCTCATACACAAGGTGAATTCCTTGTGTGAAAAGTTGATGGGGATGCCTGTCCTTTTTGGGCGTCACGTTAATTTAATGTGCAAGTGGGTGATTTCGCAAAATACATATTTAAATTAATGGACATTTATGAGTTTAGAGTACGCACTTGTATTAAATTAAGGTTAGGATAGAGTTCCAACCTATTTATTTATTTTATAGTTGAAGACTGCTAGGTATTTACTTTTGTCGGTTTAATTTTATTATTTTTTCTAACAATTATGAATGCTTCAGTTGATGTGTAGAGTAGGCGGCGGTGGCATTGGGAAGCACTATGTGATAGCATGTATTCAAGTTATTTAGAAGAAATTATCATTTTTGATAGATGTGCATCTTAGGCGTGGCACTGATATTTATTTTGACACGCTTATTTATTGAAGTGCTTGACATATATTTATTATTTTGTATGCACATAGACACACGATTTAAATATTCATTATTGGTCATTGTATTTGGGCACAGCTCGACTCTTAAGACGCCCGACCGCTTTATTCTTTATTTGGACAAAAGCAAATACAAAAGCTAAAGCATGCTAATTGTAAATTTGGGCTATTTTTTAGCTTGGAGATGAATAAAATATTAAATACATGCTTTGTGGAGCACTCACATAAGGCATGGTGGGAGATTGTACCCAATTGGTCTTTTTGCTTCATGTCATGCAAGTCTATTCTCTTGGATTTTAAGCAAAAAGTAGAGTTATTTGTTATTGGGGACCTTTCGGCGCTCGCTATGTACGCATACAACATCCGATTTGCGCACCAAATTGACTAAAATAGTAGTAAAAATGAAGTGGAAAGGAACTTGAAGAGTATTTGGCTATGGCATATTAGGATTTCAAAACAAGGGTCTGAATTTTTGGTTGGGGCAGCTTATACATTGGATCATTTGAGAAACCCTTTTAGTGGGAGATAGCTTAGGTATGGAGCTTCCAATTCCCTATGGTCGTGGATAGTATTGTGCTGTGCAGATTGAGAATTCGCAGTATGAACACAATTCGGCGCAATTTGGACATCGACTTTGAATTTGAGTAATGTTGGGCTATGTGGTAAGCAATGTCAAGCTTTGAGGTGATAAACATGAGCTCCAAGAGTAGGGAGAGAAGTCTCCTGAAGGAAGCTTATCAAGATCTTTCTTGGTTGAAGAGATCTAAGAGCTCAAAGTAGGATAGGTGCAGTTTGACTATGGTAGCCATGAAAGCTAGAATGAAGGTAGAGGTGAAAATGAGGCCATAATCTAGCATTGAGATGGACTGAAGTTAAGATAGCTTGAGAGAGCAGAGAGGAAAGCTAGATTGAGCTAGGCCATGCTCAGTTGAGCTCTAATACCATGTCAGAAGAACGAATCTAGAGCATGGATATGGTGGTTTGAAGAGATATAGTGAACTCATGAAGACATAGAGTTGAAGATAGAATATCACACAAGTGAATTAGGTTTCAAGATTGAGACTTGGACTCATAAACACAGTCTTGTGTGGTTGGACAATGACTCAAAATCTCAACTAAAAGGACAAAAAAACCATCATATTGCATTACTAATCTTGCAAGTACAATGCTTTATAGTAGTTGGGTTGTTCCACTCTCCTCACTGTGCATATGGGATTCAATACATCTCTTCCTAGAGCATACATCATTTGTCATTTCTCAACAAATATAACCTAAGCATTCTACTTCATCTTCCATGAATGAACACTTTGTCATATTGGCAAAGAGTGTGCATCTTCTTAATGTGTCAAAGATCTCTCATACATGCTTCAAATGCTCATCCTTGGATTTGCTATAGATAAGCATATCATTGAAGAAAACAATGACTATTTTGAATAATAATGACTACAATACTTTGTATATGAGAGCTTGAAAAGTGGCAAGCCCAAATAGCATAACCAAGAAGTGATATAACTCCCTTTCAGTTCTGAATTTTGTTTTGAATTCATCTCCTTCCTTCATTCAAATTTTATGATAGCCTGAATGAAAATCTATTTTATTAAAGACCTTTGCATCTTTATGTTCATCCAAATTATCATCAATTTGGAAAATAGGATATCTATTCTTGACCATTTACTTGTTTAAATCTCTATAATCAATGCACGTGTAAAATGATCCATCCTTCTTCTTGACTAAGAGCACGAGAAAGGTGAACGGTGATTGACTTGGTTGCCTTGGGACCACTTCTCCCCACATTTGAAACATAGTCCTTGACATGCATTTCCCTAAGCTTATTGTGAGGAAGGAAGTTGCTATTAGCACTATTTTGGGATAGTTTAGAAGCACTTTCAGCACTTGAAAGTTACCTTTTATCTTAGCCACATTTATGAAAAAATTCCCTTTCTTTTATGCATAATTTCCACCCTAACTAGTAGGGAAAGTTGGCACTTTGCTATTATAACTGTTATGACTATTATAACCCCTATTTTCTTGCTTAAAATTGTCTCTTGATTGGCTGAGAACTTGCCCATATTTTGTAGGCTGATTGGAAAAGTTATTGCCCACCAAACTCCTTTGCTGAAAATTTCCTACATATATCTTGTACTTCAAAGAATATCTTTCAGCCAATTGTATGACCTTATGCAAGGTTTTTGGTTCTTGAGCTCCCATCTCAATTGATAGGGCAGGGTCAAGACCAAAAATATATTTATTTAGCTTAGCAAAATCTGAAATGCCTTCAACATAAATAGAAAGATTCAAATAGGTATTCGAGCAATCTCTAACGAACATCCCTCTTTGAGCACATGCATACCATCTTCTTTGAAGCCTTTCTTTTTCCAAAGGGGAAATGAAACCATTCATTATTGCTTGCTTGAACTCCTCCTAGGTGAGAAAGTGTCGCCCAATCTCACACATGTATTGCCACCAAGTATGGGTGTAACCTTCAAGATAAAGAGCCACAAAATAAATATCGGCTTCATTACTTCGAGGATAAAGGGTGAAGTACAGTTAAAGCTTGTTAATCCATTCCTCCCATTCCAAAGGTGAAGCATTATTCCCTTTGAAATTAGTGATGTTGCTCTTCTTCTTATACTCCTTTTCATTGTAAGATGGCTATCCATAAGAATGTTACCTCCTTGAATCTTTGTTCCAAGAGTGTTGCCTAAAAGTAGGTTGCCCAAAACCATGAGATGAGGGTTGACCATTTGAAACATGCTCTTTATTTGAGAGATCATAGGCTAATCTTCTCCCATCATTCCCTCCACCTTCATGAACTTGATTGTCAACTGCATTTCCTTTTTTCACATTAGAGGGTTGATGGAAAAATGACTTGTAGAAGGGGTCACATCCATGAAAATCATCATTCCATCGATTGTTATCTTGTTCCCCTTCATGTCTAAGACCATCTTGTGGGTTGCTGAATTGAGGCCTTGTGGTATGATTACAATGAAATTATGAAGAATGGTAATTACCCCTCACCCTTGACGGTTCATCTCTTTCAAAAGTATGCATAAGTTGCTAAAAACTTTTTTTGTTTGGATGGGATAAATTGTCAACAAGAGGGATTGCATGTGGGTCTTCAATAGGTTGAGGTTGCCTTTGTGGCTTGCCACCACTTTCTCTTATGGCTGAAATGAGTCCTTTAAATAAAGATTTGTTGCTTTGCTGTGCCATGCCTTGCAATAAACCTTGATTCATATGTATTAATCCTTCATTCAATATCTTCAAATCCTTGGAAATACCATCATTCATATGTCCCAACTCTTTAGAAAGTAACAAGTAATCATTCATTGCATATACTTCATGTGTATTCTCCATTTCTTAGTGTGTGCTTTAGGCAACTCCAATGCTTAAGTCCATCTATTTGCTCAGAATTATTGGCTTCATTTGTGTAAATTTAATCCTCTTAAAAGTTTTTGACACTCTCATTCATTGATTCTGTAAATAGGGCCTTTCTTCTCATTCTTAGCCATTGGATCTGTAGTAGTAGACTGTTTGTCAATAATTCTTATTTCTCTTAGAATAGTTCCAATCCCAATGCTTAATAGCTCAATAGAAATCTTATTATGTGGGAATATACTAGATTTGAAAATATTTTAACTTGGGTTGAAAACTTTAGGTGAAACAATGATAAATAGTGTCACCCTGTATGTTGTCTAGGTGTTGTCTCACTGTACCTATTGTCACTGAATCACCGATAACTTGCGCTCTCAATATCGAATCGACAAATTTTTAAATTCAAATCAAAGCTTAGGATCCCCTCTTTGTAAGATGCTATCGAGTTTTCAATATGAATCAATATATAATATTTTGTAATAGGATCTTCAATGTTGAAAAGAAGTTTCTTGCACATTGTCTGCGACCTGTAAGTGCATTATTTGAACCTATGGGAGTTTCCTATGTGAGAATAACCCATTTAAACCCCTGTAATGACATAGAGAGAGCTATGGGATACCTGTAGGGCTCAAGAATGACATGTGAAATGATGGGTACTTGTTGTATAAACCTGTGAAGACCGTGACTACCTGTAGGTATCTAGAGAACATGAGATGCCCTCCACCTCTTCCAATATTATTCCTATGGAACTTCAACCACTTGTAGCTCTCTGAATTGGGTTGATCATTGCTATATTATTGTCAAGATCTGTCAATAGGTATGTAACCACACCTAAACTTGAAACTTGCATGGGCTTCGAGACTTAGAGGGGTGTACAAAGTTCCTCTTCAAGTCGGGTTGTGCATTAGGAAGGGAGGGTCACCTCACTATTGTCTTCTTGACTCGCCTAGTATTCACTTTTTTCTCACATGAATCAACATGGCAAGTACATTCTAATGGATAATCAAACAGAGATGCTATGCATTGACTAAAAAAGTCTTTGGATTCTTTAATGAAATGCAAGTGGGAATTAGGAAATGGCTGAATTGAAAGGGCTAAGGATAGGGCATTACCCATTTGTAGTGAGTCACTACTTTTAAAAATATCCCACATACCATTTTCATCATTATTTCAGTCCTATAACATCAATGTTGAATCGTCCAATCAAATTCCAAGTTAGGTAGGAAATGAATAGCACTATGTAATCAATTTATGAATAGACAAGAAAGAGAAACCATAAACCAATCACAATTAGTCCTAGGATGAATTCTACATGCACTTCAATGGTAATTTCAGAGGATCTATTACACTCAATTGCTCTTTATCAACAGTAGGAATGGTACAACAATACGATGAAAAGAGAGATTTAGTGAAAGTAATATGATTATTCCTTAATGTTTATGAAGAATAGTAGATGAATCACAAGCGATCAATTCTCAATACAATCCATTATCAAATGGATCAAGATTGAAGAATATAAGGCCAGCTTCAAGATATAATTTGTCCCATGATGATTGCTTATATGTAGCTTTAGCTTCAAATGATAAAAGATTGCTCCAATGAATCAAGAGGATCCCATGCTTGAGTAGAAGTCCAGAATGATTGTTGGAGAAGGTCCTTTGAGCCTTGAAGAATCCAAATTCTTGATTCTTCAAGAATTTTCATACATTTCCATATTCAAGAGGATGAAAGTACCATCAATCTTGATGGAGTGCTTCAATGTAAACCAATCCTTGATGGAGTAGCTTCAATCTAATCTTCCTTAGGTTGTAGAAAACAAAAGCCCCATGGTTTGAAGCTTCAATAAAGCAAAATTTGATTTGATGAAAATTGATGGCTGCTGCTGCCCTATTTTGTCCCAAGTTAAAGCAGAGAAAATGCTTCCAATCTTGCTGTAAGCTTCAATGTAGGCCCAATGTCAATTGTAGATGCTTGTCTTTCACTTCTTGAAGCTAAAAGGTACCAACAAATCTTCAAGTAATCTCTGAAATTTTCATGCTATCCAAGTTCTACCATAGGTAGGGTTATGATGAGAGCTCAAAGGTTCAAGAAGAGTGAAAGATCAAGTAAGAGATGATTAATACTCCATGTTAGGTCTGCGTTTGATCAAGTAAATGAGGGCATAGCTTGTAGATGATCACGTGGACCGATTCAAGAAGACAAGAGGATGCTAAAAAAATGGTGCAAACTATCATGGAACCTCCTCTTGCATCACATGGTGAAGTTGAACTAAAAATGAAGCATATAGGTACTCTATAGGTTGCTCAGGACCTATACAATCATCCTTAGTAGGTCACATGAAGAGTAATGGCCATGAGAAAGAGGTAAGAGAAGAGATCTCCATCAAATCTCTCACAATGAAGCTTGGAAAGAGGAAATAGAAGCCTGTTTTAAAAACTAACCATAGTTTAACTCTTCCAAACCCTATTTAGACTCACATTAAGTCCAAGAATCTTCAAAAAGGCCCCAAATTGACCACAAGCCACAAAAATGACCTTGAACCTGCCATTATTCCTTCAAACCTTCTTCAACATCCTCATTTTTAGTCTCGATTTGCTGTAGAGAATCTGAACTAGTCACGATTTTAATTATGTCAAGTCTTGTGACAAATTCTTGCCCTTTAGTTACCCAATGCCTAGTCTTGCAACCAAATCCACCATGAAAATGATCTTTGCATTGGATCAAAGATCGGATTTGATATCAATGTGAAGAAGCTATTTCCCATAGTAGACTACAAAATTGGAAATACAAGAAAATAGACTAAATTGCCAAGAAACCATAGCCAAGGTGGCTAGGCTGAAATCATGTTACCATTAATGGTTGAGAATTAATTGATGAAAGGTTGCAACATTGTATGCACCCCAATGCCATGATGGCCAAGAGTATGCACCCTCTTAGATGGTGGGAGGTTGAGACCTCAAACATGAAATGTTAGAATATGCAAAAAGATCGTTGGCAAGATACAACTTAGCCTTTTATACTTAACCCTAGTAGGCTAAATATTGGATAAGGCACTAAAGCATTTTTACTCTATTACAAGGCATCATGTTAGATTTTTCTAGGTATAGCAAACTAGAAAAATACAAATGGTTGGAACATGCATGCTAGAGTTTTGCATTTGAAACAGCCCACAAATTTGCAACTAGACATGCCATATCTCCCACTAATTTCTCATAATTTTGAGCTTATACTATCCATGATCACGGGGGATTCACAAGTAGTAATAAGGAGACGTCACCTGCGTGCAAGAAATATATGAAAACACCCCTTATCTACCCCCTGTTTATGGGACCTTACCTTATAAAATGTACCTTCCTTTCCTTAAATAACCCCCCTCCCTTACACTCACGTGGTACCATACAATAAACCCTAGTGGACCCCGTGGGTCCATGATATAGTGAAGCAGACGCAACAATTCTACCATCCCACGAGAGACATGAATAATGTATGTATTATTCACAAATTTAACAACCTTGAAACTACAAAATTTGACATGATGTTAATCTCGAGTGCATACAAAGCATTTGAAAGTGCAAAAACTAGATAAAATGAGTTCTTGGCTCATGTGAGAAGAGTATACTTAAGGGTAGACTCAAGAGAAGCACCACATTGCAAAGTGATATTCTTAGAACCACACTCTAAACCCATAGTAGACATAAAATAATCATGTATTAAAGGGTTATCACCAAATTGTGTACTAAAGGCCATTCTACATCCTCCACAATGTTTGTAAAAACCACATTAGAAGAAGAGGAATCTACAATAGCCATACTAGCCTATTTAGTCTTAGCCTTTCATAGCCACTTTATCTTTTTCTCTTAGTTTTTTTTCTCATCCTTATCAACCTTATTTGTCTAGATGATATTTACATATTTCAACTTACTAATAGGAAAGATAGCCTTCTCTTTACCTTTCCGATTACTTAAAAGCTTGGTTTATAACATGCTTAATGGACCTACTTTGTCAAGGTCACTCTTCTTATAGCAAAACAAAAACCAACTTCTAAATTCACAAAGCATTGGGATTACCTTTCATCATCAAATGAAGAGTAGGCACAAGATTCTCACATAAGAATTGGTAAAACCTTTGAGAATGATCTACATAAATAAGTACACAGAATCACCTTTATACATGTGTTAACTCTCTAATTTCTTATACAGATAAGCAACAATGCCCTCATTTCTTCATTGCATGCAAATGTGTGGCCTCATGGTGTGTTGAATAGGTAGTGCAATTAAGGCATGAGTCTCTACATCTTTGTCATCTTAGTGAAACTACTTAGCAATAGGTGATGATGCTCTAGCATTAATTGCAATAGAATTAAACCTCTAATATCCTCAATAGTATTGATTTCTATTGCACTTGCAACTTTCATGGCCACAATAATTTATAAATCAAATTCCATACACAATGTTCCACGATCCTTTTGCAACCAAAAATGCACGATGCATCATGTAAGCCCACAATGGACAATTGGTTCCATCCAACGCACCTTGAAATAGCTAGCCTATGGAATACATCGTTCCATCTAACCTATCCTAAATACCCAACCTATGGAGTACATCATTATTGCTAGCCATAGCCATTGACTACAATTGATGCAAAAATTGTAAGTATAGAGAATAATCTACACAAAAGCACCCTTTGCTATATAACATAGTAAAAATCAATTGTAACAGTCATATATGCAAAAATAAACATTGTTTTGCAAAAAATGATAGAATAGTACGTACTATTGCTATTATAGTATAAATATTTTCAATTTACTATTGATATATAGCATAGTAAAAATTAATTGTAAAATTCATTACTGAAGAAATAAACATTGTCAATTTTGCAAAGAAGGACAAAATAGTATGCAAAATATTGGACATAGTGCAAATGAAGCTTGAAATGAATGTGAACCAAAAATCCACCAATACCAAGCTCTATGAGTAGGCCCACAATATTAGTTGACATGTGGACGATTATCAAATTGTGTCCTAGTTGGAGGAGATGAAGTGAAGGGTATTGATGACTTTGCCTAAGATGTCAAAGTTTGCTCTAATAAATGTTGGATTAACGAATGGACACTCTCACAAAGTGGAGAGGAGAAGCTTGAGAGCATATCACTAAAGGCATATTCAATAGTATTAATATAAAAGATTTATAAGAATAAGTTTTCCCTAGAATGAATGGCCATATGCATAAAGTTGGGGGAAAAAGACCTCCTAGTGAGGGAAAAAGGTTCTCGAACACTCATGCTCACAAAATCACTACAATACCCTTTCCTTCCATGTTACAAGGCAATAAAATGATCTGTTTTCAATAAAGAGACTTACTGGTTTTTAAATTGTAATTAAAACCCTTTTTGTAAATATAATTATGTAAATTTTATCAAATAAAATAACCATTTAATTGATCGCAAGTGGTATACTTATTATTTTTTAAGGTGCACCTTTTGAGCATGTCACATAATTGCAAGTGGCAAGGAAGCCTATGAAGCATATAGGAGTAGATATTTTTGTAAGCCCCCACTAATAGGACTTAGAAACATTTTCAAGGAGATTGATATGTATGAAAGGCCCTAAGCACAAGTTGTTAGCACTCTTTACCTTTTTCAATGAAGTTGGGTCCAATAAATATGCATAACTCTTATTGTTGGCATTTTTTACATTTTCCAACCTTGTACATTTGCAAAAGTGAGGTTAAACCTTGGTTTGGGAGCACATATATTCTAGTTGACATTGTGAGTAGAAATTTAATGAGTTTGATATCAATTGCACAACATGAAATGGGACTTGCAAACTATGGTTTGCATAATCAAGAAGTTTCATTAGTGCCCATGAAATTTCTTTTGTATTTTGTTTTGATCACAAGTCTCTATTTTGTTTCTTGAGTGACTAGGAAAAATGTCATATTATACATTGATCATTGTTGCTTTTGAGCTTTGATTTTCATGTAATGATATGAAAGGGAAACCAACACTTCACCGCAACCTATTTGTCACATGGACATCATGCTATACTTGATGTACACCTTTTTTTTACTACCCAATACTAAGATCCTTAAAACTTATTTGAATCCTTATTCAAATGAAGAAATTGTTGGAAAGGTTGACAAACAAAATCCAATTAAAGGGCTAAGGTAGACTGGATAATGTGTCCTACAATGATGTGCATGTAGAGCAAGAATATTCATGCAAATGCCATGATCATGGACAACATGCTTGTATAGGATCAATTGTGATAGATACTTAACTTTTTCTAAGACTTGCATCCTAGGAAGTGTGACTAAAGAACTTGCATGAGGATCTTGGGCAAGGGCTATTAAGGAATGGTAGGAAATTTAGCTACAATTAAATGATGAAAAAAGCAACCCAAAAATCCATGAAGTGCAAACGTAACTAGAGGAAAGGACAATGAAATAGAAGAGACGAGAGCAAATGTGAAGGAAATGGAGGAGTTATAGAAGAAGTATGAAGAAACTACAAATTTAATGGCAAAACTTACAATTCAGATGGAGTAGAAGAAATAAAAATAGCCATTTTGACTAGGCATCTACAAGAAAATCATTAGGCACATGGACAACTAAAACCAACTCTTATATACTTATAGAACAACATAAATAAAGGCAGATAGAATTGTAGAGGAAGCACTAGAGATAAATAAAATAAGAGAGAAACACATTAGGAAGATTGTCAACGAATATAGCTAGTGCATTGGAATGGGAGAGCCATTATACGGAGTAGATTGTAGTTTGTAAACACATCATCTCCATGAAGCAAAACTTCCATTAGCCACCTCCTCTCTACAGCATGACTTTTTGCTATGAGAAATCAAAGTACCCATATATGAGCAGGCCAAAGAAATATTCATGGGGCTATCAAGTGCTCAAGGAGATGGGATTTTGGATGACAACATCTTCACAAACACCCTTAACATTAAGCATCGATATGCGTATATTAGAAGAAGGTATCACAATATTTTGGTAGCCACTAGGAATAATGACACTACCAACAATTGACTATGAAGATCCGTGTGGCAAATGGATCCACCCATGGAGAAAAATGATGAAGAGCCCCATGGTCCACATGAGGAGTCAAAGATACCCATGTGCACTCAAGAGTGATATGATAAGCTAATCAAAATTCTTTAGGCCCAAATGCAAAAAGTACCAAAAGTTCTAGTCCCCATAGACCTCCTAGAGGAATAGGAAAAAGATCCTAAAAAGGGTCTTGGACAACTCCAAGACCACGAGAAGTTTGATGCTGTCATGGTGTTCAATTTCAAAGTCTCCCTAGGACTGGGTTTTAGGATAGTTCTACCTATTTGAATAATTTAAACTTTCATCAAGAAAATTGCCAACATAGTAAGAAATAAAAAGAAATAAGAGGGGAGAGAGGCTAAGCAACCATGAGCACGTCCACACACATACAATGGAGACTTGAGCACACAAAGAAGTAGAGTTGAAATCTTCTTCTTCATCCATGCAAAAGGCTTAGTCTACAATATAATCAAATGCTAATATGGGAGCATTAAAACATATGTATATGCGGTCACTAAGTGAGAACTCACTAGGATAGATGAGGTGGCACAATGAATGTGCCATAACCAATAATAAGCTACTTAGATATAGTTAAGCTAGAGTCGCTAGCATACTCTCCATGTTTGTTTATCACATAATTCATCAGTAAGTAAAATCCTACCATATCATCAAGATATGTAGTGGATGCCAAACATGGAGCCCGACATCTTGACACTCCACTCCTCAAACTCAGTGTGTGCATGGCCTCCTAGCATAGTCTAGAAGCAAGAAAGCTTCTAAGTTCCAAGGCCTTGGTGAGAATATTTGCAACTTGAACCTTTATACTAAATAAACCAAGCCACCTACCAAAACCCACTCTCAATTGAAATGGTAATGGACCTCTATAGATTTGGTTCATGCATCCTATACTAGGTCCTCAGCCAATTGAATCCTACTAACATGATCACATAGATGATGGCCTTCATATCTATATGTAGCCGTGAATCATAGCATGTATCACCAAGATTACCTCGCATGCTAAACATACTATATGCACCCCTATACTCTACCAAAGACATACTAGACAATTTAATTGTAGATGGTTTCTTACTGTTTTGAGTAACAAGAGCACTCTCAAAGAAAAACATTAAACCATTGGTAGATGTCTTGTGATCCACAATAAGGAGGAATCATTTTTTTTGAGCAAGCATTCAAGTACAAACTAAAAACCAAGCAACATGTGGCAAAGTACCACTTTTGGAAAAGGAGATTAATTCATTAAAATAGTGCTTTATTGAGGCTTTATTTAAGAATGGTAGAATTACATTTTCATGACCAAGAAGAACACTTTTCGAGTGAATTGTGAAAATTCATGTAAGCATAACAAATCTAGAATGAGAAGCGTACCTCTAGATGTGATCTTCAAAATGTTTGCACATTAAAAATGCAAAAGACACAATGGAGGAAAAGCATAGGAATGCAACCTCTTAACATTGCACATATATCTAAGTAGGATTAGGATGGCATCATTTCATCTCCCTACAAGTAGTCAAAATCAATGAAGCCTCATACACTAAAAAAATGCACTACTAGAGGTAGCACTATCACTAGATATCTCTACTATAAGCAAGCACATTGACCCTTCATCCTCTTAGAGCTTGGAATAGTTCAAGCAACTTGATGAATGAACTCATGTGAGAAGGGATTCAAGCCTAAAACATTTAAGAACACATAATACATATGCTTGTTGGGAACATAAACTTGATGCTTGCTTTCTCTCTTTTGAAAGCCATTGCATGAGCAATGCAAAAACTCTACAATTGACACAAAGTAATTAACACCATGATGTTTCAAACAAGGTTAGATACACCTTATATCCAATAGAAGCCCCCATGCTAGCATGGTTTTCATTAGCAAGGTTTGTATGTGACAGAATAATGCACGACTCATCTTGCACAACAAATCTTGAATCCTAATGAAATGCTATGGTGTCCCACCATGCTAGCCATGTCTTAAGAGCGGGGATCTCATCACCAAGTGCATGCCATGCATTCCAAAACTTTCTAAGCTCTTACTTGTTGGCAAATGGTAGTTGCATTGTTAGATGATGCATTTTCCATTTTTGGCACAAGTTTTTATGATCCTCTTATAAAGAAAGTTTGATTCATCTCCTTGTATGCATAATTGTGCCTTGCTCTCAAAGAAACACACAACTTCTCTCTTTCTTTAGCACTATATCCCTTGCACCTCCCAAGTAGACTATACAAACAATGATCAAGTTTGCTTATGCCTCATCAGCCATAAACCCTAAAAACTCTCTTTCTCTAGCACTATATTCTTTGCACCTCCAAAGTAAACAATATGAATAGTGATCTAGTTTGCCTATGCCTTGTTAGCCCCATTGAGCTCTCAAAACTCAAGCTTCTTGAAGCCTCTCTTTTCCACCACATTCTTAATCATCCTTCAAAATGTGATTTGAGAAAATTTGTCCTCCACTTGGAACTTAGATGTTGCTATGATGAGAAGCTCTTGAATGTAAGGATCGTAAACATAAGTGGATATTGTTGGCCATCCTCGAATCCTATGCACATGATTGAAATGAATCCACATGTGTTGCAAGTTCCTATCAGGTCTCATTCCATTCACTAAGTCTAGTCCCACTACTTGAGCCCTCTGTTGACATCCTAAAAACATGAGGTTGGTTTGTAGTGTCCTCTGATTGACCTAGGAATAACACAATATGGATGAAAGATACCTACATCCATTTTTAAGGTCCATTATAACCTCCAAACCTTTGGAGAGGTAATGCTTTGTGCCCTCTTCACATAATCCAGATACTTCTCCAATCTCTTACTATTGGACAATGGTGAGGCATATACCAAAAGCTTTGCCAACTCCCCTTCCTTAATCTTAGTTACTAGATGCATCGGTCTCCCCCATCAACATCTCAAAAATCATGTCCCTTGCAACATCTATTTCCAACTACTTTGCTTTAGTGAAAGGATTGTCTTTAGCTTTAGAGATCACCCTCTCCTCCACTATTTCAACATGCCACCTATTTCCATCCTCTTCATAAGGATAATTGTGACTTCGAAGATGGATACAAACCCAAATGTTTTCTCATGATCCTTAGGAATGCAATAGTAAATAACAATAGGGCATGTTGAAATACACTATGGTCCTTGCCCTCAATGCCTACATAGCAATAAACTATACGCTTGAGTGATCATGCTAACTTGGCATGCTTGTTTCAATCTTGCCCTCCACTATGTTTCATTTCGGTAGTGCAATCTCTCATAGAAAGAACAATTCACATTTACATCTTAAATAACATGAGCATTTACTAAATTGAACCACACCATTGAAAAAGTCTTAGTTAGAAGTCACATACCCTGTCCATGGATGGCAATCATACATTTGATCCATTCCATACATGACTCATCTATTTCCAAGAGGACTTAGCTCAAAGATAATGTAACCGTCATATTGCTTTGGAAGCTCTTTGAATCGTTTGAAAACCTTAATGCTTTGAAACGCATCATGCAAGCTATTATTAATAGGCAAGCATTTGATAAGGTCAAAGACACTATGGAAGCCTTCAATAGACTATGCATCAATATCTTCTATTATCTCCATCCCCTCTTGCAAGGCACTTGGAACACTGCTATTCATCTTGTAGATTTGATGCATAGGACCATTAAGAAGGTATCCATCTTCCCCTCTAGGAACAATGGTGGTTCTAGTTTCACAATGTCCTGATCCAAACCAATTGGCACCAAAGAGAAATAGCTTCCTTGAAGGTCAAAACTACTCTTGAGAGTGGAAGGCTTAATTATTGGTACCAATGTCTATTGAGAGTAACATTAGTTTTTGACCCTTTATAAGATGTCCGTATATAGTAATATTTGGAGCCATCACTTCTTGAGATAGCAAACAGGAAGCAAAGAAACAATGGAGATTATTAGCCCACACAACTAGAATTGGGTCACAAATCAATTTTTTGAAATCGCCCTAGTTGTACCGCGATCCACAATTACATAAATTGCATTTAAAGTAGTCATAATTTACATGTAGTGGGAATCAAGGAGATAAGGATGTCCTTATATTGAGTGGATAGTGCATATCATGTCATTATAGAAAGAGGGACATTTAATGAATAGTTAAAGCCATCTCTCTCTCTCCCTCCCTCCCTCTTTATTCTCTCTCTCTCTCTCTCTCTCTCTCTCTCCATCTTTGTCAACTTATTTTTTAAATTATATATATCACTCTCCCTAACTCTCAAACTCTCACTAACTCTCCCTCCCTCTACCTAACTAACTAATCCACCCTAGCTCGCTAACTCTCTAACCCTCTCCCTAACTCTCTAACAATAAATTGACTAACCCTCCCTTACTCTCACTAACTAAGAGCAACTATAAACTAACTAACTGACCCTCACTAACTATAAAATAACTGACCCTCACTGACTAACTAACATTATTTTTGAAACTATAGATCTCTCTCTCCCTAACCCTCTAACTCTCACCAACTCTCCCTCCCTCTCCCTAACTAACTAGCCCTTCCCAACTCTCTAACTTTCATTAACTCCCTAATCCTTTCACTAACTCTCGAAAAATAAAGTAACTAATCTAACCAACTCTCTAACTATAGACTAGTTAACCCTCACTAACTTTACTAACAATAAACTAACCAATCAACCCTAACTAAATATAAACATAAGTATCCCTCATTAACCAAATAACCTTATTTTTAAAACCATACATATCTCTCTCCCTAACTCTCTAACCCTCACTAAATCTCTAACTAACTATAGACTAACCCTCCCTAACTCTCTAATTCTCATTAACTCTCCTTCCCTCCCTCCCCCTCCCCTCAAACTCTCTCATTTTCTAACCTTGGATTCTCTTAGAGCAACTTCACATGGGTTTTATCTAGCAAGACAAATGGAAAAAGTAATCGGTCCTAAGAAAGAAGTAACCTTGAAATGTGTCATAGCGGTTTGTCGAAGTGGGGAGGAGATCGCACTCATGTGTGTCGTGTTTGACGTCAAAACTTGTGCAGGGAGGCCATTTGCTTTGTGCATCTATATGTGGTTTGGTTTGTCCAATTAATGGTTAAATGTAGGTCAAATTCCTTAATAGAAATTCATTTCATGACATCGCACTTGCGCGGCCTTTTTTGGGATGGCTTATGGGCACTAATGCAGCTCATCGCGGAGAACACTAGGTACAATAGAGATGTTCATGTAACCACCACTACTATTGTTATTTTCTTCAGAGAAGACATGTTGTTTGGAACATCTGCCTTGGTTGGTGGCACCATCTCAAGAGGTGGGCATGATCAAACTTGATAAGTCACCCCATCATTGTCACATCAAGCTAGGGTGCCTTTTTATTAAGCTACCATCATTTGACATCAAGTCCCTCGCCCTTCGTACTCCAACCATCATCTCGTGCTACCACAATAGCCTCTTGAGTTTATTGCATTTCAACTTAATCATGATTGCAACCATATAAAGCATATTTTTTATGTGTCAGGAGCATTTATATACTTGATTTGTGAGGAGCATCTATGCTAATGGCTAGCTAGATCTAGTATAAACTGAGATGTGGTAAAACTTTGACTATTGATAGATAGACCTAAAAGCACATTGTGTTATGATAAACATGTCCAAATGGTCTTTTATATAAGATGATGTATGCATTTTCTTTTTGAGGAGGACTTATTTGTATACTCAATGCATGCTATGTTTTCAAATAAGAGTGATTGATGATGTGTTAAGATTTTGCATAGGCTAGAGTGACATGAAGTACATGATAGCGAGAGAACTCACATCCTAGCACAAAAAGATTTGATATTATTTTTATAAAGTCTTGTGGGGAAAGGTTAAGGAAA
The DNA here is from genome assembly GCF_053477565.2 of Lygodium microphyllum. Classification (NCBI taxonomy): domain Eukaryota; kingdom Viridiplantae; phylum Streptophyta; class Polypodiopsida; order Schizaeales; family Lygodiaceae; genus Lygodium; species Lygodium microphyllum. Next base: position 85,905,615 of record NC_141155.1, read on the forward strand.
ATGATCAATGATGTCAGTTAAGCAAGATAGCAAATACAAATCCAAGAGACAGTCATATGAAAGTGATACAATATACTAAGGCTTTCTATCCATTGGTGAGAAGGAGAGACCTTAAGGGTACATTAAAATTATGCTAAAAGTTAGAGTGGAGAGAGTTTCAATAAGTCAAGAGAATCAAGTATAGATCATGGTCTAGTTGAAATTCCGTGCACAAGGTCTAGTTGGAATTCCTCATTCGAAAATTTTGTGCAAGAGTCTATGTTAGTGCAGTCTTCCTAGGCAAGGTTTGATATGTTTGTTAAGTTTCTTTTTTGATTTTGTAAGTAGGTTTGGGGGAAGGCATTTAGGATTTAATTCTTGTTTTTTGACATCACCACCCATATTGAACCAAGTTTCAACACCGCTAGGTTTGTTTTTTGGTAAGTAGCTAGGAAGCACACAACCCTGGGGCTGCTTTATCATGTCAAGTATCTCACATCTAGATGATAAGCAAGGCCAAAGGCTCTTCTCCCATTTTCTTTATAAGAAAATATGAGAGAATTTTTTCCCATAGGTTATATAAAGGCAATGACTTTTTTGGATTGTCATGTCTTACAAGAAAGTTATCTCACCTACTATTTGCAAAGTAATGAAGATAACAATTGCATTTTATAGAACTATCTAATTTAGCCACTATGTGATCCCATCATTAGTAAGTATAAATAACTCAACTAATTACTCAAAAATACATGTTTCTAATCCAATAAAGCATAACTAGAGATTATATATATATATATATAAATTTATCATACTCCCTACCTTGTCAGTTTTTAAAAAGAATTACCATATTTTTAAGATTTCATTAGCATAGCTCAAACACGAAACTTGTTAGGGAAGTGATAGAGTCTCCATTTCTGTATAAGTATATGAAGCTAAAGATCTATGAGACTATACGCTTGTTATCAATGCAATAACCTTAATTTTTAGAATGGTATGTCTCGATGGTGAAGAGTAATTGATATATTTATCATCCACTTACCTCATCGTATCTTAGATTAAGTTACATTATTTAAAATTTTAGGTTCATTAAATTCAAGAATAGTAAATGTAGTTCCTTAATTGGAAGGGGAAAAGCTAATCAAATTGTTCAGTGACACATAGAAAAAATTACAAACTAGTTGTCCTATTGGTAGCATTCAACAATGCTTGTTTACTCACATGGATAAAGGTGAAGACACTATGAAAAAGATTCTAATATTGAGCTGTTTTCATTACCCCACCACACCACATTATAGGTTGATACCATATGCTCATGTTAGAGGCCTTCAAGATGATGTCTTAGATTTGTTTTGGCTTTTCTTTCCAAATAATATCTCTTAAAAATTTCTTTGATTTTTTATTGTCTTAATTTTAAATTGTAGGCTTAAAATTGGCTTTTGCCAAGGAGGGCTATGCGCTTGAGAAGGGTGCATATTGTTGTGTTGGTATGTACATGTACATCCAATGAAGTGACTATTGTGGATGATAATAGAATGGAGGGATGGGATGCCATATGGCGAGAGATAAATGCCGAGTTTGAGAGTGGGATGACATATAGGGATGAGTTTCAATTCTTGTTAAGCAAGATGTTCTATGTTTGGGAGGGAAATCATAGGATAGCGGCTTGGTTAGTTGCTATAAAGGAAAACTTTGTCAACACCATGTCCAAGCACCATAGGGTTCTTTGCACTCTCATTGATCCCATAAGGGTTAGTGAGATTGCACTTCTCTCCAATCTCTAATGAATGAATTAGTTACTTTTGTAGCTCTTCTTTTTATACCAATATATATTATCAAAGTGAACACATGAGCAAACCATTTGATGTAGTTTAAATACCCATGATTTGGTGGCTCCCACACTTTGTGATGAGCTCATAAATCTAGCCAATATTTGTTTTTCCGACCATGAGGACTATACAATAAGTTGCTTGATAAAGACCAAAAGCTCATAGTTTGAATTAGGAAGAAGTTTACAAAAGGATCTAAATGGTATCCGCTTACTCAACATTACTTGTAAAAGCTTATGTACAATGTAAGTATTGGTTTTCCTTGGTATGCAAACAATTGAATTAAAGTATCTAAGTTTTCTTGATTATTCGAGTTTCTGTGTCTAAGTGTTTCCTACATTAAATGAGAAATCTAAGTATTCTTTGATTATATTGTAACATGACTCATAATTATAATACAATTACATGTTTAGTTTAATCTCTCAACCACAAGCTTGAGCAATCAAGGACAAACACATTTGTGGAGCAATTGGGAATAATGGAGGAGGAGTAATTGAAGGATCTTGCCACAGAATACGGTGATTGAATGTAATGAATGAAGCTGAGAGGAGAGAGGAGAATGAGCTGAAGAGAGGGAAAAAGAGAAAGAAGAAAAGAAAGAAAGACTAGAAGGAAAGACAAAAAAACAGGGGAGAAAGGAGGAGGAAGCCGTGGAAGTTAAAGATGAAGGTGATAGTATGTTCTTGATAATAACTGGTTGCCTAATTGGGACTCTTACACCTTATATACCTCAGTCAATGTGACTGGGTGTTTAACCCCTAGTTCCTATGTATCCCGCTCGTTACAATCCATCCTTACTCTTAAAGTTTTTGCCCTAAAAAACAGAGACAATTGGAGGGGAGTGATAGATGGGCTGAAGGAGAGGGGTGGAGTACTACTCTGAGCCACATTACAATGAAAATATGTGGGTAAAGACTAGGAATAGCATGCTATCCATGACAGGTCTGTGGATGCAAAATTATCATAACTTTTGATAGGCTCCTCCAAATAGGGCATGTTGCATGTCGAAATGGAGCTTATGACATGTACTTTTAGCTCAAGTAGGAGGAAGCACATTGCTAAGATTTTGGCAAGTACAAAATTTCTCTAAAACAATGTGCAGTCTATAGGCAAGGTTGGTCAAAAGGGGGCATAGTTGGCTAGTATTTAGCCTGCTGGGCCTCTTGGAGGTGAGGAAATTCATTGACAATAGTGGCTAGGTGCTAGGAGGCTTCTTTTAGGAGTAGGCCTTGCCATTTGATGAGGTACTCCTTGATGGATCGAGATCTTAAGTGCTTATCTAGTCACCTAATGATTACCTCAGGGATATACGAAAGTTCTTCCACTAAGGTGACAATGAAGGGCTTTAGCTGCATGACATGAAACACATTGTGAATCTTGGTGGTACAGGGAAGCTCTAATCAGTGGGCCAATTCATGAACCCTCTTAAGGATTTGATATACGGGCCATAGAAATGGTGGTCCAACTTGTTAGTATTGCCCTCTTTGAGAGTGGAGTAACGTGACTTAGGTACTTTCAAGAGGACTAACTCCCCTTCTTGGAATTCCAAATGACTTCTTTTCTCATCAACATAGAGTTTCATGTGAGTTTGTGTCTTTTAAAGATTTACCTTGCATTGTTGAAGCAGGGGGCTTGCATGTGATCCAACTTGTCTTTGCTTTGAGGGTTGATCTTATCATTGAATAAGATTGTAGGGAGGGGAACATTATACCTTTATAATGCCTCAAAAGGGAAAACCCCAATGCTAGAGTGGGTGGAACTATTATAGGTAGACTCAACCAAGTGGAGCCACGTATCCCAACTGTGCTATACATCATGGAAAAAGTGTCGTGAGTACGTCTCAAGCCATTTATTTACTCTTTTAGTCTGGCCACCTGTCTGGGGGTAGTATGCAGTGGATAGAGCAAGCTTAGTGCCATAGATATGAAAACAGTTTGCCAAAAGTTGCTCATAAACTTAGCATCTTGATTGTGCACTATAACTTGTGGCAAGCTATGCAACTTGAAGACATACTCCATAAACTGAGTGGCCACCTGAGAGGCAATATATTGTGTCTTAGTGGGGATAAAGTGGGTAGCTTTGGTGAGGCGATCAACTACCATGTATATATAGTTCCATCCTTTGTTAGTAACGAGGAGGCTTGTGATAAAATCCATGGTGATATGTGTCCATTTCCCTTCAGAAATAGAAAGGGGTTGTATGAGGCTAGTAGGCCTAAGCATGTTATCCTTGTTCTCTTAGCATGGAACACATTTGTTCACAAAATCCTTAACATCCCTCCATAAGCCTTTCCAATGAAAGTTGTTGGCAATCCTATCATATGCTTTGAAAATGCCCAAGTGTCCAGCAGTGGGGCAAGAATGCATCTCTTCCATGATCTTTTTGTGAAAGGAGATGTGTGGGGGATGACAATCTTGCTACGGGACCAAATAAGGCCATGCTTGCGCTGATATTCAGAGGTTTTAACCATTGTCCCATGCTGAAATTTTTTGGAAGATGTGGTTGAAGTCCTCATCCAACAGATAAGCTTCTTGAAGGTCCTCAATCCAATCATTATGCAACTTTGAAATGGAGGATACTCTACATGCCCATATATGAGAGAGTGAATTAATGACAATATTATCTTTGCTCGAGTGTGAGAAATGTCAAAATCATAGTTTTGCAATGTTGCCACCCATTTCCTTTGCTTAGGAGTTAAAGTAGACTGAGTCAAGAAGTACTAGAGGACTAGATGGTCACTCTTTACTTGAAAGCAATTGCCATGTTAGGGCTCGAATTCCATCGTCTATTTAGTACTCTTTCATACCTTAATACTTTTATGTATGTAGGATTTTTGAATCAACATGTGTAAAGAAACTTTATATGTCATATGATGTGTCACCTGAAAGTTAGCCACAGGTCCAAAATGTCAGGTAGTTGTATTCAACCACATGTTGTGTGATCATGGATAATAGATGATTCAAGACAACATCTTGATAGGCTAGTTGATGTTTGATCCTATTAGCCTATGTTTGTTTCCTGAGTTATAACGCTGTTTTCTTTCAAGTTATTCAATCAAGAATGGTTATGATGGTAATACACTGTGCGATATTTCTATGGATAGCAGTTTTGTATTGTTGAATATGATATGTGTTTTATATTTGAGCGCTTTTCCTGAATAATATATGCATATGATGGTGGTAAATTTGTTCAAGAAGTTTCTTGCAATATTTGGGTCAATTTAGGTGGATCAATGTGTCTTGGGTTGTTATGGTGTTTTGAGGGGCCATAACACTTTGGCAATCCGTGCCAGATTCAGGGAAGTAATTTCTTGATTTAGGCATAAACTTGGAACCACCTTAGGTGCAGACTTGGAACTAATTTTTGTGGAATTAGGCTCGTGCCAGATTCAGGGAAGTAATTTCTTGATTTAGGCATAAACCTGGAACCACCTTAGGCGCAGACCTGGAACTAATTTTTGTGGAATTAGGCTCTAAGATTTGGCAATAGGAAGGCTGATGGCGTTGACGGTGTATCAGGTGCCTTTTATGGGCATCATTTATGTCAGACTATTACCATTATCTATCCAATCATATTCTTACCAAGAGTCAATCTCGAGAATTCAAGAAAGACCTCACAAGATAGCATCAATAGGTTGTAGGGCTAGGCTTGGATATGCTAGATGAAGTGCAGTTTATTGATGCAGGCCATACTTCTTTGATGGTATGGTTTCCAGGCCATATCATATGCTTCAAGATGTTTTTGTTTCTGCAGAATATGATGATGTGGTGCATGAGGAAGATGCCTTAAAATTGAAAGTGATAAAGTTAGAGACTGTATGGATTTGAATGTCAAGTTGGAGCACGCTTTGGAGGCAAAAAGACAAAGTGATGAATATGTGGCTTCTTTACTTTAGTAGAGGGATTTTTGGTTTGATGACATGGATGTTGTGCTCCAAGAGGTGCTCCATAAGGTTCATGAGGACTTTAGTGTTATGGATCATGATTCTATTGAAGATCATGTTGCTGAGGGTTTGGTGTGCCAGCTGTCTTCTTATAGAGATATCATCATTTATTATCCTAACTCCTTTTAACTGCTAGCTTTGTTGTACTTTTTGTTGTTACTTATCTAGTGACTCTTTAGAGCTAATTATGCAACTGCATGAGAAAGTTTTGAGTATCCTAGAGGGACTCTAGTCATCATTGCTACTCAGTGTGTCTTGTCAAGGGGTGCAAGGCTTGTGGCAAGGCATAAATGTGTTCTCTAAGTTGTTCTTCATCATACTTAGTTTCCAAGATTTTTGATAATTAGCTCCATGCTTATGGGTTTGGGTCCTAACTGTCCCAATCATCCACTGGGTTGTGCCAGGTGTTAGGGCTCAAATTCCATCGTCTATTTAGTACTCTTTCGTACCTTAGTACTTTTATGTATGTAGGTTTTTTGAATCAACAAGTGTAAAGCAACTTTATATGTCATATGATATTTCACTTGAAAATCAAGCATAGTTGCATTCAATCAGATGTTGTGTGATCATGGATAATAGATGATTTAGGACAATGTCCTGATAGGGTAAGCCGATGTTTTGATCCTATTAGTCTATGCTTTTTTCTTGAGTAATAATGCTATTTTCTTTCAAGTTATTCAATTAGGAATGGTTGTGATGATAATACAATGTGCGATATTTCTATGGATAGCAGTTTTGTGTTGTTAAATATGATATGTGTTTTATATCTAAGTGCTTTTCTTGAATAATATATGCTTATGATGGTGGTAAATCTATTCAAGAAGTTTCCTACATTATTCGAGTCAATTCAAGCTGATCATTGTGTCTTGGGTTGTTATGGTGTTTTGAGGGGCCATAACATGCCATACAAATAGTGGTGCCATTTCTTAATAGCATGGAGGATGGTCAATATCTCTTGGTCATACACTTCATTTGTATCTCCTTGTCATCAAACTTGCGGCTCTCAAAAGCAATCACACCATGCTCTTGCAACAAGACTACACCGATACCCTTGCCACTGGCATCACACTGAATGGTAAACATCTTGGAGAAATCAAGGCATATGAGGATGGGGGCTAAAGTAAGCATTTCCTTCAACTGTTTGAAGCTATGATCAGCATTGGCATCCTAAAAGAAAGATTCATTTTTTAGTCGATCAGTCAAAGGTGTTGCAATGGTGGCATAATGCTTAATGAAGAGTCTATAAAATGATGAGAGACCAAGCAAACCACTTAATGAAGTAGTGGTGGATGGAGTGGGCCACCTTGACACATTGCACCTTCTAGGGATCAACCTGTATGCCATTTTTACTAACAATGTGTCCCAAGTACTCCACATATGTCTACATGAAGATACACTTACTCTCTTTAGCAAAGAGTCGATGCTCTCTCAATATATCAAACACCCTTTGGACATGTACCAAGTGCTCCTCTTGTGACTTGCTATAATGAGGATGTCATAAAAGAAAATGAGCATAAACTTGAATAGAAAGGGGTGAATAATTTATTCATGAGGATCTAAAATGTGGCGGGGGCATTAGCCAACCCAAAAGGCATCACTAGAAAATGTTAGAGTCCATGATCAGTCTTGAAAGCCATTTTAATCTCATCACCCTCTCTCATAGAGATTTGATGGTAGCTTGAGCACATATCAATCTTAGTGAAAAAGCATGCCCCTTTTAACTCATCCAGTGAGTCATCAATCCATGGGATAGGATAGCAGTTCTTCACTATGATTTTGTTCAAGTCTCTATAGTCGATGCACATGTAGAAAGAGCTATCTTTCTTTTTGACTAACGGTACATGAGATGCATAAGGGAAAGAACTCAGCTCAATGAAACCCATCTCAAGCAACTCATTGACTTGCTTTGCAACCTCTTCACGTTTACACTTGGAGAGTCTATAAGACGGCTTGTTCACTGGCTTCGAATGGAGCTCTAAATCAAGTGGGTGGTCCACTAGCCTCTTAGGGGGGAAGGGATGTAGGCATATGACATAAATCACTATACTCCTCAAGTAAGGCCTATAAGGATGAATCCTTAGATGCTTTGGATGGCTGATTTGAATTTTCCTTATTCAAGTGCAAGACAAAGATATGTGAGCATTTCTTAAACCACATGTATGTCAACCAATGCCACATAATTTTCAACCAAGCATATGGGGACTGGAGGACATACATGTGTGTTGATTTCTTCCTCTCCATTTGCTGTTTGAACTTTCAAGGGATGTTGTAATTCCATAGGGGTGCATTTCAACTAGTCAATGGTGGCTAATTTTTTGACAAAATCATGAGTACTACCACTATCCAAAAGGATAAAGACATGCTTCCCATGAATATTTCCTTGAATATGCATAGGGTGTTGGGGCTTCGAGAACCCATCCAAGCATCCAAGGAGATGGAGCAAAGGGAGGTGGTAGTTAGGTGGGATGTCAATTCAAGGGTATGGGATGGACAACCACCCAAGTCAAAGGGGAACCCATCCTTCGAGTCATAGAACTGCTCGTGGTCCATATCTTCAACATGCTCATCATTGTTAACAGGTAAGCTATCCTCATCATTGTGCCAATCTTCCATTACATATATGCTATAACCTTGACCTTGGTAGTCTTGTAAGGGCACTTGGAGGCATGATCAGTAGTGTATTGATCTCCACATTTAAAATATAGGCCTTTTTCCTTGCGTTCCTTCACAACATCTAATAAGATGAGCTGTTAGCTATTGGAGGGTGATGCAATGGAGTATGTATTTTCAACATAATTACTCTCAACATTAGAGCCAAATGCTGTCTCAAAAGTGCCTTGTTTTTTCTAGCATGGAGGGGGGGGGGGGTAAGTGGGTATTTTGAGGTTGCTATTAGGCGTGGAATTGCCTCTAGAACCACCTACATATGGGGCTGATCTTGAATGGATATGGGTTTGTCTATAAACTTGCTAAAAAATTTCATTCTTATGGTACTTCCTTGCATATCTTTCAACCAACTCAATTGCATCAAATAGTGTGGTAGGCTTTCGAGACATGACATCCACCAATAGGCTTGGTTCCAACCCATAGATGTACTTATGCAATTTGACATCATCACTAATTGGAGCCCCAAGAGGAACACCAAGGAAAAGGGAATTCTCTTGTAAGAAAATCTATCTTGTAACATGGACAAGCTTTTTTATTAGGTTTTATATGATTACAATGAAGAAAAGAACACCAGGCACAACAAATCTTCATGTAGCATCATGTAGATCTCCCACGGATTTGATAGAATCAACCATATTCTTCAACATCTTCACAAAATCCATGAATATAACAAAGAAAGCAAAGGAATATACCATCTTTGAATGAAAATACATCATATAGTATTCATCTTCAATATCTTCATAGTTTACTCTCTCAATCTCTCACATACAATCACTCTGTTTTAGTAGATTGGCTATCTCTGACTCTCTCTCTCTCTCTCTCTCTCCATCAATAATACATCATATCCTCACTAAAATCTCTCATAATCACTCTCAATAATCCTTCTTAGGTCGTGGATACCCCTCCCAAGAGGTATGTCTGATATGAAGAGTCACCAGAGCCACTACACTGTCCTTTCATAGCTCACCATTGTCACTTCACTTCAGTCTTTACTTGAGTCTTCAAAAGCTACTTCTTTCACTTCTTTTAGCTCTTTTGCACTTGTATTCACCTCTTTCCAAGGTTAGAAAACTTTCCCAAGCTACACATACATTCTATAGAACACATACAGAAGCATACAGAACAGTCACAATATAGTACCAGAACAGCTACAGTACAGTTACAGTACAGAGACAGAAGGTTACTAAACCCTCATAACTCATACTCAAACCATTCCAAACTCTCAAAAACTATTCAATAAGCTTTCAAAAGATCTCAATCTTCATCAATCATCAATCCATCCCTCCTTACAGAGAGAAAACAAAACAAAACATAAGCTATACAGAACGAATCAGAACCTATCAGAACATCACAGAACCTCATATCTCCACTAATAAACATCATGAGTTTCTAAAACATAATCAATATAAGCCAAAACACTCTCAAACCACTTCCAAACCAATCAATCATTTCATAAGATCAACCATTCAACTCTCAAAAACAACAAAAACCAGCCAAAAAACAGGTCATTTCAACACTCAACATATCCCCACACTTAATAAGGAAGCGTCCTCACGACCCAGGAAAAAGGGAATACAAGTTCATTCAAAAGCTCAACTTTGATCTTCAATAAATCTTCAAAAACAGTCCATCCAACCACGACCCCAACTTATCACCTGTATTTAATATAAAAATACAACGAAAGGAAAACCCTTTATACATTAACACTTCTTATCAAACTGAAAATCACAACAAACTTGTAAAGGATATAAGAGGTTTCTTCTTCTTCTTCATCAGCATCTTCAACTCTCCAACCAGCAACACCATCACCACAATTCTCCAAAAATGTAGCTCGCACGAAAACCAATCGAATAGGCAACCACCATGATCTTATTACATAAATTAACCCACAACACAAACACTACACACAACACAACCATCTGAATGACTCCTCCAAAAAGAGAGTTTTATCATTAAAAATCATCCACCATACATGGCAAAGGTATCAATGAAGATGATCCCTCTTGAAAGATTGGCGATTTCGGAAACTATCCATAGACAAGGATTCATCTACAAATGTCTTGGGAGGATTCTGAAAAAATTGAAGGCAGCACATCCTTTCTAACAGGACAAGGTATCTGCTAGGCAAACAAAGGGCATGAAAGTATAATATATCCAGTTGCTAGGAATCAATGCTCACATTGACATTCATGCACAACTTTGGAATAGGCTTTGAATCATTATGAGAATGCCTATGCATATACGCCATGTACCAAGCAAAATGAGCTGTTAATCTCACCGAAGGATCTAGAGACTGTGAATATTGGTGAGCAAAATGAATATAGTTCTAGTATGCTTGACTGTCAGCTATCCAATCTCCTAGAATTATTGGCCAGTTTATCTGAGGTCATGTAAGAGAATCATTCGAGCTCCATCCCCTTCTTCTGGAAATCTGATGATCAAACCCGTCATAGTCACTAACCAATTGAGGTGGTTGAAATATAGAAGTGGCAGGAGATGGAAGTGGAATAAGGAAAAGTGGATGAAGAGATGGGTAGGCAAAATCATAAAAGGAAGAATAATTTAAAGAAGGAGTGGCTGAAAATTGTAGGGAATCACTTAGGAATAGTGTTAACTGATAAATAGGAAAGGTAGAAGGTACATGAATGGATGGAGAAGGACATGGTGGAGAAGGGGAAAATACTCTATCCTCGATAAAAGAGCAGTATGTAAATATGGGATTTTGAGGAAAAGATTGAGGTTGGAAAAGAAGGGGTAAGATGGTTGTGGAATTGGTTTGATAGAGGGAAAGATATATATCATAATGGTGAGCCATTTGTTGGTAATACAGTAGGGTAGGAATAGAAGGACCTAAGATAGATCTTCTTTGATAGGCATAAAAAAAGGTAGAATCAAATGGATTATGTTTGGAAAGATAAGCTAGGAGATCCACCATCAGTTGATTAGTGCTCTAGACATAGGTAGGGGCTATGTTCTGTCTTTGATTCAGGACCATAGAATCAATCATGGTATGCCATGAATTATCAGGGCAAGTAGCCACTTTGGAGGAGTAACTCTGAAACATGTCATCTATTCGCAACTCCAAATGGTTGACATACAAAACAGCTTGTAAAACCACGTCTCCCACATACCAAGCCATATCCACTTCATCTGGAATCAATAAGTCTCCTCATAGATACATATATGACATCAACATGGTATCGGTCGTGACAGAATCTTCAAACACCATACAAACCACCTCTGTCAGCAACTCAGAAGACCAAGTCCCACTCCAACCATCCTCTGGAAGAGGAAGATCGATCGTGGAAAGCTTCATGTAGAAGGCCAACTTCTGTAATTGATAGTGGACAAAGAAAGAAAGGTCTGGAGGAACATATTCCTGATACTGCTCAAATGTAGACCATAGCAAATCCATTCGAGATTGCAATCTTTCGATTTTATCTTGGAAGAGAGAACACAAGGTAGCCTATCTCTGAAGAGCTGCCAAGTCCTGCTGTGGGAGAGAAGGGATCAAGGGAACATGAGGGCTTGGAGGAACAGATCATGACTTTGCCAGTTGATCTTGCAACTGCTTGATTTGGGCAGCTTGTGATTCCACTGTGTCATTAGCAGTCTGTAAGGCTGAAAGTTTGACATCTAAAAGAGTTTGGAACTCTTGTGCTTCTTTGGACATCCTCTCCTTCTCCTCTGAGAGGCTAGTAACCTCTGATTGAGCCTCTATTAACTGAATCTTCAACGAAGATATCTCATCTCTTTGGTTTTGAATCAGGTGGGTTTGTTGCTCCATCTACTTAAACAAATCTGCTAGGGTATCCTTAGCAGAGGCTAACTCGGATGTTGCCTTATGAAACTGGTCCTTAGACTGCATTAGTTCTTCATAAAAGGAAGGGTACAACTGTTAAACACAGGCTGTCACTGATAGTTCAATGGAACTCTGAATGTCTTTACATAAGAAAGGAATGGCATCTCTCGAGACTAGACTGTTCAGTGATGAGGGGACTAATATATCCAATGAACCTTCTCGATGTGCTTTGAACAAGTTATTACATGTGAGATAACCAAGGAGATCACTACCAGAGGTAGCATGAATGGGCACTGAAGGAAGAACTGAAGGAGCTTTATCTGCTACCCGCTTCAAGTGTTTGCGCTGTATGACCAGGGGAGGCGGAGAATCCAAATCCTCTATATCAATTGGTTCTGACTCATCTGAAGGTGGAGGAGGAGGTACTGGATCATATGGAGGAGGTGGAGGCACACTCTTCTGTAAACCTGAGTAGGTCAAGAAGGCAGACAAGTACGATACATAGGTGACATTGGTTACATTGCCCCTGGTGACTTTGACGAAATGTTGATCCATCTTAGTGAGTAGGTAAGTGCTCCAATCAATAGCTACTCCTTTTAACACCATCCTTGAAGTTGTAAAGAGATCTTTGGACAAGTAATGGGATGGCGTTTTTGCAGGCATAAACCTGTCTTGGAGAAACCGACAGACCAACTTCCACACAGGATCAGTGATCATGGAAAAGGAAACTCCTGAAGAGTTGATCACCTTCTTAACATCCAGAATTTCCCTGGTCTGTTTTTGTAATAGCTTCAAAATCTCTTCGTTAGAGAAAAGCTGGCGAGTTGTAACAAAGGGTTCACCTTTGGAGGGAAGAGACAGAGCCTTCCCGAGGCCTCGAGGTGTCAAAGTCATGGAAGTACCCTAGACCAGTCCCGACTTCTTGTTGTAGGAGGCCAGAAACTCGTCACACATCGATGGATTCTCTGGAAGCAATGGAAAGGAGGCAGCCACAAAAGTCGCGAGTCCTGTCTTCGTGAGAGGCTCAAAAGTGAGTAATCCCTACTGACTAGTGGGACATACTGGATAGGGGGAGGAGCGTGAGAAGGCGCCATTCAGATGGTTACATACACACCACAAACACAAACAAACAAGGAGAATGCATGCAAAGCAAAATACAAAAACCAAGGAAAAGATAGCAACCAAAACGATAAAACGTGACTCGACCAACTATCCCCAAGCAAATCACAGCCTAGAAAAAAAATTCGACATGACCTCTAGACATATGTGACCGAAAGCTTCATGCTATGCAACATGCAAACACCCAATTCTCCGTATCAGGCAATAAAGAAAAAAAACTACACACCATACCCTTAACTGCAACACATGGACAAATCAGACTACCATAAAAAACGGACATGAAAACTGGACCATAACTTGACCATCAGTGGCAACTAAAGACTTTTACGCGCCCATCACACGAAACGAGTTTATTAAAAAGAGAAAATAAGTGCAATGAGGGGAAAATTAATTTAATGAAAGGTTTATTTTATGAATTATTAAGAAATGGGTGAATTTTTATTAAGTGATAAACCTTATCAAGAAAACGACGATTCCTTAAAAATTTAATTACCAATTATTAGGTTAAAGCGGTGCTTAATTCGAATCTCGAACTTCGATACCCAGACTGGGTCTCTAAATGCAAGTTTATTTTTTAAAAATTAAGGTGATGTGGAGCGCATTTTTGCCAGCGTGTGCTTTTGTGATGGCTAGTTCATTTTAATTAAAAATATTAAAGTGCTTCTTAGACGCACTTAGCGCGTGCTAAGTGATCGGCTGGTTCATTTTTATTAAAAAATCGTGTGTTTACAGCGAACGCGCGTGCCATGCTGGTGTTTAGGGTTCATTTAAAAAAAAAAATTGTGGAGTTTTGGGGTGGCGGGAAAAAAATAAAAAAGGAAAAAATACATGATAGTGGGTGTGTGTGAATGCAATGAATGCGCTCTTCTCAATCCAAAATATACGTCAGCAATCCAAAAAGAACCAAGGAATCAGGATTTTTTTTTTGGATTTTTCAGTGTGTGGTTTGAATGAAAGAGGATTTTTTTGATAAATTTAGCATTTAATGAAGTAGGTTTACCATAAAATAATCATGGAATAAAATGACACATCATTTTCAGCTTAAAAAATCTTCCAAAAATAAACAAAAATGTTAATGGAAAATTTAGGAATTTTTTGGTAATTAAATTGGAATTTTTTACCATTTTTAATGATTTTTTTTCATTTTTTGGGTATTTTTAAAAGAATTTTGAATTTTAAAATGGTTTGAATTTTTTCTACTGAAATTTGCACTTTAGAAAAATTATGCAATTTACTACAGAAAGATTAAGGATTTTTTCAAGATTTTTATGTAATTATTTGGTGAATTTTAAGTATTAGCTGCGTGTGAACAACCGGCTGCACACCACCTCACGGACCAGCTAACGCGCGTCCCCGTGCGGGAACATCCGCTAGCGGTCTCCCGCACACGATCACGAACACACGAACACAGCCACATGCGTACACACCCGCGCGTGTGTCAGGGGCTGAGAAAAGGGTCCTGCGGGTTCTGCGGGTTCTGCGGGATGTGGACAGTGCTTGGGTGGGGTTCGGCGATTCGGCGGGTGTGGGGTTCTGCGGCTCTGAATAGGACTTATGGAGGGGTTTCGGGGGGGGGGGGAACAGGGGCTTAGGAAGGGGTTCGGCGGGATGGGGGGCTTATGGAGGGGTGTGGTGGGGTATGGGGTTATGTGTGATGGTAGGACGTGGGGAAAGGGGGGCTTGCGTGGGGGGGGGGAAGGGGGTCTTAGAGAGGGTAGGGGGTTTGATGGTGGGACTGGGGGCTTGGGTGGGGATAAGATGTTTGATTGGGTGTGCTTGGGTGGGGGTAGGGTGGGA
Organism: Lygodium microphyllum; assembly: GCF_053477565.2. Lineage (NCBI taxonomy): Eukaryota > Viridiplantae > Streptophyta > Polypodiopsida > Schizaeales > Lygodiaceae > Lygodium > Lygodium microphyllum. Next base: position 85,920,748 of record NC_141155.1, read on the forward strand.
ATGTGTAATGGTGGGGGGGAAGGGGGGCTTGGAGGGTAGGAATGGGTGGGGCACGTGAAGCAGCAGGAGTGGGCAGGGGACCCAGGCGTGAAGAGGGCGGGCGCGGGTGGCAGAGCTTGACGTGGTGGCGGCGTCAGAGGAGGGGTGCACGGCGGCGTGGAGCAGGGGTGCACAGGGCGGCAGCAGGGAGGTGGCACATCAGCGGCGTGGGTGCAGGGCCCTGAGGTGAGGAGGAGGAGCGCTCCACGGCGGGGAGGCCGCCACAGTTCCACGGCGGCAGGCAGGGTACCTGTGGGCAGGCGCGGGCATCAGAGGGCGACGTCAGAGGTGCTGGGTGCCTAGGTGGCAAGCGGCCCACGAGGCGGGAGACAGGGCCACGAGGCCACATGCGATGGCGGGCAAGGAGAAGAGGGAGGAGGCGTGGAGTAGGGAGGGGAGGAGAGGAGCAGAGGAGGAGGAGAGGAGAGGGAGAAGAAGGAGGGGAGGAGGAAGAAGGAAGGGAGCAGACACATAGAGGGAAGGGAGAGGGAGAGAGGGAGGGAGGCGGTTGGGGGGGGAAGGGGTCGGGGAGAGAGAAGGGTGGGGGGGATAGGGAAGGGCATGGGAGGGTGCCCGGGGGGTAGGTGGGGGGGGGGGGGGGGGGGGGGGATGGTCAAGAAGGTGGGTGGGGGCCCAAGAAGGTGCCCAAGGGAGGAAAGGGGTGGGGGCCCATAGGTGTGGCTGGGCATAGGGGAATGGGCGGGGCCCATGAAAGAAAAGCGTACCCCTGTCCCGCGCGCGTGCGGCGGGGCGGGGTAAAAAAATTTGCCGTAACGAGATCGAAATAGCGCCGGGATGGCGGTACGGGACACCCGGACGCGACCAGGGCGTGTGGAGGCATGTGAAATAAAAAACGGGCGCGTTCACGCGCGGGACGAGGCGATCGAAAACACGTAAAAATAAAGAAAAATAAATATCTCCAAATCCGGGCATCAAAACAAAATGTTATAAAAACAAACTCGGGGCAGGACGGCAGGGGGAAGACAGGGGAAATGTGCAACGGGAGTTTCGAGGGGGGTAAAGGGCGTTCACATACAAAAAACACAAAAAACAGATCCAAAAACACAAATGAAAATTAATATCGGAAGATCCGTGCATCAGAACAAGGTGCAGGAAAAAGGAAAAAGGTGAGAAAGACATGCCCGATAATCCTATCACGTCAAAACAGGGTTCCGACTGAGATAAGACGCATTCACATGGGAAAAACCCAAAAAAACAGATCCGAAAATGCAATCGGAAATTAATATTGGACAAACCGCTGGCCGGAATGTCCTACAGTAAAAAAGAAAAATGTCCACAAGAAGGGGGGATACAGGGTTGTCATGTCAAAATGCAGTGCCGACTGAAGTAGGAGGGGTTCACATGCGAAAAACACAAAAAACACATTGAAAAATTAATAATTAAAAATCCATAATGCGAAAGAGGGTGGAGGAAAAATGAAAAAGGTGGGGGAAGGCACGAGGGACACGACTGTCAAATCAAATTGGAATTCCGATGCAAACAGGGTAGGTTCACATGGAAAAATGTCAAAAAGACGTACGAAAAAGTCTTAAAAAACCACAAAATTAATATTGAACAAACCATGCATCGGAACGACACGGAGTAAAAAGAAAAAATGTCAAGGAGAAAATGGTTGTCAGGGCTATGATGTTAGATCATGGTTCCAAAGCAAGAAAAGCACGTTCACATGGAAAACCAGCTAATGTGCGCAAAATGCTTCAAAAATGAATAACTCGAGAACCGGGCACCGGAATAGGGGTGGATAAAAAGGAAAAATGGTCAGTTCAAAGGGATGAATGTGTTTAGAAGGTTGGATGTGGATTTTGGTGAACGTAGGATGCATGCACATGGCAGGACCGCAAAATCAGGGAATGAAGGAAAACTGCAAGGGAACAGCCCCGAGGGTGGGTGGAAAATGAACGGATGGGTGGGGAGGGACCCCATTAGGGTAAAAGCAAGTCATGGCATACATGCATTAGCAGGTTGAGGCATATGCAAAGGGGTATGCAGTGTAGACGCGCAGGGACGCGTCCCCACACTTAAAACCTTAACGGACAAGGTTAACCAAGCAACAGGGATCTAGGACTACATAACAAACCATCCACTAACGTCTCCACACTTAAAACATGAACGTCACTGAGAAACAGAAGGTGTAGGGTTAGAAAAACTTAGCCCATATTGTAGAGAATCAAGATTGATTGTCGATGGCACGTCCTGTGTCATTGTCGGTTGTAGGAGGTACCAAGGTTCGCTTCAACACACATCCTTCATGGCAAGGACCATGTGGCAGCACCCAGGGAGGTAGCTGGTTGAAGGAATCGCAGGAAATTCGTCGATGGCGAGGAATGTTACACTCAACTCACAATCACTCATATGGAATGAAAGAACTGTCACTCGCCCCATGACTAATATCACTCGAGGAATAATGATTGAAACCCATATGTCGTACCTGGTTTAGGAATCGACAAGGGGGATGGTGCAGAGGGAGTATGCCAGGGTGCATAGTTGATGGTGCATTAGTGCATCTAACCCATCTGGCATAAGCGCAAGGAGGAAGGCAAGGGAGCCTTACAGTGCAGTGTACAGAACAGGGTGACGTGTCCTGTGATGATGATAGAGACCCATCCCGGGGGTGCATAGGAAAAAGGGAACATACCTGACTCCAAGTGTCGTAATGTCCCTCAATCTCACCCCTCGGTAATTGATTGAAGAAACTCCAGTCACACTCAGCCCACCCTCTGTCTCACGCTCTATTGATAGATACAGGAGGGCAACCATTTCCTGAAACCCATTAATGTAATCCTCACGGTCACTTGTGCAAAGGTTGTATGCCTTGGTGCGCATTTGATGGTGCAACTGTGCATCCCGCCCTGTGCCGACATACGGTGCGAGAAGAAATGCCAAGGAGCCTTATAGTGCAGTGCACAGAAACAAATTGTGTTTTGTGCATTGAGAGGCCCATCCCGTGCGTGCAACACTTCATTCACACATCTTACCTCTCATTTGATTTAAAGGGAAAGATTGGTCTCTCACCCCACCCTCTATCTCACACTCTATTGATAGTTATAGAGAACAACCATACTTACTTCTCCATCCGGTTAGGATGAAAGCTCACATCACTCAAGGGGTTGTCGATGAAGATCACATCGTCAGTTTGTTGAAGAGGCGTACCTAGGGAGGCAGCTATCAGATCAAACGTTGTGTTGGATAGGAACATGGCGTTTGCTAGAGGACAGTTAGACACTCTGTAGAGAGACCCAGGACACAGCGTACCAAGGGAGGCAGCTTCGGAACTGGATCCTGGGGATATCAATTGATGAATCCACTTTCTGGACTGCTAGGTGTTGCCACCTTTTCCATAGCCAGCTTCTCGCCCAAGGGTGTTAAATACCTTTTCTTGGAACGAGACCTGCTATGACAGGGAATTGCTTCCTTTTCTCCCATAACAATTTTTTTTTCGTTTTTCTTATTTTTCTTGTTTTCCCCTATTCCCGAGGGTGTTTCCACCTTCTCTCGAAGAATAGGTCAGCATGACAGGGACCTAAGTCCTTTTCTCCCATGACCGATATGTATATTTTTTTTGTTGTTTTTTTTTTCTTCGAATTAAGCAAGGGAATGGTGGAAATACCACTTATCAGAACCCACCTCGCCACTGTCGCTGGTGGAAAATAGAGGATAAGAGATAGTGGCTGGAAGGTGGAACTGAGGGGACAGAGGGTTGTGTCCACTTCATCAGGAGTGGCTGAAGAACGGCTATCAAAAGTAGCATAATAAGAGTGATAGTGCCACGCCAACAAGGGAAAGGATCAGGTGACCGTGATTGTCAAGATCCCCAAGGAGGGAAGTACTTCTTCAGGCGATATCCATTGATCAGGAAGGGATCATCAGAGGCATCAACGGTCTGCATTGGACAGAGCCATTAGGGTTGATGGCAAGTACCTTATATGGGCCCATCCACCGCTGTTGGAGCTTGCCAGGAAATTTGCCAAATCGTGAATCATAGGCCAGGACCAAATCACCTTCCTTGAACTCCTTGTGCTTGATGAAGCTGTCATGGTAAGCCTTGCGTCGAGCTTGCGTGGCTTCCATGCACTGTAGAGTCATCCTGCGAGTTTCATCCAAACATTTCAAGTGTAGGAGACGGCGTTGTAGTGAATCATCGTCCCCCAAACACTCTTTGATAGCCACTTCAAAGAGGGTAATTCTAGTTCAACAGGGAAAACAGCTTCTGTACCATACACCAGCTGGAAGGGTGTCTATCCTGTTGCTGCTTTATGGGAGGTTCTGTACGCCTAGAGGGCCTCTGTAAGTCGATCGTCCCAATCACGATGATGTGCGGCAATTGTTCTTGTCAAGATCGAGCAGAGGATGCGATTGGTGACTTTGACTTGGCCGTTGGCTCTGGGGTAGTAAGGAGTGGACTTGCGATGGCGGATCTTATATAGCTCTATCAACTCTTCCATAACTTTATTAATGAAATGAGTGCCTCTGTCACTTACCAGCTCTAGGGGACTACCAAAACGGGTGATGATATTCTCGTACATGAACAGGGCCACGCTGTTACCATCGTCTCGCTTTAGGGCTTTAGCTTCACACCACTTTGTGACATAATCTGTACATACGAGGATGTATCGGTTTTGTTTCCTTCTGGTAGGAGGATCAATTGGGCCTAGGAAGTCGATGCCCCACTTCTCAAACGGCTTCAAAGGAAGGATAGGTTGCAGTGGCATGGCACTTGTCTTGGTAGGTTTCCCCATTCTCTAACAAGCATCACATCTTTTACAGTAATCATAGGCATCCTTATGAATGGTAGGCCACCAGTATCCTGCTAGTAGAGCCTTCCTGGCTGTGGCTTCTCCTGCAAAGTGGCCTCCACATGGCTCATCATGGCAAGCCTTCAGAACAATCCCAATCTCATCTCTTGCAACACATCTTCTGAGCACTTCATCTTTGTCTTTCTTGTATAGTGCACCGTCTAGCAGGGTGTAGGGGGCCGATTCCAACATAAGCTTCTTCCTTTCCCGACTAGAGATACCAGGAGGGTACTGTTGGGTTGCTAGCAGATTGGCAATGTCTGCATATCAGGGGGTTACAGTTTCTACCAAGAATAGGGAAGCATCAGGGAGGTCTAGATCATCCTGCTCCTCGTCTGCAATTTGAGGGATAAGCAATAGATGATCAGCCCGAACATGAGAATGGCCAGGTTTGGTAATTACCTCAAAGTCGAACTCCTCGAATAGAAGGAGCCATCTCATCATTCGTTCTTTCACGTCTGCTTTGTTCATCAAGAAGGACAGGGCCTCATGATCCACATAAAATTTAAAATGGGTAGATAGCAGATAGTGCCGGAAATTTTCTAGGGCAAATACCATTGCCAAGCACTCCAGCTCTGTCACTGTATAGTTTCGTTCCCTATCAGTGACTTTTCGGCTTGCGTAATAGATCGGTTGATCCAGCTTCGAGGAGCCCTTCTGGCATAGAACTGTGCCTAAGCCTTCAATAGATGCATCAGTGTGTATATGGAACTCCTTCGTCCAATCAGGAGGTTGCAGAATGGGTGCCTCAATCAGACACTGCTTTAGAGTGTTGAAGGCTTTGTCACATTCTTCCGTCCAAGTAAACTTTGCATCTTTCCTTAGAAGCACGTGCAAGGAGGTTGCCTTTGTTGCAAAATGGGCTATGAACCTTCTGTAGTAACCCACATGGCCTAAAAATCCCCTCAACTGTTTGAGGTTGGTGGGTGCTGTCAAAGCTACGATCTTTTCAATCTTTGCAGGGTCTATTGATATCCCTTGTGCAAAGATAATGTGGCCTAACAGAACTCCAGAAGAGACCCCAAAGATGCATTTGTCGGGGTTGAGGAAAATCCCATACTCCCTGCATCGGTCAAAGCATTGTTGCAGGTGTCTCCAGTCAAACTATAGACACAGAAGTCATCCAAATATACCTCAATAAAGTCATGCAGATGATTTTGGAATGCGGCCATCATGACTCGCTGGAAAGTAGCAGGGGCATTGCAGAGCCCAAATGGCATCACTCGATAAGCGTAGGTCCCCCATTCTGTGGTGAAGTTTGTTTTGGACTGGTCCTCTTCTGATATTTGCACTTGGTTATATCCATTGAATCCATCCAGAAGGGAATAAAGCTCATGTCCTGCCACTGTGTCCAACAGTTGGTCTGTGAAAGGGATAGGAAAGTGATCCTTCTTCATCTTTGAATTCAACTTGCGAAAGTCAATACATATTCGAAGCTTGCCATTCTTCTTGGGTACCACCACTATGGGTGAAACCCATTCACTATTTGCCACTGGACAGATGAACTCGGCTTCCAGAAGCTTTAGCAGCTTTGCTTTCACCAATGTGGAATAATTCGGGTTCATTCTCCTTTGTCGTTGCCGTACTGGCTTGGCATCAGGCTCCAAGTCAATATGATGCTGACATATTGTGGGATCAATCCCCTTTAGGTCTTTGTAGGACCATGCAAACACGTCCAAATTCTCTTTCAACAAGTTGTACAAGGTTGACAACTCCTCTTCTGGGAGGCTGCTACCCAACTTCAAATGGCGTTCAGTGCCTTCTGCATCCACAAATAACTGCCTTTCACCTTCTACTTCACGGATGAAGGTCCCATGGACTGCTTCTGGATACAGATCCGACTCCCTCAAGGGAGTGGTGTCCTCTTCTGATGTCCTACTAGAACCAACTTCTTCTTTTGGTAGAGACTTAGGTTGCTCCTTGAGATGTTGAAATGGGATTAGAGCCGTTTCGGGTGTGGTTTCAAGATTAGTTACCTCATGGCTTGAAGACTCATCTTCGGATGACACGTCCAGGAACGTCACATAATAGGGACCCTCTGATTTTTGTTGGGTTTGTGGGATTGGTGCTTGTTGGCATGGTGCATCATCATCATCTTTTCTTGGCAAAGGTGGTTGCGGATGGCAAGAGCCACTGCTGAAAGACGGCTTAGTCTTCTTTAACCATTTCTTATAAAGATTTTGCATATGAGAAGATGCATTTACCAGACCAAATATTACCATCACCATTCCGTCCCACAGCATGAGCTCGTCTGCTTCTGATGCTTCGGGAACTTCTTCTTCATATATATCCTCTTCAGATGGAATAGATTCTTCCGTCTCGCTTTCATAACCTTCTTCGTCCATATCATCTCCATCCTCTTCAGTCTCAGTCTCAGTCTCTTTTTCTGTCTCTGTCTCTAGCTCTGGCTCTGGCTCTGTCTCTGTCTCTGTCTCTGGCTCTGTCTCTGTCTCTGGCTCTGTAGGAGCTCTGTAAGAGAAGAACAGGTTCTCTGTTTCATCTTCTGCCTCTGTCTCTAGCTCTGCTATGGCCATGTAACAGGGAGAGCAGTACATCCATGCTTCTATCTCACTGTCAGAAGTGATTTCAGAAATCATTCTTGGTTCAGGCAGGAAGTATTCACCCATTGATAATGGCTTTGCATCTTTTGGGAGTTGGCTTACAGTATCCACTGTTAAGGAATGCGCCACTGTTTTCTTGGGAATGATCTGTTTGATAACATCTTCGTCTGTGCTGATGTTCCATCTGTAGCCTCATTAGGGGAGTCAGAAGATAATTCCAAGGAGATGGATCCATGTCCTTTTTGAGCACCATATAGCTTTAGCACCACTTTCTTGGGTCCTCTACCCAAGGTCAAGGTTTCTTTGAACCAATCCGTCCTTGCTCTAGCTTCAAAAAGCCATGGTCTGCCCAGTAACAGAGGGTAGGATGTACCATAAGAGTTTGGCTTCACCACCAAATAGGTTAGCCAATAATCTCTTCTAGCCACTGTAGTCTTCACATATGGGAGAATGCCCAAAGGCTTGATTCTGCTCTGATTCGCCAGTCTGATGAGCCATTGGGTTGGTTGCACACCTTATAGGCCTAGATCCTTCATTGTCACATCCATCATAATGTTCACTGATGAACCACCATCAATCAGTGCATTTGCAATAAAGCAGCCTTCTATCCACACGCCAGTCCCTTGGGTACCGGGATCTAGGAAGGCGTTAGCCACATCCACTTCTTTTATAGGCTATGGAGCTTTGTTGGACTTTGTTGCTGTTAAGGGAGCAATCCTTAAGCCACGTCTTCTTGTCAGTATACTTTTGAACCTTTTTCGGCAACTGGGAGACAACATCAATAATTATCGGAATGTGAGGTTTGGTTTAAAGGCATCTAGATCTCTGACTAGATCGTATTCCTTAATAGGATTCACTGGCTTCTCTAACCGGTTAAGGAATGGGGCAACACCCATTTTCATTTTCCTTTTTTCTTCCAATAGGGGCATCATGGGGCCTTCTTCTCCCACTTGTGGCACTTCCTCCTCTTCTATCTCTCGGACCTCTGGTCCTGTCTCTGGAATTGTCTCTGTGACTCTCTGTGGCACTGTAGTGGTCTGTATGGCACTGTCAGGCTCTGTTCTGTTCTGTTCTTCTGGTGGAAGATTGAACTTCACTGTTCTGGCAGGAGTATTATTTTCTTTCTGGATAGGGGATTCCTTCTTCTTTGCACGCGTGATGGCAGCAACTTCCAATTCCACTAAATTGGAGGTAGGCTCTTGGGCCTTGGCCGGACTATCAGTAGCACTGTTTTTCACTGGGGCTGGGCTTGGACAGTCTTTTGCAGTGTGGCCTTCTCCTTTGCATTGACTGCATAAGGGCTTGTAATCCATTGACCTTCTGGGATTTGGACAATTTGGTGAAATGTGTCCCTTTTCTCCGCATCTGTAACACTCCACTTCCGATCTCTAACCACCGCCACACTGTCTTCCTCTGTAACTTTGAGAGGAAACCTCCTGTGTCCGAAATTAGGACCAAACTCTCTAGGCTTGGGTCCAATATCCTGTGTTGTCATTTTAGATTCCAACAAGTTGAATCTTGCGTCTTCTTCCTTCCTTCTCCTATCATGCATCTCCTTCAGAGAGCAAATATCCTCTGTATGGTTCTTCCGTAAACAGTAGGAATAGAAGGCTCCAGGAATGGTTGGTTTTCGTGTACATTCAGTGGCTAAATAGCTTGCTTGATGATACTTACCACACCAAGTATTTGACCGCATCACATGTCTTCCTGCTCCTGTAACGTTGGATATGCTAGCGGTATTCACTTTTAGCGTCTGTAGCTGCTCTGTAATCACATCCATCAACTCCTTTTTGATATTTGCAAACTGAGTTGGATAAATAATCCTTCAAGCTTTCTCCTCCTGAGATACTGGTAGTAGGGTTTTGAGGAGTCTCTGTAATCACTGCATAAATAGGTTGGGCTGGTGCAGAGGGATCTCTGTTCTGATTCTGATTCAGAGCTCCTGTTGGAACTGTTGGCTGTTGGCTCCAGTTGGTAGGGTTCCACTGTTGCTGCTGATTTAGCATTGGGAAAATTGGTTGGGACCATTGTTGTTGTGGTTGAACTATCATTTGAGGCATTGATTGTGGCCACTGTGGATTCGGTGCACTGTACGGTGATACTAGGGGCATCTGTTGGTAGGGGTAGGGGACTGTCCCTGGGACTACATTTGGTGAGTACATCATTCTTGGCATCAGAGGAGGTAAGACTCCGCTTCCTAGATTCATCACTAATCTAGCTTCCACTTCATCGTATAGTCTTGCACCTTCTGTTGCAGCTTGCAGTGTGGCTAGTCTTTGCAGCTCCACAAACTTACGGACTTCTGGTTGTAATCCTCTGAGAAACACCCCCTTCTGAATGCCATCATCTAGATTATGGTTAGTCCATCTCTTCAGGATGGATTCCATTCGTGAGACATAAGCTTTTACTCTTTCTCCAGAGGACTGACTTAGGTTCATAAATTCCTCTCACATCCACTCTTCAAAACCTTCACGCCTGAATTTAGTGAGGAAGGCCAACTTCAGGTCGTCCCATGTGCCAAAAGTTTATGCTGCTTGTCTCTCATACCATTGAAATGCCGCGCCCTTGAAAGTGGCGGGGAATATTGCTAACCAATGCTCAGGGGTTCTGGCATTGTTAGCCACACATGCTACCATAAACTCTGCTACATGAAGATCGGGGTCTTCATTGTACTCTCCCTTAAAAACTGGCAATGAGACTACATTCGTTGGCCTGTCACACCATCAATATTTCCAGGATGGATCTGGCTTGGAAGTGGACCTCCAGTAGGAGGAGGAAGGGCTTGATGTGCCATTGGGACTTCTTTGGACTCGTTCTAATGCTTGTCTCTTTATTGCATCATTCATCAGGGGGTTGGCTCCACTATGGTGTTAGTGCTCCACAGAGGATTAACATAAGACTTCAGTCTCTGGAGGACTGTCTTGCCAACATTTCTTCTACTTATTTCTTTTCAACATCTCTGAATTCTGCTTTCATGCCACTGCATAGAGGAAGGTATTCGGTTCTGAAGGTGTCAAAATGCATACGTCTGAGCATTGTGGTGGTGCCATCATCATAGTAATGCCAACTTCTGATGGTTTCAACAGTGTATGTTGTGAAGAACACTCTGTCTACCAACTTCCAGTAGGTTGCCAATTGAACAAACAGAAGATTATCAGTACACCAAGCATCCCACGTATCTTGCTGTTGAGCATCCACGAATAAATTCCAACTCTTTTCCTTCTTATCTTTGTGAACCTCCACAGACCAAGACTCCTGAAGCTTCTTCACAATCTCCCACTTGATGATGTCTGGAAACTTCTCAATGAATGCCAAATCTTCCATGTATGGTCATTCTCTCTATTTCTGCTCTTCAGTTTGTTCCCAACAGTTTGCCACCAAGATGCAAGTTTTTGCTGCTTCATCAAGAAGAGGAAACTGTCCACTACATAGAGCATGCATCATGATGGTGACGTGTTTCCGCCATTGTGGGATGAACTTCTTATGGAAAGTGACTTTGATTATGAGAAGTTCCAACTCTTCAGTGGAAGAAGGAACTTTACAAACATCCATTGAATTCTTCTCTTTTTGGCAATGCCATTTCCTTCATTTTCAGCCTCTTCTGGTGCTTGTTGATGGCAAGATTTCTCGGCTGCGCACCAAAAACATGGAGCCCCAAGAGGAACACCAAGGAAAAGAGAATTCTCTTGCAAGAAAACCTATCTTGTAATATCAAAAAGATTTTTTATTAGGTTTTATATGATTACAATGAAGAAAAGAACACCAGTCACAACAAATCTTCATGCAGCATCATGTAGATCTCCCACGGATTTGATAGAATCAACCATATTCTTCAACATCTTCACAAAATCCATCAATATAACAAAGAAAGCAAATGAATACACCATCTTTGAATGGAAATACATCACATAATATTCATCTTCAATATCTTCATAGTTTTCTCTCTCAATCTCTCACATACAATCACTCTGTTTTAGTAGAATTGGCTATCTCTGACTCTCTCTCTCTCTCTCCATCAATAATACATCATATCCTCACTACAATCTCTCATAATCACTCTCAATAATCCTTCTTAGGTCGTGGATACCCCTCCCAAGAGGTATGTCTGATATGAAGAGTCACCAGAGCCACTACAGTGTCCTTTCATAGCTCACCACTGTCACTTCACTTCAGTCTTTACTTGAGTCTTCAAAAGCTACTTCTTTCACTTCTTTTAGCTCTTTTACACTTGTATTCACCTCTTTCCAAGGTTAGAAAACTTTCCCAAGCTACACATACATTCTACATAACACATATAGAAGCATACAGAACAGTCACAGTATAGTGCCAGAACAACTATAGTACAGTTACAGTACAGAGACAGAAGGTCTACAGAAGATCTACAGAAGGTTACAGAAGGTTACCAAAACCTCATAACTCATACTCAAACCATTCCAAACTCTCAAAAACTATTCAATAAGCTTTCAAAAGATCTCAATCTTCATCAATCATCAATCCATCCCTCCTTACAGAGAGAAAACAGAACAAAACAGAAGCTATACAGAAGATATACAAAACGAATCAGAACCTATCAGAACATCACAGAACCTCATATCTCCACTAATAAACATCATGAGCTTCTAAAACATAATCAATATCATCCAAAACACTCTCAAACCACTTCCAAAACAATCAATCATCTCATAAAATCAACCATTCAGCTCTCAAAAACAATAAAAACCAGCCAAAAAACAGGTCATTTCAACACTCAACACTAATACTCTCCACATACATGGTCAAGTTCATAAACTAATTTGTGTACTCTCGCACTATGAGATTATGTTGGCCAAGAGTGTACCATCGTCTTGCCAACTACTCTTTTTCCACAAGGGATACAAATACTTGAACCATATGCATTTTAAAGTCTTTCTAATCAATGGATTGATGATTCTCTCGATTGATATAGTGCTACCATGTATAGGCAAATCCTTCCAAGTGGAGAGAAGCAAATATATTGAAATAGGACTCTAACTTGGATATCCATTCCTCCAAGTTTGATGGAGAGGGGGATTGCCCATTGTACTTAGTGAGTAGAATCTTGTCATAGAGATCACGAGGGCCTTGTTGCCCATGAAACCCTTACTGTCTATACATATCATGATGGCCATACATACCTTGCTGCCCATACATACCATGCTGTGCATTTATCACATGCCGTCCATTATTGCCATGTTGCCCATGATTGCTATGCTGGACCATTAATACAATACTTTCCATGATGGGCATGATTCATGTAAGTTCCATTGGGGCCTCAAGGGGGGAAAATGAGGAAGCTTCTACTACCAATGGTGGGAGAGGGCCTAACTGGAGGTGTCCCAAGGGGATTATTTCATTGGGAGTGGTGGTGATCATATGAGAGTACTTACATCTGCATATAAGTATCAGAATCCAGATCATCAGGAGGTGGGCAAAGTTCCCCCCGAGTTAGGTTGTGCACCCCTTCAAGATTTTAAGTGGTAAGGGAGGGTCACCTTTCTTTTGTCTTAATACCTTGCCTGGCATCATCCTTTTTTCTTAGCCAGATTATACACGATAGACATTTTTATTAAGCAATCAGCATGAGATACATTGGAAAGGAAACATCGGGTCCTTTCATGAGATGCAAGGATGAACAAGAGCTTGGATAGGGATTGCCTTGGTAGTCCATTGGCTGCTACTTACCTCCTTACAAAGGCTTATTACTCACTTGGGATTAATCCAAGTACACAAGAGCAAGAAGGAGTTAATCTTAACAAATGCAATTGAGCTAGGATTAATCATGATGCATCGAAAAGTAAACAAGATATTGATTTGAGTAGGCATATGCATACAATGAAGGACTGAACTAATAAAACCTTTGTAACCTTAATCTCTCCAACAAAAGGAGTTCAACTCAGCAGGTGTATTAAGATGAGAGATTAAGATTAGATTGACATACCTCTTCAATGTTTGGGAGAGGGGAGATAGTTGAAGAATAATCCCCCATGATGCCACTTTGTCCATGAAGCAAGCCCAATCGGTTGGGGCACTCCAATGGACGAAATCTTCAAACATTCGAATGCTTCCCCTGATGATGGGGGCTCTCGTGTTTGTTCCCAAGCTTGAATCCCAAAGATGGAAGGATTAAAATGGAGCTTTCATGGCTATCCCAAGAATTCCATGCATGTGAGCTTTACATCTTCAATCCAGGTAGAAGGGGGCAAAAGGGGTTGAAGGATCCATTGAGGGCTAAGCTTTGAGAGGTTGTGGGTTGAATTAAGAGCTTGGACTAAGCTTTAATGGTTTTTCTCAAGCAGTGTATAGTAGGTTACTTTGGCAAGAAGAAGGCCAGCAAGTGGGGATAGGAGGAGATTAAGTTTACCAAGGGGGGGAGTATTGCATGCCCCAGGGATTCCTTGCATCAAGACCAAGAAGGGAGGAGCATAGAGTGAGGAATAGACAGTAGGCAACTCAGCACAAAATGCACTGCATTTTTTGGATTGTTGCCTACTATCCACATAGACTGGAAACTGGATACAAGGGTGCTTGGTAGGTGGAGAATCACTCCAGGAGGCTTGTGGAGTAGCTAGAGATTGGGATTGAAGGTTGCTTGTAGTAGGAGGAAGAGATTTGGGGGTAGTTCACCATGGGAGCTTGAGGGAAAAGCTTGTTGGAGAAGAGAGAGAAGTCTAGAGCAAAAAGTAATGGTGATTTTTCCCTCCTCTAAACTCTCAAATCTCAAACTTGCCCTAGAATCCCTAAATTTTGCATGAAAAGAAGTGATGACCTACTAAGTTAGCCATTTTACATCCAAATATATCTAAGTCTCTAGCCATAGCTCTTGCTTGCTCCAAAAAATTGAGACTAATTGTGGTCCTTCCTGTTGCACCTATATGGGGCCCCAAGAGGAACACCAAGGAAAAGTGAATTCTCTTGCAAGAAAATATATCTTGTAACATCAACAAGCTTTTATTTAATTCTTTTGATCATCAAAACAAAGAAAACAACAATTCTTCACGTAGCATCATAGTAGATTTCTCCCACGGATTTGATAAAATCAACCATATTCTTCAACATCTTCATAAAATTCTTCAATAGAACAAAGAACACAAAGGAATACATAATCTTTGAATGGAAATCAATCACATATTATTCATCTTCAATGTCTTCATAGTTCTCTCTCTTAATCTCTCATATACAGTTATACTGTTTTGATAGAATTCGCTATCTCTGGCTCTCTCTCTCCCTCTCTATCAATAGTACATCATATCCTCACTACAATACTCTCATAATAACCCTCAATAATCCTTCTTAGGTTGTGGATGCACCTCCCAAGAGGTATGTCTGATATGAAGAGTCACCAGAGCCACTACAATGTCCTTTCACAGCTTACTACTGTCACTGTCACTTAGTCTTTTCTTCAGTCTTCAGCAGCTGTTTCTTCCACTTGTTTTAGCTCTTTTGAACTTAGATTCATCCTTTCCAAAGATTAGAAAACTTTTCCAAAGTCACACATACATTCTACAGAACACTTACAGAAGGTTTACAGAACAGTTATAGTACAGCACCAGAACAGCTACAGTACAGTTACAATATAGAGATAGAGTAGAGGCAGAGGCTCTATGGAGGGTCTACAATACAGAGACAGAGTAGAGAGACAGAGGCTCTACAGAAGGTCATCAGAACCTCATAACTCATACTCAAACCATTCCAAACTATAAAAAATTATTCAATAAGCTTTCAAAAAATCTCAATCTTCATCAATCAATCATCAATCCATGCTTCATACAGAAGAAAATCAGAACAAAACAGAAGAACCTATCAGAACATCACAGAGCTTCATATCTCCACTAAGTATCATCATGAACTTCCAAAACATAATCAATATCATTCAAAACACTCTCAAATACTTCCTTTAACAACTATACATCACTTTAAATCCATAAAAAATCAATCATTCAGTCCTAAAAAACAACAAAAATCAGTTAAAAATGTAGTCTTTTTCCACTCTCAACATATCCCCACACTTAGAAAGGAAGCGTCCTCGCGACCTAAGGAAAAGAAGAATATAAGTTCACTAAAGAGCTCAAATTTATCTTCCATCAGATCTTCAATAATCTCTCCAAAACACGACCCCAACTTATCACCTGTATTTGATAGAAAATACTACTAAAGGAAAATTTCCATCATTCATTAACTCTTTTGATTAAGCATTTAAAAAGCAAAACAAATTTGTAAAGGATATAAGAGGTTCTGTTTAGCTTTCCACCATAAGCTTTCCATCCACCATCAATCATTTGAGAAGAGCTCTCGAACAAGTTATTCTCAATCAGCATGAACTCATCACATACAATTATTATAATACATACACAAATACTAACACAACCATCTGAATGACACCTCTAAAAAGAGATATATATCATTGAGAATCATCCAAGATACATTACAAAGGCATCAATGAAGATGATCCCTTTTGAAGGCTTGGTGGTTTTGAAAATGATCCATGGAGAAGGATTCATCTACAATTGTCTTTGGAGGATTTTGAAAGAACTGCAGGCAACACATCCTTTCTAGCAAAACAAGGTATCTGCTAGGGAGACATAGGGCATGAAAATACATGACATTCAACTGGTGGGAGTCAATGTTCACATTGACATTCATACAAAGTTTTGGAATGGCCTTTTGATCATTATGGGAATGCCTAAGCGTGTATGCTAGATTCCAAGCAAAATGAGCTGTCAATCTCACTGAAGGATCTAGAGATTGTGAATATTGGTGAGCAAAATGAAGGTAGTTCTGGTATGCTTGACTGGCAGTTGTCCAATCTCCTAGAATTATTGGCTAGTTGATTTGAGGTCCCGTAAGAGAATCAGTCGAGCTCCATCCTCGTCTTCTGGGAATTTGCTGATCAAACCCTTCATATTCACCTACCAATTGAGGGGCTTGAGAGATAGAAGTGACAGGAGATGGAAGTGGAATAAGTAAAAGTGGATGAAGAGATGGGTAGGCAAAATCATAAAAGGAGAAATAGGTTAAAGAAGGAGTGGTTGAAAATTTTAGGGAATTAGTTAGGAAGGGTGTTAATTGATAAATAGGAAAGGTAGAAGGTACATGAATGGATGGAGAAGGGCATGGTGGAGAAGGGGAAAATACTCTATCTTCGATAAAAGAGCAATATGTAAATATGGGAATTTGAGGAAAAGATTGAGGTTGGAAAAGAAGGGGTAAGATTGTGGTTGAATTGGTTTGATAGAGGGAAATATATGTATCATAATGGTGAGCCATTTGTTGGTAGTACAGTAGGCTAGGAACAGAGGGACCTAAGATAGATATTCTCTGATAGGCATAAAAAAAGGTTGAATCAAATGGATTATTTTTGGAAAGGTGAGCTAAGAGATCCACCCTTAGTTGGTTAGTGCTCTGTACATAGGTAGAAGCTGTGTTCTGTTGTTGATTCAGGACCATAGAATCAATCATGGAGTGCCAGGAATTATCAGGGCAAGTAGCCACTTTTGAGGAGTAACTTTGGAACATGTCATCTATTCGCAACTCCAAATAGTTGACATACAAAACAGCTTGTAGAACTACATCTCCCACATATCAGGCCATGTCTACTTCATCTGGAATCAACAGATCACCCCGTAGATACATATATGATAGCAACATGGTATCCGTTGTCATAGAATCTTCAAACACCATACGGACCACTTCTGTCAGTAACTCAGGAGACCAAGCCCCACTCCAACCATCCTCGGGAAGAGGAAGATCTATCGTTGAAAGCTTCATGTAAAAGGCCAACTTTTGCAATTGATAGAGTGGATAAAGAAAGAATGGTCCGAAGGAACATATTCCTGGAAGTGCTCAAATGTAGACCATAACAGATCCATCTTGGACTGTAATCTGTCCACTTTATCTTGGAATAAAGGGCACAAGGTAGCCTGCCTTTGGAGAACTGCCAAGTCTTGCTTTGAGAGAGAAGGGATCAGGGGAATATTAGAGCTTGGAGGAACAAATCGTGACTGTGCCAGTTGGTCTTGCAACTGCTTGATTTGGGAAGCTTGTGATTCCACTGTGTTAGTAGCAGTCTGTAAGGCTAAGAGTTTTACATCTAAAAGAGTTTGAAACTCTTGCGCTTCTTTGGACATCCTCTCCTTCTCCTTGGAGATTCTAGTGACCTTTAATTGAGCTTTTGTTAACTGAATCTTCAAAGAAGATATCTTTTCTCTTTGGTTCTCAATCATTTGGGTTTGTTGCTCCATCTGCTTAAACAGATCTGCAAGTGTGTCTTTGGCAGAGACTAACTCTGATGTTGCCTTATGCAACTGGTCTTTGGACTGCATCAATTTTTCATAAAAGGAAGCATATAGTTGTTGAACACAAGCCATCACTAAAAGTTCAATTGAACTTTGGATGTCTTTACATAGGAATGGAATGGCATCTCCTGACACGAGACTGTTTAGTGAAGGGACTGATATGTCCAAGGAACCTTCTCTATGTATTCTCAACAGGTTGTTATAGGTGAGATAAGCAGGAAGGTCACTGCCAGATGTAGCAGGAATTGTAACTGAAGGAAGAACTAAAGGAGCCTTATCTACCACTCGCTTCAAGCATTTGCGCTATATGACCAATGGAGAAGGAGAATCCAGATCCTCTATATCAATAGGTTCTGACTCTTCTGAAGGCGGAGGAGGAGGTATTGGATCAGATGGAGGAGGTGGAGCCACACCCTTCTTTAAACCTGAGTAGGTCAAGAAAGCAGACAGGTAGGATCCATAGGTGACATTTGTGACATTTTCCCTGGTTACTTTGACAAAATGTTGATCTACCTTTGTGAGTAGGTAAGTGCTCCAATCAATAGCTACTCCTTTTAACACCATCCTGGAAGCTGTAAAGAGCTCTTTGGACAAGTAATGGGATGGTGTTTTTGCAGGCATAAACCTGTCTTGGAGGTTGTGGCAGACCAATTTCCACACAAGATCAGTGATCATGGAAAAGGAAACTCTTGAAGTGTTGATCACTTTCTTGATATCCAAAATTTCCTTGGTCTGTTTTTGTAACAGCTTCAAAATCTCATCGTTAGAGAATAGCTGGCGAGCTGTAACAAAGGGCTCTCCTGTGTAGGGAAGAGACAGCGCTTTCCCTAACCCTTGGGATGTTAATGTCATGGAAGTACCATGGACCAGTCCCTACTTCTTGCTGTATGAGGCAAGTAACTCATTACACATGGATGGATCTTTTGGAATCAAAGGGAAGGAGGTAGCCACAAAAGTCACAAGTCTTGCCTTCGTGATAGGCTCAAAAGCGAGTAGGGAAGAGTAATCCCTACTAACCAGTGGGACATACTGGATAGGAGGAGGAGCATGAGGCGCCATTCAGATGTAAAACACACACTCCATAACACAGACAGTCACAAAGAATGCCTGCAAAACAACCAAAGGGCTATAAAAAAGGAATTAATTCAAAAAGAAGGACACTCATACGTACATAGACGTAACTAACCCATTTACCACCCTAGACAATACACATCCTAGAAAAATTTCGGCATGACCTCTACACATATACGACCGAAAGCTTCATGCGATGCAATATTCAAGCACCCAAATCCCCATATTAGGCAAGAAAGAAAGAACTACACACCGTACCTGTAATCGTAACACATAGATAAATCAGACTACCATAAAAATTGTACATCAAGACTTGACCATAACCTTGACCATCAGTGTCAACTAAAAGACTGTTACGCACCCATCCCATGAAGCGTGTTTATTAAAAAGGGAAAAAAAGTGCAGTGAGGGGGAATTATTTTAATGAAGGGTTCATTTTAAGAAATTATTAACAATGGGTGATATTTTATTAGGTGATAAACCTTAATAAGAAAACGGCGGTTCCTTCTTAAAAATTTAATTACAAATTATTAAGTTGAAACGGTGCTTTAACGCAACCCGGACTACGAATCCCAGACTGGGTCTCTAAATGCAAATTCCTTAATTAAAAATTAAGAGTGATGTGGAGCGCTTATTTGCCAGTGCATGTTTTTTTGTGATGGTTGGTTCATTTTTATTAAAAATTAAAGTGCCTCTTAAGCGCATGTAGCGCGTGCAAAGTGAACGGATGGTTCATTTTTTAAATTATTAAATTGTGTGTTTAGCGCGAATGCAGATGAAAAATGTGAGTGAAGAGATAGTTCATGTTAGTAATTAATTATGATTAAGGGGGAATGAAAATAAATAAATCTCACAAAATAAATACTTGGTAGGGGTGTGTATGCGATGGCCGGAAGGTGTACGAAAGAGTCTCCCAAAAGCAATGAATCCAGTCAAACAAAATCAAA
Source organism: Lygodium microphyllum (assembly GCF_053477565.2). Lineage (NCBI taxonomy): Eukaryota > Viridiplantae > Streptophyta > Polypodiopsida > Schizaeales > Lygodiaceae > Lygodium > Lygodium microphyllum. The sequence continues at coordinate 85,940,490 of NC_141155.1, forward strand.
GACCACTGATTGAACAAAAAAGAAAACACCTTAGTGGGTTTGTTAATTTTTAGTGTATTTTTAATTTTTAATTTTGGATTGTGTTTGGGTTATATTTTAGGGGTGTTTGTTTTGTTTTTATAGTGTGGTGTGGTTAACTTGTTTGATTATTTATTTTTATTTTTTAAAAAATTATATGTGGTTTGGTTTTGTTTTTGTTTTTGTTTTTTTGAAAATAATAATAATCAAATCAAGATATATAGCACATGGATATGTGATGAAGGAAAAAAATGAAAATTCAGTCATGGAGAAAATATCCACAATTTATGTTATGAAAATAACTTTTTTATTTTTATGTTTATTCTATTTTTTTTCAAAGAATATTGGTACATTGTATAAAAATATTTTGAAGTGAGAAATTAGTGGAAAAAGATCAAGGGGGTGGGGGGGAATTTTTGGAAAATTTTTGAAATTTTTCTGTATTGTTACTAAATTTAAATGAATTTTAAGCATTTTTAGGTAATTTTGAATGAATTTTTATTTTTTTAATTTTCTATATTTTTTTTGTTTAAATTTCCATCTGAAAAGTATTCCAAAAAATCGGAGAAATATGGAAAATTTTTTAGAAAAATTTCTATAATTTTTTTTTGGATTTAAATGAAATTTTAAAGTTAACTAAATCAATTAAATGATGTAAATCAGGTTAGTTAGGTAAGTAGGGTCAAGTTAAGTCAACTAAGTCAATTTAGTCTAGAGAAGTTAGGTGAGTGAGGCTAAGTCAAGTCTGGTGTAGTCAGGTTAGTCAGGGTTGATTAGGTTAGTCTAAGTTAGTCTAGGTTAGGTAGGTCAATTAGGTTAGTCTGGGGTCAGTTAGGTCAAGTTAAGTGAGTCTAGGCAAGTATTAACTAACTTAGGTGAGACTAACTAACCTAGGATTAGTTAGTGGGGGGAGGACTAACCTGAGTTAGGTTAGTTGACTGACTACAGTTAGGTTAGGGTTAACCTAACCCTAGTTAGGTTAGTGGGACCTAACCCTAGGTAGGTTAGTTTTGAACTTGAGTTAAGTTAGAGGTTAATTGTAGTTAGGTTAGTGGTTAACCTAACCTAGGTTAGTTTTAACTTAACTTAGGTTAGTGGCTAACTTAACTGAGGTTAGGTTCTAACTTAGGTTAGGTTAGTGGTAACTAAACTCAGGTTAGGTTCTAACCTGGGTATGGTTAGAGGGTAGGAGGAGGAAGAGGAGGAGTCAGCGGAGTAGGTGCAGGTGGTGGGGAGGAGGAGGAGGAGGAGGAGGAGTAGTAGGTGGAGCTCATTGATGAGGTGGCATGTGGAGGGGCCTAGGAGGACACTGTCGGGGAGGCGCGGCGTGTGGAGGCGGGTGATTGTAGGCGGTGGCGCCAATTGGGTGGAGGTCAGGGAGATGGCAGGCGCGGCGGGCGGAGCCGGTTGACTGCAGGCAGAGCCGAGGACGAGGCGGGGATGATGATGATGGTGGTTGGGGGAGAGGAGCAAGAGGTGGAGGGCGGCCTCGAAGTCTGGGGGAGCTGCAGTAGGGAGGAGGCGAGCGATGGCAAAAGAGGTGTAGTCAAGGCGGAGGACCGTGAAGTGAAGTTCGGAGGGGGAGAAGAAGTAGGAGAAGAAAGAAGGGAAGGAGGGGGAGGAGGAAAGAAGAAGGAGTAGGAGAGGAAGGGGAGGAAGAAGGAGGGAGGAAAGAAGAGGAAGGAGAAGGAGAGGAGGAGAGAAGGGATGCCTCGGCCGACAGGTAGGTAGGTGGTTTTTTTTCTTCTTTTTTCTTTTTTTCTTTTCTCTCTTTTCTTTTCTTCTTTTTTTTTTCTTTCTTCTGTTTCCTTTCTTTTGTGTTTTCTTTTGTGATTTTGGTGTGTTTTTGTTTTTTTTTCGTTTGTTTTCCTTAGTCTTTTTGTCTCTATTCTTTTGATTTGATTTGTTTTGTTTTTTTTAAAAAAATTGTGTGTGTATATATTTTTAAATAATAATAAAAAAAGAAAAATAAAAGAAATAATAAAATAGAAGAATACTTCCTTGGCCCGTGTGCATGCATGGGCAGGCGTAAAAAAATTTGCAATGACGGGGTCAAACGGGTAGGGACGGGGATGCATGAGCCACGGATGCCAGAGGGCGTCCCGAGGTGCGTAAAACCAAAAATAGGTGCATTCACGCGCGAGGCAAGAAACACGATTAACGAAAAAAATAGAGAAAAATTAATACAAGACAAACCATTTGTCGGATAAAAAATCCTTAAAAAGGAAAAATGGACCGAGAGACGAGGGAAAAATGTTGAAAACATGCAACACAAGTTCTGGGGAAAAATCAGGGTGTTCACATGGGTAAAACACAAAAAACAAACCCAAAAACACATACAGACATTAATATTGGAAAATCTGCACATTAAAATGAAGTGCAGAAAGAAGGAAAAGTGTGAAAAACAATGTGTCCGACAACCTTATCATGAGAAAACATAGTTTCGATCGAGATAGGATGTGTTCACATGGTAAAAATCCAAAAAATGGGTTCGAAAATGGACTCTGAAATTAATACGGGAAGAATCGTGCGTCTAAATAGAGGAAAATAAAAAGGAAAAATGGCCAAAAAAAGGAATTCATAGGATTGGCACATCAAAATGCAGTTTGGGAAAAATAAAGATGGGTTCATGTGGGAAAAACATGAAAAATGCATCCGAAAACGCTCAAAAAAATTAATAACTAAAAATACGATAGGCGAAAGAGGGGGGAGGTAAAAGGAAAAGTGAGGGAAGGGCTAGCAGGACACGATTGTCAAATCAAACCAGAATTCTGGTGAAAATAGGGCAGGTTCACATGAAAAAATGCAAAAAATAGGCACGAAAAAGACTCCAAAACTCATAAAAATTAATAACAGATGAACTGTGCATTGAAATGACATGGAGTGAAAAGGAAAAATGTGAGGGAGGATGGATAGGATAGGCCTTACTCATCAGATTAGGGTTTCGAAGCAATAAAGATGCGTTCACATGGAAAAATGATCGATTTACAGGAATTGCTTCAAAAATTAATAACTTGAGAATCGTCTGTCGGAACAAGGGTTAGTAGAAAGGAAAAATAGGCAGTTCGAAGGGAAGAATAGGGCTGTAAGGTTGGATTGAACTTTCGGTGAATGTAAGGTCCGTTTACATGAAAGAAGCGCAAAACAAAGAATAAGGACAAACGATCAAGGAACAACCCCTAGGACAGGGGGAAATAGAACGTAAGGGTGGGGAAGGAAACCTATCAATGCAAAATGAAATCATGGCATAGATGCATGATAAGAACATGGTATATGCATGGGGGTATGCAACATAGACGCGCAGGGACGCGTCCCCACACTTAAAACCTTAATAGGAAGGTTAAACCAAACATCAAGAACCTAGTACCTCACATCAGACCAACCACAACATCCTCACACTTAAGACATAACCATCACTGAGAAGCAGAAAGTGTAGGGTTAGAAAAACTTGGCCCATATTGCCGAGGAGAAATGTCAACTATCGAGGTTGTGTCTATCGTTGTGTGTTGGTTGCAGGAGGTAACAAGGTGTCTTCACAACACACGTTCTTCGTTCTTCATTGCAGGGACCAAGCGGCAGCACCCAGGGAGGTAGTTGATTGGAGGAATCGCCGAAAATTCATCGATAGCGAGGAATATTGCACTCAACTCATGATCACTCAAATGGATTGAAAGAGCAGGCACTCGCCCCATGACTAATATCACTCGAGGAAATATGGATGAAAACCCAGAGCTCACACTTGGTTTAGGAATCGACAAGGGAACGATGTAGAGAGAGTATGCCAGGGTGCACAATTGATGGTGCATCAGTGCGTCCAACCGTGTCTGGCATATGTGTAAGGAGAAAGGCCAGAGAGCCTTGCAGTGCAGTGTATAGAGCAGAGTGATGTGTCTTGTGCTGATGGCAGAAACCTAGCCCGTAGGTGCATAGGGAAATGGAAACATACCTGACTCCAAAGGTTGTAACGTCCCTCAATCCTCACCTCTCGATAATTGATTGAAAAAACACCAGTCACACTCAACCCACCCTCTGTCTCACGCTCGGTTGAAAGATACAGAGGGCAGCCCTTTCCTAAAACCCATTGATGTAATCCTCACTGTCGCTTGTGTAGAGATTGTATGCCTTGTGCGCATTTGTTGGTGCAACGGTGCATCGCACCCTATGCCGGCATACAATGCAAGAAGGAAGGCGAGGGAGCCTTATAGTGCAGTGCACAGAAATAGATCTTGCTTTGTGCATTGAGAGGCCCATCCCGTGCGTGCAACACTCCATTCACACTTCTCACCTCTCATTTGATTTGAAGGGAAAGACTGGTCACTCAGCCTACCCTCTGTCTCACGCTTTATTGATAGATACAGAGGGTAGCCCATACTCACATCCCCATCCTGTTAAGATGAAAGCTCGCATCACTCAAGGGGTTGGTGATGAAGATCATGTCGACTGTTGGTGTCATCAGGATCTTGAGGACGAGGCGTACCCAGGGAGGCAGCCTACAAATCTCATACTTTAATGACTTGTAAGAAGAGTCGTATGTTAAGAAGGGCAGATGGTCTGATATTGCAAAGGCAGCACACCAAGGGAGGTGGCTTCAAATTACTTGCTGAAGAGGTTCTGCTGGTGAGTCAGCTATCCTGAACTGTGGGGTGTTACCACCTTTTCCACAGTCAACTTCTCGCCCAAGGGTGTTTCCACCTTTTCTTGGAACGAGGTCTGTTATGACAGGGAATTTCTTCCTTTTCTCCCATAACAGTTTTGTTGTTGTTTTTTCTTTCTTTCTTTCTTTTTCTTTTCCCTTTTTTTTTCTTTTGTTTTTTTTTCATTAAGAAAGAGAATGGTAGAAATACCATATGTCAAGACCAACCTCGCCACCGTTGTTGGATCGGACAAGAAGATAACAATGTCGGATTGAGATGTTTCTGCGAGAGGGGGTAGCAGAACAAGACTGCCTCATGAGGAGAATCATAAGGGCTATTAGCAGCACGACAAGAAGGACAGTGCAACGCCCAAAAGGGAGAGGGTAGGTTGACTGTGATTGTCAAGATCCCCAGGGAGGGAAGTACTTCTTCAGGCAATAGCCATTGATCACGAAAGGATCATCAGAGGCATCAACGGTTTGTATTTGAACAGAGCCGTTAGGATTGACGACCAATACCTTGTACGGGCCCATCCACCATTGTTGGAGCTTGCTTGGAAACTTGCCAAATCTCGAATCATAGGCTAAAACAAGATCACCTTCTTTGAACTCCTTGTGCTTGATGAAACTGTTATGATAGGCCTTGCATCGTGCTTGAGTGGTTTCCATGCATTGTAGGGCCATCCACCGTATCTCATCCAAGCATTCCAAGTGCAGGAGACGACGTTGCAGTGACTCACTATCTCCCAAGCGTTCTTTAACTGCCACTCGCAAAGAGGGTAATTCCAGTTCGACAGGGAAGATAACTTCTGTACCATACACTAGCTGAAAATGGGTATGTCCTCACTATCTCCCAAGCGTTCTTTAACTGCCACTCGCAAAGAGGGTAATTCCAGTTCAACAGGGAAGTTAACTTATGTACCATACACTATTTGGAAATGGGTTTGTCCTTTAGCTGCCTTATGAGAGTTTTTGTATACCCAGAGGGGCTCTGTAAGTCGATCGTCCCAGTCGCGATGATGTGCAGCAATCGTTCTTGTTAGAATCGAGCAAAGGATGCGATTGGTGACTTCAACTTGGCCGTTGGCTCTGGGGTAATAGGGAGTGGACTTACAATGGTAGATCTTATACAGCTCCGTCAACTCCTCCATGATTTTGTTAAGGAAATGAGTACCTCTGTCACTTACCAGCTCAAGGGGACTACCAAAACGGGTGATAATATTCTCATACATTAACAGGGCGGCACTATTACCATCATCCCGCTTCAAGGCTTTAGCTTCACACCACTTTGTGACATAATTCATACATACTAGGATGTATCTGTTCTGCTTCCATCTGATAGGTGGATTAATGGGACCCACAAAATCAATCCCCCACTTCTCGAACGGCTTTAGGGGAAGAATGGGTTGTAGTGGCATGACACTTGTTTTGGTGGGTTTCCCCATTCGCTGAAAAGCATCACATCTCTTGCAGTAATCATATGCATCCTTGTAGAGGGTCGGCCCCACCAGTATCCTGCTAATAGAGCTTTCCTGGCTGTCGCTTCTCCTGCGAAGTATCCACCACATGGTTCGTCATGGCATGCTTTCAATACTATGCCGATTTCATCTCCTGCAACACATCTTCGCAGCACTTCATCTTTGCCTTTCTTGTACAGTGCACCTCCTAGCAAGGTGTAGGGGACTGATTTTAATAGAAGCTTCTTCTTCTCACGACTTGAGATGCCAGGAGGATACTATTGAGTTGCTAGGAGATTGGCTATGTCTGCATACCAGGGAGTAACTGTTTCAACTAGAAACAAAGAAGCACCAGGAAGGTCTGGATCATCCTGTTCCTCTTCTTCTGTTTGAGGGATCCTGACCGATCGACTAAGATATGGGAATGGCCAGGCTTAGTGACCACTTCAAAGTCAAACTCCTAGAATAGGAGCAACCATCTCATTAGTCGTCTTTTAACATACGGTTTGTTCATCAGGAAGGACATGGCTTCATGATCCACATAGAACTTGAAATGCGTTGACAATAGATAATGTCGAAACTTCTCCAATGCAAACACCATTGCCAAGCACTCAAGCTCTGTCTCACTGTGTAGTTCCGTTCCCTATCAGTGACCTTTCGGCTTGCATAATATATTGGTTGATCTAATTTAGAGGGGCTCTTTTGACATAGGACAACACCTAGCCCTTCAACTGATGCATCTGTGTGCACATGGAACTCCTTCATTCAATTAGGAGGCTGTAAAATAGGTGCTTGGATTAGGGACTGTTTTAGGATATTAAAGGCCTCTTCACAACCATCCATCCAAAGGAAATCAACTTCTTTCCTTAGGAGCTTGTGCAGAGGGGCTGCCCTGGTTGCAAAATGTGCAATAAATCTCCTGTAGTAGCCCACATGGCCAAGAAATCCTCTCAATTTCTTGAGGTTTGTTGGTGCTGTTAAGGCGGCAATCTTTTCAATCTTTGCCGGGTCTGTTGCAATCCCTTGTGCAGAGACAATATGGCCCAACAGAACTCCTGAGGAGATGCCAAAGACACATTTGTCAGGGTTGAGAGAAATCCCCATGGTACTCTCGGCATCTGTCAAAACATTGCTCTAGGTGTCCCCAGTGCTCTCGGATCAAACTATAGACACAAAAGTCATCAAGATACACCTCAATGAAATCATGCAGTTGATTCTGGAAGGCAGCCATCATTACTCATTGGAAGGTGGCAGGAGCATTACAGAGCCCAAATGACATCACTCTGTAGGCATAGGTCCCCCATTTTGTGGTGAAGGTTGTTTTGGATTGGTCCTCTTCTGCGATTTGGACTCGGTTATATCCGCTGAATCCATCCAAGAGGGAATAAAGCTCATGGCCTGCCATTGTATCCAACAGTTGGCCTGTAAAAGGGATAGAAAAATGAACCTTCTTCATCTTCGAATTAAGCTTTCAAAAGTCGACATATATTTGGATTTTCCCGTTCTTCTTGGGTACTACCACAATGGGCGAAACCCATTCACTGTTAGCCACGGGATATATGAACTCTGCTTTAAGAAGTTTCAATAATTCGGCCTTCACCAGAGCATAATAATTAAGATTCATGCGTCTTTGTCTTTGCCTTATAGGTTTGGCATCAGGCTCTAGGTTAATGTGATGTTGGCATACTGTGGGATCAATCCCCTTTAGATCTTTGTAGGACCAAGCAAACACATCTAAGTTCTCCTTGAGTAGGTCTCGCAGGACCACTAATTCTTCTTCTGGAAGATTGAGACTCACTTTCAAGTGACGTTCAGTATCCTTAGTATCTAGGAATGTCACTTGTCTTTCACCTTCCACTTCACGGATAAATGTCCCACAGATTGCTTCTGGATAGAGGTCTGACTCTTTCAAGAGAGTAGTATCCTCGTCTGATATTCCACTAGAACCAGTGTCCTCCTTCTGTACAGATGACTCCTTTGTTTGTTTGGGTTGCTGGAAGAGTATCAAAGCTTTTTTTGCTTTTGTGTAAGTGGTAATTTCTTCAGGACTTAGGGATTCATCTTCAGAGGATGCGTCTAGGAATGTCACATAGCACGGACTTGCTAGAGGCCGGGACTTTGAGGCTTTTGGCTTCTGTTGGTAGGGGGCATCATCATCATCTTTTCTTTGGATTGAATGGTCAGGAGTAAAAGGAGCCACTGGTGAATTTAATCTTTATGCTTTTAATCCATTGCTTATACAGATTTTGCATACTTTGTGGTCCATTGGCCAACCCAAATGGAACCATGGTCATTCCATCTAGTACCTTGAGATATTCGCCCTCTGAGGTCTCTGTAGGGACATCAACAAGATCATCCTCAATCAGAGAGAATTCTTCATCTACACTTTCATAACCTGCTTCGTTTTCTTCCTCATCATTTTCATCCTCTTCCTTTGGAGGTTCTGTCTCTACTTCTATAGAGGCTCTGTAAGAGAAGAACAGATCTTCTGCCTCTGCATCTGCTTCTACTTCTGTTACAGCTTCTGACTCTGCTTTTGGCTCTGGCTCTAGCTCTGTATTTGTTACTGTCTCTGTATCTGCTCTGTCTCTGTTCTGTAGCCGCTCTGTATCTGCTCTGCCTCTGTATTACTGTCTCTGCTCTGTAACTGTACTGTCTCTGTACTGCCTCTGCTCTGTCTCTACGACTATCATGTAACAGGGAGAACAATACATCCATGCTTCTATTTCACTATTAGAGGTGATTTTAGAAGTTAATTCTAGTTGAGACAGGAGATATTCACCCATGGACAAGGATTTTGCTTCTCTTGGCAGTTGGCTTACAGTGCCCACTGTTAGGGACTGTGCCTTTGTTTTCTTAGGAAAGATTTGCTTAACAGCCTCTTCATCTCCTGATGTACCATCTGTTGCCTCGTTAGAGGAGTCAGTTATGACTTCAATGGATGTGGATCCATTGCCTTTTTGCGATCCATACAACTTTAACACCGCTTTATTGGTTCCTCTGCCTAGGGTTAGGGTTCCTTTGAACCAATCCGTCCTGGCTCTTGCTTCAAAAAGCCAAGGTTTTCCCAACAGCAGAGGGTATGAGGTCCCATAAGAATTTGGTTTGACCACCAAATATGTAAGCCAATAGTCTCTTCCTGCAAGGGTTGTTTTTACGTATGGGAGGATGCCCAACGGTTTGACTCTACTTTGGTCTGCCAATATGATAAGCCACTGTGTAGGTTGAATTCCTTGCAACCCTAAGTCTTTCATTGTGACATCTGTCATTATGTTTACTAATGAGTCTCCATCAATCAATGCATCTGAAATGAAGCATTCTTCTATCCATACACTAATCTCTAGGGTTCCAGGATCTAGGAAGGCATTAGCCACATCTACTTCCTTTACAGGATCTGGGGCCTTATTGATCCTGGTTGCTGTTGAAGGAGAGATCCTTAATCCACGTTTTCTTGTCAAGATGCTTTTGAATCTCTTTCGGCAGCTAGGAGACATCATCAGCAACTTTTAGAATGTTAAGTTTGGTTTAAAAGTATCTAGGTCTTTGACCAAGTCATAATCTTTGATAGGATCCACAGGCTTCTCTAGCCGGCTGGGGAATGGGGCTACACCCATTTTTATTTTTTCTTTTTCTTCTAATAATTTCTGCATTGGCATTTCTTCTGTTTCTGGAAGTGCTTCTGTATCTTCTATCTCCTGGGCCTCTGGTCCTATCTCTGGGACTATCTCTGTAACTCTCTGTGGCACTTTAGTGCTCTGTACTGTACTGCTCTGTCCCTCTATAGGTAAGTTGAACTTCACATTCTTGGCACGTGAGTTATTTTCATTTTGAACCATTGGTTCCTTCTCCTTGGTGCACGTAATAGCAGCAACTTCCAACTCTACCAAATTGGAAGCAGGCTCTTGTATCTTCTGTTAGCTATCAGTGGCATTGGCCTTTACAGGGGTTGGACTGGGACAGTCCTTTGCAGTGTGGCCTTCTCCTTTGCGTCGACTGCATAAGGGCTTGTAATCCACCGATTGTCTAGGGTTTGGACAATTCAGGGAGATATTTCCCTTTTCTCCACACCTGTAACATTCCACCTCTGATCTCTGACCACCACCAGACTGTCGTCCTCTGTAACTTTGAGAGGGAAACCTCCTCAAACCGAAATTAGGACCAAATTCCCTAGGCTTTTGTCCAATATCTTGTGTTGTCATTTTAGATTTCAACAAGTTGAATCTTGCATTTTCATTCTTCTATCTTTGTTCATGCATCTCTTTTAGAGAGCAAATATCCTCTGTATGATTCTTTCGCAAACAGTAGGAATAGAAGGCTCCAGGAATGGTTGGTTTTTGGGTACATTCTGTGGCTAAATGTCCCACTTGATGACACTTTCCACACCATGTATTAGAGTGCATCACATCTCTTCCAACTCTCGAATGAGTGGATATATTGGTAGTATTCACCTTCAGCGTCTGTAACTGCTATGTAATCACATCCAAAAGCTCTTTCTTGATACTTGCAACTGAGTTTGATAGATAGTCCTTTAGATTTTCACCTCTTGAAGTACTTGTAGTAGGGTTTTGGAAAGCATCTGTAATTACTGCATAAACTGGTTGGGTCGATCCAAAAGGTCCTCTGTTCTGACTTTGATTTAGAGCTCCTGTTGAGACTTGGGGTTGTTGATTCCAATTGGTCGGGTTCCACTATTGTTGAGTCGACATTGGAGGAACTGTTTGAGGCCACTGTTGTTGTGGTTAAACCATCATTTGAGGAATTGTTGTCTGCGGCGACCACAATGGATTAGGTGCATTATATTGCGGCACTGTTTGCATCTGGGGATAGGGGTAGGGAACTGTCCCTGGGATTGCATTTGGTGAGTATACCATTCCAGGCATGGGAGGAGGTAAGACTCCTCTTCCTGGAGTCATTGACAACCTTGCCTCAACTTCGTCATACAATCTTACACCTTCCATTGCACCTTGCAGATTGACCGGTCTTCTCAATTCTACAAACTTGCGAACTTCTGGTTGTAGGCCCCTGAGAAACACTCCTTTCTGGATGCCTTCATCCAAATGATGGTTAGTCCATCTCTTCAGGATGGATTCCATTTGCTAGACATAAGATTCTACTCTTTCTCTAGAGGACTGACTTAGGTTCATGAACTCCTCTTGCATCCGCTCTTCAAAACCTTCACGCCTGAATTTAGTGAGGAAGGCCAACTTCAAGTCGTCCCATGTGCCAAAAGTTTCTGTTGCTTGCCTCTCATACCACTGAAATGCCGCACCCTTGAAAGTGGTGGGGAATATTGCTAACCAATGCTCAGGGGTTCTGGCATTGTTAGCCACACAAGCTACCATGAACTCTGCTACATGAAGATTAGGTCTTCATTGTACTCTTCCTTAAAAACTGGCAATGGGACTACATTTGCTGGCTTGTCATTAATATTTCACGGATGAATTTGACTAGGAAGGGGACCTTGAGTAGCCATTGAGACTTCTGTAAATAGTGCTTTTAGGGCATCAAAGGAGGCTTCTGCTGCAAGCTCATTCTCAGCTTTGATTTTTGCATTCTCTCTTCTTACGTACCTCTGGACTCGTTCTAACGCTTGCCTCTTTATTGCGTCATTCATTAGGGGGTTGGCTCCAACCAGTTGGTTTGGACTCAACAGGATAGTATTAGAGAGGGCTTCAGTCTTTGGAGGATTCTCTGGCCAACATCTCCTCTACTTCCTTCTTTTCAACATCTTTGAATTCAACTTTCAAATCACTACAGAGGGGAAGATAGTCTGTTCTGAAAGTATCAAAACTCATTCTTCTTAAGATCGTTGTTGTGTCATTATAATAATGCAAGCTTTTGAGGGTTTCAACAATGTATGTTGTGAAAAACACTTTGTCTACCAACTTCCAGTGGGTTGCTAATTGGGCAAACAGAAGATTGTCAGTGCACCAAGCATCCCATGTATCTTGCTGTTGAGCATCCATGAACAAATTCCAACTCTTTTCCTTTTTGTCTTTGTGAACCTCCACAGACCAAGACTCCTGAAGGTTCTTCATAATATGCCACTTGATGATGTCTAGAAACTTCTCAATGAATGCCAAATCTTCCATAAATTGTCATTCTCTTTGATTTTGCTCTTCAGTTTGTTCCCAAACAATTTGCCACCAATATGCAAGTTTCTACTGCTTCAACAGGAAGAGGAAACAGTCCACCACCTAGAGCATGCATCATGATGGTAATATGTTTCCGCCATTGTGGGATGAACTTATTGTGGAAAGTGGCTTTGATAATGAGAAATTCCAACTCTTCAGTGGAAGAAGGAACTTCGCAAACATCCATTGAATTCTCCTCTTCTTGGCAATGCCATTTCCTTCATTTTCAGCCTCTTCTGGTGCTTGTTGATGACAAGTTTTCCCGGCTATGCACAAAAAACATATGGCCCCAAGAGGAACACCAAAAGGAAAAGGGAATTATCTTACAAGAAAATCTATTTTGTAACATCAACAAGCTTTTATTTCATTCTTTTGATAATCAAAACAAAGAAAACAACAATTCTTCACGCAGTATCATAGTAGATTGCTCCTACGGATTTGATAAAATCAACCAAAATCTTCAAAATCTTCATAAAATTCTTCAATAGAACAAAGAACACAAAGAAATACATTATCTTTGAATTGAAATCAATCACATATTATTCATCTTCAATGTCTTCATAGTTCTCTCTCTCAATCTCTCATATACAGTTACACTGTTTTGATAGAATTGGCTATCTTTGGCTCTCTCTCTCCCTCTCCATCAATAGTACATCATATCCTCACTACAATACTCTCATAATAACCCTCAATAACCCTTCTTAGGTCGTGGATGCACCTCCCAAGAGGTATGTCTGATATGAAGAGTCACTAGAGCCACTACAGTGTCCTTTTACAGCTCACTACTCTCACTCTCACTTAGTCTTCTCTTCAGTCTTCAACAGCTGTTTCTTCCACTAGTTTTAGCTCTTTTGAACTTAGATTCATCATTTTCAAAGATTAGAAAACTTTTCCAAAGTCACACATACATTCTACAAAACACTTACAGAACAGTTATAGTACAACACCAGAATAGCTACAATACAGTTACAATACAGAGATAGAGTAGAGACATAGGCTCTACAGAGGGTCTACAGAAGGTCATTAGAACCTCATAACTCATACTCAAAACATTCCAAAATATCCAAAACTATTCAATAAGTTTTAAAAAGATCTCAATCCTCATAAATCATCAATCCATGCTTTCTTTATATAGAAGAAAATCAGAACAAAACAGAAGTTATACAGAACCAATCAGAAGCTCAACAGAACCTATCAAAACATCACAGAGCTTCATATCTCCACTGAGAATCATCATGAACTTCCAAAACATAATCAATATCATTCAAAACACTCTCAAATACTTCCTTTAAAAACTATACATCACTCTAAATCCTTCAAAAATCAATCATTCAGTTCTCAAAAACAACAAAAATCAGTAAAAAATTCAGTCTTTTTCCACTCTCAACACTATACCTATTCTAGAGTAAGTCTAGGGTTTGAGATTTGAAAAAGGAGAAAGAGAAAAGAAGAAAAGGACCAAAGCTTGATGCTCCAATACCACTTGTAATGAATGAAGCCAAGAGGAGAGAGGAGAATGAGCTCAAGAAGAGAAAGAAGAAGAGAAAGAAAGACTAGAAGAGGAGAGAGAAAGATAGAAAAGAGAGGAGAAAGGAGGAGGAAGCCATGAAAGCTGCTGAAGAGTATGTTCTTGATAAAAATTGGTTGCCCTAAATTGGGAGTCTTACACCTTATATACCCTGGTCAGTGTGACTGGGTGTCTAACCCCCTAGTTCTTATGTATCCCGCTTGTCATATTAGAGGGAGGTGAGCCCTAAAGTGGAAGCATGGAGCGGAATCAAGAGCTATGGTTGGAGAGAGAGAGAGAGAGAGAGAGAGAGAGAGAGAGAGAGAGAGAGAGAGAGAGAGAGAGAGAGAACTCCAATAATCACAATGTGTAACCGACAGTTTCTTTTATTCAAATGTCATTGAAAGAATAAAGAATGAAGTGATAGTGATGGGCGCTCACCACCTATAGTGTACAGATGTGCGGTACTGTCAGTGTAACTAATATATGGGCAGCTAGGCACATGCACCTTTACCCCCAACATCCTCATACTTAAAGGTGAATGTGCCCTTATTGAGGAGAGAACAAGAAAAAAGTGACAAAGTAAAAATATACATAAGTACAACATGATTATGAAAAAAATCATCTCATCCAACGGCCATCAACTTCTTAAGGAAGGAAAAATGCTCAGCTGAGAGGCTTTTAGTAAGTTGATATGTACGATTTTGGTTAGTCAAGATCTTGACAAGCTCAAAAACTATCCTCAATGACCTCTTGTATAAAATGGTAATGCACCTCAATATGCTTTGTCTAAGTATGGAAGATTGAATTCTTAGCCAATTGAATAGCACTCATAGAATATGAATGCAATGTAGGGACCCCATTAGTAATGCCAAGGTTTGCCTAGCTAGAGAGTCTCCTTTCAAGACTTAGTGGCTTCAACATATTCTTCCTCTATAGTAGATAGGGTTGTGCATTTTTGCACATTAGACATCCAAGAAACAACACCTCTAGCAAAGGTGAAGACATAGATAGAGGTGGACTTTCTATTGTCTACATGTTCAGTATAATCAGAGTTAGTATATCCCACAACTCATGTAACTTGGCCACCATAATAGATGCACATAGCTGCTATGCCCTTTAGGTACCTCATGATACCCTTGATGGCATTCCAACATTGTCAGCCAGGTGTAGCCATATAGTGTATCATAACTCCCATTGCAAATGGTATGTTAGGATGAGTGGTGATCATGGCATATATAAAACTACCCACTAAAAATTCATAAGGGATCTTGGCCATATCGGCCTTTTTCTCATGGACTACAAACAATAAACTTGACTAACCTTCATGTGAGAAGGTAAAGGACAACCAATAGGCCTAACATCCTACAGATGAAACCACTCAAGGATCTTTTGGATATACTCCTTTTGTGATAAGTAAAGGAGCCCCTTAGAGCGATCGTGCATAATGCGCATCCCAATAATATGTGAGGCCTGTCCTATGTCCTTCATCTCAAAGCTCTTCTTGAGCTAACCTTTAAAGGCATCCAACTCATCATGAGTATTCCTGAAAATCAACATATCATCGGCATAAAGGATCAAAATCATAAGGCTACTATCACAAGCCTTGTTTGTGTATAAACACGAATCCATCTCACTACAATAATATCCTCATGAATGTGTAAAGACATCAAACTTATAATACCATTCCCTAGGTGCTTGCTTAAGACCATAAAGACTCTTTTGCAATTTGTACACTAGGTGTTCCCTACCATATTCTACAAAGCTCGTAGACTGCTCCATGTATATTTCATGATACAAGTCTCCACGAAGAAAAGCCATCTTGACATCCATCTGATAGAGATCCAAGTCACGTTGAGCAACTAAAGCTAATACCAAGCATAGGGCAATCATCTTCACAATAGGAGAAAAAACTACAAAGTCCACATCATGTTTCTACTTGAAAACCTTAGTAAAACCAATCTAGCCTTATCCCTAGCTTGGAGCGTCTACGGATACTCTTCAACTTATATATCCACTTGCATAGCAAAGCACACTTGCCACTAGGCAAAGGGACCAAATCCCACATATGGTTTTTTTGTAGTGAGTCATACTTTGACTACATGGTCCTCTCTATTAACCCCGATGCAAGGTGAATTTTTTTTTTGAAAATATATGGAATAATGCAGAAAAAGGTAGTTAGGCAAAGGAATAAGAAAAGAAAGGCCAAAAGTGCAAGGGCGACCTCAAAGACCAAGTCAAAGACATAGGCTCATCCTAAAATGTAAGGGCACCACTAAAAATTTGTAAAAGAGAACCATGCTCCCTCCCTTGTGTAGATTGTAAAGTCTAAATAGGCATAGGTGAAGGGATAAGGCAACTAGAAGGGAATAGGTAAAGAGGACCTTGGCAAGTTTGCCGTTCATGTAAAAAAGGGAATGGGTACCCAAGGGATTTAGGGCTTGTATATAAACTCAAAAAGTGAATGAGAAGCCCATACTTTGGTATGTGGCTAAAGTGGTCTCTCCTTCTCTTCTTCTCTCCTTCTTTCTTGCTTGTGTGTGCTTGAGAGAGGGAGTGTAAGAGTGTGAGGGAGTGAGTGTGTGAGGGCGACAAATCTTGGAGAAGAATGTCTCCATCATCTCCTCTCTTCTTTTTTTCTTCTCTTCTCTTCTCTTGTCTCACGCATGGCTATGGAGGATAGAGCTTGGAGGTGGAGGCTTGAGGTTGCTTAAGCTCACATCTTGAATCACGGAGCTATCGGTTTTCTTGAGGGAGGAGGCTACTCATTCGGGCATTAAGGTAAGCACACTACACCCCTATAGGATCGGAGGTGCATTGGCTATGTGAGATATAACCATTTGTGCTCGCTTGAAATGCTTGAAGCAATAAGCAGTCCATGGGTCTTGGCGGATAAGCATGAGCTCGCACTAAATTTTGGTTCTTTTGTCGAGATCAACGAATTCAAGCTTGAGCACTTATGCACCTCAAATCGAGCATTGAAGGAGGTTTTCATCCCCGAATCGGTACTTGATATAGGTAGGAGATTTGGGGTTTTGTAATCTTTAAAACAAGTAAGCATTTTGGGTTTTTGATGAGCAGGCAAGTAGCATAAA
This sequence comes from Lygodium microphyllum, assembly GCF_053477565.2. Lineage (NCBI taxonomy): Eukaryota > Viridiplantae > Streptophyta > Polypodiopsida > Schizaeales > Lygodiaceae > Lygodium > Lygodium microphyllum. The sequence continues at coordinate 85,957,334 of NC_141155.1, forward strand.
TCATTTTAGTATTTGGACTTTGATTTTTGTTGCACTTAGGGTAGGATAGGATTGAGAGATCGAAGCGAAATGCTTTAGGGTTATTGTTGCAAAATAGACTCAAACAGGGAAAAAAAAAAGAAAAAAATGGAGAAAAAGAGCACTTGAATGTGTTAATTCCACAAGGGGAGTGATTGAAGAGGTCAAGATGGAGCACAACAAGGGTTTAAGACCCCAAAGAGTAAGGGGGAAGCTCATTTTCACCTTCAGTAGTGAGAGAGAGAGCTTGAGAGAGAAAGAGAGACCTTGAGCTTCGAGCAAATCAATCGACTTCCACAAGAGTTTTTTTTGCATACCAGGTATATAGAGACCTTCCTCTGTGTCCATTCTTCTATTTTGGAGCTCATTGTGTGTTTGTGTGATGAAAATTGTTGCGACGATTCAAATTTTCAACATCATTGTTTTTGCACTACTGGAATTGAATAGGACTTGCAGGGTCCTTTGCCAGAATTGGACACTCGAATGTCCAATTTTGGGCAATTGAATGCTCGGAATACCTCGACTTGTTTGATTGGACTTTACCCCTCCGATTCCAAAAATTGAAATCGGATGATCCGACGGCCTACAATCGGACACCTCCAAAATCGGATTTGGATGCTTGGCCACTGGCTACTTAGACAAACAATAATCGGACCAGTACAAATCATACACATCACAATCGAACACTCGAATCGGACAAGTTTGAATTAGATGCACAGAAATTGGATGGTTGAAAATTGAACATTCAATTATGGGGATCAGACACAGTAGAATCAGACAAAAAATCTGGTAGGAGAAAAATTGACAAATTTAGCACATCCTGGATGAAGCAGAACACCTCCTGCAACAACTGAGAAGGCTCTGAAAGCCTTACATGCACAATTGACCTTAGAAATCATAGCCAGACGGCTAGATACAACCATTGACAATCATGCCAACTTTTAGTCCCTTTTAGAGCCATAAATTGACCTCTAGGCTCCAATTGACATTGATTGAGTTGAATAATGTAGCACAAACCCTAGAGACCAGTGAGGGCAGCTAGTGAGACTGAGTCTCAATCCTTATTTGGTAGAGAACTTAGACCAGAGTGTGGAAGATGAATTGATCATCTCGTGTTTGTACCCACATTGTTTTCAATACTTGAAATGCACTTGAAAAAATTGAAAGCTTGATTTCACACAGTGTATAGAAAAGAGTACCATGCAGATACTGAGTGAACATAATTTGAGGATTATCTATGAATAAGAAGGAACACACTCAAACTTAATGAAAAAAACGAATCCACCAATAGGAGAAAACCCTCAAACGGGTGATCAAGAACCCTAATGGGCAGGACCAAGTGAGAGATGCAACATGGAAAGCCGCAGCATCATTAGGAGCGCAACACTCCACGACTTGATCAACCTCATTGACAACTTGGTGGAGCAAGAGACTACAGATATGGTAGAACCCAGTACAAACTGTGAAAATAAAGAGCTCGACTTGGGGGATTTTCTAATCAAAATCCAGAAGATGGTGAATGAGTATGATTCACAAACTAGGTTGGATCACTAGGGTAGACTAATAGAAGAGATCATAGCAGACCTCGAGGAGGAAAGAAAGCTGGCGCAGAAAGCTTTGCAAAGCATAATGGCATACAACTAGCAGCATCAAACTAGGAGATTGTGGCAGAAGAAAGAAATGTGAGAAGTCCAAGCCCTAGCAAATAGAAATTGATAGGATCAAAAGCAGAGAAGGAAAGAGTGCTAGAGGCGGATTTAATGTTGAGCGAACTTCTCACAAAAAGTGACTAATAGATAATATGTCGGCAAAACAAAGTGCAGCAGCATTAGCAACGTCATTGCTTGTGGGATTAGGAGTTACCCAAGGCTCCAAGAGCCAATAAAAAATCCCCAAAGTTTTGCATAATAGCTAGACAAATACCAGCTGAGCAACAACCCGTATAGTTTCGTAGAGCAGTTTGAGTAGGTTTGCAAGGCTAACGACCTCACTGATCTCACTTAGTGCTTGCAACTTTTTGACTTATGTTTGGGCAATAAGGGTAGGACGTGGTACACAAGCTTAGATGCTGTGGAGCACAATAATTTCAATGACCTCAAGAGTCTTTTCATTAAGAGATTCTCGGAGGCTCAGTACTCAGATAATCTTATAGTGCGGCTGATGAATGTCAAGGAGAGGGACAAAGAGGACATCAGGGACTACGTCACTCATGTGCGGAGTATCTATAAGAGAATCCCAACTAAGGAATGACCCAGCGAGAGAGAGTGGTGTCTATCGTGTTTATCAATGGAATACACAGTGAGGAACTCTACAAGGTGTTGGCAGGCAACTCAAGCTTGCAGAGAGATGCACTAGCTAGGGTCTTTGAAGAGGCCATGCGAGTGGATGACTAGCTCAAAGAGAGAAGCTCCAAGTGTTCGAATCGAGACGAAGCCAATTCTAGAACCTCAAAAAGAGCAACAACATCTAGTGAACGATCAAGCCCAAGCAACCAAGACAAAGGGAAGGGCATTGACCCAAGTTAGGAGCTAGTAGAGATGCAAATGAAGCTAGCTAGACTACAAGAGATGATGAGAAGACTTATGCACCCACATGTCCAATGCATGTATTATGGCAAAAACCACCTTCTAGCTGAGTGTCAAGACCCTAGGTCTCGACCTTGCACCAATTGCGGTAGGCTCGGCTATGATGCCATGCATTGTAGACTGTCGAGGAGACTCCCATACTCATAGCCTTACAACCAGCCTTACCTAGGAAATATGCCTTTGAATTTCTTTGGAAGAGGAGCCCCATTGGCCCTTTCGGCACCTAACGATGCAAAGCCAGCCATCCCTAAGATAGAAATCAATCCCATAGGCACACCTAGACCACTTGGACCTTACATAACCCATCCATTGAGTGATGCTCAAGTTCACTATGTGGAGGAGCCAAACAACGAGGAGCCTTATATGAACCCTTACGTCTTGTACAGTGACGAGGGCTATCCAGTTCTCATGGACTATCGACCAGTGCCGGGGATGGTGTTAGGAAGAGGGAGAGGTAGAGGCTTAGGAGGGTAGACCCAAGAGTTGATTTCTTGTTGGACTTGTGGTCACCCAGGACACATCTCTTCACGCTACTTTGAGAGGGAGCAAGCCAATCGAGATAAGGCCGATCTTAGATACATTGAGTGTGGAATCACCCACCTCTTTGCTAATTACCCTATGTGGAAACCATCCTTTAGTTTGGCAATTGTACCATCGATTGCATTGGGGTTGTTTGGTGTCGAGACACTCGACGGGGAGGCCACGCCTATCGTATTGCATGTTATGACCCCCACACAGATGAAGAAGACTAACATATAATTGCCAGGGCAGCCTAGTAACCTAGATGCAGCCTCAATCGTAAAGAAAAGTCATAGGTGAAGAAAGAAGAAAAGCAAAGCAAAGGTCACGCTAAAAATCGAGAGTGCCACGACACTAGCTATTAGAAAGAAAGTCACGGATGCTGAGGCAGAAACATTCGCTTCAAAGAGTGCTGAGAAAGGGATTGCTAAGGTATGGGAGTATCCCAACCTGAAGCACCAACTTGAAGCCATAGAAAAGGTCAAGGAGTGGGTGAGAGAAGCCTAGGAATAGCTAAAGGATGCTAAGACCATATTGGAGGATGAGATCAATGATCTATCTAGCATGAGCATGCTGGTCTCTCCCACACGATCAAGAGATGCATCCGCACCTCAAATTGTGCCACCTAGATAGAGCTTGAATGCCATAGCCGAGCTAACTAATTGAGGTCATTGACTAAGGAGCACAAAATTAGGAGAGAAGAAAGTGGCTAGCAATCTCCTCACAATGCTAGTGACCACCCTTGTAACTCTAAGCCTAGGAGATCTGCTTAGGCAACATTCGATGCTATGGCAGGAGCTAAAGCAATGGGTGGAAGGATCGCTAGAGTAAATGAGAGTTGAATTGCATGACCATAATGCAGTAATGAAAATATCGAGCCTAACTCTGCACTCAACACCCAAGTCCTTGCACATTAATGCCCTTTGGGAAGGCACAGAGATGCATGCAGTCTTGCGGCTCTAGGTGATACAACAAAAAAAGGGATTGTAGACATGGGGGCAGGAGTCAGTGTGCTTAGCCAAATAGTAGTCCAGGCTTGGGGTAACCCACCTGTCAAGGAGATTAGGTTCAACTTCCCACTAGCTAACGAAACAAAAGTAAACCATCTAGAGTGCTCAAAAGTTAGCCATTGAAGATTGCAAGAGTCTCTCTATGGACTTCATAGTCATGAAAGAAGTGGACTATGATATCCTGTTAGGCCAACCCTTGATGTGCAACGCATGAGTCATAGAAGACTGGGGGAACGGTTTAATCTTCTTAGGAAATTGGATGGAAGCCATAAGAGTGGGGATGGATACTTAAAAGACTACACTAGTCGACCTAGACACCAACTCAGCTATGCTGAAGGGCGACGCTGAAATTAGAAAATCTTATGGGCCACTAACCAAGTATATCCCTTGCCTTGAGGATGAGCAAGATGGGATACATGTACTAGACACAATTAATCTACCATTCTCGGATAAGGAGAAATACGAGCAAGCTGCTAAGGCAGTCAGTGAGCCCAGAGACACGCCCTTAGTACCAGTTTGCATGATGGCTAGAAGGTCGCATGGGTGACCCAGCTCTGTCACATTCCACGTCTCGAACAACAAACGAGACCTCCATGAGAGCTTAGAGTACCTGATGTACAAATTGGTTGATAACCTTGTTGTAAATATTAAACCGCTCAAGGGTCTCTTGGATGGATCCAAGTGGCGATGGACCAAGGTGCACGATCTAAACTTGATGTACAATTGGGCCTTAGTTACCTATGATAAGGAAATGCAGTATCAAGACCTAGGAGATGACAAGCAGTCGGATGAGTACAAAAATTGATATTCTCCAATGATGAGAGTGAAGAAGAGATCGACACAATAGAGTATGACGTTGAGGGGCATGTGATTGAACAAATATGGGCATACTCCAAAGTGCAAAAGAAGAGCATATTCAGAATCGAGAAAGGAGTCAAACAAATGGATTGCGATCGCACTTGGTTGGAGCACATAGGAGTGATCAATTATGAACAAGTAGGTCTTACCCAAACAAGTGCTACACCAATACTCAGAATGGAATCACCGTCGGCGGAGCTATGAACTCCATTAGAAACTCCCTTCTCTTTAACCCTAGCTATGGCAGATTCAGGACAACAGTGATCTTTTCCTGAAATTTCTTTAAAGATCAAAGGGTTTTTGCTTTAACAATATCCTGGAGCTTCTTCAACACTCAAGGCACTGACATTGAAGCCTTCTTGGACGTGAAGCTTCAAAGTATGGTGGCTATGGAGTCAAAACAGGCAGCAAGCTTCAAGAATCCAATTCTCGGATTTTCTCTTTCAATTTCATGGGGCTTTTGTTGTCTACAACCTTGGGAAGGTTCAATTAAAGGTATTCTTCAACGATTTGGCTTACATTGAAGAAATTCTTAATGTTTGAAATAATTTTCAACCTCTTGAACATGGCAATGTCTGAAAATTCATGGAATCCATGATTCTAATGAGAATTTACATGCATCAAAGCTCAAAGGATCTTCTCCAACAAGCTATTGCGGATTTCTATCAAATCATTAACTTCTTTTGATTGCATTGGAGCAATCTTATTAATTAGGAGCTGAAGATTACTTGGAACCAATCACATTGGACAAATTCTTCTTGAAGTTGGTCTTATTGATCTAAAATCTTAGTCTATTGATGGTGTCTTATGTTGAAGGTTGATTGATTGGATTCATCTACTACTTTCCATCAACATTAAAGAGGTAATTCTAGTACTTTCAGCTTAATCTCTCTTTTATCCAATTGTTGAACCAGTCCTGTTGTTCATAAGAGAGATTGAGTGTAATAGAACCTCTTAATTCCTATTGAGGGCATGTAGAATTCAGTCCATAACTGATTATGATTGCTTGATGAGTTCTTTCTGCCCATTCAAATGTTGAAGCTCAATTGATTGCATAAATGCTACTCACTACTTATTTGACTTGGATTTTTGTTGATTTTTGTTGGATGACTGAGCATTGATGCTATAGAATTGAAACAATGATGAAAATGGTAAGTGGGAACATTGTAAAAGCAGTGAGTCACTGCAAAAGGGTAATGCCCTATCCATAGCCTTTTCAATTCAGTCATTTCCCAATATCCACTTGCATTTTATTAAAAGTTCAAAGGATTTTTTAGTCAATGCATAGTATCCTTTTTTGATTAGCCATTAGAATGGACTTGCCATGTTGGTTCTGGCAAGGAAAAGCAGATGCTAAGCGAGCCGGGAAGACAAAAGAGAGGCGACCCTCCCTTCCCGATTAAGACCCTGAAGAAGGGGTGCACAACTCGGCTTGAGGTGGAACTTTGCACACCCCTCTTGTCTCGGATCCCATGCTATTTTCAAATTTAGGTGCAAGTACATTTCCCATTATCAGAGTTTGGCACAAGTACAACATTGATAAATAATATTTAGCATTCCATAAGTGGTTGATGAACCATTGGAAGAGGGACAGAGCATCTTCTATTTTCAGGGTACCTACAAGTGTTTGACAAAGTTTTGACAAATAAAATGGCAGGTATATACCAATATAAGGGTTTTTCTTGAGCCCTATAGGTGCCCCATAATCCTCTCCTAGTTGCTACAATGGTTTACAAGGGTTTCCTTCACTCATGGTATTCCTATAGGGTTAAACAGGGTTTCCATAGGGTGTTAACAAGTTGTAGGAATTCTCTAAACAGGTACACACTTCCTATTACAGAAATTTCTTTCATGATCTAATTTGATATCTTAATAGCTTGATTTGAAGAGGGGATCCTAAGATCTGATTTGAATAAAAAATTTTGTTGATCTGACATTGGCAGCAAAAGTTATGGCCAATTAACTGACAGGGGGTCTGGTGGACTGCACCTAAATAGGCTGTCTGGGATACACTGTTTGAGTTCATTCTACCCATATACTTTCTTGCAAGCTGAGATATTATTGAATATGGTATATCCCCAAGTAATAAGATTTCCATAGAGCTATTAAGAATTGGGATTGGTTCCATATTCCAAAAGAAACAAGGGGTTAAGTGACAAACTCTCTACTACTACAAGGCTGTTTCCTAATGGCCAGGAATAAAAAGAAAGACCCTATTGCTGAGGCATTGAATAGTGGTGTCAAGTCTTCCAAAAAGATCAAATTTACACAATTGAAGCCCATAATGTTGATCAAATAGATGAAGAATTAAGCATTGGGATTGCTTATAGCACACATCAAGGACAACATGACATACATGAAGAGCATGCAGGGAATGATTATCTCCTACTGTCAAAAGAGTTGGGACATGCCAATGAAGGCCTCTCTAAGGATTTGAAGGCTTTGAATGAAGGTTTAACCCATATGAATCAAGGTTTGTTGCAAGGGATTGCACAGGTAAACCAAGGAATCTCTAAATTGCAGCAAATCAATAAATCCTTATTCCAAGAGCTCATCTCAGCCATAAAGGAAATAAGAAGCAAACCACAAAGATAACCTCAAAATATTGAAGACTCCCATTCAATTCCCTTTGTTGGTAATCCTTCCCATCCAAGCAAAGAAAAGTCTCAGCCAGTAATGCACACTTTTGAAAGGCAAGAACCATCTAGAGTGAGGAGCAACTATCATCCTTCACAAATTCATGGTATTCATATCCCAAGGCCTCAGTTTAGCAGTCAAAAGGATAATCCTAGACATGAAGGGAAACAAGACAACACTCGATGGGATAATGATTATCATGGATACGATCCCTTCTATAAGAATTTTTATCATCAGCCCTCCAATGCACAAAAAGGGAATATAGGTAACAATAGAGTTCATGAAGGGGGAAGGCATGATGAGTGAAGATCAGCCCATGACATCCCAAACCAAGAGTGTGTTTCAAATGGACAACCTTCATCTCATGGTTTTGGGCCACCTACTTTTAGATAAAATTCATGGAATCAAGATTCATGGAGACAACAATCTCATGGGCAACCATCTTACAATGAAAAAGAATATAAAGAGAAGATCAATATCACTAATTTCAAAGGAGATAATGCTTCACCTTCGGAATGGGAGGAGTGGATCAATAAGCTTGAATTGTACTTCACCCTTTACCCTAGAAGTGAAGAGGCCAAAATTTATTTCATAGCTCTTCATCTTGAAGGTTATGCCCATACTTGGTGGCGTCACATGCAAAAGATTGGGCAAAATTTTGACACTTGGGAGGAGTTCAAGCAAGCAATGATTGATGTCTTTGTGTCTTCTTTGGAAAAAGAAAGGCTTCAAAGAAGATGGTATGCGTGCGCTCAAAGAGGAATGTCTGTTAGAGACTATTCCAATGCCTACTTGGATCTTTCCATGTATGTTGAAGGTATTTCAGATTTTGCTAAGTTGAACAAATATATTTTTAGTCTTGACCCTGCCCTATTATCAGAGGTAGGAGCTCAACAACTAAAAACATTACATGAGGCCATACAATTGGCTGAGAGATACTTTTTGAAGTACAAAAGAGATGCATGAAATTTTCAACAAAGAAGTATGGGCAATAATGTTTCCAATCAACCTACAAAGTATGAAGTTTTCAGCCAATCAAGAGACTCTTTTAGATAAGAAAACAGAGGCTATAACAATCCAAACAATTATAACAGCAAAGTGCCCACATTTTTCACTGTTTATGCCTCTAAATAGAGTGGAAATTTGGACAAAACAAGGGCAAGCTTTCAGAAATGTGGATGAGCCAAGAAGTACTTTCTCAAGAGCTGAAAGTGCTCCTAAACTGTCCCAAAATAGTTCTAACAGCAACTTCCTTCCTCATGACAAGCTTAGGAAAATGGATGCGAAAGGATTATGCTTCAAATGTGGGGAGAAGTGGTCACAAGATCATAAGCTCAAGTGTAAAGCTAAGAACTCAAAAATCAACATGGTGAGATCACTCAAGAAGTGGAAGTTGAAGAAGAAGAATACCAAGATGGAAATTTACTGCATGTTGATACATATCCAATGGTTGAAGAGATTCATGAAGAAGAGCATGCCACCAACGAAGAATTCTATGATCCCATGGATGGATTTCCTTTTGATCCAAGTGGTAATCATGATTCTCATATTTCCTTGTATACCATCTCACATGATGCATGAATCGGTTGCAAAGGAAAAAATACACTTAGACTCAAAGGTTTCATTAATGGCAAGGTTGCACATATTCTAGTGGATATGGGCAACACTCATAGCTTCGTCAACACCAAATCTTTGAATGGGTTGAAGTTGCTACCCGTTGATATGGATTCTTCCTTGAGGATATAAGTTGCCAATGGTGCATATGAGTCTAATAAAGAAGTGTGTCCATGTATTTCAATTGAGTTATTGCCCTCTTGCACAATAAAAGTAGATTTGATCACTTTGGATATGAGGCCTATTGACATTGTCATTGGTTGTAATTGGCTGAAAACACTTGGAAAAACTACCTTGGACTTAGAGCAAATGAAAATGGGATTTAATTGGCAAGGACATCACATAGAGTTGAAAGGCATAGACCACAAACAAATAGAACTCATCTCCATGAAGAAATTGCGAAAAGAAATCAACGCAAAGTCATGCATCTTCACTCTTTTGCTTGCGAAAGTAGATGAATGACAATCAACAAATCATCCATCTTCTTCTTCAAAGGAAAGGAATCCAAGGTTAGAAGAGCTATTGGAGGAATACAATGATTTATTTCAACCACCATCATCTTCACCTCCAAAGCGAGAGATTGACCATCCTATTTACTTGTTGCCCAATACAAAGCCCATCAACAAACCTCCCTATCGCTTGTCCAAGTTTAAAGGAAAGAAGTGGAGCGTCAAGTCAAAGAATTGCTGCAAATGGGTTTAATTCAGCAAAGTCTATCACTGTTTGCCTCTCCCTTGCTCTTAGTAAAAAAGAAGGATGGATCATTTTGCATGTGTATTGATTATCCGGATTTAAACAAGTCAACGGTCAAGAATAGATATCCTATTCCTCGAATTGATGATCTTTTAGATGAGCTTAAAGATGCAAAGGTCTTCACCAAAATAGATTTTTGATCGGGTTATCATCAAATTCGAATGAAGGAAGGAGATGAGTTCAAAATAGCCTTTACGATTGAAAGAGGGTTATACCACTTCTTGGTTATGCCATTTGGACTTTCCAATGCACTCGCTACTTTTCAAGCCCTCATGAATAAAATATTGCAGCCCTTCTTATTCAAAATAGTCATTGTTTTCTTTGATGATATCATAATCTATAGTAAATCCAAGGATGAGCATTGGAAGCATATGAGAGAGGTCTTTGACACTTTACAAAGACACACACTCTTTATCAAGATGACGAAGTGTTTTTTCATAGAAGATGAAGTTGAATACTTAGGTCATGTTGTGGGAGAACAAGGGATTAGAGTGGACCCTAATACGGTAAAATGTGTCAAAGAATGGCCTACTCCTATGAATGCTACCTCTTTGAGAGGATTCCTTGGGTTATCATCCTTCTATAGAAGGTTCATCAAGAATTATGCTCATGTGGTGGCTCCATTGACAGATAGGCTCAAAAAGGAAGCTTTCTTTTGGGGCTCCATTGCCGATCAAAGTTTCAATGAGCTAAAATCTCTTCTAATTTCAGCACCCATCCTTGTATGTTCAGATTTCTCTAAGGAGTTTATCATATGTGCGGATGCTTGTGAAAGAGGAATTGGGGCTGTTTTATGTCAAGATCATGGAGTCATAGCTTATAAGAGCCGAAAGCTTGATGACAAGGAGCGTCAATTACATGTTTATGAGCAAGAGATGTTAGCAATATTGCATGCTATCAAAAAGTGACATCATTACATTTATGGCAGCCATTTCAAGGTCAAAAGAGATCATCGTGTGTTGAAATATTTTCTTTCACAACCAAATTTATCTCCCAAGCAACGAAGATGGTTAGCTACTCTTCAAGGATATGACTTTGAAATATCTTATATGGCTAGAAAAGACAATGTGGTGGCAGATGCCTTATCAAGAATGTGGGCACGTTCCATTTCTACCATTTCAACCGTGCATAAGGATTGGATCCATGACATTCAAGAGGAGTATTTGCTTGATGAGAAAACATCAAAGATGATGAAGGAATTTCAGCAAGGCAAAGGAGAAGAATATTCAAATTTCAAATGGCATAATGGTCTTTTATGGTATCATGGTAGAGTATTCTTGACACCATAATCTTCTTTCAAAGACCGTATCTTGCATGAGATACACTCTTCACCCTCCTTAGTAGGACACCATGGGTTGTTCAAAACATTTGACAATATCCATAAGAGTTTCTATTGGAAGGGCATTTGGAGGGATGTTAAGGATTATGTTATGCAATGTCTTCCATGTCAATAAAATAAATATTCCGCTCTTCTACCCGGTGGTTTACTTCTGCCACTTCCTATGGACTGATATTACAATGGATTTTATTGTGGGCTTACCTACAACAAAGAGCATGGATGGAATAGCATTTATGTGGTGGTGGACTAGTTGACTAAACCAGCTCATTTTATCCCTACCAAGGCTCAATTTACAGCAAAGCAAGTGGTTGAACAATTCATGGAATGTGTTTTTAAGCTTCATGGTATGCCATTGAAAATAGTATCCAATCGTGATACTAAGTTCACAAGTAGTTTTTGGAGAAGTTTATTCACTTCTATGGGCACAATTTTGACTCCTAGCATGGCATATCATCCCCAAATCGATGGCCAAATAGAGTGTGTCAATAAATGGTTGGAAGTCTATCTTGGTCATTTTAGCCATGACACTCAAGCTTTGTGGGATCATTGGTTACATCTTTCTGAATTTTGTTATAATAACACTCATCATATGAGCATTGGCATGTCGCCATTTGAAGCGCTTCATGGATACAAAGTGCAAATACCTTCAGCCCTTTTTCATGAAGATGTGAATCCACAAGCCAAGGCTGAAGTTGAGAAAATGGAAGCTCTTTTGCATCAATGCAAGGAAAACATTAGGAAGGCACAAGATGTTATGAAGGCTTATGTTGATGAAAAGCAGAGACCTTTGGAGTTTGAAGAAGGAGATTGGGTATTCCTCAAAGTGCCTAAATCTAGGTATGCCTCTCTCAAATGCGGTCATAATAAGTTGGCTCATTGTTACTATGGGCCTTATCAAAATCTCAAACGAGTTGGTGAGCTTGCATATAAGCTTAATTTTCCTTATTCAACAAGGATTCATTATACCTTCCATGTTTCCCTACTTAAGAAATATGTGGGTCCATCCATAAAGGTATTAGGAGAGTTACCTCCCATGGATGAAGATGGCCTTATCATTTATGAACCTAAAAAGGTTATTGGCAAAAGAGAAAATGTTTTAAGAAATCGTTCGATGTGGTGGAATACCTTATCAAATGGCGGGGTTTATCCATGGAGGAGTCTACTCGGAAACCATCATCATATCTTGATTCTTTTTCATGGCTTTTACAGGAAACAAAGTAATATCTAAACATGATAGCTTGCAGTATTAAATTTTTGTCATAAAAATAATTACTCTATGGTCATTAAAATTGCATTTTTATGGCATGATTGGATACTAGGGATTGTCCTTTACATTTCTGTAGCTCATACATGATGATTGGACATTTCTTCTTCAAGTTATGGCCATTTTTGTGCAATAGCTTGTTTTGGATAGTTTCTAGCAGTATATTCAAATTTCATACCTATACTTCATTGAAATATGAGATATTCTTCAGCTTGGAGTTTCATTACAACATGGATTCATCATTTACAAAGCTATATGTGTACTCTTTCTTCATCACTTATCCCAATTCTAGATTTGAGGACAAAGCTTTTTTAGGCTGGGATGGCTTGTAATAAAGCATAAATGCTTTAGCCTAGGGTAAGTATAAAAGGTGGAGGTGTAACATGTGTAGCATCTTTCTGCCATTTACAAACATTACTTGTTTGAGGTCTCAACCTCCCATCATTTAAGAGGGTGAATAATCTTGGCCACCATAGCATGGGGTCCATACTTTGCTGCAGCCTCTCATCATTTGATTCTCAACCAACATTGGTAATATCATTTCTTGCCAAGCCACCTTGGCTATGGCTTCTTGGCATTTTATGTCTATTTCTTGTATTTTCAATTAAAAAGCTTGATGTGGAATCTAGCTTTATTACAAAAGGGTTTTAAGTAGGAGCATGGTGTTGACTTTGATGAGTCTTCTCTCCTGTGGTTAAGATGACCACCCTGTGCTTAGTCTTGGCTTTGGTTACACAACTTGACTTAGACTTGTACCAAATGGATGTCAAGATAGCTTTCTTACATGGGGACTTGCATGATGAGATTTACATGGAGGAGCCTAAGGGCTTTGCAAAGCCTGGTAGGGAGCACCTAGTATGTAGGTTGAATAAAAGTCTTTATGGCTTAAAGCAGGCACCTAGGGAATGGTACCACAAGTTTGATGCTTTTATGTAGTCACAAGGCTATAGCCGTAGTGCTATGGATCCATGCTTAGCACGAAGAAAACCCATGATAGATCTTTACTTATTTTGGTACTCTATGTGGATGACATGCTATTAGTAGGGAAAGCTCATGATGAGCTAGATGCTCTTAAGGCTTAGCTCAAGAAGATCTTTGAGATGAAGGATCTGGGATAGGCCTCTCACATACTTGGTATGCGCATTAGACACAACACGGATCAAGGACTCCTCTACTTGTCACAGAGGGAATACATTCATAATGTCCTCCTTGAGTGCTTCCGCATGCAGGACGTGAAGCCTATTGGTTGCCCATTGCCTTCTTATGTAAAGGTATCACAAGCTGATTGTTTGCAGATAGATGAATAGAGGGCTAAGATGGCCAAGGTTCCCTATGCATCCATAGTGGGTAGTCTTATGTATGCCATGATAGCTACTCGTCTAGATATTGCCTTTGTAGTTGGTCTTATGTATGGCATGATAGCTACTCATCCATATATTTCCTTTGTAGTTGGTGTTATGGCATGCTAAATGGCTACACCTAGCAAGAAGCATTGGGATACTGTGAAGGGTATCATGAAGTACTTGAAGGGCATTGCAAATATGTGCATATGCTATGGTAGTCACAAGATACAAAAGTCATGGGACACACTGACTTTGATTATGCAGGATATGCAGATAGTAGGAAGTCCACTTCTTGCTATGTGTTCACCTATGTTGGAGGTGTTGTCTCTTGGATGTCCAAGGTGCAAAAGTGTATGGCTCTTTCTACCATTGACATTGAGTATGTTGCAGCCACAGAGGCTTGCACAAGGAGGCTATATGGTTAGGCTGTTTGGTTCATGACCTTGGTATTGATGCTATCCTACAGTGCATTTGAATTCTATGAGTGCTATTCAGTTGGTCTTCCATGTAAAAATGAAACACATTGAGGTGAGGTATCACTTCATACATGGGGTCATCGAGGACAAGTCTGTTGACCTTGTCAAGATCTTGACTGACCAGAATCCTGTAGATATGCTCACCAAAATCCTCTCTATGGAGCGCTTTGCCTTCCTCAAGAGATTGATGGGCGTGGGATGAGATGACGTATTTCCTCATCTTGTTGTACATGTGTATATGTTTATTGTCTTTTCTTTTTCTTTTTCACCCCTCACTAGGGCAGATTCATCTTTAAGTAGGAGGTTGTTGGAGGTAAAGGTGCCTCTGCCTAGCTGCTCATGTATTACTACATTAACAATTCATCATAGTCACTTTATTCTTTATTCTTTTGGTGACAAATGAATAAAGGAAAGGCCAATCACACATTGTGACTGTTGGAGTTTCCACATTGTGAGTCTCTCTCTTTCTTGATCTTGCTCTTGCCATAGCTCTCTTGTGCAAGCTTCGATCCTTCTCACCTTTCACAAACACACCAAAGGAGACCTACTAGTCCACCTAAGGGACTAAAGGTTGAAGGGAAAAAGAAGGAAAAAACCTAGGGATCCACAAGTTGAGGAGTAGAGGAAGCCACAAGACCTGCTAAAATGATTCACGAGATTTAAGAAACAAGATAGGATAGTAGTCTTGCTAGGAGCCAAAAGACAAGGGCAAGCAAGTGAGCCTATAGAAGGACCTACCAAAGTCAAGGAAGTCAATCTAGCTAAGGAAGGGGAGATGCCTCGACCTATTTTCATGGCCGATGACTTGACCGAGGAAGACAAGGCAACTCTTATTGCTCTCTTGCGAGAGTACATAGATGCATTCACTTGGTCCCTTGATGAGCTGAAAGGGGTAGATCATCTGAGTGTAGTGACTCATAACATCCCGATGACACTCGATGCAACTCCACTCAAAGCAACAACTATATTTGATGAACCCCAAACATGCTCACATTGTCAAAGAGGAAATCGATAAGCTGTTAAGAGCAGGATTCATTTATGAAATTGAGCAATGGACTAGGTGTCACCCATAGTGATTGTAATGAAGAAGAATGGAAAGATCAGAGTGTGCATCAATTACAAGAAAGTCCACACTGCGATGAAGAGAGACAATTATCCACTATCGTACAATGAGCACATGCTCAAGAGGGTAGCTGATAAAGATGCCTATAGTTTCTTGGATGACTTCTCTAGATATGATCAGGTGCAAGTGCATCCTAATGATAGGCACAAGACCACATTTGTTACCGAGTAGGGCATCTTTCCTACATAGTCATGCCCTTTGGGTTGACGAACGCATCAGTCACATTCCAAAGGCTCATGTGTGCCATTTTCAAAGATATGCTTAGGTGAGAGTTAGAGGTATTCATTGACGATCTATGTATTCACTCTAATTGGAAGGAACACCTAGACAAGCTTTGAGCAGTCTTTGAAAGATGTAGAATGTATTGTCTCTCATTGAACCCCTTGAAGTGCCAGTTCTGGGTAAAGCATGGATGCATTCTAAGGCATGTGGTGGCATTAAAGAATGGCATTGCTACCAACTTCTCAAAATTTAGGGTTATCATTGATCTTCCACCACCAACTGATTACAAGGGAGTTTAGTGCTTCTTAGGCCATATCTATACTATTAGTTAAGGAGAGGTGGGGGGAAGGTGCCATGTGGCAGCCCCCCACCTCCCCCACAAAAAAAAAAGAGAACGAGGGGGCAGGTGCCACTCGTCCAGCACCCGCCTCCCCACAAAAATTGTGCCCGCCCCGGCGCGAAGTGCCGGGGGGAGTCTAGGCGCGGAGCGCCTAGTAGGGTACTATTGACGATTTGTGTTGAACTATGCATTAATTGCTAGACCTCTACACAAATTGTTGGTGATATTTGAATGGATCGAGGAATGCCAACGTGCATAAGAAGAGTTGAAGAAGGCTCTAATCACATTACCAATCCTAAGAGCCCTAGACTCAGGCCATAACCTTCCATGTTCACATTGACACCTCAAAGTATGAAGTGGGAGATGTATTGTGCCAGGCTAGTGAACACAATTAAGACTATCCAGTGAGCTTTCCTAGCAGACAACTCACGGATACTAAAGAGAACTACTCCACTTCAAAGAGGAAAGGGTTAGCCATGGTGTTTGTTGTAAGGAAATTTTGGCATTACCTCTTGGGTACACCTTTCATCTTCTTTGTTGACCATCAATCCTTGCTTTATCTTGTTAACAAATCCCATGTTACGGGACACATTGCTTGATGGTTACTTTTGCTTCTAGAGCTTGACTTCTTTGTGGTTGTATGCAAAGGGCACGGGGGATTCATTAGTAGTAAGAAGGAAATGCCACCTGTGTGCAAGAAATATATGAAAATACCCCTTATCTACCCCCTATTTATGGGACTTTACCTTATAAAATGTACCTTCCTTCCCTTAAATAACCCCCTTCCCTTATGCTCACGTGGCGCCATATGGTAAACCCTAGTGGACCCCGCGAGGCAAAGGGAAGCAGCATTACATGGCTGACCATATGTCTTGCATACCCACAGGAGAAGCCATTGGATAGGGCATCACAGACGACTTGCTTAATGCGCATATATTTAACCTGTCTAGCGAAAGGGACTTATTTAGAGCTGACTTGATGCCATACTGGGCACATAACATAGTCCAAGTGCTTGAGCACAGACTACCTGAAAGACCCATCGAGAAGGCCTCGACTTAGGCGACTCATCCTTAAAATACAACCATATCAGTTGATTGCAAGATAACTCTATAGGTTAGGGAAAGATGGCTTACTGCATAGATGCGTGTGGAAACATGAGATGCATGATGTACTTGCAGAAGCACACAATAGAATTGCAGGAGGGCACTTCAATGGAGACACGACGACCCACAAGGTGATGCAGTCTCAATTGTGGTGGCCTACTCTTTTTTGAGATGCAACACGATTTGTAAAGCATTATGATGAGTGCCAATGGACCAAGATACCCATTTGCATAAGGACAAAATGGAGCTAAGTCCAATCATTGCAAGACAACCATTTGAGAAATGGGGAATGGACTTCATTGGGTCAAGTAGTCTTGCGGGACAGTACTCACAGGCCAAGCACATCATTGTTGCTACAAACTATCTCACAAAGTGGGCAAAAGCATGAGCCACAAGGAAAAATGATGCTAGAACCACTGTTAAGTTCCTTTGGGAGCAAGTGATCTCATGATTCGGTTGCCCCATTGAGCTAGTTAGTAATCAAGGCACACACTTCATTAATGGAGTGATTTCTCACCTCCTGTCAACCTTTTTGATCATCCATAAAAAATCCTCACCCTACTACCCTCAAGTGAATGGCTAGGCTGAGTCTATTAATAAGATCTTAGTGAACTTCCTCACCAAAGTGGTCTTTGCCTCACATAGTGACTGGGACAACAAACTGATGGCAACCTTATGGGCCTATCAAACAACCTATAAAACAGTGGTAGGACAGACTCCCTTCAAGTTAACCTATGGGACTGAAGCCATTCTATGTGTAGAGTTCTTTGTCTGGAGCCTAAGAGTAGCCGTCCAAGAGAGATGGGATGAAAATGAGGCATGGAAGAATTGGCCTAACACCCATACATTGATTTGTGAAAAGGCATGCTACAAGAGTTGGTTTGATAAGCATATCAAGCAGCGAGAATTCAAGCAGGGTGACTTAGTGTTGTTGTCTATAAATGTGATAAATAGAAGATAAACTTTAGGGGGTTAGGGCCTTTTCAAGTCCATAATTTCAGTTGAATCGAAAATATAAAGCTCGAGACCCTCGATGGAGAGGGCATAGGCTTCTTCAATGGTAGTCGCATAAATAAATACTACCCTCCCATATATCCACTACATGAACCTCCCATGCTAGAGCCCCCTATGAAGGTCCGAGTTGCTACATTAATGGAAATTGATGAGGAGGAGGAAGAGGTAATATCACTTGCTTACCTGCACATAATGGTCATTGCCCAACAAACACATACCTTCCATCCATTGATCAATGAGGGAGCCGATTTTAATATCTTAACTCATGATCATTGGACTCAAATCGACTGACCCCACAACTATAACCCACCAACACCAAACTTAGCTCATTTGGGGGCTGATCGTATGCCCTCTTAGGATAGTGCAAAGTTGCAGCCTCTATCAAGTTTGAAAGCATACCCCTAATCTTTTATGTGCTATCAAACACAAAAGATGCTGGTAAGGAATTGTTGTTAGGACGCTCATTTAAAAAGCAAGCACATTGTAATGTGGACTACAAGTCATAGTGTATTCACCTTGCTATCGACAATGTATGAATAGTCACGACTTTCAGCAAGGGCAGCACAGATCCATCAAAGCTTGCTAGGCCACTAATAGAGAAACCTGCCACCAAGTCTAAGGAGGGGGGTTGATACTTGTCACAATTCGCCATGCCATACCACCAACAAACCGCTGAAATCCAAGCTAAGGCCCTTGAAACAACATAGTTCAATTGGGTGACTAAATATCAAAAGGATTGCTGCCTAGGAGCATACAACGGCAACCTCACAAGCCTAGGAAATCATACTCGAAACCTAGGAGGCAATGAAGAAACTATAGACATTGATGAACAGTTAAGTTGAGATGGATCCCCAAGATCTTATTTTGCAAGCACAAGGCTATTACAAGGGCAATGCTTGGGGGATATGGGTGTCTAAAACCAAGAGGGCTAGCGGCACTATTCAAATGAGACCCTCAAACTTCACCATACAAAGCCCCATGGCAGACTATTCACTAAAGCTACAAAAAACTCAAGTTGCGAAGCCCATAGAACCCAACACTCTTAAGCTTGTAGCACCTCAACGAGTTTATCGATCAAAACTGCAACTTTCCAACCCCAAACTGACCCAACCTAGCATTACTAGTGTCCCTAAAGCTTCACAAACATCTGGCAGCACACTGTTAGAATCTCAAACCATGCTTAGCGCATAAGAGGCTAAACCACCAACTTAGGAGCAGCCGCAATTGTAGACGTTAGCCGGCCGAGTTGTCAAGTCCAAGCCTACAATAGGTCTTAAACCCTCTTACGAATGATGATCAATCCTTACCTTAGCCACATACTTAGTCTAAAATAGAGGGGATGACTTGGTTGGTTGCGTTCGGTGTTTGGATGCCACATTTACTACACTTGCTAAAAGTTATGACCGATTAGACCTAGGTCTTTTAGATGAGCCTTTAGCAATGAAGGTATGCACACTACCTTGCTCATGGGAAGAATCAGAATTTGTATTCATTAAGGCTCCCCAAGTAGCTGAGAAACTCATTGTCATCGAGATTTCCCAAGAACAAGAATGTAAGCAATGCCTCATTATGTCTTACAACAAGGGTACGGTCCTTGCCACCGACCAAGAAATTGAGGAGTTGAAACAGCTGGTTGCCAACAATGAATCCTCTTTCTTGTGAAAATGGTATGCTCTTTGACTTCAATGTGAGCAAGAGGGATACCAAATCATGACCAATGATGAGAAGAGATGTATAATCAATACCTCTGAATACGACCCAATGTACATAGCCCCAACCTCCTATAGGGTATTGACCACCATTCTCAACTGGCCCCTTGAAGAGCACATCATGACTCACCCCTATCTACATCACATTTTGACAGATGAGTTACACTTTGCCAACAGAATAGACTCCTAGTAATTTCCTAATGGATGTCCTCACCTACATCACTCATGTAAGCATCCAACCTGTCGACATGGACCACTATGCTAACATGGAGTACAACCCGAACTTCTATGCTTGGCTCATGAAAAAGTGAAACATTGTGAGCATGTGTTGAATGGCCTTAACCCTTCAACCTCCAATCCTTGGAAGGATTTTTCTCACTTCGAAAGGGGGAGGGGGGTAAGGTGGAAAAACATAGTTATAAGAAAATTCTCAGGACCTTCATTGGATTATGCAAATTGTTCATTGGATTGTGAGAATAATGAAGAAAATTTCCATTTCTGTACTTACACTTTTCATTTTTTTATAAGCGCACAATCACTCTCTACTCGTTAACTTAAGAAAACTAATGGTGAGTTGTGGTGTTATGATAGGGACCCACAATGGAAGGTCAAGAGAAGAGTAGCAAACTTTAGTTCGTGGAAGAGGAACAAGCTAAATATGGCCTCTCAGTGGAGATGAGGGCTTTCAACTAGTTTACATTCATGCATGTCATGAACTTGGAGGACATGGCCATGGAAGAACAAGCCATAAAATAGATTGTGAAGCAATGCAATATGCAAAAATATCTAGAGAAAGCTGGGCAAGCCATGGACTATGAGAAGTGTGCAGAATTCCTCCGAACTTTCAATAAGAACCATGGTAGCGTAATGATGCGTCAAGAAAAGGAAACCTGCCAGGTGGAGGTTGACCGAGTTGGTGCAGAGAGAATTGGACCTGCCCAACAAGGTCGAGAGATGGCCCAAAAGCAGTCTCGCCAACATACCAGATCCAAAAGTCCAGTTGTAAGTGAAGATGGTCCATGCATTGTTCTCTAGTCATAGGCACAATGCACTGATGAGCTGGATCAACGTACCTATGTTGGAAAGCATTGTAGCCAAATCCTTGGATGAAGTGCACCTAAATGGCTTTGTGTGAAATACAATAGAAACTTCAGTAAAAGCCCTCGCCATAAGTGGAAGACCCACGGGTAGAGAATCCTTGGCCTCCAAGGCAAGGAAGAAGTCATCATCGAAGGCCTCAACAATTGGATTTGGAGGGATATTGACGGCCATCATCAGAGAGAGGATTTGGGGGAAACACAAGAAGACGAGGGAGTTGGAAAAACACCAAACAGGTCCCCTCCCCACCAAGAATAAGCACAATCTAGTGAGAGGATGGAGAGTGATGAATAAGAGAGCAGGAAGAAAGAGAGAACATACCTGCAAAGAGCCTGAAGAAAGTCCAAAGACACCGAAGAAAAAAGAAAGAGAAAAGAAAAGGAGGAGAAAAAAAGGATAAAAGAGGAATCCAAGAGGCTGAAGAGGAGAGAAGGAGGAAAGTAGAGGAATAAGTTGAGGATTTTAGGAGGAGAGAATAAGAAATAGCCATGGACATCCACCTATTAGTGGAGCATCCTGAAGGGAAGAAAAGATGGTTGCCATGAGCCCACCCAAATACAAAGGCCCAAGTTCTAGCACCCAAGTGCTAGAAGCTGTAGCATTGCTAGTTACAGAGGGCAAGGATAAAGGCCTATTGCACCCACTTCTAGCTAGCCTAGTGCCAACCACCCCAACAACCACAACCACCAACGATCTACACCTAAAGTCGATGCTAGCAACATCATGGCCTGGGTGGAGGTAAAGGAGTTCTAGTGATAGGGACGAAGAGACTCGCAGTAGGTAGTGTTAGAAGTCAACCTCTCCCATCTGTCCATCTTTATGTATGACCGACATCTGTGACAGCTAGTGTGTAGCCTCCTGCATGTGACTACATTGAATAAGTCGGTTTAGCTAGTCGGTGACCTGACTAGAGTTAGTCAGTGAGTTAGTTAGTCTAGTTACACTTACACTAGGTTACTCTTTGTAGTGTGAGTATGACTCTAGTGTTGAATAAATGAAAGAGAAGAAGAGAACCCGATGGTTCTCTGTTAGCTCTATCCCTATCTCTTTTCCCCTCTTTCAACAGGTAGATGTCGAGTTGAGGCAGGATCCTAAATGATAGAAAATTGAAACATCCACAACCACTACCTCCACCGCATTGCCGTCATCCACAAACTATGGTGACAATATTAAGGAACTTCTATCACAGCTTGAGAGAGCAAAAGAACAAAATAAATAGCTATTGCTGAGTTAGAGGCTGAAAAGGAGACTATGGCAGCCTTTCAACTAGAAAAAACCCACCAAGTGGCCATGTGTCAAAAGTAATAAATGAGCTCAAGGCCAAGGAAGGAGGAGAATAAAGGTGGCAAGCAAAGCTTGCTGAAGAAACACAGGCTCTCATGAGCATGGAACAATTGAATGAAGAGCTAGTAGTGCTGCGCAAAGAGTTGCAAGGGGAGATGAAAAATATCCAAGACATCACGGAGTTGTTGGCAGCAATGAGAGAAGAGAGGGCCCAAAGGTATCAAGAAGACATAGAAAATTTGAAGAAGAAGGTTGCCTTAGAGCTAGAAGAGTAGAAGAGATTAGAAAGGGAAATTGAGGAACAAGAGTAGAGGCTGATGATCCTAGCTCTCAAAGGCAAGGAGAAAGCTTCGAAGAAATGACAAACAAGGCAAAAGAATGGACAACCAAAAGTGAAAGAAGAGTAAAAAACTTAGCGCGCCATCTAGCTCATGAAAAAGGGGACAAGGTACTCATAGAGAGTAGGGTAGAGGACACACAAGTGAGCTTTGAGACCCAACAACGTGCCTTCCTCTACACTATTATGGACATCACCCAAATGGAAGAAGGAGGGTTGTTGATTCATTGAAAAGAAAGCTAGGGATTGCCCGTAGGGCCTTGAGATAGGGGTTGCATGTGCCACCACAAGTAGCAGGAGTTAGCCTAAGCCTACAAGACTAGAGAAACTATGGTGGCAGGAGTTAGCCTAAGCCTACAAGACTAGATAAACTATTTGCTAAGGGCAAGCTTGATGATGCAAGAAGTGGATGCCCTAGGATTCATCGAAGGAGAACCACAAGAACATAGGGAGGAGGAAGACGTATAGCACTTTGAAATGGGACAACAAGAGGAGGAGCTAGTCCTACAACCTCCTTCCCCATGACTTGAAGTGCAATAGCAGGTGGACACCCCTTCTGATAGGAAAGTTGAGCTAAAAAAGAAGAGGAAGTAGATGCTAGAGTAAGCACGAAGAAGGCTGAATACTCAATTGATAGTGGTGCCAGTAGTGCCCATCTTGCTGAGGGAAGATTGCTTCCTGATAAACTATAATGCTAAACTCATATTTTGGGAGTAGAGACAAAATAGCAGTGAATCATTTGACTTTGATTTTCGATTTCCCATTGCATTGAGCAGGGTATTATCAACCAAGGTGGTGGAAGAGAGAAGAATCCTACCCAATGGGAAACAAAGGCTTCATACTACTGGGAGAACAAAGTCTATGAATTAGTGTCCAAAACAGTGAAGGGCTATGAGTGCCAACCGAACTGGAGGATGTGCATTTGGGAAGGCAACACGGATGCTTGGATATCATTTTGTAACACCCTACCCTTCGAAAGAAATAACCCTACTTTGACGCCATATCCAAGAAGGGTAGGAGTGGATTACAATCTAGACATCCATGGTCGATATAACTTCCCCAGAATATACAATGTCAATGCCACTAAGCTTGAGGAAGCCCTCACTTTCATGCTACAAGACTTATCACTCAATAGCTAACTTTACCGCCTACCGCCACTCTTTTTTAATCCAAATGGCATAGAAAACTACACTATGACTAAGGTGATGATGTGAGTTACCATCCTTCCCTCTTTTTACTTAGCTCTCTTAGAAGATATGAATGATAGTTGCTTCACTCGATGTAATCATGCATTTCTTTCCACTACTCATCCCCAGGTATGAATGAACCTCAAAGGATATTGTAGAGGGAGCTCACGCTCAACTGCCAAGACCATGGACTGCTTATTGTTTTAAGCGTTTCAAGCAGAGAACTAATGGCTACTTCTCACATACCCGACGTGCTATCTATCTCTATGAGTGTAGTAAGCTTATCTCCATGGCTGATTGAGTTGCCTCCTCTCTCAAGCACTCTGGTAGCTTCACGATCCAAGTTGATCCTTAAGCTCCACAGTCCAAGATCCATTTCCATGAGCAAGAGAAGAGAAGAGAAGAGAAGAGAAGAGAAGAGAAGAGAAGAAGAGAGGAGAAGATGGAGAGCTTCCCCACCATGGTCCCTCACCCTCACACAAT
The DNA here is from genome assembly GCF_053477565.2 of Lygodium microphyllum. Lineage (NCBI taxonomy): Eukaryota > Viridiplantae > Streptophyta > Polypodiopsida > Schizaeales > Lygodiaceae > Lygodium > Lygodium microphyllum. The sequence goes on from NC_141155.1 coordinate 85,981,650, forward strand.
CACTCCTTCACACTCTCACACTCCCTCTCTCAAGCACAAGATCAAGCAAGCAAGCAAGCAAGCAAGAAGAAGAAGAAGAAGAAGAAGAAGAATAAGAAGAAGAAGAAGAAGAAGAAGAGGAGAGCCAGTTTTGGCAACACACAAGAATGAGCTTCTTATTCACTTTTCAACTTTATATACAAAACCCTAAATCCCTTTTAGGTTGTCATCCCCTTATCCCCTTTTTTAGATGGCCGGCCCTTTTTCCCATTGTCCTCCTACCTTTCTAGCTTCCTTCCTACTGCCCATCTACCTTTACAATTTGCACGGGTGAGAGCTTTGGTGCTCTTAAAATAAATTATGGTGCGCCTTGTGCTCTTTTACAAAATTGTTGACTTGTGCTTTTTCTTGTGCACCTTTCTCCTTGATTTAGGACTTTTCTACACTTCTTGTGTTTCCATATTTTTTTTGGCGTGCCTTCGTCTTCCGTTTCACTTTTGTCTTGGCCTTGTTTTCTTCTTTAGATTTTCCAGATTTTCCACCTTTTTCATATGAGGGTTAACATTACCCCACTCCTAGACGAGTGCCAGTCCCATGGCACTCATTGTTGTAGGCAACAAGCTTTGGCATGCACTAAAGACGTGGGTGGAAGGGATTGCTGTGGTTTGCTATGGAGGAGTTTTGGTGGTGGTGCGGATGAAGATCATTGGGGGCACGTTGTTGGATTGATTGGCCGGCGATAAGGTTGTTGGAGTTGGTGATAGGGCTATTTTTTATTGGGAGTTGCACTCCTCACTGGCACAGGTGTTGGTTTCTAGGGATTCTGTGTGTGACGATTCTTTGGTGGGGTTGCATGATGATAATGAACAAGATGTCAGAGTTGAGTGTTGATGAAGAGTTGATAGTACTTTCGTTGGAGTCTTCAATACTTGCAATTAAAAACCTCTCATATAGTCTCTCCCTAGGGGTTAGTGCTAGTCTTCTGATCATATACAAGACACAATTTGATTAGTTTGGGAGACATGTTGAACTCTAAGCCAAACTCTAAGCAAGTCGAGAGTATTGTTGTGCACTTGAGGACCCAAACTATGTATAGATTATGGTACATATATTATGTGAGTGCACGTGCATACTTAGATAGAATGTAGTTTAGTCTGGTTCCTCGTAGCAATGTGTGGATGAAGTGAGGGTTCAATAGGGTGGAACAAATTGTCGATGTTGAGGAGGTACACTTGAAGGCTTCTTGAGACATTATTTGTGCTTTTGTCAACACGATGTAGGATAATTGAGCTCATTGACATCGAGATTAGATGGCAAAGGCTGAGATTAGATTTGATTGGGTAGTGGAGGCCTTCAATGTCCGTGGTTGATTGCCATTGTTGAGTATACCTAACAAAAGAACAAGGAAGTGCACTACCTAGGGGTGCATCTACCTCACTATGCAGTGTTGCTGTTGAGATGGTTGGCCATTCTCCTTTTTATGAGAAACTATCTCCATGTTGTCATATTGTTCCTTGTGGACTTTGTCTCCCTCTTGTTCTCAGATTGGTGACGGCTCACCCCCCACATGTTATACACATCCCTCCTTGGGCGTTTCTCAACCCTACTGCTGGCTAAACCCAGGGGCTTCTCCACCATCGTAGGGCTCAACTCCACCTCTACTTAGCGAGCTTCTTCTCCTCTTCTTATCATCACCATGCCACAATTTCTTTCGCATCGAAGCTCCTAAAAAATTCTGGCAATTGCTATAATCGACAACATGCCCAATCTTCTCTACATACTTGTGGAGACTGCACTAGTCCATGAGTTATTTTACGGCTAGCTCCTCCATGATGGAGTCTTCTAGGTTTAGGGTAAGCTTGAACATGAACTGGCTGAAACCCCTCGTTTCTACCATCAAGCCATACTTTTCTTCCTCTTTTGCTGTGAATAGGAGCTTGCTATTTTAATATTGCCCTACCATTTTAGGTTCCTCTTTGAAACATATGAGATATCAGAACAATTGAGGTAGCAACTAGAGTTAGTTGTGCATGGACAAGGGATAGAGAATTTGGCAAATTGAATCCTGGTTGATGAAGAAATGTTTATCATTGTTGAGAGTGTAGCTCCTACCCAGATGTAGAGTTTGGCCAAGAAAGAGAGAGTAGCCAATGACTATGCTTTGGGCCATGCTCAAATGTAATGTGTGATTTCTGCAGGGGTGATTTTCTCTTCCAGCAAGCAGGGCTTTTGTCATGGCTCTTTGTTCTTGGTATTTCTGCTTCTTTCTCCGTAATGGATCTTTGTGGGATTGGTGGTCTTGTGGTGACTTGGACATTGGACTCTTCATATAGAGACCTATGTCATGCTGTATTCACTTGGCAACTCGTGAGAGTACATGTAAGTCATATGCTTCAATCATAATGAACAAGTGAAGCTAAAAAAGATATCACTTATTTGAATCCCATAGTGTTGACTTTGATGCATATCACCTACGCTTGATTATCATTGCTTGTGTGTGCGTGTTGGCTTTGCTTCTTTTAGTATTATCTATACACAGAAGATAGAGATCTAGGATTGCAGGGTCTTGAGTGAGGCAAAAGACATATGCGCTAACATCAAGCACCATACTCCCTACTCCTAGCCTGCTAGCCACGTGTAGATCTTCTTCTAGAAGCAATTTATCGTACAACGGATGTTTTTGGATAGTTGTAGAAAACTAGACCTCATGGACCATTTCTAACACTCTTAATGAGGTCGAGGCAATTTACATCGGATCATGTATTGATGTCCAAATGGCTTTCCTTTGTCAACAAATGTCGTTAGTCAATCGCCAATTTTGGCCGCCAGGAGTACCATTTTTGCACAAAGTTACCTTGTCCTTTTCCTTTACATTTGATTGCTTCAAGCTTTTCCTTGTTTGTCTCACATTGAGTAGTATAGAGTGAGGGTATCAAGTGCAATTCTCTAGCTATGGCCTTTGGGATGCCCTTTATGACTTCCTCAGCAATAGCTACATAGTGGGAGCAAACATGATTGCTTCGAGCTTTTCCTTGTTTGTCTCACATTGAGAAATATAGAGTGAGGTATCAAGCTCAATTCTCTAACTGCGGCCTTTGGGATGTCCTTTATGACTTTCTCAGCAATAGCTACATAGTGGGAACAAACATGTTGTTGCTCGTCCCAAATTAGGGGTTCGGCTATGAGCTTTGTGTGCTTTGGTATTGGCCTTTGAATGTCCACATGGATGTACGCACGTGTGATGTCTTGTGATCAAGCTTCATCAGACACTTTATCTTTGGTTCATTGGTTAGATGTGCCATCTCCTTGGCCAAATCTTCAAGAGACTTCTCCTCAAGCCTAGTATTTAGGTACTTCGGAAGTGCTGGAGGTGTCAAGGATGTTGTTTACGCAACCTCTTCCACAGGTAATTGCTAAGGACACGTTCCACAAGGGGCGTCATCAGCCAAAGGCTGTGACTGCTGTGATTCTTGATTAGAAGTAGTAGCGAGTATGTTAGTAGTGGAATCGCCACTATTGGTAGATTGCAGTGTCAAGTCCTTAAGAAGATTAGAAGTGGTTGTGTATTTTGTTGCCCTTTGCACTTTCACTTGTGTAGATTGAGCATCATTTGAGCTAGTCACGGCAGATTGAACAGGCACATCCTTAGGCTGAGAGCTAAGGGTGGTGTCATGTTCCACCTCTTGGACATTTGGAAACTTTGATGGAGATAGAGATATAGATTGAGCACCTGAATTTGATGACTGCTGTTGTGCTTCCTGTGTCCGTTTAGGGAAAGAGGGTGTAGGAGATTTGGGACTCCTAGGTGGACTTGGCAATGGCTGAAAGATTTGCTCATGGCTATTAGATGATTCTACCATTTGCTTTGTTGAGCAATCAGCCTTATTAGCATTGTGCATGTGGTGCTCATTATCCTCTTGAGAAGTCAAAGGATCCTTGGGCAATAGTGGTCTTTGTGCACACTCGATGGTTATATATGACATCTACTTGTTAGGCATGCTAGGCTGAGGATCTACCTTTCAAATAGTCATGTTTGGTTTCTTGATTTCAATCGTGAGGGGCTCAGTCTACGATGTTGTTGACTCGAGACTTGGATTTTGATTTAGATTTCCCCCTATGCTTCTTTACTTTTGATACAATCTGATCTTTAGCTGATAGAGGTGGTTTATCAGGGGGCTTTGGCACCCAAATCCATCAGTTACCTACGTAATACCCTTGAGCACATAGCAATGCTTTGGATATCCATCACGGCATTCTACTGGTTCTCCACCATTGATACCTTCGTTTATAAGGCTTGGGCTTCTTTTGTGGTCTTCTACGATATTTGTAAGTCCAAAGCCTATCCTTGGCATTGTCTCTTGACCTTCTTGTTTCAAGAATGGCCTCACTCATTGGTTCTCTATGTTCAACATGCGATTGTATCAACTCTTTCAACAAGTCCTTGCTCTTGTTACTAGGCGTGCTTGGTATGTGAGAATGTTCCTTGTCTTTCCCTCAAGGTTTGATGAAGTCACCCTTACTAAAGGTTGTGATTATCCTTACACCTGGTAGTGTCAAGTGTATCCTCTATGCTACAGAATCGGCCTCACACTTCATTGCCCTTTTGAAGGGTCTTTCTAGGAGGATTTCCTTTCCACAATTAGCACTATTTGGAGGAACATGGAATAGGATAGGCAAGCTTTCAGTTTCAATAGTTACAAGGATTTTGCACTTCCCTATAAGTGTTTATGGACTTCCCTTGTAAGGATTAAGAGTTACATTAGTTGGTGTGAGCTTTCAGAGTTCATGCTTCATAGGTCAAGATATTAAAATCAACTCCTTAGTTGATGAGAGCATTGACACTATGCTCTAATTTTACCGTGAGTTTGACTGCAGGTGGTACTATGTCTTCATCTTTTGGGTCTTGGCTTATAAATTCAATCCTTCTGATATATGCCTTTGAGTCCCCAATTGCACAACTAGATGTGGATTCTCTACTGATGTCTTGGGTCGTCTGTGCAGTGCCATTCAAAGTGCATCTATTGTTAGGACTGTCATATCTGGTCATCCTCACAATTATAGCTAGATGTTGTTGCATTCCGCTTTGACTAGATGCAGTCCGAATGCAATATATATATGTTTTTATGGTGTGTCATTTTTATCCTTGTTGGCTAGATTGGCCCATTGAGGTTCTAGGGTCTCTGTTTGTCTTTGTTCGCGTATAGGCTTTTGGTTGCTGTTTTGCAAGTGAGAATTTATGCTTGTGTAGAGCCATTACTATACTAGGATCTAATTTTGAGGACCTATCACAGTGCACATTTTCTCTCCAACCTACTTGGGGGAGGTGATGAGGGGGCAGAGCCCCTCTCTATGGGGGTCCGAGGGGGGGATAGTCCCCCCCGACCCGCAGGGCCGTTACGCTAAATAGGATGCGTGATTTGAAGGGCCGTTCATAGCCAAGTTTTGAACTACTTGCCCTAGATTTCACCCCAGTGATAGATCTATGATGTGCTTTCGGCTCTATATGGTCTCTGGGTTGGTTTCATGGTCTATAAGTTAAAATTTTGAAAAAATCCAAATTCAGCCAAACAGGTCGAAATTGCAAGGACCAAATTGAATGGTTGAGGGCCAAATGAGAAAGGGCCTAATGTAATTGCTCCAAATGTCAAATTCGGCCAGTTCATATGTGGTTGGTTGAGGGCCGAATGGCTGAACAGTAGTGGACCGAATCGATGGGGCTGAGGGCCGAATGGTTCGTCCGAATGGGTTCTAGCCGAATGGAGTCAAGTGGGCCAAATGCAAAGTTGGTCCGAATGGTGAATTTGGTAGGGCCGAATGTCAGCTTGTTTGAGTAGGGTTGGGTTGACTTGACAGGTCCAAGGGTTGAATTTTGAAGTGTTTGAGTAAGATGGGTCGAATGGTTGATTTGGATGAGCATTCGAATGGTGGTGGGCCGAATGGCCGAACACAAGAGGGCTAAGGGCAAATTTTGGCACTCGTCCTCAGAATCGCTGTCGGGCTGAATGTGGCACACTTTTTGGAAAATGCGATGATGAATCGATCAAATCACATGATTTAGATCATGACATATCACATGCAACTCTAGATCAAAGCTATGGATAGAGGAGAAGAGTTGCATATACCTAGAATAGCAAATAAACTCCAAAATGCAAATTGGCAAACAAATCAAAACCTCTTGCCTTGTTATGACAACAGAAACCCTGTACCCGTTTTCCTTTTTTTTTTCTTTGTTTTTTCCTACACTAATGCATCCAAATCACAAAGTAAACACCTACACTACTCCAATCTACTTTTTCAAATCCAAAAAACCAAAAACTTACTTGCTAAGGAGATCAAATACCTATTCAGACTCCCTTGATTCCTACTTATCTAGCTCAAGTATCGGTTTGGGGAGAACCCTACTTCAATGCTTGATTCGGAGTGCATAAACACTCAAGGCTTGAATCCATTGGTCTCGACAATGGAACCAAAATGTAGAGGGAGCTCATGCTCAATCGCCGAGACCCACAAACCACTTATTCTTTCAAGCATTTCAAGCTGAGCACTAATGGCTACCTCTCACATAGCTGATGCACTATCTATCTCTACAAGTGTAGTAAGCTTACCTCCATGCCCAATTGAGTTGCCTCCTCTCTTGAGCACTCTAGTAGCTTCACGATCCAACTGCAAGCTTCAAGCGAGCTCGATCCTACGCTCCATGCTCCATGCTCCATGCTCCACGCTCCACGCTCCATTTCCGCGAGAAAAGAGAAGAGAAGAGAAGAAGAGAGGAGAAGATGGAGAGGGTCCCTCATCCTCACACACTCACTCCCTTACACTCTCACACTCCCTCTCTCAAGCACAAGATCAAGCAAGTAAGAAGAATAAGAAGAAGAAGATGAAAGCCACTTTTGGCCAAATACAAGAACGAGCTTCTCATCACTTTTCAACTTTATATACAAAACCATAAATCCCTTTTGGGCGGTCATCCCCTTATCCCCTTTTTTACACAGCTGGCTGTGGCTCTTTTTCCCATTGTCCTCCTATCTTCCTAGTTTTCTTTCTACCACCCATCTACCTTTGCAATTTCCACAGGTGAGAGCCCGATGCTCTTAAAATAAATCATGGTGCACCTTGCGCTCCTTTACAAAAGTATTGACTTGTGCTTTTTCTTGTCTGACTTTCTCCTTGATTTAGGATTTTTGTACTTCTTGTGTTTTCATATTTTTCTTAGCGCGCCCTCATCTTTCATTTCGCTTTTGCCTTGGCCTTGTCTTCTACTTTAGATTTTCCAAAATTTTCACCTTGTTCATCTAAGGGTTATGAAATACATGCAAAGTTGGAGATTCCTTAACAAATATCTTAAGCCCCCAACTCCTCCTTCTCATGACTCTGATGACTCTGATTAGATTTTCATCTATTCAAAAAAAGAGAGAAAAAAGAGAAAGAAAGTAAATAAAGCATTTAAAAGAAAAGACAAAGAAAAGAGAAAAGAAAAAAAAGGATAAGAGATCACGAGAAGAAAATCAAAGGAGAAAGCAAACGAATCATCTCACTATATGTAGGCCACATTCAATATACCTAGGGGTCCTCTCAAGATAGGTGCGTTCGGTGGCTTTGGTTAGCCGCGGATCCATCCCTAACCCCCTAGCCCAATTTGATTCCCCACATCACACTTAGGGCACATCAAAAGGGCAAGACATACCTAGGGAGGTCACCCTTGCCTATGGTTAGTAGACTTATCTCCCTAAGCCACACTCATTGCACCACCCTTAGGCAATAACCGGGTCCTTAAGTGTGGGACAACACCCTTGCCTCAACCCAACTCCCAGTTCCACTAGCACGAACACAATGCACCACACGGTAAGGTAGACATATCAATGCACCTTCTTTTCGTGGCTATGGAGGATGGAGCTTGGAGGTGGAGGCTTGAGGTTGCTTGAGAGTGCATCTTGAATCGTGGAACTACCAGTTTTCTTGAGAGAGGAGGCCACTTATTCAGGCATCAAGGTAAGCTCACTACACCCCCATAGGATTGAAGCTGCCTATTTACTGAGCTTAATCATGTCATTTTGATGTACTTTTGATACTATTTGGTAGACAACTGGTCATTTTAGCGATTTCTCTTATTTTCAACTTGTTTTGTTAGTGGTTTTGATCTATTTAGATGTAGGTGAGTTGGGATATTGTCTTTGGGATCCATAGGTGTGAAAAGTGATCTGTAGCCATGATGCTGTGCTCCATGAGGACAAAATGCATATGCAGCCTGAGAAAGTTGTTGAGATATGTAGGGTTATCTTTCAAGAGGAGCCCCCTGCTCTTGCATAGCCAAGTAGACAACTTGGACCAGTAGCCGGTCCTCTTGGCCAGGATGTTAGACATGATGTTGGACATGTAGCCTACATTGAGGCATTCTACTAGAGATAGATGACCTCCTGACCGTTATGAGTCCTCTATAAATTATATATTGGTTATAGATGTAGGAGATCCTCTCACCTATGATGACGCTATGCACAGGGGTGAAAGTTACTCTTGGGAAAGGGCTATGCAGAGCCTGAGATTGACTTGTTGCATAAGAATCGTATGTGGGATTTGGTTTCCTTGCCTGGTGGCAAGATGGCTTTGGCTTGCAAGTGGGTGTACAAGTTGAAAAGTACCCTTGGACAACTAGGCTAACATACAAGGCTAGATTGGTAGCAATGGGTTTTAAACAGGAGAATGGTGTTGACTTTGATGAGGTCTTCTCTCCTGTTGTTAAGATGACCACCCTACATGTAGTCTTGGCTTTGGCTGCACAACTTGACTTGGACTTGTATCAGTTGGATGTCAAGACGACTTTCTTACATAGGGACTTGCATGATGAGATATACATGGAGTAGCCTAAGGGCTTTGTAGAGCTTGGTAGGGAACACCTAGTGTGCAGATTGACGAAGAGTATTTAGTTGGCACATGCCAATGTAGAGGAAATGAGACATTGCATGTGTCTAGAGCTAGATGATGTGATATATAGGGAATGCTTGTCCACCATAATGTGTGGACCAACATTATGCTAAGGGTGTTAACCCCAAGTCGAGATGGTAGAAAATGGTGGAAAATAAAGGAAAAAGCGAAAAAAGCATCGAAGAAGAGCAAAGACATGCAGACGACCTCTAGAAGCTAAGCTGAGACCAAAGGTGCAATTTTAAATGAAAGGCACCTCAAAAAACTTGGAAAACTCTTGTAAAAGAGTGCCAGGCTCCCTCCTGTGCCAATTGTAAAATATTAGACGGGCATAGGCTAGAGGCATAAGGCTAGAAGAGGGAAATGGAAAAAAGACCTTGCCACAATGGCCAGTCATGTAAAAAAGGGGATGGGTGCCCATGGGATTTTAGGGTTTGTATATAAAGTTCAAAAAGTGAATGGAAGCTCATTCTTTGGTGTGTGGCTAACAAGAGCTCTCTTTTTTTTCTCTTCTTCTCTTCTTCTTGCTTGTGTGTGCTCTTGAGAGAGGGAGTGTGAGAGTATGAGGGAGTGAGTGTGTGGGAGTGAGGGATCAAGAGGGTGAAGCTCTTCACCATCTCCTCTTCTCTTCTTCTCTTCTCTTCTCTTCTCTTTTCTCGTGCGCACGGCTATGGAGGATGGAGCTTAGAGAGGGAGGAGGCTTGAGGATGCTTGAGCTAACATCAAGAATCATGGAGGTACCGAGGTGTGCGAGGGAGGAGGCTACTCACATCGACATCAAGGTAAGCTCACTACGCTCGTAGGATCGACGACGCATCGCTAGGTGAGAGATAGCCATTAGAGCTCGCTTGAAACGCTTGAAGCAATAAGCAGTCGGTGGGTCTTGGCGGTTGAGCGTGAGCTCCCTCAACATTTTGGTTCCGTTGTCGAGACCAATATATTCAAGCTTGAGCACTTGTGTGCCTCATATCGAGCATCGAAGTAGGGGATTCATCCCCGAAACGGAGCTTGAGATAGGTAGGAAGTTTGGGTGTTTTTGATCTTCAAAACAAGTAAGTATTTTGGGATATTTTGGTTGTTTGATGGTTGGAAAACATGGAGAATCTATTTCAGTTTTTTGCCTTCGATTTTTGTTGCATTTAGCGTAGGTTAGAATTAGGAAATCGAACCGGAGAAGGGTAGGGTTTACTGTTTCAAAACATGGCAAAACAAGGCAAAAATCGTGCAAAAATTGGTGAAATGCTCGCTAGTGATACCTAAGATCGGCAAGTGAGTGATTGGGGGCATCAGGACTACACCCGGGAAGGGGTATAAGAGCCAGGAGGCCAAGGGAGAGCTCATTTGTGCCATTTCAGTGAGAGGATATATATATATATATATATATATATATATATATATATATATGCGTGTGTGTTTATATATATATATGTTTTTATATATATATATATGTTTATATATGTATATGTTTATATATATATATATAGATAGAGAGCTCCAACCTGCATCGATTCGATCGCATCACCGACACGCTTACCGGCCCGTTCAGGTATATGAATCTCTCCCTCTACTCCCCTAGATAGGATCTGGAAGTGCATGGCCATTATGCTTGCTTACATCTTGTGAATTGATCAAATTTGTATTCGCGCGGTTTACGCGCATCGCACTCGGCCCGTCCAAGTGGCCTTTCCTGGGCTGAGTCCCAGAATTGGGCCTTGGCCCCTGTCACTCGGCCCACTTGGCCCACGGCCCTCAAACCGTCTGAGTCCACCCATTTGGCCCGTCTGAGCCAAACTTTCGGCCACGTGGCACATTCGGCCTCGGCTCGTCCAAACGACCCATCCGAGCCTCAAATTCGACCCTTGGCCACTTTTCATATTCGGCCCTCGGCCCATTCGAATCACCTTGTCTGAATTTGCCATTCGGCCCATCCGAGTCAAACCTTGAAATTCGGCCCTCGGCCCTGTGCCTCAGCTCGTCCGAGTGACCTACTCGGACCCTGCAATTCAGACCAGTTGGTCCGAGTGCAACTTTTTATCAAATTTTTTAAAAATTTGACCTGACCCAGCTAAAACGCAGCAGCGCAAATAGTCGAAACCCTTTGGGCGCTCAGAACTTGATTCTGGCATACGTAATAGGAAAAAATTGTAGCACGCAGCCGCTTAGCAGCTAGAAGTGGGCAGTTGCGAGACCCAAGGAATTAGACACGAACCGTTGAGTTGTAAAACCTGATTGAACGAAAGCGAATAAGGCGACATACGAGAAAAACCCTAAACCTTGACAAAATGGCCAGAAAATTGATCTACAAGCCTATCAGGCCCGAAACAAGCGAGAGCGCGTAAGATGCTGAGGAATTGCTTGCTGCACTCACATTGAATTTTCGCACTTGAAGTACACTTAAGAAATTTGAAAGCTTGATTGAGCATAAGTGCACGAGAAATGACACACGCATTGAGTGATCATAAACTAAGGTTTGTATTCAATAACTAAAGGAATTCACTCAGATAAACCACTCAAGGAACCCACCAATAGGAGAGGACTCAAGACATAGACAAATCATCAAAGCGCAGATTAGGACCAAGCAAGGAGTGCCAATGACATGGATTTAACAAGTCTACTGAACTTGATCGACAGTTTGGTGGAGTAAGACAACTCGACAATGGCAAAGGAAAGCTTAGACCACTGGTTTAATGAGGAACTTGATTTGAACGTCTTCCTAGATGCTATTCAGCAGTAGCTGGTAAGCAGTTACGATGCACACGCCCGGTGTGAGCACCGCAGTAGGACAGCAGACGCTATCATCGCAGATCTAGAAGAGGAGAGAAAGTTAGCCTGCAAGGCATAGCCGAATACAATCGGGATCAATAGGCTAGAAGCCAAAGGCAAAGTACGGAGTTGCACAAGGTGCAACGAGTGTTGAACTTAGCAGGTAGGAATCGAACAGATCATGAGAGAGCCCTAGAGGGGGACTTGATGCTGAGCGAGCTTCTTATGAAGCAACTGCTGGATAACACGGCTGCAGAACAAAGTGCCGCGGCACTAGCGACATCACTGCTCACAGGACTAGGGGTGAACCAAGGCTCAAAGAGCCAGTCCAAAATACCGATCCTTGCCAAGCAACTCAACAAGTACCAACCCCATGACGACCCATACAGCTTTCTTGAGCAGTTTGAGCAAGTCTGTGAAGCCAACGGCCTCAACGACCAGGATCTTTTCATCAAGAGATTCGCCAAGCTCGGATACTTTGATAACCTACTAGTACGCTTGATGAACGTCAAACAGAAAGAGAAGGAGGACATCTGTGACTACGTAACCCATGTGAGGAGTCTCTTCAAGAGAATCCCTCTGGGTGAGCGACCGACTGAAAGAGCAGTTTCAACTGTATTCATCAACGGAATTCGAGACGAGGAGTTATATAAGGCTTTGGCAGGCAATTCAAGCTTGCAGCGAGACGCGGTAGCTAGAGTGTTTGAGGAAGCCATCAGAGTCGATGATCAGCTGAAGGAGTGGAGCTCCAGGAGCTTGAACATAGAGGAGACCAACTCGCAAGGTTCAGAGAGAGCGTCACCCTCTAGTGAGTGATCAATCCCATCATCCCAATATAAGGGGAAGGCCACCGAGACAGACCAAGGCTTGGCTGATATCAAGATGGAATTAGCTAAGTTGCAAGACATGTTGAGATGACCGATGCGCCCGTATGTCCAATGCGTGTATTGTGGCGGAAACCACTTGTCAGCCGAGTGTCAAGACCCTAGGTCAAGACCTTGTGCTAACTGCGGTAGGTTTGGCCATGACGTTGTGCATTGTAGATTACCAAGAAGATTTTTGTACTTGCAACCCTACGGCCAGCCTTACCTGGCAAACAGGTCGCAGCCATTCTTTGGAAGGGGAGCCCCATTGGCCCTTCTTGTGCCTAATAATATGAAGCCAGCTATTCCTAGGATGGAAATAAATCCTATAGGCATCCCTAGACTGCCTGGTTCTTATGTGACCCATCTACCGAGAGATGCTCTAGTCCACTACGTGGAAGAGCCAAGTGAGGAAGAAGCTTACATATATCCTTACGTCTTGCATGCGAGGAGGGCAACGCTGTCCTCATGGACTATCAACTCGTGCCGGTGGTGGTGTTAGGAAGAGGACAAGATAGAGGCCTAGGAGGGCAGATGTAGGATCCAATCATCTGTTGGACTTGTGGTCACCCTGGTCATGTCTCGTCACGTTGCCCTGAAAGAGAGCAGCAAAACAGAGACAAGGCTGACCAAAGGTGCGCAGAGTGCGGAATCACCCATCTCTTCGTAGACTGCCCAACCAACGTACCATCTGTCCCATTGGGGCTGTTTGGTGTCGAGAACCTTGATGGGGAGGCCACACCTATCCCATTGCGGGTCATGACCCGAGCCCAAATGAAGCAGGCCAACATCTCTCTGCTAGGACCTAGCAATCTTAACGCAGCCTCGATGGGGAAGAAAAGCCGTAGGAGGAAAAAGAAGAGATCGAAAGTGAAAGTCACACTAAAAACTGAGAGTGCTACGACTTTGCTTGCTGGAAAGAAGGTTTCAGACGTAGAGGTAGAGACTTCAGCCCCTAAGATGGCCGAAAAGGGAAGCGCTAAGGTAGGGGAATACTTGCATCCAAAGCGACAGTTAGAGACCATAGAGAAGGTGAAGGAATGGGTGGAGGAGGTTCAAGAGCATCTCAAGGATGCTGAGCCCATCATAGAGGACGAGATTGATGATCTCTTCGATGTAAGCATGCCAATATTACTGCCTCAACCTAAGTCGGTAGAAGCAACCGCACCACAAGTAGTGCCGCTAAGACCAAGCCTTGGTGCTATAGAGCCGCAGATTAGTCACGGCCATTGGCCAGGACAATCCAGGTTAGGGGAGAGACGAGTATCCAACGATCTCTTGACCATGCTAGTGACTACCCATGTAACACTTAGCCTGGGAGATCTGCTTAGGCAGCATCCTACCCTATGGCAAGATCTTAAGCACTGGGTCAAAGGGTCATGAGAGCACGTCATGGTAGACCCTCAAGACCATGACACAGAAACACAAATACCGAGTTTGACGCTGCACTCTGTGCCTAAATCCTTGCATGTCAATGCCTTCTGGGAAGGTTTTGAGATGCATGCAGTCTTATTGGTCCTAGCCCTAGGCGACACAACAAGAAAGGGAATCGTAGACACAGGAGATGGGGTTAGTGTGCTTAGCCATGCATTGCTTCAGACTTGGGAAACCCACGTGTCTAAACTACTAGGTTTAATGTCACACTAGCGAACGGTATGAGAGTAAAGCCATTCGGGGTACTTAAGAACTGGCCAGTGAAGATTGCAGGCGTCCAGTTCTCTGTTGACTTTATAGTCACGAAGGGAGTGGACTACAATATCCTATTAGGCCGACCCTAGATGCGCAATGCTAGAGTCATCGAAGATTGGGGTAATGGCTTGATCTTCCTTGGCCATAGACTGGACGCCGTAAGGATAGAGATGGATACTTGGAAGACCTCACCAATCGACCTAGATGCCATCTCCGCTATGCTTAAGGGTAACACTCAAGTCAAGGAGTCCTATGGGCCCTTGACCAAGTATATCCCATGTCTAGAGGATGAGCAATATTGGATGCACGTTCTTGCTACAATCGACGTGCCATTCTCAGACCGTGAGGCGTATGAGCAAACCATGAAAACGATCGGCAAGCCTAGTAATACACTCTCCATACCAATCTGCATGATGGCAGGAACCCTTCAGGGAAAGCCTAAGCCTGTCAACTTCCAAGTCCCAATTAACAGAAGGGAACTCGAGGAGATGCTCGAATATTTGACAGACAAGCTAGCTGACAATTCAGCTGCAAACTTCAAACCATTACAGGATCTCTTAGGTGAATCCAAGTGGCAATGGACCAGAGTGCATGACTTAAACCTCATGTATAACTGGGCCCTAATCCCTAACCAACGACAAGGGGTGTACCAAGCCCTAGGAGATGACGAGCAGTTTGATAAAGGGGATTCTAACGACGAATTCGAAGACTGCCAATCGTTTAGTGATGGAACTGAGGGTGAAGTGGATATCGTAGAGTATGACACTGAAGGACAAGAAATAGAGAAAATACGAGTAGACTCCAAGCCGTAGAAAAGAAATATATTTAGGATAGAGCAAGGGGTCATGCGTATGGAATGTGATCGCGCCTGGTTGGAACATGTAGGAGCCATAGACCTCGAACAAGTAGGCTTAGCCCAGCCAGGGACGACACCAGTCCTCAGGACAGAATCACCATCTGAACTACATCCACTAGGAGAGACTACCTCTTCTAGCAAAGACGGGGAGTTCGACTCTGAGTCGGAGGTTAGTTTGGACAGTGATCTAGAAATCCCTAGGCCGCGTATGACTAGACGCACGAAGGGGAACCTACCCGTCCACCTGAGGCGCAGACGGTTAAGGCAGGAAAAGGTAAAACATCCCAGGGATACGCGAACGGAAGAACAACGAAAACCGCAGGACCTTCCTAAGCGCTTCATGAAATTCAAAAAAGGGGATAGGGTAGTAGTTGTGTTAGGTGCCAAATGTCAAGGACAAACCAACAAAACGATCGAGGGACCAGCCAAGCCAAGGAGGTGAATCTGGCCCAGGAATGGGAAACACCCCGATCAGTCTTCATTGTTGACAACTTGACTGAGAAAGAAGAAATTAGTCTTGTTGCTCTCTTGCGAGAATACATAGATGTATTCGCCTGGTCCTTGGAAGAGCTTAAGGGGGTAGATCCGAGTGTCGTGACTCACAACATACCCATGACGCCAGACGCAATGCCGGTCAAGCAGCGACCATACCCTATGAATTCAAAACATGCTCATGCTGTCAAAGAGGAAATTGACAAGCTGATGAGAGCGGGATTCATTTATGACATTGAGCACACATACTGGGTATCACCCATAGTCATCGTGATGAAAAAGAATGGAAAAATCCGAGTGTGTGTCAATTACAAGAAGGTGAACGATGCTACGAAGAGGGATAACTATCCATTGCCATACACCGAGCACATGCTTGAGAGGGTGGCAGGCAAGGAAGCCTATAGTTTTCTGGATGGCTTCTCAGGGTACAACCAGGTGCAAGTGCATCCTGCGGACAGGCACAAGACCGCCTTTGGGTTGACTAACGCCCTTGCCACTTTCCAATGCCTCATGTGCACCATCTTTAAGGACATGCTTCGTAAGGAGTTAGAAGTCTTTGTCGATGACCTGTGTGTCCATTCGACCTAGATCGAACACTTAGACAAACTCCGCACAGTCTTTGAATGGTGTCACTTATATCATCTCTCCTTGAACTCCTTAAAGTGCTAGTTTTGGGTAAAACATGGATGCACCTTAGGGCATGTGGTGCTGAAGAACGACATTGCCACTGTCTTCTCGAAAGTCAGGGTTATTTTTGACCTTCCACCCCCAATTAATTACAAGGGAGTTCAATGCTTCTTAGGCCATATGGGGTACTATCAGTGGTTTGTACTGAACTATGCATTGATCTCGCCAGACCATTGTACAAGCTGCTGATTGTCTTCGAGTGGATCGAGGAACGCCAACAAGCGTACAAAGAGTTGGAAAAGGATCTAACCAAGACACCAATTTTACGAGCCCCAGATTGGACCATTACCTTCCACGTGCACATTAATGCTTCTAAGTTTGTCGTGGGGGCAGTGTTGTGCCAACCTGGTGAGCACAACTTAGATTATCTAGTGAGCTTTGCTAGCAGACAACTCACTAAGATGGAAATGAACTACTCAACAACGGAAAGAGAGGGATTAGCCATGGTGTTAGCTGTGAAGAAATTCCGGAATTACCTATTGGCCACACCCTTCATATTTTTTGTGGACCATCAAGCCCTGCTCTATCTAGTAAACAAACCTTGTGCTACAGGACACATAGCTCGATGGCTCCTTCTGCTCTTGGAATTCGATTTCTCTGTGGTTGTGCATAAAGGAAAACAACACTACATGGCTGACCATATGTTAAGGCATTCCCACGGGAGAAGTCGCTGGACAAGGCATCATTGATGAATTACCCGATGCCCATCTATTCCACCTGTCCAACGAGAGAGATTTGTTTAAGGCTGATCTAACGCCATACTGGGCGGATGACATAGTCCAAGTGCTTGAGCACGGATTACTTGAGCGACCAATAGAAAAAGTCTGACTTAGGCACTTGATCCTTAAGATTCAGCCCTATTAGCTGATTGCAGGCCAACTCTATAGGCTGGGGCAGATGGATTGCTGCGTAGATGCGTATGTGAGCATGAGATGCACGATGTGCTCTCAGAGGCACACATCGGCATTGCGGGAGGACACTTTAGTGGAGACACGACAGCACGGAAGGTGCTGCAGTCTCAACTATGGTGGCCCATGCTTTTCCGCAATGCCACGCGATTTGTCAAGCATTGTGATGAGTGCCAGCGGACAAAAGTCCCGATTTGCAAGGATCAGATGGAGTTGACTCTAATTATTGCTCGACAATCCTTCGAAAAATGGGGAATCGACTTCATAGGACCCATCAGTCCTGTGGTGCAGTACTCACAAGCCAAGTACATCATTGTGGCCACGGATTACCTCACGAAATGGATAGAGGCAAGAGCCACACGTAAAAACGACGCTAGGATGACTGCCAAGTTCTTATGGGAGCAAGTGATCTCGCGATTCGGCTGCCCCATCAAACTGGTTAGTGACTAAGGCACGCACTTCATCAACGAAGTGATAGCACATCTCTTGTCCACCTTTCTCATTATCCATCGCAAATTATTGCCATACTACCCTCAAGCGAACGGTCAGGCAGAATCAATGAATAAGATTCTCATCAATGTCTTGACTAAAGTAGTCTCAGCCTCATGTAGGGACTGGGACAACAAGCTTATGGTAGCTTTGTTGGCTTACCGTACGGCTTATAAAACGGTTGTCGGTCAAACCCCGTTCAGGTTGACCTATGGAACAAAAGCAATTCTACCCTTAGAATTCTTTGTTCCTAGCCTGATAATAGCCCTTCACGAATGATGGGAAGGGAGGGAGGCATGGACACAATGCTTGGTCAAGCTCGAACGCCTATTAGAGACCCGTCTTCTAGCCACCCATGCACTTATATGTGAGAAGGCCCGTCGCAAGAGTTGGTTTGACAAGCATGTCAAGAAGTGCGACTTTGAACAGGGCTACTTAGTGCTCCTCTACTCCGTTAAGGGACATAAATAGAAAATGAAATTTCGAGGCCTTGAACCCTTCAAGGTTCATGCGATCAGTCACACAGGCAATGTCAAACTCGAAACCTTAGACGGTGAGGGAATATGCTTTTTCAATGGCAGTCGTGTCAAGAAGTACTACCCTCCCACCCATCCTTTGCACGAGCCCCTGATGTTAGAACCCCCTGTCAAGGTATGAGTGGCCACAATCATTGAGATTGATGACGAGGTTGAGGAAGTCGTAGAGCCCGCATACCTCCATATAATGGTCACTGTAAAACAAACCTGCGCTTTCAACGCTTTGATCGATGTGAGGGAGCAGACTTCAATGTCCTATCTCACGATCATTGGATCAAACTTGGCAGGCCATTACTTCAGCCCACGAATGCTAAATTAAGCCCCTATGGGGCCCATTCCTATGCACTCCTCGACAAGTGCAAAGTAGCCATTTCTATCGAGTCTGAGACTGTCGCAATGATTTTTTACGTGTTGCCAAATGCTAAAGATGTAGGCACGGAGTCACTACTAGGGCGCACTTTCAAAAAGCAGACTCACTGCAATGTTGATTATGAGTTGCAGCGCATTCACCTCGTAATAGGCAACATTCGCATTGTCACAGCTTTCAGCAAAGGGCTACGCGACTTCATCACCATCCACAAAGCCCCCGATAGAATTCTCCATAACCAAATCTAAGGAGGGGGTAGTGCGCGGCTGCCACCTCCTAGAATTCAAGACTCACAGCCCATAGTAGCAAAACATAAAGCTCAATAGCCTAGATTTCAATGGAAGCCTAAGCAGCTGCAACCGCCGCCTAGGAGTCAACGCCCCTATCCTCATATGACCAAAAAATCTAAACCTGAGCGGCCAAGACGTAGTCACAGAAAGCGCCGCATGATCAGGCAAAGATGGGTCCTGAAAGCCCTCTTACGTGCGCAAGGCTACTACGAGGAAAATACCTGGTTGTGGATCCCTAAGGCCCACATGGCCAAGGGCACCATTCATACACCGCCCTCAAGCTTGATCAAACCGCACTCCATCAACCCTCAAATCCACAAGCCGCAGTGCTCTCTTGAACCACAACCATATGCCTCATCCATGCCTAGACCCAAGAGAGTCCCACAAACCTGTTAGATATGATCAATGCCCCACCCTCATTAGGTGCTACCAATGATCCATGGTGCTCAAAGTTGTAAGGCCCCCATTATGAGGAGAAGCCATATGTGAGCCCAGACAATGGTTGCAGCCTTGACTTGTATGTCAGATGAAGTCTATGTGACCAGATGGCAAAAAGGTGACTGTTGTGGGTCTAATCTTTGGGTTAGACAGAGTAGTTAAGCTGGTAGCAAATCGAGGCACATTGCATTGAGTTGCGGGGTAAGAGAGTTATCAGGGGCCCTAGCCAATGGTAAAGGGAATATTTCCTAGAATATTCCCTAGCCAACTAGTGGAGGTGCACATGGAAGGTCAATAGACACATGGGCACATGAAAGGTCAATAGACACATGGGCACATGAAAGGTCAACAGACACATGTGCATATGAAAGGTCAACAAACACATATGCATATGAAAGGTCAACAGACACATGTGCATATGGAAGGTCAATAGACACATGGGCACATGGAAGGTCAACAGACACAAGTGCATATGGAAGGTCATCCATCATGACCCCCTTCACAAGCTATAAAAGCTAAACCCCTTCATAGCTATCCATTATCCATCTTTCACCCAGTCAGAGTTGTTGTTCTAGCTAGCCTTAAGCTCTTCACCTATCTTCTGTCTAGATCGCCATCTAAGCTTTACACAGTGGAAGCACACGGGTGGACAAAGCCATCTTTGTATCAGTTGTTTGAAGTTAAAGAATTTATTGATTCTCCTCTTATCTGTTGTGTACTCTCTATCTCTTTCTTAGATTTTGTTCGCTGCGCCGTGTAATATTTTACATGGTATCAGAGCCCAGGGGGCTCTAGAGATCGGAGAGCGTGCAAGAGGCAAAGGCTTCAACAGCAAAGAGAAACTATGTCGACTTCCGGAAGCAGTGCAGGAGGTGGTGTTGCTATACTGGCTATTCAAATACTGAGGATTCGTCCACCAACCTTCAGCGAAGGCAAGTTAGATGGTAGAAACTACACCTTGTGGAAGTTCAAAATTACAACTATCCTTGATTCTTATGAGCTTCTAGAGACTGTGCTGGGGACTGACGCAGAACCACAACCTACCCCCGACCCATCAAATCCTAGCGTGATGATTCCTCCGAATGCAGATCTTCTGCGAGCTTGGAAACGAAGGAATGCAGATGCATTGTGTGCCTTAGTTACAAGCTGTTCTGACAGTGTTTTGACTTTGATTCAGCATACAACCAAAGCGTCAGAGGCTTGGAATGTACTAAGGAGTCAGTATGAAACACGAAACCAAACAAGGATTCAAAACTTGGAGAATCAACTAGCAGCGGAGAAGTTTGGTGAAGGAGAGACAGTTGAAGCATTCATCACTCGGATTAAGAATCTGTGCGACCAGATGGCTGGCGCTAGGATACAAAAGACTAGCGAAGAGCTAGCTCGGAGGTGTCTTCGAATTTGTCCACAAAAGTTTGATGGACTAGTAACTGCCCTTAATACTCAGGTGAGACCTCAAGCTTTGACTTTTGAGGAGTTTTGTGCATTATTAATGGAGGAGGAGTTGAGGCTGAAAGCCCGAGAAGGAAGCAACAATGGAGATGCTGCATTCTCTACCAATGCAAAAGGCAAAGGTGTTTCCTCCACCAAAAATGATGGTGACAAAAAGAAGAAGGGCGGCAAGAAGAAGTTTCAAGGAGAGTGCTTCTACTGCAAGAAGAAACGACATGCAATTGGAGATTGTCGTGTCAAGAAGGCAGATGAAAAGAATGGTACCCTTAAAAGTAAAGGGAAAGAGACAGCCAATACAACTGAAGCAGAGTTGGAATTATTCATGGCGACCATTGAGGAAGTGTGCTCCTCGGCGCAAGAAGAATCTACCACTGACTCATGGGTGTTGGATAGTGAGGCCTCCCGTCACATGACCAACAAGAAAGGTCTATACAGTTCTATGCAGCCTCTATAAGAATCCATCACTGTGACGGTTGGAAATGATGCTAAATGCCCTGCTGCGGGCACATGTACTATTTCTTTTGTTCCTGCAAATGGTGAAGTCAAAAAGCTTTCAAATGTGTTGTATGTTCCCAAAATCAGGAGAAATCTCTTATCAGTTTGCTCCCATAATTGATCTTGGTCATGAAGTGAGGTTCAAGAAGACATGTGCAGAAATTATTGATAGTGCTGGTACAATTGTTGGCAAAGGAGAAAGAATGAACAACCTGTACGAGCTAAGTGCTCTTACAGCCACCGCTGGAGTGGGCACAAGTAAGCTTTGGCATGAAAGGTTTGGACACATTGGATTTGTAGTATTGAAGGAGATGCAAAAGCAAGGTATGGTTGCTCACCCACCTACAATAACTGAATTGAAGGAACCATGTGAAGCTTGTATGATGGGCAAGCAACACAGAAAGGCATTTCCACAAGAAAGCAAGAATAGAGCACATACTCCTCTAGAGTTGGTGCATGCTGACTTGTGTGGTAAGATGCCTACACAGGCCTTGGGGGGATCTTCTTATTTTATGTTGATTGTCGATGACTACAGTAGGAAGATGTGGGTGTACTTCCTTCGTGATAAGGCTCAAGCTTTTGGTAAGTTTAAAGAATGACTAATACTTGTTGAGAATGAAACAGGGAAAAGTGTGAAGAAATTTAGAACAGATGGTGGTGGTGAGTTCAACTCAAAGGAGTTTGAAGGCTTTTGCAAGAGCAAAGGGATCAAGCGTCAATTGACAATGCCTCACACACCTCAGCAGAACGGTGTTGTGGAATGCAGGAATCGCACCATTGTGGAGATGGCAATATGCATGCTAAAGGGCAAGGGATTACCTAACCATTTTTGGACTGAAGCTGTTAATACTGCAGTCTACATTCTAAATCGGAGCTATACAAAGGCTCTCAAGGGAAAAACACCTCATGAGGCTTACACTGGTAAGAAACCATCTGTCTCACATTTCAGAATTTTTGGATGTGAATGTTATGCACATGTTTCAGATGAGAAGAGAAACAAGTTACAACCAAAAAGCAGAAAATGTATCTTCTTGGGTTATAGTGATGAGTAGAAGGCTTACAAATTATATGACCAAGACGCAAAGAAGATCATCGCGAGCCGTGATGTGGTGTTCAAGGAGGAGCCGCATACAGTGGAGGAGGAGAAGGCAAGTTCTTCCACTTTATCATCAAGTGAAGAAGTAGTCCACTATGAACCTGTCCCGAGAGCTATCCCTATCCTTAAGGAGGAGGAAGCATCATCGTCAGATGATGAGGAAAAAGTTCACCAACCTGACATCACCCCATCGGAAAAGCCATTGCCGCGCTGGGTGAAGCAGCTCTATGACCACAATAATCCTATGCCTGCATTTGTTGAGGAGAAGGCAGACGGACCAAGGAGGTCTCAGAGAATAGAGGAGCAACGGAGGGCTTCTGCTCACATAGTCAATATGGCCTTGATGGTTGAGATTATGAGAGAAGTAAAGGAGCCAACTGATTTAGAAGAAGCACTTGTAGATCCATCATGGAAGGCTGCTATGCAGGTGGAGTATGACAGCATAATGAAGAATGACACTTGGGAGCTAGTAGATCGACTAGCAAAGCGGAAGGTTATTGGCACCAAGTGGATCTGGAAGGTAAAGTACAAGGCTGATGGTACCTTAGAAAAGTACAAAGCTAGACTGGTTGCCCAAGGATTTTCACAAGTTGAAGGGTTTGATTTTCAAGAGTCATTTGCCCCAACTACCAGAATGACCACTTTTCTCACGGTACTTGCAGTGGCTGCCTACAAGAAGTGGCCAGTGTACCAAATGGATGTTAAGTCAGCGTTCTTAAATGGTGACCTCAAGGAGGAGGTGTACGTGGCTCAGCCACCAGGGTTTGAGGCCCCCCATTCTGAGAACAAAGTGTGTAAACTGAAGAAGGCATTGTATGGGCTGAAACAAGCCCCCAGAGCATGGTATCAGCGGATAGATAGGTTCTTTTTAAACCTAAACTTCAAAAGATGTGCCTCAGATGCTAACTTGTATGTTTACAGGGATGGTAAAAAAGTCTGTAGTGATTGTCCTATAAGTGGACGACCTTCTTATTACAGGTGACTATGAAGATATGATCAACCAAACTCGAAAGGCTTTGAGTTCTGAGTTTGAAATGACAGACTTGGGCTTGCTGCACTATTGTTTGGGGATTGAAGTCTGGCAAGAGCCAGGAAAGATCTTCATCTCTCAGAAGAAGTATGCATGGGAGATCTTGAAGGCATTTGGCATGACCGAGTGCAAGGAGATAGCTACACCTATGGAGGTGAATGCAAAGTTATCCATCAAGGATACATTAGCACTAGCAGACATTGGGAGGTATAGGAGGTTGGTCGGCAGTCTGATCTACTTGTGTAACACCAGACCAGATATCAGTTTTGCTGTTGGTGTTTTGAACAGGTTCTCAAACAAACCTCATGAGAGTCATCGGAAGGCTAGGATGTGGGTGCTCAGATACTTGAAGAAAACTCTTGACTATGGTATCACATACAGTTTTGGAACTTCTCTTGTGGGGAACTATGACTTAGATTGGGCAGGAGACATTGATTCCCGGAAGTCAGTTTCTGGTTATTGTTTCTCTTTGGGTTTAGGAATTTTCTCTTGGATTAGTAAGAAGCAACCAACAATGGCATTGTCTTCTACCGAAGCAGAGTACAAGGCAACTTGTTTTGCTGCATGTGAGGCCGTATGGTTGAGAAGGATTCTATGGCATATGGGAGTGCAGGATGAAGAACCAACTGTGCTGAGATGTGACAATCAGAGTTGCATCGCCATTTCCAAAAATCCAGTGTTTCATGCACGCACCAAACATATAGAGATCCAGTATCACTATGTGCGTGATTTGATGGAGGATGGGATAGTGGAATTGGTCTACTGTCCAACAGAGGAGAATGGAGCAGATATCTTCACCAAAGCACTTACGAAGGATCTGCTTCAAGTTCATCTTCAGAGACTCGGCATTGGGCCGAGGAGATAGTTTACCTATGGGTGGACATTGAGGGGGGGTGTTAGATATGATCAATGCCCCACCCTCATTAAGTGCTACCAATGATCCATGGTGCTCAAAGTTGTAAGGCCCCCATTATGAGGAGAAGCCATATGTGAGCCCAGACAATGGTTGGAGCCCTGACTTGTATGTCAGATGAGGTCTATATGACCGGATGGCAAAAAGGTGACTGTTGTGGGTCTAATCTTTGGGTTAGACAGAGTAGTTAAGCTGGTAGCAAATCGAGGCACATTGCATCGAGTTGCGGGGTAAGAGAGTTATCAGGGGCCCTAGCCAATGGTAAAGGGAACCTAGCCAACTAGTGGAGGTGCACATGGAAGGTCAATAGACACATGGGCACATGGAAGGTCAACAGACACATGTGCATATGAAAGGTTAACAGACACATGTGCATATAAAAGGTCAATAGACACATGTGCATATGGAAGGTCAACAGACACATGGGCACATGGAAGGTCAACAGACACAAGTGCATATGGAAGGTCATCCATCATGACCCCCTTCACAAGCTATAAAAGCTAAACCCCTTCATAGCTATCCATTATCCATCTTTCACCCAGTCAGAGTTGTTGTTCCAACTAGCCTTAAGCTCTTCACCTATCTTCTGTCTAGATCACCATCTAAGCTTCACATAGTGGAAGCGCACGGGTGGACAGAGCCATCTTTGTATCAGTTGTTTGAAGTTAAAGAATTTACTGATTCTCCTCTTATCTGTTGTGTACTCTCTATCTCTTTCTTAGATTCTGTTCGCTGCGCCATGTAATATTTTACAAAACCTACTGGCCCAAACCGCAGGCTCCGTCACAAGAGTCATCACCCACTGAAGTCAATCCGCCTCCCCAACTCCAACCTAAATTTAGCAGTCCATCTGTCGTGGCTGCTCCTAATCCACTCAACATCCAAGCAGCCAAACCACAAAGTCCCGAACCCTCCTAATCGCCCATCTTCGTTGTGAAAAGCTCTTGTTCTATCAAACCTCAACCACCTGTTGGCCTTACGCCCTCCTATGAATGAAAATCCTTTTTAGTGCTAGGCACTGACCTCGTTGAGGACACGGGGGATGATGTGGTGGATTGTATTAAAAGACTAGATGATACTTTCGTGTCACTCACGCTAAGCTATGACCGCTTGGACTTAGGTCTATTAGAAGAACCCTTTGCAACTGAAGTGCAAAATATGCCTTGCTCTTGGAAAACCTTTGAATTCGCATTCGCAAAAGCTTCTCACTCTGTTGCTGAGTTGATTAACAACAAAATCTCCAAGGAGCAAGCCATCAAACAACACCTTATCACGTCATACGATCCACGAACCACTTCTACTATCACTAACCAAGAAATCGTGGAGTTATCACACCTCGCTGATATTGGATCACCTTTCTTGAGGCAGTGGTACGCTCTTAGGTTGCAATGGGAAGTTGAAGGATGTCGCATAAAGACCAACGCTGAGCAACGCCGTGCCATCAAAACAGTAGAGGATGATCCCACTTTCATCGCGCCCACCTCATATAGAGTGTTAACCACTCTTCGAGGCCAACCCATAGAAGAACACATCAAAGGACACCCCTACCTCGATCGCTTGTTGACTGAGGAAGAGTTACACATTGCTAGCGGTGTCGACTCTGGTGACTTCCTCACAGACGTTCTCACATACATCACGCACGTGGGAATTCGACCCTTTGATTTGGACCGCGAAGCTCAATTGGAGTACAATCCAAATTTCTATACTTGGCTCCTTCACAAGTAACTCCTACACCAACATGTCGAAAGCCCTTGACCTTTTGACCCTCAATCCTAGGAAGGATTCTTCTCAAGATGGAAGGGGAGGGGGTAAGGTGAAATGAATCAGATGAGAAAGGGGTAAGGTAAAATGAATCAGAGGAGAAATGAATCAAAGGGGATAAATCAAAGTAAAATCAGTGAAAATCATAAACATGTATTATGAAAAAATGGATGGGGTAGGAAAATGGGCATGAAAACTTTGAAGTAAAGGGAAAAAAGTCCAAGTCTAAAAAGGAAAATCTACATTGCTTCTTAATGAATTCATTCAAAAATCATAGAGTTTTTCTTTTCTAGCAATCAAAGAATTAACATGTGGAAAGCACTAATGAAAGTTACGATTTATGGCAAGAGCATAAAATGTCGCAGCAAGACCGCGCCCATCGACTCCCCTTCATAGACAAGGAAAGGGAGCAATACCGCATCCATCTAGAGAACCACGCCTTCATCCAGCTTAAATTTTGAATCATCCACAACATAGAAGTTGTGGTGGCCAAGGAGGAAGCAGCTAGGAGGGTGGTTGAACAATGCAACCTCACGAAGTATCTTGAAAAATTCTCGTAGGAGCCAGACAACCTAAAGTGCGTGGAGTTCCTTAGAATCTACAACCCAGATCGAGAATGTGGTACTATGACAGTGGGCAGAGGAGAAGATGCAAAGTAGGTAGAGGTCAGCTTAGACCCAGCCTTGGTGGAGAAGGATTTGGGATTGGTGTCAAAGACGGAGAGGAAACATAAGAGGGATGTTTATGCTATGCTTAAAATGAAGAAGGAAGATGTTCTCACAAATGACCGCATAAGCATCCAGGATATCCCTGACGCATAAGCTAGGATGCAAGCCAAGCTGATACATGTGCTCTTCTCCAGTCAATGCTATAATTCATTGATGCATCGAATTAGCATACCTATGCTGGAGAATGTAGCAGCCCACACCCTAGACAAAGTAGACTAGAATGGGTACGTGCGAAAAACGATCGACCAGGTAGCCAAAGCATTGGCCCTAGGAAGTGTGCCAGCAGCAGGAGGAGAATCTCCAGCCGCTAAAGCTACAGAAAGAAAGAAAGCCTCCTCCAAAGCTCCTTCATCGGGTATGGAGGTGTCTTGACTGCGCTCATCCAGGAGGTAGTGAAGGAAGCACAGGATGCAGAAGAAGGAGAAGGAAAAACGCCAGAGAGGTCGCCTCCTCACCAGGACAAGGATAGGTCCACCGATAGAACTGAGACAGAGGAAGAAGGGGAAGGATAGACAAGCAAAAAGACAACCAAGAAGCCCAAGAAGAAGACAACACAGAGAAAGAAGAAGGATGACAAAGGCAGAAAGAAGGAGAGAGAAGACTTGGAAAGGGCAAAGAAAGAGTCCCTAAAAGAGGCCGAGGAGAGAGAGAGGAAGAAGAGACAGGAGGAAGAGAAGGAAAAAGAAGAATTACAGAAATCAAAGAAGGTGTCGAAACAGGAAGCAGAGGAGAAGAAAAGAAAGGAAAAAGAAGAAAAAGAGAAAAAGAGAAAAAGAAGGAAGATTAGAGAAAAACGGAGAAGGAAAGGAGAAGAAAGGCGAATAAGGAAGAGGAAGAACTAAGAAGGAAGGAGGAAGAGGACCTGGCTGAAGCCACACACCAGTCCATCGAGCAACAAAGCCGAGCTGATGAATTGGGAAACTAGAGCCCACAGAGAGAAGAAAGGCCAGGATCTAGCACACATGTACTGGAGATCGTGCCACCTGCAGTCACACTGAGGGCAAGGGCAAGGTCCCAATTCATCCAATTCCTACCCTCCTGGTGCCTTCCACTGAACCCGCCACCATCATCCCTAGCATCCCGACCAGTGCCGACATGTCAAATTTCGTGGCATGGATGCAATACTTCATCAACAAAGAGATGACCCAGGGACAAAGCATAGGAACCACATCCATAGGACAAAAGAGGCCAGCTATTGATGCGGACTCTAGGTAAGATCCTAAAAGGTAGAAGGTAGAAGCCTCAACCTCACCCATCCACACAATGATGACGCCATCGGCTAACTATGACGAGTACGTCACCGAGCTGCTCTCCCAATTGGAGAAAGCTAAGGAGGAATGCAAGATAGCCATGGCTGAGTTGGCAGCTGAGAAGGAATCCAGTTAGTTACCTTCCAGCTGGATAAAACGAGGATAATAGCCATGCAACAAAGGGAGATCGCATATATCAAACGAGAAATGAAGGCTAAGGATGACAGGGAGGAGCACTGGAGACAGAAAGTTGAGAACGAAACAGAGGAGCTAGTGAAAATGCAAAGAGAGCACAAGCTCTTGATAGTGCAATACTAGGAGCTCGTTACGAAATCTGCTCAGGTGGATGCGCTTGTGGCTGAGATGAATGCCAGAGACGAGGAGAGAAAACAAGACATAACGAGAAATGAAGGCTAAGGATGACAGGGAGGAGCACTGGAGACAGAGACTTGAGAACGAAACATATGAGCTAGTGAAAATGCAAAGAGAGCACAAGCTCTTGATAGTGCAATACTAGGAGCTCATTACGAAATTTGCTCAAGTGGATGCGCTTGTGGCTGAGATGAATGCCAGAGACGAGGAGAGAAAACAAGACATAGAGGAGCAGCAAGAAGAAATTGAGCAGCTGACAGAGCAACTATACTCTGAAAAAGAAGAGCAAGAGAGACTGATCAGGGAGTTGGAGGACCAGGAGAAAAAACTCATGATACTAACCCTAAAGCAAGGAGAGAGCATGGAGAAGATGAACAAAAGAGCAGAGGAGTGGGCTGTGCACAATGAAAAGAGAGTGAAGACACTGGCACGGTGCCTTGCTCTGATAGAGAAGGAGAAAATCATTGTAGAGAGCAAGGCAGAATCCGCCCAAGTGGCCTTTGGTGCCCAACAAAAAGCCTTCCTTGACACCATCCTGGACACCACCCGCTCAGCGCAAGGAGAGTCGTTGGAGGTGATGCAAAGAAAGCTCAGCATCGCACGCAGAGCCTTACATGCCGGATTGCAAATGCCACCTCTACCTGTGGAGGTTAGGATGAGCTTAGACGAGCAACGAAAATACCCATTGCTGGCCGGTCTAACCCCCTAGGAAATTGACGCCCTTGGATTCAAAGAGAAAGCACCACAGGGAGAACGGTAGGGGGAGGAAGCAGAACTTGAGATCGACATGAACCGATTCAAGGAGGATGTAGTCCCACAATCCCCCTCGCCGTAGTCTCAAGAGCCACCATAAGAGGACCCATATGTGAAAAGACAAGCCGCATCTAGGGAAAGACGTAGAAAGCTAGTAGAGGAAGCCAGGAAACAACTGAGAGTGAAACCAGCCGTGCTACCGTCCGCACCTCTCCCATCTTGCCTTGATGATATCCCCGCGGGATTCCACGCAGAACTGGTGCTGTGGGAGATACAAGAACAAGGAAAGGATCCATTCACCTTTAGTTTTCTCCTACCCAACAGTCTACGGAGGGTCTTGCCGCTCAAGGTGATGGATGAGGTGATCGTGATCGGTGGCCGGTTAGGGCAAAGATGGCTAGAAGAGTGAGAAAAAACCCCGATCTCTTGGGGCACAGAAGTGGCTGATTATTGGTAAAACAAAGTTTTTGAAGTCCCACACACTGTACAGGGCTACAAAATCCAACCCTTGTGGAGGAGGCGAGTATGGGACATCAGTATGCTCGCCTGGATGGTGTTTTGTAACACCCTGCCATTCGAGCGAAACAACCCCACCTACATAGCATACCCTCGAAGGGTAGGTGTAGATTTTGATGCCACCCTCCACGGGCGGTACAACTTCCCTATTATTTATAACTCTAATGTAGTATCCTTCAAGCATGCCCTTCTCTTTACCTCCGAAAGCCTAGATGATTCTATGACATGCTTTCTTGCGGATTTCTCCTCATGCCCTGACCTTGCCTTTGTAACAACCTGTAATTATCTTAGGTTACTTAAGCTACTCCTTAAGCAAAACCCGACTCCACAAGAGCATGGCCTACCTCCCCTCTTCTTTGACCCTAACGCTATTGATAGCTGCGCCATGGCTCGTCTTATGATGAGGGCTAGTCTCCTCCTCTCTTTTTGCCCAGCCCTCCTAGAAGATATGAATGACAGCCAATTCATTAGGTGCAATCACCCTTTCCTCTCCACCACTTCTCTTCATGTTCGCATGAATATGAAAGATTACATGCAAAGTCACTAGTTTTTTAGCAAATCCATCTGACCCCCTTCCCCTCCTCATTCAGATGAAGACAATTAGGCCTAACTGTCATTCCACAACTGCAAAAAAAAAGGGGGTCAAAGTAAAGAAAAGAATAACATGAAAGAAAAAGCACACAAGCACTCACTTGCAGAAGCACTTAAACACCACATAGAGCACTATCACTGCACCTAGGGGTTCTCAAGTTAGGTGTGTCCGATGGCTTCGATTGGCTGGCTCCGCTTCTAATCCCCTAGCCCTTTTTGCTTCCCCACTTCATGCTTAGGGCACATCAAGGGCAAGACATACCTAGGGAGCTAACACTCGCCTAGGGTTAGACCTGTCACCCTAAGCCACTTGCACCGCACCCCCCTTAACACAAATGGGGTCCTCAAGTGTGGGACATCACTCAGGCTTGCCTACGGCTAGACCCACCTCCCCATTCCACTAGCAGGAGCACATTGCACTAACATAGTAAGGTAGACACTCCCCTTAGGAAGAGCACCGCACCTTCTCCTTTTACACATCACACACGCGACAAACCACAAACTTCAGAGGCCCCCGTCAACCACTTGCTATCCATCTGGCTTCCCCGACAAACATCAGCTTCCACACGTACCTAAATCTACATGTGGCCCTTCCCTTTACACCATCATTGCCCAAGTGCCTACCACCCTACAACAACACAGAAGTGCCATGGGACTGACACCCGTCTTGGAGGGGGGTAATGTTAACCCCAAGTCAAGATGGCGGAAAATGGTGAAAAATGAAGGAAAAAGTGGAAAAAGCATGGAAGAAGAGCAAAGACATGTAGGCGACCTCTAGAAGCTAAGCTGAGACCAAAGGCACAATTTTAAATGAAAGGAGCCTCAAAAAACTTAGAAAACTCTTGTAAAAGAGCACCAGGCTCCCTCCTGTGCCAATTGTAAAATATTAGACATGCATAGGCTAGAGGGATAAGGCTAGAAGAGAGAAATGGAAAAAAGACATTGCCACAATGGCCGGTCATGTAAAAAAGGGGATGGGTGCCCATGGGGTTTTAGGGTTTGTATATAAAGTTCAAAAAGTGAATGGAAGCTCATTCTTTTGTGTGTGGCTAACAAGAGCTCTCTTCTTCTTCTCTTCTTCTTGCTTGTGTGTGCTCTTGAGAGAGGGAGTATGAGAGTGTGAGGGAGTGGGTGCGTGGGAGTGAGGGATCAAGAGGGTGAAGCTCTTCACCATCTCCTCTTCTCTTCTTCTCTTATCTTCTCTTCTCTTTTCTCACCCGTACGGCTATGGAGGATGGAGCTTGGAGAGGGAGGAGGCTTGAGCTAGCATCAAGAATCATGGAGCTACCGAGGTGTGCGAGGGAGGAGGCTACTTACATCGACATCAAGGTAAGCTCACTATGCTCATAGGATCTACGACGCATCGGCTAGGTGAGAGATAGCCATTAGAGCTCACTTGAAACACTTGAAGCAATAAGCGGTCCATGGATCTTGGAGATTGAGCGTGAGCTCCCACAACAAAGGGATATTGTTTTTTTAAGAGACTTTAGACATTTCATATTTATTGCTACTTTATGCATTTATCATATACTTCATCATGCGACTATAGTTTGATCGATGACTATGCCATGTGACTATATAGCTATGTTGAGAATGTGCCATGTTGGTTATGTTTTCTTGATGTGTGTTCATATATTGGACACAAGCAAGAAATACTTTTACCATGAACCGATTGGTTAGGTTGAGAGTATGCCATGTTGGTTTTGTTTTTGTGTTTTTTGGATAGCTTTGGACTAAATGTAAAGTTTCATACTCTTTTAATAATAGTGAAAAAATGTTATTCTCTTTTTGTATACATGAAATTCATGAGCTAGGATTTTTTTTTGCTTTGGTTGATTGTGCTATGAATGTATGCATGCAAATCATGCATGACCTAGGATATTTCCATGTGTAGGTATATTGCATAGAGATATTTATATATAGAATGTGTATGTTGCACGAAAGAGCTCGAAACAAAAGGATTGATTGCAAAATAATGAAAAGGAAATCTTGCAAAAATAAAATCCCCTAAAATAATATGTGTAGAATTGTCAATAGTAGAATAAAGGCCGAAATAATGCAAATAAAAAATCAGATGATACCAAGCCCTTAGGGCTCACCCACAATAAGTTTTAACATATGAATGCTCGTCAAATCTCATTCCGATTTGAGAAAATCAAGTGGATGTGCTGACAACTTTTCCCAAGAGATCGAAGTGCTCTCATGCCAATTGTTGGATTTAGGGTTACACAAAGGTAAGTAAACAATTTGGAGAAGAAAAAGCTTGAGAGAGCACAACTCTAAGTGCATTGAGAGGAGGTAACAAGAATAACTATACCCTAACAATGAATAGGTGTATATATAAGGCTGGGGAAAAGAAGCCTCCTAAAGAGAGAAGAAAAAGTGCACAAATGGTCGTGAATGTGTTAACACACATCAGTATCAAAATATGGTAATATATATAGATCATTATAGCCATTTGATCCCTACTAAATCTTTGAAAAAGGGTGTCATAGGAGGCTACTTCATTTGCAATATTGAAGAAAAAAGGCTTACGCTTTTAGGTTAACAAAAATTAGCAATGTCAAGCAAACTCATTCTTTCAACATAAAGGCTAATGTGCATACTATTCACTCTCAAAATCCCCTCTATGAAACTATGAGTCTTAATGATAATAGATGAATGCTTGCAACTACAATGATCAAATATAATGAGCATGGAAGCTATTTGAAATTTGAAATCATATATGAGAATGAGTCTCTATGGCTGGTTACATTTTAAACTCCATGTACTAGACGTCATTGAGTCATCTAGGTTAGCATAATGGGTGATTGCAATCTACATCACATCACATCATGATGGATGAACTTGAAAGATAATATTGAAAAAGGATTGGATGACACTAGCCTCGATTGTTCTAAAACAAGATAAGATGCATGCATTTGGTTCAACCCATAATATCCATGTCTCACTTTTGATTCTACTCAACATGCAATAACTTGGAGTAGACTAGATAAGACATATATTATGCATGGTGACTTCTTACCTAAGGACTTACTTATGTCAATGGAGAGAGAGAACATATTTTATCTTATCATTTTTTAATTGTACTAGAGATACTGCAATTATGCATGATGACAACTTTCTTCCTAAGGTCTTGCTTATATCATTGGAGAGAGAGAACATATTTTATCTTATCATCCAATGATTACACTTAAGATATTGCAACCATTTTTTATCATGCTTGAGATATTGTATCAAATAATGCATTCGTATCACCAAGTTTTGTATTGATTATTGTTGAGTTAAATAACTCCTTTCTCAAACACTACCTTTTTAAGAGTATGTGGGTCAATATTCAATACCTTTTTTATATACTAAGGTTAAGTATATTAATTATAGATGATAAAATAAGTACAGGGTGCCAAAGGGTGGCATTTTCAGAGGGTTGGGAACCCTCAAGCTCTTTTCAAGGCAAAATATAAGACTCATAAAGCTTTGTCTTCTTTTGCAAAGGTTTTACAAAAGGCCAAAATATCAACCTTAATAGCATGCCACTTATCTAGAGGGGAGTTAGTCTGGGGGGGGGGGGGGGGGGAACCTTTCTTCCATAGCCATTGTTCATGGAGTGATGCATGAACAACTTTTGTGCAAATTTTACAAAGAGCAGCCCATCAATACCTTGGTTCATGAGACATTTGGAAAATGATAAGAGAAAGAATTTGGTCACCTCAACTAGTCATACTTGGTAGAACTCATGCATTCTATGGGCTTTGGGCCTCAAATGGCATGATTGATATACATCATCAATTATAGTTCTTGGTCATGTATTATAAAGATTTTGGTGGGGGTTGACTAAGCCATTCATGCTTACTTCTTCATTAGATATGGCCATCTCTTGAGTTCGTTACTACTTTCCATTACCACACATTTGATGGTGTCTACCTTATAGAAATAATCAGTCTCAGATTTCAATTAGGATAATAACTTAAGGGGCAAGCATTTTGCTAATGATTAATTGATGTTCTTGAGAGATCACCATAATCTAGAAATGATAATAAACACATGATCTTCATTTATGCTATTACTTCAAGGTTGCTATAAGTTTTGTAAGGTAAAATTATTCCACATGGTCACATATTTTATCATCTAGGTATATCCAATGGGAATTGGTGTGAGCTTGCGATAATAGATCAATTGGATCTTGAGTTGAGTCACAAATAAATTTCATCCCTTGCTACATAGTCTTGAGTGAGGAGGAAATACACATCTCAAATTTTTTTGCAAACTCTAACATGATCAAATCAGTAGTAATTGTACAAAATGCTACTAGCATCATGATTGAACAACTTAAATGTGATGGCAAAGTTCCAATACAACCTGAAATTTTATGAATGGTACCTCGTAGGACTTGTCAATTAATATAAAGAAAGAAAATAAAAGCATTAAAAATATAAGAAATATGAGATTCAATAAAGCTCAACTAAGAAAATCAATCGCGAACTTGCAAAAGGTACCCAACTTGGGTGCCTTGAGTTGTTAAAAAGACATTGGAATGAGAAGTAAAGATTGCAAAATGAAGATCCAAGACGTCAAGATGAAATTAGACTGAAAAAGAGCAATTCGAGATGAAAATAATACCTAAAGGTGTGCAAGTTTCTACACTTTCAACATGCTATAACTTTTGACTCCACGCTCAAATTAGGGACAAATTTGCACTTAAAATAATGTAATGATCATTGATTACCAAGCTGGGATGGATGGAATTTAAATTTTATCTCAATATTAAAAACTTTTATGAGATTTAAGATACAATGTGTAACCTCATATGCAAACCTTGCTAAGTTGTACCCATTCTCAACACAGCCTTGTTGTAGTTGTTTATAAAGGATCTACTGATTCTAGATGGCAATAAAAAATGGCAAGTTTGTAGAGACCCAACATTGATATAAGCAAACAACACTAGAAATGCAAGACTCTTGACCATAACAAGCACAATTCTCAAGGGTCACGAATCATTAAGCACCTTATTTGGGTTAAACACTATACCTTGGGTTGTCTAATTAAAGGGAGGAATATGTACAACTTGCACTGAGCACACATGGCATGGAAGGTTCATGAAAGTTAGTATCCACATTGATAAAGGGTATGCTACCCATCTCAATACCCTTTGAGCCTCGCCTTTTCTCCAAATCCCTTCTCCTCTCATGTTCAACATCACTAAGATATTAAAGTGAACATTTTCTTGATTACTTCAAATCATGATTGCAACTAGCAGGAAGCAAGGTCATTTACTCCCTCACATTTTTCATCAATAACAGTTGCATGGCATCATCATCTTTGTCAACACTTGATCCATACAACTCATACAAATGGAAATCAAGAACCATCAAGTAGGCCCGACCTTAGGAATCCTCTAGCTATAATAAAGTAATGAAGATGCTTATGCATATTCCCCTTTTACTTTATCATTCAAGCTAAAAGACAATGATCTACTACTTGACATGGTACTGCTGCCAACAAAAATCATCCCACATTCCACTTATACAAGGGAAGTGCCCAAAGCTTTCTCAAAGAGCTCATATATGTCCAATAAAAATGCTTGTAGTGTTAAGTTGCTCTTCTTCAATGACAGCAAGTACATCTAGCCTTGGAGAACACGTCGACGGTATAGGTTCTCATTGTCTTTTTAAATAAATAGACTTCCATTAATGATTTAAAAGTACCATGAATAATGATTATGCACACACAATTTATGTACATGTAAATCCAAATATAAGAGATAGGATCTCACGTATGCACATTGTCAAAACCTATTGAGACATGTTGTGAAGGCCCACATGCATTGTACATAAACAATAGGGTGAATACAATAATGAAATCCCTAAACTCAAACTCTAGGCATTTAATTTCAAAAGGATTGAAAGAGACTCATTCTTAAGTGTGCAAACAAAGCCCTTACTCTATGTCTTCTCTTATTTATTCTCTTTGCTTGAATGTAAAAACTTGAGTAAGAGAGATCATGTGTGAAAGTGAGAGAGAGCGCTAGGGTAATCTATCACTAGTTCTTAAGCTCCTCTCCTTTTGTTCTCCTCTCTTGTTGCAAAAGAATCTAGTATTTGAAACAAAGGTGTGCCATTAGAGGCCACACTTGGTTTGAGAGCTTCGTTAACTTCCTATCTTCAGTGAGAATAGAACACAACAATAGAAAGAAGTGCATCACAAGCTTTTTATCATTCTCTTGAGCTTTCGTTTCTCTTATCTTGTGTGTGTGGCTATGGCCAAATAAGAGGAAGAAGAGGGATAAAGTGAAATGTGTGCATATTTAATGAGAGATAAGAATATCAAGAGTAGTGTAATAGTTGTTGACGGAACAGGGATCCACTTGGTCCTTGTTGTCGAGTCTCCATTGAAGGGGCATGACACCTACTCAATCTCCCACTCCCTAAGAGATCCAATAAATATGGTTGGAATGCCTCAAAGATTTTAAAATACCTTGAATATTAAATTCAAGGTTTGGATAATAAATTAAATATACAACAATATAAAGTTAAAGTATTATAGCAATTAAAATGTCTCAAGGGAAACAAAATGTGTACCATAGATGAAATTTCAAGAGTACAACTTAAAGCATGACCAAGTGAAATCAAAATAGGAAAATAGCTACAATATATAAAGCAAATGGCTAGTCTATCAAAGTGCAAAGGTATCATACAAAAGTTGAGACAAGCCTAAAGGAAAACAATTAGAATATTGAACAAATGGCTAGTCTATCAAGGTGAAAAGGTATCATTAAAAAGTTGAGACAAGCCTAAACACTAATTTGTTTTAGGGTCATAATGTATTTAGTAACTTTTATAACTTCATTAGTCGTCTTTTTATTTTTGTGCTTGTGGCACTTGAAGTAGATTGTAACTAAAATATTAATGTGTGTCTCTTTGTTCTATGAGCCTTTTAGGGCATTTTAAAGGACATTAATGCCACACACACACACACACACACACACACACACACACACACACACACACACACACACACACACACACACACACACACACACACACACACACACACACACACACACACACACACACACACACACACACACACACACACACACACACACACACACACACACACACACACACACACACACACACACACACACACGCGCGCGCGCGCGCGCGCGCGCGCGCACACACACACACGCACGCACACGCACATGCACACGCACACACACACACACACACTCACACACACACACACACACACTCACACACACACACACACACTCTCTCTCTCTCTCTCTCTCTCAATGTGCACACCACATGCACATGTATAAATGCTTGCATATGTACACACATTACTATAGAAGTAAATCATATTTTAAAGAGAAATGAGCTTCCCAAGAAAAAAGAGAGTTTAATATGCAATAAGTCACTTGATGGAAAATGTAAAACTAAAGGCAACATTATACATTGGATAATTTTTTCCTTTTACCAATAACACTTTGATCAAAGTAGATCAAGTTCTAAAAGAACTGGGCATTCATTGTTTTGTATGTTTGGAAATTTTAACCTTATTAAAATATAGGAGATACAAGTAAGTTGCCTAAGCATTATACTTGTACAAACAACCCCACTTAAGATTCTTATGTCAAACTGCATTGAGTCAAGTATAAACCATAAAACTCACTATCATGAATTAAGCATTTTTAGCCTCACCATTTCCTACATTAAGTGATGCATTTTGTAATGTTTTGTATTCTTGCTAGCTAAAAGTTTCATAAAATGGAGTATTATGTCAAAGTCTTAACTTTATAATGCAATGTAGAATGCTAATTTTTACTACATAGTACTGCAACATTTACCTATTTAAAGTGCTGTTGGGCAGATCATTGCATTCTTCTTGCACCACAAAATATTTCATGTCATTTAAGGAAAATAAATACAATGATAGCCTTGGTGGGTTCTATATGCATATCATTCTATATTTCAACATATATATACTAGCATGCAAGTGTAGAATGCAATCTCATACTTCTCAAATTGCTATGTTTATGAAACTTGCTCTAGCACAAAAGTTGAGCTTTAGAAGAAATTACATCAATTGAGTGTAAATAAATTGCATTGGTAAACATCTTGACCTTCGAAAGGGGATCACATTGCCACTAACCTAACCATCTAAAAAAAGACCACTTTTGAGGACCATCAAAATACATAGATGCCATCTTAATAACAAGATAACAATGACACTAAGAAACGTAGTAGACAACCACACAAATCAAATTGATGTCGTATAGAATTGTTCCAAGTTACTAAACAATCCCTAAGTATAAAGTGATGGTTGTGAATTCATGGTCTCTACTTACTACCAAAAGAAAGCAACATGTGTTTAAAGATGAAAAATCTAAAGTTATATACTTTATTTAAGATCATCAATTGATTGTTTGATATTAAGTTAAAGAAACCAATATGCCCAAAAGGGGCTTGGTTGAGCATGCAATGAACAAGCTAGTAGCTTGATTGAGCATGTAAAGGCACAAGTGCAATGGAGTGAATTTCTACAAACATAATAAATTCTCAAGGCAACTTTAATGATAATATAGGGGATCATTGCATTCTACTGAAAGGGATGTTGCACTTACAGATGTGGGTGGATGACTTTACAACTTTTAAGAACCCTACGAAAAGGACGGTTTTACCTCAATCACTCTAGCTATTATGTATGGTACAATGATATAGGCTTTACATAGTTTCACTCTAGCAATGATGCACATATCACACATATAGGCTCGTAGCCTCTACACTTCGGATTGATCATGGATGGTGAGATCTTGTATGCTCATGATCTCTTTGATGATGGTTGTGAGTTTAAAACATGTGGCTCAAGTACGTGGGACACAACTTTGTATGAGCCACATTTACTAATAAGGATAATTACAACTATACTCACAATTGCAAGTTAGAAACCATGTGCTTGTGAAGTTATCAACACTTTTAAGTCCTAATTTTTTCATTAGTTTTATTAAGAGAATCCAACATCATAGCAATTGTAATGTCATGAGGAAAAAATCCTCAATCCAAATTGTCCAACCATTTTTTGTCAATAGTTTCTAGTACATATGGTAAAACGTACACCTTTCACATATCTTAATCAAAATGGCATTGGGTGTTTCATGTCTTATTAGAGTATTAGACATTTCTTAACTCCCAATAAGTGTTCTAGATCATCAAGGCAAAGCTCACAATACCCCAAACTAGTTTACATCTCCTCCCAACCATTATCCAGATTGGACATATCCTAGCCCCATAAGCCTAGACACACTACCAAGGTGAGCGAGCCCTAACAATTCATCAAAGATTATTCTATTCTACACACAACTGCTAATTCTCATGGTATGATCCAAATATCTCATCAGCTTTTGAAACTTGTGGTAGCATTCTCACCCCTCCAATACAATGTAGATTGTTATGGATCAACAAGTTTGGAAAGCAGAAAGTATATCTAACACATGGAAAGTGAGGTTAATTAAGTTTTTGCCAAAATTTTCCCTCTCCAGCAATGGAGGTCAATCTCCTTGAAGTGAAATGAACATTTTCTATCTTGAATTAAAATAACCAAGAAATCAAGAAAACATGTGAAACAACTAGACATAGCCATCCCATATCTGAACTTTGCATTAAACTACATAACAAGGTAGCCATAGTTGAATTGATCAAGATACAATGAGAATCAAGATGAGAGGCTATTGTAAGAAATCTACCTCTTGCAATGGTGGGCATTGAGTATCCATCCTCAATGTTAGTGGGGATGTATGAAACCCTCAAGCTCCAAGAATGGAGAAGTTTACAAATGAATTCTACAAAAGATGTGTTACATTGGCACCATCTTGTCTTTTATACCCATGTCTAAAATAAGCTAATTAGTTAAACTAAGGGTATGAAATTTATTTTATTACAATCCATCCCTACCCAAAAGTTTTATCCTCAAAACTTTGAAGACAAAGATGGTAAATGGATGATAGAAATAAAGAAGTGAGAGTCCAAGATTAAAGTAGCCTTGTAGAAGCATTATCAAAGGTTCAAAAAGTGGAAATCTGGAATGCTATCCTAAACAAGGTAATTGTACAAGATGGCATATAACTTTGGATAGAAACATTGGATTGGCACGTATGAGATCTAGAAAT
Source organism: Lygodium microphyllum (assembly GCF_053477565.2). NCBI lineage: Eukaryota > Viridiplantae > Streptophyta > Polypodiopsida > Schizaeales > Lygodiaceae > Lygodium > Lygodium microphyllum. The sequence continues at coordinate 86,022,051 of NC_141155.1, forward strand.
GAAGTATACTTCATAAGATATCCATCCATATCATCAAAAGTTTGATATGCCAATTATTTTCAACACAAAAATTTATAACAAGTTGTCCATTGCTTAGTGAACTAAGTATCTTCTTGAACAATCCATGGAAATTGTTTCAAATATGAAGCATGTTACCAAGAAGACTCTTCCATGGGCAAACCCTTCTACTTAACAAGATATTCCATGATAATAAGGTTCCTTAGAACCTTCTCCCTCTTGCCAACAATCCTTTCGAGCTCATAAATGATCAACACATCCTCATCAAGGAGAGGTAGTTCTTCAAGAACTTGAATGTTAGGGCCAATATTCTCCTTGAGTTAAGAGACATGAAAGACATTGTGAATGCATGTGGTTGAAGGTAAAATAAGTTGATAAGCAAGATTTCCAACTTTACTTGTGATTTGGTATGGACTATAATAGCGATGAGCAAGCTTATTATATCCTCCCTTAAGAGATACATAATGAGAATTAGATATCTTCAAGAATACCCATTCTCCCTCTTCAAAATCCACATGCCTTCATTTATCATCCGCATTTCATAGTCTCTTATGCCTTTCTAATATTTTAAGGCCTCCATATTTTCTAACTCTTCTCGAGCAAGATGATTTACTTCATCATGAAACAATGCTGAAGGTACTAAGACCTTGTAACCACATAATGCCTCAAGTGTTGACATGTATATACTCAAGTGACAAGTATTATTGTAAAAAACTCTGCATGATGAATCTAATGATTCCATGCATTTTGTATAGCATGACAAAAGTGTCTCAAATAGGCCTCTAGTAATTTATTGACCCTTTCATACTCCATGATGAAACACCAATCCTTGATAAGAATAAAAAATTCAAGAAGATTCAAAACATTATTTACTATCCAAGAATCTAAGAAGAGAAAAATGCCACAAATCTGCTTCAATGTTAGTCAATTCTTCATGGTGTGACCATGCTCTTACTTTCCTTGAGTAACTTAATTCATAATCCCCATGATTTGAATCTAACTTAACCATAAATTTAAAGACATTCATGGTTGCCCTATTTTCCCTGAAATTGAAAAGATAAGAGTACTCCAAATCTTGCCAAGATGCTTCAATCTTTCCTCATTGATGTGTGTTGAAGGTTAAGGAGATTATTTAAGAAGAAATTAAATAGAAATCCCTTGAAAATTCATAAGATTCAAGCAAGAGATTGCTTGCTATCCACACACTCCATAGCTAGGGTTTGAATGAAACTTGAAGAGTAAAGAATGACTCAATGTTGGATGATTGAGGTATGAGAAAGCTTCCTAAAGCTTAATGGAGTAGAAGTCCCATGAAATCTTGAAGAAATTGAAAAGAAAACATTGCTATCTTGAAATCATAGCAAGGAGGAGAGAGAAATCCACCATAACTGACCTCAAATTCCTGAAGAAATGGCTCTAGCTTGTTGAATGCTCACTAGGGGTTGCTAGAATCAACAATGGATGCATTAGAGAGAAGACATAAGTTGATGATGAGTGTTGCAAACCTACTCATGATTTTTAGCGCAAAATGCATTGAACTGTCCTTTATCTCCACGTATACTAGTTGCCCCAAAGCTGATCAATATGGTGCTCTTTTGGCTTCTGGAGATGAGAGGAATGAGGTTGTGCCATCAGATAAGGAAGATCAAGTTAAGATTATCAGGTCCAAGAAATCAACCATGGAAGCTGAAACAAGCTTGAGAGAGAAAAGAGAAACCCTTGTTTAGCAAAAAATAATCTACTTAGGCTTTTTCTAATCTCCATTAACTCCAATTCGACCAAGAACCTTCAAAATGGGCCTCCTATTGATCATGAGCTGGTCAAAATGCCAAAGAAACCCCCATTCTTATCCAAATCATCTCCAAGAACCTCAAAGTTAGTCTCACGACTTATTGTAGAGAACCCCAACTAGTCACTATTTGAATTGTAACAAGATCTCTGACCATGATTTAACTCCAGTTACCCTGTAATGGTGCTACTAACTAGATCAAAGCTTAAAAACGACATTTCCATTGGATTAAAAGTAAGGCTCTGATACCATTGAAATGAATATTGTCTATCTTGAATTAAAATAACCAAGAAATCAAGAAAACACATGTAAAATAACTAGCCATAGCCATGCCATAGTTGAACTTTGCATTAAACTATAGTACAAGGTAGCCATATCTTAATTGAATCAAGATAAGAGACTGTTGCAAGAAATCCACCTCTTGCAATGGTGGGCATTGAGTATCCACCCTCAATATTGGTGGGGAGGTATGAAAACCTCAAGCTTCAAGAATGGAGAAGTTTAAAAATGAATCATGCAAAATATATGTTACATTGGCACCCTCTTGCCTTTTATACCCTAGCCTAAAATAAGCTAATTAACTAAACCAAGGCTATGAAATTCATTATTTACATGAAGGATGGGAGTGCATAAAATGTTTTGAAAGTTATTAATAGGCTACATAAGCATTTGCCAAGGATTATTCATACGACATAGTATGGTTTTATTAAGGGACGAGAAATTTCACATAATGTTACTTATACCAAGGCATCCAAAGGAGAAGTTGTTACTATTCAAGTTGATCGTGATAATAACACAATATTCGTGAGTTTGGGACTCCCAATTCTCATTTTTTGAATACTAAAAAGCTGGCACCTAGATAACATGCCTATAAGTTTCTCAAAACTATATGATTATGATCTATCATTGGAAAGTGCTTGAAAAATGGAATCTATTGAGTTATAGTATTCAAGTTATGAAAAATCCAAAGATTTGACCATGTGTCCCAAATGTATGGGAAATTCCCATATTCCCCAATATGGTGTTTAAAGCATTTGATCACCTTAACTAGTCATACTTGGTAAAACTCATGCATATTATGGGTTATGGACCTCAAATGGCATGATTGATATATGTAATCAATTATAATTTTTAATCGTGTATTATAAAAAAGGAAAGGGGAGGGGTGACTAAGGCATTCATGCTTGTTCATTAAATAGAACCATCCCTTGAGTCCATTGAAGTATCCATTACCACACATTTGATGTTGACTGCCCTATAGAAACAATTAGTCTCAGATTCCAGTTAGGATAATAAACCATGGGCAAATCATTTGTGATGATTACTTCATGTTCTTGAGAGATAACCAATATAATCTAAACACGTGGTCTTTATTTGTTACTACCTAAAGGTTATAAGTTAATATGTGAAAATCGACCTATAAGGTTAATATGTGAAAATTGACCTTGATAGATTGCATTGAGCATGATACGTTTACCTTAGGTTTCTGTGGAGCTCTTAGGATTAGCCACTTCACAGATTGTGACAATTTGCTATCATACAGTTCAGAATGACACTTCATTCATTATCTGGAGGTCATCTATGCTTTTTGAGATGTCTATTTGATGTCGGATGATCTAGGAATGTTATGCTAAGATGTTTTGGGACTGATTTGAGTACTCTTTACTCTTTTGCTCAATTTTACATACATTCTTTACCATTGCAATTAGTAAAGTTGAATGCTATTTTATTAGTGAAAACATATATCTATTGCTCCTGGGTGCTTATCTATTATTCCAAGTGATATACATGCTTATGGTTCATATTACATGCTTGGTTATGCTCTCGGATTGCCTTTTGTGTTGAGATTGGAGCTTTGAATCTTGCCATTGCTTGTCATTCACTGTTGTGTATGGTTATTTAATGTTCTTGTAAGAGCTTTGCAAGATATTTGGGTTGGATGCTCCCAGATGTATGCTACTTGGATCTTGGATGTATGGATGCCTTCCACATGATGTTTTGAGCTTTCTTTGTTTATCTAGCATTCGACTTTCATTCCAGTGGGATCCACTTCTTGTCATTTGGAGATTACATTGAGCTTTTGGTTATGCAGTTGAGCTTGAGGGTCTTATAGTGAGACAGCAGGAATTGGTGATATGTACATGCTCTTGTCATCCTTTATGTACATAGTTGATACTTAGTGGGCTAATCTGACATTACTTTTGGGCTGGCACCTATCTTTGTCACAACATTGTCGGTTATGTATGCATCTTGGTCGGTTATGTATTGAGCTTCTGTTACCTTGCTCAGTCTATTGTGCCTCTAGTTGGTCTCTTCTATTACCCATGAGACCCACTCTATGCATGATGGTTATGCCTATGGGATGTACATCAGTTTGACACAATGATTCTTTCATAGTTCTCAGTGCTAGTCACATCTTCACTCACTGCTAGTTGGAGCTATTTGGTGTGGTAGTTGTAGTTTGTCTTATATTAGTGATTGCCTCTCTTTTGCATTGATTTCTTGATGTACTTCATTTTCAGCATGCTCTAATTGCAGTTTACTGCACTATTTATGCGAGTAGTCACTTTCATTTGACAATTCTTTGTATTGAGCTTGTGGATAGTTCATTATTTGGTCAGTACTCCTTGTTTTCAGCTTGATCTAGCAGTGGTTTTAGGGCTACTTACGGTGATTATAATAGCTTGTTTTGGCAGTTTGTGCAATTCTTTACCTTCATTATGGATCGTGCTATCTTTAATGTTGACAAGTTGGATGGCACTAACTACAATTACTAGAAGGCCCAAATTTGGCAAAGTTTTAGTGTAGAAAATGGAAGTTAGGCCCTTGAAACATAAGGATATCAAGCTTGAACTTATTGATGCATATGATTGGGCTAAATTAGGTGAGTTATGTAAGTCCACCATCATATTATTCCTCTCTAAGTAGGTGTTTTATAATGTTGTCTCTAATGGAAAATCTGCATGGGAATTATGGAAAAATATTCACAATGTCTATGACAAACAGAGCCTCATTTCTGAGATGTATTGGCTAAATCAACTCATGGACCTTCGCATGAAGGAGGGCACCTCTATGTCTACTTACTTAAATGAATTTCATTCCATTATCAGTCATTTGTCTCCATAGGGGATTGAATTCAAGGGCGGTTTTATTCCCTTGCTCCTCCTAGTTACACTACCTAAATCATGGGATACCTTTCATATTGCTATGTGTGCCAACATACATATCAATGGGTTACAGTTGTAGAATGTAGAGGGTGCACTCTTGACATAAGAGATTAATAAGAAGAACATCGATGCTTCCCTCACCTCTCATGCTTTGACAGTTAGAGGCAATAATGATAGGGGTGGTAATGACCACCATGGCAAAGACTCTTAACAGTCTCACTCTCAGTCATGTGGATAGTCTCACAATAACACATGTGACTGTAAGTCCTCCTTGTCTTGTCATTACTGTAAAAAAGCACGGCATATTTGACCATAGTGCCATGAAATGCACGAGGACAAGTGCAAAGAAAAGGGCCGGGGTAAAGCATATGGCAAAAATGATGATCACCGCATTGTCCCTAGCAAGCCTAGTGTCAAGATTGAAGAGATTAATATTGTGTAGATTGATTCTGATGATGATTTCATACTTGTAGCCTCTTCTCTTGATACTTCAAAGCTAACTGATTCTTTGTCAGGGTATACTCAATTATGTTGCTTGATAGATTCAGGGGCTTCTTTTCATGTGACCCCTTATAGAGAGTGGTTTCACTCCTATCACAATTTGACTGGATTTGTTTTGTCAGTTTGGATAATGACCTGGCATTGGAGATAGTTGGCATTGGTGATATCCAGCTATAGTTTGGTTCACGATGCATGCTTACTCTTCATGATGTATGTCATGTACCGGCTCTCATAAAGAGCCTTATCTCTGTTGGCACTTTGAATGAATCAGGTTACGTGGTTTCTTTTGGTGATTCCTCACGGAAGATTATCCATGGGAATCTTATCGATGCACCTAGTGCTAAGTCCAATACTCTCTACCCCTTGCTTGTATTTGGGTTAGTTGACCATATTTTGGTAGTGGGGATGCAATTCCACATATATCTCTTTGGCATCATCACCTTGGGCACATATCCTTGAAAGGAATGAAAATGTTTACTTGTTTGTAGTAGCTTTCATCCCTTGACTACAAGTGCTTTGAGTCTTGTGATCATTGTTTATATGACAAGCAGACATATAATACACATAAAAAGTCTCATATAACATGTATGGGTGAGCCATTAGCTCTTGTTCATTCGGATGTATGTGGTTTCATGCCACACCTTGCAAGTCATTAGGTGGTCCAAAGTATTTCATCACTTTCATTGATGACTATGTGCATAAGGTTTGGGAATATCCTATTAAGCAGAAATTAAAAGTCTTGGCTACATTTCAACGTTGGATTGCTTTTGGTTGAGAACCAATCTGGGCATAGGTTGAAATGCCTAAGGTCAGATAATGGGGGTATGTCTCTAAATCCTTTGAGCAACTTTGTGATGAGAGGGATATTAAGCATCGATTGACCACCTCGTATACCCATCCCATAATGGTATGGCTGAGCGCATAAACATGACAATTCAAGTGCGAGTTCACAATATGCTTAGCTAGGAAATCTTACCACATTATTTTTTGCCTAAGGCAGTTACTACTGCCGTACACTTGATAAATCAGTTCCCATGCACTGCTCTTGACTATCAGGTTGCAGAGAAGGTATGGTTTGGAAAACCTCCCTCGTATGCTCATTTGCATGTCTTTGGTTGTGAGGCTTTCTGCCATGTACCTAAGGACAAGCACAATAAGTTGGATCCTAAGTCTAGGAAATGTATCTTTCTTGGTTATGGGGATCTAAGTGAGATGGGCTATTGTCTATGGGATCCGTAGACTTGGACGGTTATATGTAGTTATGATGATGTTTTCCATGAGGAGAAAATGCATAAGCAGCCTCAGCATGCCGTTGAGGTCCGTAGAGCGATCTTTCAAGAGGAACCTCGTGTTACTGCATAGCTAGCTAGATAGTCTGTAACAACCAATTGATGCCCCAAGGACCCAAGTCCCTGATGCTCCACAGGATGTATAGGTCCCAAGCCTCTTGAGGCAGTCTACTAGAGATAGATGACAACCTATACGATTTGAGTCCTCTATGGATAATGTTATGGTGATAGATGGTGATGGGTCTCTTACTTATAATGAGGCCATGCGTAGAGGTGATAGTCACTCTTGGGAAAGGGCCATGTGGTTAGAGAATGACACAATCACTACAAAAAAATAGCACATGGGATTTGGTTCCTTTCCCTAGTGGCAAGAGTTGCTTACTATGCAAGTGGATATACAAGTTCAAAAGTACCCTTGGATGCCCCAAGTTGGGATACAAGGCCAGATTACCATCGAAAATTCTTGTGCACAAGCATGAACCCAACACAAATTCCGAGCATGAGTACCAGATACGAAACATACATTGCCTTCATATCCATCACCCATAACACGTGCTCCTCGTGCATATCCCTCCCTCTAGTAGTATTCCATGCCACCCTTAATAAGATATTCTTGTCAAGCGTGAACCATCATGGTTTTGTGACTTTAGCAAATTTGCTTCTAGTGTTGAGCTTCTCTTGTTCAATGACAACTCCATCTTGTCTTAGAGAACACATTAATGATCTTGGTTCTCATTGTTTTACATATGCTTATGTGTATCTCAAATCAAGGGAGCCAATCATGCTTAACATACAGATCTCTCAACTGCACATTTAGAGGTAATCAAGGCTATAGCAATAGGCGATTTTATATAGATGACACTTAAAAACCAAAAAGAAGAAAAATGCAACAAAAGGAAGAATACAAAAATTTTGCACGTAATGATCCAACTAGCTTCTTCATTAACCTCAAGCTCCCTTCTCTAAATCTTAATGCACTCAAGGCACATGAAAGCAAGGATATACGTAATAAGCCTAGCTTGCATAGTATTAGACTTGACCCCCCAAGTCTCATTGCACTATTGTTTCCGCTATAGAAAACTCTCTTGTTTCCAAGTGCCACAAATCAATCCCTGATTAGCAAGGCAAGGAAGAGCGCCTTTAAAAAACAAGGCTTTCATTCTAACAACTACTATTTTGATTCGTTGGCTATGTCAATGTAGAGGTATGCATATCAATGATTCACTTCCATAGACAATCCTCAAAACTATTTTGATTCGTTGGCTATGTCAATGTAGAGGTATGCATATCAATGACTCATTTCCATAGGCAATCCTCAAAACTATACTCCAATAAAAATAAAAATAAAAAAATCGTTTCTTTTACTCATCATTGGCATAATCCTTTCTAACCCTCAAGGAATGAAGATCTTAAACAACAATCACAAAGAAACAATCCTCTACTTCTATATTCAAATGCTGTTCACACTTTAATCTATACATAAATGGGTCCTTAATTGGACAATATTACCTAGGAGAGTATACCATCTACCTAGCATTACACCCATCTCTTGATCCAGTAATTTATACGTCAAGTGCACAAGAAGACTAGCACTTTTCCATGGGGAGTGGATGCATGTGAAGTTTTCAATTGCATATATCCAAGAAATTGAAGGACTTCAACACCTCTACTCACATCAACATGTTCTTTACAAATTCTTACCTTGCAAATCATTCCTTTTTTGCATGCAAACTCATCATCATCCAAAAAGGAAACATGGGGCTTCAGTGTATTACCCAAAAATTTGTGATAAAGTCTTCTATTCTAATGTCTTAGCTATAATCTATTTCTCTAATCATCAATTGTGAACTACTTTTAAATAAATCAACTATCACTCATTTATTTGAAAATCCAACAAAAAAAGATTATGCACAAAAAATTATGTGCATGCAAATATATATAAGAGAGTTGGGATCTCCCTTATGCACATTGCAAAGACTTAGTGAGACATGTTGCACATGCCTACATATATTGCAAATGAACAATATGGTGACTACAAGGATGAATTCCCTAAACTAAAACTCTATGCATTTAAGTTCAAAATGATTGAAAGAGACTCATTATTAAGAGTGCCAACTGTGTGCTCCCTTACTCTATCTCATCCCTTATTTATTCTCTTTAGTTTAATATAAGAATTTGAGAGTAAGAGAATCATGTGTGAGTGTGAGAGAGTGCTAGAGGAATCCATCGCTAATTCTTAAGCTTTTCTCCTTCCCTTCTCCTCTCTTGTTGCAAAAGAATCTAATACTTGAAACAAAGGAGTGCCATTAGAGGCCACACTTGGCTCGAGAGCTTTACCAAAGCTCTCTCTTGAATTAATAGACCACAACAACAAAGAGAAATGCATCACAAGATTTTTATCATTCTCTTGAGCTTTCATTTCTCTTATCTTGTGTGCATGGCTATGGCCAAATGAAATGAAGAAGAGGGATAAAGTGAAATATGTGCATATTTAATGAGAGATAAGAAAATCAAGAGTAATGTAGTAGCTCTTGAAGGAATAGGGGATCCACTTGGTTCCTATTGTTATGTCCATTGAAGGGCATGATACCTGGTCAATCTCCCACTCCTCAAGAGCTCCAACATAGTGATGGCAAATTCCATGTACAAGAATATTTGACACTCCTAATATGGTTGAAATGCCTCAGATTTTAAAACACCTTGAATATTAAATTCAATATTTGGATGAGAAATTAAAGATGCAATAATATAATGTTGAAGTATTACAACAATTAAAATGTGTCAAGGGAAACAAAATATGGACCATAAATATAATTCAAGAGCACAACATACAACATGACTAAGTGAAATCAACAAGATGAAGGCAACTATACAAATGACCAATTTATCAAGGCATAAATGCATCATAAAGAAGTGGATAAAGCCTAAACACTAATTTGCTTTAGAGTCGTGATGTATTTAGTAGTTTTTATAGCTTCATGCACCCAAAGTGCATTGTAACTAAAATCTTTGTGTATGTGTCTTTGTTCTATAAAAAGGACAGAGTTTCCAACTTCCAAGAATTTGAGAAGCCAACAACATACAAGAAGCCAACAGCTATTGAGAGCAAGATTCAAAGTGAGTATATCATTCAAACACGAGGCACAAGCGCAAGAAAATTTGCAAAGAACATTCACACCTTGGGCAAGGCCAAATGAGAACTTGAAAGAGAGATCTGAGAGAGGCCAAGATAGTGCCTACGAGCTATAGGAGTTAAGGCACAAGCACATGTAGAAGATAATGCAACTAGGCAAACAAGAGTGGAACTCCCTATAAGCGTAAACATACAAGGAAACCCCTCTTGGATAACGATTTCATTTGGCTATCAAGTGGATGATACCTCATTGGATTGCTTAGAGAGAAGACTTTTCCTTGAATCCCTACGAAGTCTTGAATTCACATGAGTAACCATAGATTAGAGCATATTCCAATCCAATCAACAAATAAGATGACAAAGCTAGGAAAACAAGGACCAAGGCCAAGGCTAGCAGACTGGATGAGAACCAATAGTCTCACCATGATTGACCCCGATGCATGGAGTGTGGCTTCACTCACATGTGTCAACATTGTCTAGAACATAATGTGTTTTTATGTGTCTAGCAATACCCCATCTAGGTCTACATGACCTAGCATTAGAAGAGTCAAAGCCATGAACCATCCCCACAACGAAGAATTGATTCCACTAGTCTATCTTACGATTAAACTGCTCGCAAAAAGAGAGCATGCCATTGAAGCTCTAATCAACAAAGGAGAAAACTTCAACATCATCCCCATAAGGAAGAACTGATCCCAGTAGTGTATCTTCAGATTAAACTGCTCGCAAAAAGAGAGCATGCCATTGAAGTTCTAATTGACAAAGGAGAAAACTTTAGCATCTTAAAAGCTTCTCTTTCTTATTGCCTTTTTCTTTTCTTTCCCTCCTATAGATTGGAGGTTGAGAGGTAGAGTATGAGATTGAGGTCGGCACACTTCTAATCTACATTTCCTCTCTATGATGGAGCACTTGTGGATTGGATTAATTGACATGGAGTAGTGGGAATATATTGAAAATCATCAAATGCACTTCCTTGCAAGGGTAGGAAAGGTGGTTGCCTAATCCTTATTTTATTCCCCCTTCCATTGTTTGTTATATCTTTAAAGATATTTAAAGGAACCCAATCAACATCTTCAAGGTGGGACCTTTTGGCCAATCTTACTTAGCATAAAAATCTTAAATGGTACATGGTTAGATCTCATCCGCATGCTCAAAATTCATTGGGACAAGTTTACAAGGTGCATCACATGGCACCATGGGATGCTCTACGGCCATTCTTGGTGGCTTGAACAACAAGACCGATTCTTAGTGGAGCACAATTCGAGTGTTTATTTGGAGCAGGAGAACCACAATGAATGTGTCCTCTTTCCTCTATGTTATAACCTCCTAGCTATTGTATAAATTTTGGTTGCCTTGTATACTTTTTTAAAAAAATATGTTTATTTTGAAAGGTGCCAAAATGCCCCATATAGGTTACTAAAAATGGTCATGAAAAGCATTTTTGAAAGTCAATACAAAATCTAGTACCCTTGACAATTGCAAGTTTTTCTAAAATTTTATAAGGATCATGTCATGACTAAAACAGTCTTAGACTTTAAAATTAAAAAACCTTCTCTCCAAAAGAGCTGTCTTGTTTCAAATCTAACAATTCACTTTGAAAAAACCTAAGGTTTTCGTGAAAATTGTGTAGTTATATTGAAAGGGCAAGTTGTCCTCGGGATTTGAGCTGTGGTCTACGCACACAGACATTGATGGCTAAGTAGATTGTCCTTCACATGATTCTTCTTTTCCTCAACTCATTCACCAAAGGGGCAACGTCCCCACTATCCCTCTCCATAGAAATGACATCAATTGGAATGGGACTTTGCATATCTAACCATTGGCATGCCACCAACATTGTTGTGTGGCTTGACTTCCAGACCCTATCTCCATTTTGATACTTGACAGCACCCTTGGATCTAGACCATGAAGACCATCAAATGTTAGCTTCTTTGCCCATAGTCTCATGCTCGCCAATTAAACTTTCTGCACTGTCATTAAGACCAATAGCCAATTTTTTTTCCAAACCCCCCATCTCTCCAAGCTTTTTGCTTCTTTCTAATATGTTGACTGAATCAATATAAGAGGCAAATAAAGCTAACAAGGCCTTTCTTAATAACCATAATTCCATTATCTTAGAGAAGGAAACAACAGTTTTCCAAAGCATGATTTACCATACTTATAGGCTAGGACACAAGTAAGACTGGAGCAGGGAACTCACAGATTGATCAAGGAGAGAGACTGTGAACTGGTGGAGGGGGCCGCATCCCATGTTTGCTCCAATTTTGAATGTCCTTGAAACTGTTCATGAAGAAATTTCAGAACCAGCTGTTTAAAACGATGCCATGGCTTAATGATACAATAATAGAAAGAAAGACAACGGGCAGATTGTGTTTAGAGTACTGCATGGGCTGTGCTGCAGGTGCTACTGATGCTCCCACTGCTTTCAAGTAATCAAATATTGGTAGAAGAACAGCTGCGTCTAATGCTGCATAGTGAAGCTAACCCAAGAAAAGAACATATGCATCATCATACTTTGACATAAGAGAGAATATATCCACTTTTGAAGAAAAGTTAAAGGCAAAACCTGTTCAGTGGAAAGTGGCCGGCACTCCCAATCACTCAGTCGTGTGCGCTTATCCATATATTGTCCAAAGACCAGCTGCATAAGTTATGCAGCCACAAAACAGTTCAAACTCCCCATACACTCTAATTGAGAAATTTAACCATGGTCTCATAGGCCTAACCGTTTTTCGTTGGCACTGTAAGTACTGTAATTTTCTCTACTTCTGTCTTTTTCTCGTTGATATATCAAAAGAAAGTAGTAAAGTAAGAAGTCTAAGAAAAGGGCAGAATGAACAGCCAATCAAGCAGCATTTAATGCCAAACCATATGTGACCCTAATACAAAGAAAAGCACCTCTCCTCATGATGTGTTCAAACTCTCCCTGTAATCTCTCCTATCTCCAGCAGACTGTTTCGACAATCTCTGTCCAAATCCTGGAGTCTCTTTGCAGTAGGTATGACATGTAAATCAATAGCATGAATGCCTCTTCTTGTCCAAATGAACGAAGCCATAATGCTAGCAATCAGCCCCCATTTGTGAAAATGCCCTCAACTCACCCTGTTTACAAAAAATCCAACTCGGAAATCAAGCTCAATTGTTGACCAGAAATGAGAAAGGACTGGCTCCCTTGAAAATATCCTTGTGGATCCGCATGCAGGGCTTCTATCCCTAACCCAACCTACTGTCCCCAAGTCACAATCAATCTCATTTATAAAATGAAAGACCATCCTAGGGCTTCTTCTCCACTGCCTAGGTCCTATGGCAGTCCCACTTACAGTGCCTACATGTCTCCTCTAGCTTTCCACATGCAAAGCAAGCTACTAGAAACCTACCACAAGCAAGCCTGCCAAGTGCCAAATGCCCAGCTCTTTTATGCTGCTAACCACAGGAAGAGTGTAACCTTCCTAGTTATGTAGCTGTCATTCAATCTCCTCCAAAAGTCAGCCAAAAGATCAAAGAACTGCCTTATCTATTGTTTTTTGCAAGTAAAATGTGGCTGATTATATTACTAAAAAAAACTGATTACAATGGGGTGCTCATGCTCAACAGACTAGCTGGAGCTGATGCAAAGTCACAACTACATCATGTATACAAGCCTCTCAAGGCGGTCTGGGGGGGATGGGGGCAAGAAGCCATTGGCGGGGGGGGGGGGGGGGCGCGTATCACCAACTAGGGCTGCCTGCCTGTAGCTGTCATTCAATCTCCTCCAAAAGTCAGCCAAAAGATCAAAGAACTGCCTTATCTATTGTTTTTTGCAAGTAAGATGTGGCTGATTATATTACTTAAAAAAAGTGATTACAATGGGGTGCTCATGCTCGACAGACTAGCTGGAGCTGATGCAAAGTCACAACTTCATCATGTATACAAGCCTTTCAAGGCGGTCTGGGGGGAATGGGGGCAAGAAGCCCATGGGGGGGGTGTATCGCCAATTGGGGCTGCCTGCCTGCATCACGAAGAACAGGTCTTGGCCGCCCCAAGTGCGCATGAAATGACAATGGAGGTCCTAACAAGCCCTGGACTCGCCCTGCAGCCTGGTCCCATCAGCTGTGGAGGGAGTAGATGATGGATGTCCAGAGCTCCGCTAAGGTCATCTGTACTGAGAGTCTCTCTTCGCCGAAAGCCATTTGATACCGCGCCTTTCAGATATGCCATCCAGTTAGTGTGAGAGTGGAGGTCAGGATCGAAGCTCATCACAGAAAACGGTAGACAGTAGAGAGTGAAGCACGACACCCAATGCAATAGACTGAAAGAGTGTCAACTGAAAGTACAAGGTACAACCCTTAAACCTTAGGGTTGTAGGGGGGTGTTCACACCCGAACACGGTAAGTGCCCGTAAGTGTGTGTCATAAGCACATACGAAATAATACTATAAGTCTAAGGGAAAAAACCTCTCCTACCGAGAGTAAAAAGTACCCCAGTGTCCTATTGATCACCGACACTCCGATGTGAGCGTAGGCGTAAGTGAGGCGTGAATGAAATACCCAACAAACCCCCTTGGAGTGAAGAGTGATCAAGTGTACAAGGATCATCCACCACCAAAGGAGATCAAATTTAAAGCATGGCGAAATGCTTCAAATTTCTCACGAGGAAGAGCTTTGGTGAAGATGTTTGCCACATTACTGGTGGTAGGACAATAGACAAGGCTAATATCACCTGCATGTAGCCTCTCTCTGACAAAGTGATAATATATCTCAATGTGTTTCGTGCGTGCATGAAACACTGCATTCCGTGCTACTGTAATGGCACTTTGACTGTTAGTGAACAGAGTAGGCTCCGTAACAGATACATCCAGATCACCAAGCAACCATCTAATCCATACGCATTCAACTATGGTAGTGAAAGCTGCCTTGTATTCCACTTCACATGACGATGTGGCAACAGTGGACTGTTTTTTGCTAAGCCAAGATATGCAAGAGCCAAGAAAGAAACAATTGCCACTAGTGGAGTGTCATGAATCATAATCACCAGCCCAATCAGAATCACTGTAAGCATGTAACTATAGTGGTCTCCCCTTGGCATAAAGCAATCCAAGAGATCTAGTATCCTGCAAGTAACGGAAGATATGCTAAACAGCTTGCCAATGTGACATGCGTGGCTGATGCATATATCTGCTCAGGGCTGAAACTGCAAACTGTATGTTTGGGCTAGTGTTGCATAAGTAAATAAGACATCCAACTGCTAGAGCATATGTGTGTATATCAAACAAATCACTGTCATCATGTAATGACAGTTTAAGTCCAGGTTCCATTGGTGTACAAACTGGCTTGCAATCTTGTAAGCCAAACTTCTCAAGAAGTTTACCAATGTATCTTGACTGTGATAACCCAATACCTCTAGCATCATGTATGAACTGAATACCCAAGTAATAATGCAAAGACCCCAAGTCTGACATGTCAAAAGTTTGCTGCAAATTTTATTTAAATGCTGAAATTTGATCAACATGTGTCCCTGTAAGCAAGAGATCATCAACATAAAGACAAATGATCAGCATGGATCCCCCCTCTTTACATGCGTAAAGGGAAGACTCAGATGAGCTGTTTATGAACCCTTGGCTAAGCAAGAAAGCATCTATCTTTGCATACTAAGCTCTAGGAGCTTGATTCAAACCATACAAAGCTTTTTTCAGCTTACATACCAAGTGCTCCAAGCCCTCAACTGCAAAACCAATGGGCTGTTGTACATATACTTCCTCATGAAGTTTCCCATGTAAAAATGTAGTTTTAATATCCAACTGATGCATAGTCCATCCATAATGAGCAGCCAAAGCAACCATAGACTTGATGGTCGTCATACAGGAGGTAGGAGCAAATGTCTCCTCATAGTCAATGCCTTTTTTCTGTGCATAGCCTTTAGCTACAAGTCTTGCCTTGTATTTGTCAATGGATCCATCTGCATTCGGTTTCAGCTTGTAGACCCATTTTGTTCCAATAGCTTTCTTCCCAAATGGCAAAGACACCAAATCCCATGTTTGATTCTTAGTGATAGAATCCAATTCAGCTTTCATTGCTGCCATCCAATGCACACTCTGTTGTGCATCCTCAAAACATTTAGGCTCCTCTTCATCAAGGGTGCGTGCTGCCATAACAAACTCCATGGTATGTGCAGTATCATGCATACGAGCTTGCCTTCTAGTACGACCAGCCATGGGTGCATCCAGATGACTATCTTTCAAAGTTTGTAAATACCAACTAGGCATTTGTCTTGCCTCCTGACTGTGCATAAGATCTTGCTGAATTTCAGTTTCAGCACTTTGCTGAATATTCAGATCAGCCAATGGCTGATTTTCTGCAATTTCCAAAGGAGTACCTGGCTGAACATTGAGTTCACTTGCTGAAACTCCAACTAAATCACCAAATGTAATGGGCAGCAGCCCTTCAAATACATCACGGGCAGCCTGATATGTATCTAAACCAGCCAGGGACAATTCTAATTTTTCATCAAATAGTACATCCCTAATGACAAACACCTTTTTAGAAACAAGATCATAGAGTCTATAGACTTTGCTCTCACTACTATATCCCATAAAAATGCATTTAACAGCCTTGTTATCCAAATTTTTCCTGAGTATCTTTGGAATATGTACATACGCAAGGCACCCAAAGATACGAAAGTGTCCAACAGAAGGTTTCTGGTTGTTTCAAGCCTCAAAAGGTGTAATTTTCTTCAATGCTTTGGTGGGGCATCTGTTCAAAACATGGCAAGCACACATGACGGCTTCCATCCAGAAACTGTCAGGAAAGCTCTTTGCCTTCAGCATACATCCGGCCATCTCCATGAATGACCGATTCTTTCTTTCTGCAACCCCATTCTGCTGTGGAGTATAAGTAGTAGTGTACTGATGGAAAATGCCCTTTTGCTTCAAAAAAGAATTCAGGATAGAGGACATGTATTCCCTTCCTCGGTCCGAACGGAGAGTCTTAATTTTACAACCAGACTGGTTTTCAACAAGTGCAAGAGAAACCAATAATGCATCATACACTTCTGACTTTTTGACCAAAGAGTAGACCCAGCAAAATCGAGTAAAGTCATCAATAAAAGTCACAAAATAGTAACATCCTCCCAATGACTTTGTCTGCATAGGTCCACATACATTTGAATGCACTAACTGCAATCTGGCTATTGCTTGAAAAGCACCATCACGGGGAAACGAAAAACGATGCATTTTTCCCAAAATACATCACTCGTACAAGTGCTCAGGAGGTCTCTCCAGTAAAGGTAATCCATCTAGCATCTGCGTATGCTGTAAGAGGATCAAGCTGTCAAAATTCACATGCCCTATCTTAGCATGCCATAAATCTGCATGTATCATAGCACGAGTAAGAGTGGATGTCAAATACGCTGACTGATCAACTGATAGTAGGAGTAAGAGTGGATGTCAAATATGCTGACTGATCAATTGAAAGAGCATCCAACTCGTACAACCCATGACATAAAGTGCCTGTCAAGACCAAAGTCATGTGTTCTTTGTCTCTCACCATGCATCGGTCATCATCAAATGTGACCTGCAATCCACAACGTGCCAAAGAAGAGATAGAGAGTAAATTCTTCTTTATGCTTGGCATAAATAAAGCATCCTGTAGGCAGAGAATAGAGCCATCAATGGTTGTGAGCACAATCTCCCCAATACCTCTAACAGGGTATGATGCATTGTTGACACACTGTACAGACTTGCCAATTGGAGCTGCATAAATAGATGCAAATAAATCTCTGCGAGATGTAATATGCCTAGAAGCACCACTGTCAAAAAACCAAGTGCCTGCATCCTCAGTAGAGCTAAATGCTCGATCTGCCCAAGAGGTGTCATAACTGCATGTGTAAAAACAATAGTCCATGTCTGCAACAAAGGATGCGGACTCCGTAGCAATGGAAGGAGCATCAGAAACAGACATTCTTGACTCCTTTTTTTTTTCTTTGGCAATGCGCTTTATGCACTTAGTGATATAGTGTCCTGGTTTCTTGCAATAATGGCATTTTTCCTTTTTGTCTTGCATGCCCTCTTGTTTTTTGTTTGGCTGGGATGTGCCAAAAGTCCCAGAACTCTGTGGAACATTCTTCACTTAGCTGCCTTTGCCCTTCTATCTAGCCATAAAAGCCTGCTCAGAGGCTATAGCATCCACACCACTATTTCTCCGTGTTTGCTCCTCCTCTAGAAGCAAATTGACTAATTGAAGAAAAGTGATTGGCTGCACAGCAATCCTCATTGTGAGGTTTAAGGCCGTATGAAAAGCCAACTACGAAGGAGGTAATGAGTTCAAAGTGGTGGATATCATCTGTGCATCCGAATAGTACTCATCAACATTCATGAATTGCTCTTGCAAGTCCTGAATTTTGTTCAAGTGATCCTGAATAGAATCACCTTCATCCATTTTCAATGTCTCTAGCTCTTTCTTTAGGAAAGAGATGCGAGTCTCATTCTTGCCTACAAACATTTGCTCCAAAGTTAGCTAAGCTTCTCGTGAAGAAGCTGCTAAACGAATGTGGGGGATGATTGACCGCTGAACTGCCAATGCAATCAGTGACCGACAAAGCTTGTGCATCCCGTGTATCCCATGCTTTTTGAGCTGCTGTTCTTTGGGGAAGTGGCTGAAGTGGAGCAGGCTGAGGTGCCCGTCGTGTACATCCTCCTGGAGGAGGAGTAGCTAGAGCCACAACTCCAGGCCGAGCTTCTTCTCCACTGACATAATCCCAAAGATTTTTTGCCACAAGTACATTCTTCATCATAAAGGACCAAAGTGAATAGTTATTTCCATCCAATCTGTCCTCCTTGGATACATAGGTGAAAACATCTCCTCCCTGATTTGCCATGATTTTTCAATTACCAAAAATGCAAGAGAGCAATGTTGAAGTAGAACTTCACTGGAAATCTGAAAATTTCCAGAAATTGCAGGAAATAACTTTCTGCAATTAGTGTATAGAGGTGCACTCTGTCAAAACTTTTTGTTATGCACGCAGTCCAACGTGCAATCAGTGTTCAGCAACACTGTACCAGCAAAATCCCCAAAATTTATTGCCCCAGATTTGTTCAAAATAGTCTATCAATGACTGTAATTGCAATACATATGCTAATGTCCTCAGAAAACATAAAAGCCCCAAAAATTCTTGATGACTGTGTCCAGAAATTGCATTTAATGTGTCCCAGACACGTTTCTGAATGCTGTGCCTGGACTGTGGGAACCCTCTCTTCCAGAAATTAATTCTGGTAGAAAAAAGGTTAAAAAATTTAAAAATTTACCTTGAAAATAACGAATCGTTGCTGACGACGGGCGGGAGTGGTCAACGTTGCTGACGTGAGGGCAAACGGGCTGGTCGTTCGCAGGCAAGTTGACGCGCAGCACTGGCGACTGACAGGCGTGACGTCTGGTGCACCAGCACTGCTGATGCTGGGTGCAGCGTTTGGCAGTCGGGGCGTGCTGCAGTTGGCGGGGCGTGCAGCAGTTGTCGGGGCATCTGGACAGGGACGGTGCAGCAGGCGAGGGCTAAGGCAGGCAGCGACTGTTTTACGGGGCAGCAGCTGACGTCTGGTGGCTTTTTGACGATTGTTGACGGGCAGCACTGGCGAGCTGGATACTGGCGGGGCAGGAGCTGACATCTGGCGCTTCAGACTGAGCAGAGAGTCCCGAATGCTGAACGGAACTGAGCTCAATAGAGCCAATGCTCTGATATCAAATGTGAGAGTGGAGGTCAGGATCGAAGCTCAGCACAGAAAACAATAGATAGTAGAGAGTAAAGCACGACACCCAATGCAATAGGCTGAAAGAGTGTCAACTGAAAGTACAAGGTACAACACTTAAACCTTAGGGTTGTAGGGGGGTGTTCACACCCGAACACGGTAAGTGCCCGTAAGTGTGTATCATAAGCACATACAAAATAATACCATAGTCTGGGGGAAAAAACCTCTCCTACCGAGAGTAAAAAGTGCCCTAGTGTCCTATTGATCACCGACACTCCGATGTGAGCGTAGGCGTAAGTGAGTAGTGAGTGAAATACCCAACAATTAGACTCCCTATGATCTCCCATACCTCCGAGAAATCTGTTGTGGATTCTAGTATCTAGCGGATGGGTAGAGTCTCCAAATTGACCACTGCGCACGATCTTGCCTCGATAATGAATATTGTGTCCTACATCCCGGCCTCATATAGAAGGTGACGGCCCAAGCTGATTGCCTACCAACAAAAAGATCCCCATGAGATACATCCAAGGCTGGGTCCTATATGGTGAAGGATGCGGCATGCTCCTCTCCACATGAGTTGTGCCTCCTCACATGACCAAAGGCAATGCTTTGGTGTTTTCGGAGACTGCTGTGTGCAACGCTTACAACCTCCCTCCTTCTACATTTGGGCAAGCCAACTTCTTCCCACTGCCAAGCCTCCATGTGCCACTAGCCATTGTTGGGTATTACGCCTATGCTCATATGGGAGTGTCGGTGATCAGTAGGACATTGGGGCACTTTTTACTCTCGGTAGGAGAGGTTTTTTCCCCCAGACTTATGGTCTTATTGTCGTATGTACTTATGTGCTTATGGTGCACACATTTGGGCACTTAGTGTGTGTCGGGTGTGAACACCCCCTACAACCCTAAGGTTTAAGGGTTGTACTTTGTACTTTCTGGTTACACTCATTCAGTCTATTCTTTTGGGTGTCGTGCTTCAACTCTGTCTCTCACTCTCACACTGTCTACTGAATTCTGGCTGCACCTTGATCCTTCGATCTCACATTTGGTATCAGAGCAGTCTTTTGTCTGCTGTCGGTAGCCCCCGCCAGCTCTGCCCAGTCGACCAGTTCAGCAGCTCGACCTGCAGCTCGTCTGCCCGCCAGTACCGCCTGATCCTGCTCGCCAGTCCCCGTCAGTTTCTCCCTAAACTGCCTGTGCAGTTGCCAGCTGGCCAGGGCGCCCCTTGCCTCCAGCACGTTTGCGTCCAGCAAGTTTGCCTCCAGCAAGTCCGCCAGCTGCAGGCGCCACTTCCTCAGCATAGCGAGCCACCCGCCCGTTTGACAGAGTCAACGTCAGCTCCACTCGCCAGCAGCTCGCATCAGCCTGCTCGTTCGCCAGCGCATAGGGTCAGACGCTGCCTGTCGTCAAACTTCGTCAGACGTCACGTCAGCAGTAGGCGCCGACGTTTGCTAGCGCGCCATTCATTGCTGCAGTCCACGTCAGCACTGCCGCCTGCCTGACGACCAGCCAGCCCGCCCGCCCGCCGAACGACCAGCCACACAACTCACGACTGTCCTGCCCGCCGTCTGACAAGTCCACGTCAAACCTGTTAGTCTGCTTGTCCGCCCTGACCACGTCAGGTGTGTTTTTCTTTTAAAAAAATATATATTTTTTTTAATTTCGGCCCAGAACAAAGCTATGGAAGAGGAGGTTTATACGTGGCAAGCACAGCATAGGTGTGGGATAAATTTCATGCAAATTTCTGAACTGGATCATCAGAAATTTTGGGGCTTTTGTGTATTTTGGGGACAGTTGCATTTGAACTGCTGGTACAGTCACAGAAAGACTGTTTTGACAGAAATTTTGGCAAAAATTTTGGGGATTTTGATATAATAGTGTTGCAGTGCACTGTTTGCACCTTGGGAAGCATGCATTAAAAGACAATTTTCTGACAGAGTACGCCCTTGCACATTAATTGCAAAAACGTGTTTGCTGCAATTTATGGAAATTTGCAGGTTTCCAGTTCATATTGCTTTGACATTGCTCATTTTGTCTTTGGAAATTTGTCATCATGGCAAATCAGGGAGGTGATGTCTTTACGTATGTATCCAAGGAAGACAGATTGGACGGAAACAACTATTCGCTTTGGTCATTCATGATGAAGAATGTATTAGTGGCCAAGAATTTATGGGATTATGTCAGTGGAGAGGAAACTCGACCGGGAGTTGTAGCTGCCGTTACTCCTCCTCCCCATGGCGCACGTGGACAACGGGGACCTCAGCCCGCTCCACCTCAGCCACTTCCTCCCAGAACTGCAGCTCAAAAAGCTTGGGATACATGTGATGCACATGCCTTGTCACTAATTGCTCTGGCAGTTTAGCGGTCCATCATACCTCATATCCGTTCGGCATCTTCTTCACAAGATGCATGGTTGACTTTGGAGCATATGTTTGCAGGAAAGAATGAGACTCGAATCTCTTTCTTGAAAGCATGAAGGTGATTCTATGCAGGATCACTTAATAAGATTCAGGACTTGAGGGAGCAGCTCATGAATATAGATGAGTATTTTTCGGATGCACAGTTGATATCCACCACCTTGAATTCCTTACCTCCTTCATACTTGTCTTTTCATACTGCATTGAACCTCACCATGAGGATTGCTGAGCACCCACTCACTTTTATTCAGCTGGTTAGTTTGCTTCTAGAGAAGGAGCAAACATGGAAAAATAATGGTGTGGATGCTATAGTCTCTGAGCAGGCTTTTGTGGCAAGACAAAAAGGCAAAAACAGCAAGGTGAAAAATGCTCCATAGAGTTCTGGCACTTCGAGCACATCGCAGAATCAGACACAAGGGGGGACGCAAGCAAAAAAAGGAAAATGTCATTATTGTAAGAAGCCCAGCCACTATATCACCGAGTGCAGGAAGCGCATTGCCAAAGAGAAGGAGTCAGGAATGTCTGTTACTACTACTCCTTCCACTGCTAGTGAGTCCGCGTCCTTTGTTGTGGACAGGGACTATTTGTTTTTACACCTGCAGTTATGACATCTCTTGGGCCGATAGAGCACTTAGCTCTATAGAGGATGCTGACACTTGGTTCTTTGACAGTGGTGCTTCTAGACATATTACATCTCGCAAAGATTTGTTTACTTCAGTTAGTGCACCTCCCGTTGGGAAATCGGTACAGTGTGCCAATAATGCATCATATCCTGTTCGTGGTATTGGGGAGATTCAGCTCACAGCCATTGATGGCTTTATTCTCCGCCTGCAGGATGCTTTGTTTGTGCCTGGAATCAAGAAGAAATTGCTTTCTATTTCTTCTTTGGCGCGTTGTGGTTTGCAGGTCACCTTTGATGATGACCGTTGCATGGTTAGAGAAAAAGAATGGATGACTTTGGTCCTGACAGGATCTTTGTGTCATGGTTTATATGAGTTGGATGCTCTTTCAGTAGATCAATCGGCATACTTGACATCCACTCTTACTCCTGCTATGATATAGACGGAGTTATGGCATGCTCATTTGGGGCATGTAAACTTTGGAAGCTTGATGCTTTTGCAGCATACTCAGATGCTGGATGGCTTACCTCCCTTGGAGAGACCTCCTGAGCACTTGTGTGAGGGATGCATTTTGGGAAAAATGCATCGGTTCTCATTTCCTCGTGATGTTGCTTTCAGAACAACAACCAGATTGCAGTTGGTGCATTTAGATGTTTGTGGGCCTATGCAGACCATGTCATTGGGCGGTTGTTATTATTTTGTGACATTCATTTATGACTTTACATGTTTTTGCTAGGTCTACTGTTTGAAAAAGAAGTCAGAAGTGTATGATGCATTTTTGGCTTTCAGTGCACTTGTTGAAAACCAATCTGGATGCAAGATTAAGACTCTCCGTTCGGACCGAGGGGGGGAATACATGTCCTCTATGCTGAATTCTTTTTTGCAGCAGAAAGGCATAGTCCATCAGTATACTACAGCTTATACTCCACAGCAGAATGGGGTAGTAGAGAGGAAGAATCGGTCACTCATGGAGATGGCCAGATGTATGCTGAAGGCAAAGAGCTTGCCTCATAGTTTTTGGATGGAAGCAGTCATGTGTGCTTGCCATATTTTAAACAGATGCCCTACCAAAGCCTTGAAGACCATCACACCTTTTGAGGCTTGGAACAGCCGTAAACCTTCTGTTGGTCACTTTCGTACCTTTGGGTGTCTTGCTTATGCCCATATTCCACAAGTACTTAGAAAAAAATTGGACAACAAGGCTGTTAAGTGCATTTTTATGGGATATAGCAATGAGAGCAAAGGCTACAGACTCTATGATCCCGTTACAAAGAAGGTTTTTGTCAGCAGGGATGTTGTTTTTGATGAAAAATCAGAATTATCCTTGGCTGGTTTGGACACATATCAGGCTGCCCGTGATGTTTTTGAAGGGCTGCTGCCCATTACTTTTGGTGATTCAGCTGGAGGTTCAGAAAATGAACCTAATGTTCAGCCAGCTGCTCCTATGGAAAGTGCAGAAATTCAGCCATTGGCTGCTCGAAATATTCAGCATCATGCTGAAACTGAAATTCAGCAAGAGCTTGCACACAGTCAGGATGCTAGACAACTACCTAGATGGTATTTGCAGACTATGCAAGATAGTCCTTTGGATGCACCCATGGCTGGTCGTACTAGAAGGCAAACTCGTTTGCATGATTCGGCACATACCATGGAGTTTATTATGGCAGCAAGTACTTTTGATAATGAAGAGCCTCAATGTTACGAGGATGCACAACACAGTGTGCATTGGATGGCAGCTATGCAAGCTGAATTAGATTCTATTACTAAGAATCAAACTTGGGATTTGGTGTCCTTGCCATTTGGGAAGAAAGCCATTGGAACGAAATGGATCTACAAACTGAAAAGAAAAGCAGATAGATCCATTGATAAATACAAGGCACGGCTGGTAGCTAAAGGCTACGCACAGAAAAAGGGCATTGATTATGAGGAGACATTTGCTCCTACTTCCCGTATGATGACCATCAGGTCTATGATTGCTTTGGCTGCACATTATGGTTGGACAGTGCATCAACTAGATATCAAGACTGCATTTTTACATGGGGAACTTCAGGAGGAAGTTTATGTACAGCAGCCCATTGGTTTTGCAGTTGACGGCTCAGAACATTTGGTATGCAAGCTCAAAAAGGCACTATATGGTTTGAAACAAGCTCCTAGAGCTTGGTATGCAAAAATAGATGCTTTCTTGCTTGGTCAGGGGTTTCTAAACAGCTCATCTGAGTCTACCCTTTACGTATGTAAAGAAGGGGGATCTATGCTGATTATATGTCTTTATGTTGATGACCTTTTGCTCACTGGAACACATGCTGATCAGATTTCAGCATTCAAACAAAATTTGCAGCAAACTTTTGACATGTCTGACTTGGGAGTTTTGCATTACTACTTGGGCATCCAGTTCATACATAATGATCGAGGTATTGGGCTATCACAGTCAAGGTATATTGGGCAGCTTCTTGAGAAGTTTGGCTTACAGGATTGCAAGCCAGTTTGTACTCCAATGGAACCTGGACTGAAACTGTCATTACATGATGACAGTGATTAGTTTGATATACATACATATGCTCCTGCAGTTGGATGTCTTATCTATCTATGCAATACTAGGCCGGACATACAGTTTGCAGTTTCAGCTTTGAGCAGGTATATGCATCAGCTACGTATGTCACATTGCCAAGCTGTCAAGCGTGTTTTTTGCTACTTGCAGGGTACTCGTTCTCTTGGGTTGCTTTATGCCAAGGGGGGACCACTGCAGTTATATGCTTACAGTGATTCTGATTGGGCTGGTGATTATGATACATGTCACTCCACTAGTGGCAATTGTTTCTTTCTTGGCTCTTCTTGCATTTCTTGGCTTAGCAAGAAACAATCCACTGTTGCCACATCGTCATGTGAAGCTGAATACAAGGCAGCTTTCACTACCACAGTTGAATGCGTATGGCTTAGACGCTTGCTAGCTGATTTGGATGTATCTGTTACTGAGCCTACTCCTTTGTTCACTGACAGTACGAGTGCCATTGCAGTGGCACGGAACCCAGTGTTTCATGCTCGCACGAAACACATTGAGATTCATTATCACTTTGTCACAGAGAGGCTACATGCAGGTGATATCAGCCTTGTCTATTGTCCTACCACCAGTAATGTGGTAGGCATTTTCACCAAAGCTCTTCCTCGTGACAAATTTGAAGCATTTCGCGATGCTTTAAATTTGATATCCTTTGGTGGCAGATGATCCTTGTACTCTTGATCACTCTTCACTCCAGGGGGGTTTGTTGGGTATTACGCCTATGCTCATATGGGAGTGTCGGTGTTTAGTAGGACATTGGGGCACTTTTTACTCTCGGTAGGAGAGGTTTTTTCCCCTAGACTTATGGTCTTATTGTCGTATGTACTTATGTGCTTATGTTACACACATTTGAGCACTTAGTGTGTGTGTCGGGTGCGAACACCCCCTACAACCCTAAGATTTAAGGGTTGTACTTTGTACTTTCTGGTTACACTCATTCAGTCTATTCTTTTGGGTATCGTGCTTCAACTCTATCTCTCACTCTCACACTGTCTACTAAATTCCGGCTGCACCTCGATCCTTCGATCTCATGGGTATTACGCCTATGCTCATATGGGAGTGTCGATGATCAGTAGGACACTGGGGCACTTTTTACTCTCGGTAGGAGAGGTTTTTTCCCCCAGACTTATGGTCTTATTGTCGTATGTACTTATGTGCTTATGTTACACACATTTGGGAACTTAGTGTGTGTCGGGTGTGAACACCCCCTACAACCCTAAGGTTTAAGGGTTGTACTTTGTACTTTCTGGTTACACTCATTCAGTCTATTCTTTTGGGTGTCGTGCTTCAACTCTGTCTCTCACTCTCACACTGTCTACTGAATTCCGGTTGCACCTCGATTCTTCAATCTCATAGCCATAAGAATCACGACACCCTCCTCAACCTCCAGCTATCCCATAGGTGGCTCCAAAAGGTCTCTCGAAAAGACTCCGTGATGTTGTGCTCCACCCAGTGCCTGCTACGTGACGGCGCCCAATCCATATCCTCCTGCATCAATACGTGTCTGCCAATCTTGGCAGTGTACTCCAGGAACCTGGATGACTTCTTGGCAACCGCTGTGGCCGGCCATAGCCACTCTCCTAGGTTCCACTCTAGCTCATCAATTGGTTTACCCTCCCAGATCCAAAGGTGCCACTCCTTGAGCTCCTTCCATAAAACATAGGGATCCGGTCGCCATGTCTTTCCCTGAAGGCCCACCACCCAAATCCTTTTCCACGAAAGGGCGGCTATCCTCTCATCCTGTTGCCCTCTGTCAAGGGCCAAATGCCCCTCCTCTTGAACGATGAAGAAAGTCCCCTGCGGGGCGCCGCCCACTCTGCCTGCCACTTGTAGGGGGATGCCTGCTAGTGAAAACCTAGCTGCCCATACCTCCCCGAGCTCTATCAACTCTCGTATCGGGGAAGCAAGCTACTCCAAAGGTATTGTTGTGTCTATCTCCCTTCTCCTCAACTCCACTCCTCTCTGGCAGCCTGATACTTGCTGCAGCACCTCCTTGTCCGCCATCCTGTACACCTCCCGCCGCGTCCTGATGGTACGAGCTGGGCCGGCCTCCCAACCAACCCACTGGATGTGGGGGCGCTCATCGATCTGTGTTGTGCCCTAACCAGATCTTTGACCTGGGGGTTCCAAATCACCGACTGACAGTCTATCTCCTCTTGGCAGCCTGGGGGGCTCTGGATTAGGGTCTTACGAAGGCCCTGCTACACGCAGAGTAAGCTGTGTAGGAAAGGTGATCTTGGGGGGTAACCTGGGCTGATGTGAAGATCCATCTCAGGGACGGCCTCCACTCTTCGCCAAGCCTTGGTCTATGGTCCTAGAGGCCCTCCTGCAATAAGACCTTCTAGGTTTGCCCGCCTGGTGTGAGGCTGCAGACAACTAGCTTGCCCAAGAGGGCCATACTCTGATACTTTGGGTCTATGTATCCAAGCTCTCCCTTTGACCAATGCCGTATGATGGTTGCCCATGCCACCTTGGCCTTGGAATCCCTGGAACCATCTGACCCTGATCAAAGGAAGTTCCGCACTAGGCGGCGAAGCTGCACTACGCATGATGAGGAGAAGCACCAACACGAGGTGATGTACCAGGCCGTTGCTAGGAGAACCTGGTTAACCACTAGGGCTCGGCCGGCCAGTGAGAGGTGGGCCGTGCTCTAGTACGTTAGTTTCCTTCGAATAGAATCAAGGACAGGAAGAAATTGCTGGGAACAAGTGATGTCAAGTCCCACACTTGGAACCCTAGGTACCAGACGGTCTGTCCTCTGCTCACCCATCTAAATCCCAGGTGGACTCTCCACTCCGTGCTAGAGTCCGGGTCTGTGAGAAAACCAACCGACTTTCGCCAGTTGATTTTCGCTCCCGCTGCAGAACAGAATACATCAAGAGCCAGCCTCACTCTCTCTAGCATCAACTCATCGTCCTTTATGTAGAGTGATGTATCATCTACATACTTTGAATCTAACAACTCAGTCTCCTCTCTCACTGGAAGTCAGAGGCCATGTAATCCTCTCACACATGACTTGAGGAAGTGAGATATCGCCTCTGCAAAGAGTAGAAACAGGTATGGGGCCATGGGGCAACCCCGTTGTATTGATCTCTCTAGCCGAAACTCCTCCCCTCGCCTTCTGCCTATGAAAACCCTCTTGGAAGCCGATCTGTAAAGGGCGGAGACCCCGTGAATCCAAATCTGGGGGAATCCCAACCTCACCATGGTGCCCTCTAGAAAATCCCAATCCACCCTATCATAAGCTTTCTCGAAATCCAAGAGTACTACCGCTAGTCTCTACTATATCATGTGAATAATCTGTCTTAAGTCCAATGAATACTAGTAACTACTGAGTATCAAGATTAATGAATAATCGTGATATCATCATATGTATATGTAATGCCATTGGTGATTAGTAATTGCAATGCTGAATTGACTCTTGAGATATGATGACTCCAGTCTCCAAAGTCCATGACTCATTCGAATTCCGAGGATCTGTGAACATCTTCTCATCCAACTCTGAGAACCCTAATTAAGAAGATGATGAAATAGCCTCAGCCTCAATCTCTCTGACTCTAATGTTGACTCTGACTATGTTGCAACCATGTGTGGTCTTCGCTCTAGTTGCACTAGCTCTCCTCTATGCATGAGTCTCATGGACTAGTACCAATAGCTCCTCATAAGGCATAGAGTAGATATTCCGCTTCTCTTATGGTATCTTCAAGATATCATACACATTCTCTATATTAATTTTGTCAACATTCATCTATAAAGCTAAACAAGAGAAAGATATGAGAAAAGTTTCAACATGTTCAATGCTCAATATATTACAATTTACAATCCAACTTTCAAAAGAAAATTACAAGGTTTTTTTTTTTGCAAATAAAATGTAGCTGATTATATTATTTTAAAAAATTCATTACAGCGGAGTATATATTATTACAAGCATAATATAATACTTACATGTGGAGACTCAAGGATCAGAGCGGTCCTCTTAAGAAGCTAAAGATTGCAATGATAAAACACTAAACGCTTCATCTGGGCTATTGTGAGCTTGTTTCTCTTTTTGGTATGAAAGAGGACCTATGTGCTCCAATTCCTCTCGGTAGGCCTTGAACCACAATCTTATGAGAGAACATGAATATCAATCCGTTTCTATTCAAATTTAAGAGATTAAGGTTAGGTAATAAGCAAGGCGCAAAATCAATAATTAAGTAGATAATAGATTATAGAACATGGGTTGCATAATGTATAAGATTATCAGAATATAAAAGTCACAACTCACATACTAAAGTAGGAATACAATTGCCGTATTTCTCCCACTAACAGATGGCCTAAAGCTACGTCTCTTAAAGAATAATTGCAAAATGTCAATAAATCATCCCTTGCTCTCCTCAGTGTATCTAGATCACCCCTTGTATCTCATTTACTCCATAAATCCCTCCTCTAACTCCTTACTAATATACTGCTTCTCACTACACCAAAATATGGAGCTAATCCCATCGTGCATTCTACACTACACGTATCTCATTAATCCTTCAGATCGATGGATAATAGATCATAGATAAATCAAGTTACAACAATCATCAATGAGTTGTTAACACTAAACAATTATCCATATTATATATATAAAAGTTAAACAATAACTTACTTGTCTTGCAATAAGAAGCTATTGCAAAATTGTATAGAAGGCCCAAAGTATTTCCCTCGATATAATGATGCCTACATAAGATAGTATAAATAGAAGTGAGAACATTGAAGATATTGAAAAAATATCTTGGGTGGATGATATCTTCAAGACAATAAGAAGCATGGTAAGATTTGTGAAAAAGATGTCATCCATTCATTAGTATGTTTCAATTCAATAGCACCCTTGAGCTATTGAAGCCCTTTGCCACTAGATTTGCTTATATGTTTATTATATTAGAGAGATTTATATGGGTCCACAAATTTGATATGGACTATTGCTGCATATCAAGAGTAGCTTGTGTGGAGTGAGTGAGAGTCTCCAAAGGCTCTTATATTCAGGTGTAGTATTTTGAATGAGAATTGGTGGATTGGTGCAAAGGCATTGGTAACAATTAGCAACAATGCTTGAGCATCCCGTGTGTCCCAAGCCTTTTGTGCTGCTAATCTCTGGGGAAGTGACTAAGTTGGAGCGGGCTGAGTGGGCCTTTGTCCACGTCCTCCTAGAGGAAGTGTAGCAAGGACCACAACTTCAAGCTGAACTTCTTCACCGCTAACATAATCCCAAAGATTCTTTACAATCAGCATATTTTTCATCATAAAAGACCATATAAAATAGTTGTTGCCATTCAACTTATCCTCCTTGGACACATATGTGAATACATCACCTTGTCCCTGATTGGCCATGGTAAATGTCACTGATCAAAGAGCACAAGAGCAATAGTTCAAGCTAGACCAACTTGGAAAGCTGAGAACTTCCAAAAATTACAGCGACCACCTTGTTGTAATTAGCGAATCTGATCACAGTTGGTCAAAAACTGTCTTATGTACAGAAGGCTGTCCAAGGTACAAACAGAGCTCAGCAGCACAAAAAATGAAAAAGCCCCAAAATTTATTGTCCCAAAATGCACAAATTCAGTCTATTACAGACTATCACTGATGTACATTTGCCAATGTTTGAGCTGACATTAAAAGCTCCAATTTTCTAACTCAAAATTCGCAAAATCTTTGCAATAAATGTGTCCCTGACACTTGCACAAACAAAGATATGCTACTCGGCCACAAGCCCCTACTAAAAGATTAAATCTGAATAAAAAGTTTACAAAATTTTACCTTTTGTTACCTCTGATATGGATGGCTGAGCTGGCAGCTCTAGCAGTGGAGGCGACTGGAGGCAGAGCAATCCAGGGAACTGGGGGCTATGGTGGCGCACCTTGCAGACTGGCGGACACAGTTAGCCGGACAGCAGGTGGCACAAAGGACTTCTGGAAGCACAGTCAAGCTGGCGGTGGCTGAGCTGGAGGTGCAGTCCTGGTGGCAGACAGGGCAGCCCAAGCATCTAGACTGCAGTATAGGCAGGTGGCACCAAGGACTGGCAAGTGATGTCAACTATAGTGCTAGCAAGCTAGACAGACAGGCAAGCGCTGGAGGCTAGCAATGCCTGGGGCAGCACAGGTGGCGCACAGAGCAGGCCTGCCTGGGAGCTGACCTGCTGCTAGTGGGACTAGAGCTGCTATCACTGCAGGTGGCGGCTCAATTGGTGGTGGCCATGATCTCTGCTGAGCTGAAGGTATGGTATCAAACCTTTCGTACGTGGTACTAGTGCAACTAAAGAGAGGAAGAGGCTAGAGAGAGAGAGAGAGAAGGTTGAGAGAGAGAGAGAGAGAGGCTTGGGGGAGAAATAAGAAAGAAAGAAGAAAAAAAAAGAAAGGAGAAAGAAAAAAAGAAAGTTGTAGACTTAAAGTAGAGTGGCCAAAAAGTGCCCATTTTTTCATACTAAATCGTACGGATACGTACTGTACGGATCGTACCGTACCGTACAGATCAGTCCGTACTACATACGAAGACAACCCTGACAATATATGTAGATGTACAGTGTACATTGACATATGGGGAAGATGTCATTGCCTCTTCCATCAGGGCTTTAATATGAGGACCAGAGATGTCTAGGGCTTTTCCTCCTAGAGCTTGAGTGGCCGCACAGCACTACTATGAGACAAGAGACCACCAACCAGATGGACCCAGGCAAAGAGCAGTGACAGATTTCTTCCATAGACTAGACACCATAGGCACTACTAGCTCAGCAGACACAGATTCACACTAGACAAGGCCATTGCACTTTGCCAAGCATGGTGAGCTCAACCACTCAGTCAACAATTAAGAGGAGCACAGATCAGAACCACCATTGTGAGACATAGGAGACTCACCCATCGACACATTAGCAGAGCGACCCAAGGCCACATCATAGCTGGGATCATGTGCTAACCTCGAGATATATAGAGGAGCTATTATAGCTAGATATTCTGTACGTACAGTTTTTAGACATTGAGATCTTTAGATTTTAGATGTTAGACTATAGTAGGATGCATTTTTAGGGATCTTTAGATTTTAGATGTTAGACTATACTAGGAGACATTTTTAGACATTGAGATCTTTAGATTTTACATGTTACACTATACTAGGATGCATTTGTCTTTCACTTTCATGATGAGATGACATTGGACACCGATGTACTTCAATTTTGCAGACATTAGTACATCTTTCTTTCTTCCTATGTACTAAGTGATAATGCTAGCTATGATCTCCCATCTATGACAATGCCCCTAGGTCTACACTATTTGTGAGAAATCTAGCATGGTGATTGTGCTCGCAGGCTTCCCAAAGACAAGGTAAGCATGACACCCCTATACCCTCTCGTATTTGCAAACTGGGCCGTTATATGTGATCCAAGTGACCATCTTCCATGTAACAATCATAGTCTATAGTGCAATCCAACACCATCCGAACAGCTCTCCTACCAAAACCTACTTTTGACTTCTTAAGAAATGAGGTCATTCAAATGGTTGACATCTTCAATTCTTTATCTTCCATCCCTGCATCTGTTGCACATGCTGATAGCAATCCTTTTACCATACAAAGCAGTCTGCCATTGGATCAAGTCTGACTAGAAATACAGCACTAACAACAACATGTAGGAGCAAAAGAAGACATCACTGTTTAAAAGGACCAAACAATTATTTTCACTCCATTTCAAGTGAGCCATTGACGATTTTGTGGCAATGCCTCCAATTAAAGATGTGCTTCTGATAGAGGTTCTTGTGACCTATCAAGATCACACAGTTCTGCACATGTCATAGTATTAAAGATGTGCTTCTAGTAGAGACTTTTGTGACCTATCAAAGGGACACAGTTATCACATACCAAAGTTCACCAGTATCACCCTTTGGAGCTTTGGGTCACATGGTCAATCCATGTGGTCCATTTGATATGTATTGACACTATCACAGGTGCTCAACTAGGTTGTCTGCATGCTTAACAGGCGTCTTACTTTGGGTGCAACATCCTGTACACTGCATTGGTAAACCCATCACCTATAATTCAAGGGGCTTGAGCCTCAGGTGTAGTACCTAGGACGATGTATGCTGGCAGTCAATCAAGTAGGGAGGCTGTCTACTCTATGAGGTGGAGATGCATGATACAATCTTTAACATTAAGACAGTACTCATGTACCACAGTGGAATTACAAACCTTGCACAGTCAAAGGTGTGGGAGCTTATTGGGAGCCTAGCAGAGTTGCAAATTTGCATGGCCCAATGCCAGCTAACCTTCAGCAGAGAGCACATTTTCGTATATGTCACCTTGGCAGGGATCTAATCTTCCATCCTCCAGTCCCTCTAGGGCTACTAGCAGCAGCTTCAGGGGGACTCTTGGCATCAACAGGAGCTTTAATGGCCATTCCTAAATACATGGGGCTACCATAACCTATTTTTCACACTATGGGACCACCGTAAGCAGCCTCGTATTCATATGATTAGGTTTGCATTCAGCTCCTGCTAGTAAGCACGTGTACTCCTTGAGGTTTTGTCAGTGCTTATCCACCAAGGGATTACTTTTGTACAAGTACTGAAAAAAGAAAAAAACTCCACCATCCTGCTAAACCTCCATATAATTGTTTTCAATGTTTTCTTATTGTGATGCAACTAGACACCATTCCTCTATAAAGTATGACCTTTGCAATTTCATTTGCATAAAGTACAGTAATAGACATGGCATCTCTGAGTAAGATCTTTCAATTAGGTTTTGCAAAGCTTATGTCATAGGTTCAGTCACCCATGAACTGGAGGGTGAATGTTGGAAATAACCTCATGTTATTATTGAGCACACTTCTGTGTATGGACCCACTCATGTGTCTGAAGCCACATGTATGCGAACACACCAGTAAGTGATTGTGCCTTAAACCATGTGAATGTGTTTTAGGCGCATTTAATTGATCAAGCTAGAAACTGTACCTCTTGACCTACAAAAACAGGAGCCTTGTATCTGATTCTTTTCTTCTATCAAATTAGGAAACTTTTTTATGAGTCTACTTCCATGTTTGATTCTTCATCTCCCTATATTCCAACACAAGAAAAAAAAACTTGGTGGCTGATCTTGTAAACAGAATGTGTGGTTTTAAACCTTAGCAAGGCCAGAGAGCCCTCCTTTTATGCCTTTGCCAGCAACCTGTTGCAAGTCCAAAATTGATTCACATGCGTGAAAGCAGTCCATGCCATCATAAGACTCTAAAAGCCGCTCCAGGTCATTATACACAGCATACCCTAAAATGTTCAGAGAAGAAAAGGTATGATTGAAGTAAGTGCTCTAGATAGTATTTCTAGAAAGAAAATTGGCTGGCAATGAACTTTGAGTATCAAAGACTCTATCAGCTTTGACAATGTGGCTTACCAAGCTTTAGAACTTTTTTGGAATGGAATATAGAGCTGATGCACCTATTTAATGCCTCTTTGTGTTGACTTGACAGACTTATCAAGTCAAAAACAAACACCAACTTTGAAGTAGCTATCTGTAATATGGCCACCTGTAGAAGATACTCTCAGAAAAACAATCTCACAAACTGAAACAGTTTATCTGAATGTATGTAAAACAGCATACCCTGGAAAACAGGAAGCAAACAATGAACCATCTATCTGCAAACTAGTCTCGAATCTAGATAAGTTGAAAATTCTGAAAGTGCAGTGTTAGCTTCATGTACATAATCAGAATGTCAACATAAACATTTACAGAAAGTGTGTGGTTACTGAAATCAAGTAAATAATCAGAATGTCATACTTGATAGATCTAAGTAAGTTGAAAATCCAAAAAGTGTATGGCTAAGGAAATCAAGTTGAAAAATCAGAATGTCAAAGTAGACATTAAGTTTGGTAAGTCTTTTTAATGTGAGCATGAAATGTTCATTCAGGTACTGGATGATTCAGCTGGCCAGCATTGATAGCACTCCAGTTGCCGCAGACTGGAGAGCTTTGGAAGACGCGCTATACTCCCATTTTGTTCAAGGACAATTTAAAAAACATTGGGACAGTTTAAGGTGGCACTTATCATCTAGACAAAAGGCCATAGAGGATTGACTGGGCTCTGTACGCACTTGGCCAGCACAAGGTCTTCCCCTTCAAATCCTCTTGGTTTTAGGTTTGGTCAACAATATGTGGCAGAGGGCTGTCATGACAGATGAAGAGATGATACTCAGTTGGAATGCTGCAATATATTATAAAAAATAAATTCTTCTAGGTTGCTTGGGTATCAGTGGTACTAGACAAGCTATAACTTTTGAAACCACTCCACGCTTCTAGTAATGTGAGTCGACAGGACAAACTTGTAAATAACAGATCATTAGCAGCTATGTAGTTTGGTATGTGATCTTGACAGCAAGATGCAAGCAAACATCCAGTGGACAAGCTGTCACTGAAGTTTTAGTCAACATGGTTAAAAGTTATCTTGGTCCATAAAAGTCATTCGATACTCTTACAACATAATCAAAGGAAGTGAGGAAATTTCAAGGGACATTTTCCGCTACTGGGAACCAGAACCTTTCTTTTTCTTTTTCAAAAAAAGAAAATTTATATTAATAACACATCAAAGGAAATCCCCCAAAGGTAAAATACAGAATACAAGGAACTCTACAAGGGTTGCTAAGTATATCACTAATACAATGGTTGTGTGAACAACCGAATTGGTGGGCTATAATGCCAAACCATCTAAGGTGTAATATGGAAAAGGTGCCCAAGTGCCAGTTCTGTGAGAAGGCTTCTTTTTGTAAAGAAATACCCTAACACAGAAACATAAACAAAAACCATATGACAAAGCACACACTGATACAAGAACACAGTTAGAGTTAGGGTAACTCAGAGACAATGAATACAATGAATGAATGAAGTGATATGACTACTGAATATACGATGCTCATCCAGCAAACACACTAAGCAGTGAATGAATATTGCACCTCGAACTCCTATATCTCAAGGATCAGGGCAAGGGCAATGAGCTGAAGAGTGTGTCGTACTCTAAACAGATCCCGAATCGCAGCAAGGCCGCCTCCGGATGTCGAACCCCAGCAAACGCAACAATGAGAAGCTAGATCTGATGCAAACAGAGTGAGGAGAGAGAAAGACTAAAAATGCAGGCAGCAGGTGAGAGAAAGACTAAAAACACAGACTGCAAGACTGTGATGACATGGCAAGTTGTACGGCAACAGGTCTGCACAGGAACAACAATCGCTAAGCTGGAATCAGCTCCAAACTGCATGAAGAGGGCTGGAAATCATGCACCAACTGATGGAGACAGCAATGGACATCTCCGGCTGAGATATCCTCTGCGAACGGGGTGTGGGCAGCAAGTTGAAACACCTAAAATCTGCAAAAACGAGATTGAGGGCTGAATGGAGGGCAGCATACGTATTTATAGAAAGTTTGGGGCCTCCCAAGTGGGTTTGTGCTTATAGGACATAGAAACTCTCTAGGATTGCGTTTCTTTTAAATAAACAAGGTTTCTTCATTAATTAAGTATGTTTTGAGGCTGTTTAAGTAAAGCTAATGCATTTTTAGCTCAACAACCCCTCTCAGGCCCAACAACGGTGCCACGAGAATAGAGGCCAGCCAAGCCCTTTCTTGGTTTATCTTTTACCCCAAGGCGTCCCACTGTAGAGCAGTCAGAGCATTGGACAAAGGGTGCACGCATCGGCTACCCAATGGCCTACTAAGACTACAAAGGTGATGATTATCTTACCAAGGGAGCCCAAGTGATCACCCTAGAGAGGACAGGGCATCGAACAAAGGGTGCACGTCAGTTGCCCAATGGCCTACCAAGCCCTACAAAGGCGGATGGAATTTGTTGTGGGCTTTTTTTTTTTGAAATGTCTTTTTAGGTTTGATAGATTAAGCATTAAGTGAGGGTTGCAAATCAAGTTTAATCCTATTGAGTATCCGTACCCCAAATGGGAAAGTGATAAGGAATGGTCAAACCTAAGACCTTCACAAAACAAGCATACTATCCCTATCATTACTAGGTGTCTGTGACGAAGAAAATGGCTAAGATGTGTGTATAGCAAATATGTTAAGCAATCAAAGCAAGCTAGCAAGCTAGGAAAGACTGCTTTGGAAACTGCCATGTGCAATGCCACAAATATGGTGGATCCTAGAGTCAACCACTCCAAACGACCGAAAAGGGATAAATGTGCACAAATGCATGTTTACATGAACAGAATACCAATACATGGGGTAATGCAAAGGGAGATACAAGATATCATGCTCATGCAATATGCTATGCAACGGTGCCACTGGGACAGTGTCCTCGCAGGGGAATTGTTCACTTGTCCAAGTGCCCTTTTACAATCATGTTATCCTGACAGTGCGGATGAAGTTACAAATGTCCATAATACAATACAAAAGAATAAATGAATGTAATGTGTAAGAAAAACTATAAGCATCATCACTATCACTATCAAGAGTAAAAGCCGCCCCCTCTTAAACTGGAAGGGAAAGCAAGAGGGAAGTACCCTCTCTTCGTCAAGCTGAAAAAGTAGAGGAGGGTGTACCCAAGCCAATCCTGGGTAGCAAATACTAAAGAACCGGCCGATTGACCGCTTTGGTCAAGATATCTGCAAAATTATCTGATGATGGCACAAACTCCAGGCAAATAGTGGCTAGCTCAACCTACTCTCTAGAAAAGTGAAAGTGGACTCTCACATATCGTGTTCGTGGTATGATGATCAGATTGTCCGCAAGGGCAATGGCACTCGGGTTGTCACAGTAGACAACTATGGGAGAGTCACATGGCAAGTAAAGTACCGCCAGTAAACTTCTCAAATAGATAGATGACCTCAGTGGTACCATCGAAGAGAGCCCGGTACTCAACCTCGACCGTGGAAGCCACCACCGTCTCTTGCTTACAGCTGGACCAAGAAATGGGAGCCGTGCCCAAGATAAAGAGGTAGCCCCCATGGAAACGCCAGGTGTCAGGATCTCCTATCCAATGAGAATCAGTATATCCCTACAAACATAAACGAAAACCATATATCAAGCCATAAAAATAAGTAAACCGCAAATAACACAACACACGAAGATATGCAATCCAATGTGATATCCTAGGTGCTGTGAAATACTGACTATGTATACTAACTGAGTAAGCTAAATCTGGCCTAGTATAAATTAACCAAAGAACTTTTCCTACAATAGAACGATAGGTATGTTCATCGAAGGGTTGTCCTAGGATATCCTTCGACAAGTGGAAGGTAGGATCTAGAGACGTGGCCACTGGCTGTATGTGATCCAGAGTGTACTGTTCCACGAGCTGAAGTGCGTACTTCTATTGTGACACAAAAATACATCCCCCAGAACGAACTATCTCCACCCCTAAGAAATAGGACAACTGTCATCTCAAATGTAGCTTTAAGCTTAGCCTTGATTTCCACTATGGTAGCAGAATCTGAGCTTGTGATAAGTAGGTTATCAACGTATAGCAGGATATAGCTAACCCCGTCTGCACTAGATCGCGGACATATAAGTTTGGGTCATAAGGGGTAGAATGGTATCCGTGAGTCTGCAAGAACTCATCCATCCTATGAAACCAAGACTGCGACGCTTGCTTCAGCCCATGAAGAGCTTTATGCAAACGATATACCATATCCCTAGGGTTCCCTGAAGAAAAGCCCAGTGGTTGCTCCACATAGACTTCCTCCTGTAAGAAACCGTTCAAGAAGACACTCTTAATATC
Organism: Lygodium microphyllum; assembly: GCF_053477565.2. Classification (NCBI taxonomy): domain Eukaryota; kingdom Viridiplantae; phylum Streptophyta; class Polypodiopsida; order Schizaeales; family Lygodiaceae; genus Lygodium; species Lygodium microphyllum. Next base: position 86,060,969 of record NC_141155.1, read on the forward strand.
CATCTCATGTATTGGCCAACCATGGTGAGCGGCTAGCGAGAGTAGCAACCAAAAGGAAGTCAACCGCGCAGTAGGAGCAAAGGTCTCTTCATAATCAATGCCATGCTTCTGTCGAAACCCTTCTACGACAAGGCAAGTCTTGTACTTGTCTAAAGTCCCATCAGCTTTTAGCTTGGTCCTAAAAATCCACTGTGTCCCGATGACTTTCTTGTGGCTCGGACGATCCACCAATGTCCAAGTCTCATTTTGATCAATACTCTCTAGCTCCTTCTCCATGGCCTCTCACCATTGAGGATGCTAAAGAGCCTCCTGCCATGTATCCGGCTCAGAATGTGCTATATAATCAGCTGTAAACAACGATGCAAATGACGCCTAAGAATTAAACCAGGCAGATCTTCTAGGCCCCTCCGGAGTGGAATCCAATGGTAGGATCCCCGAATCCCGCATGGTCTGCTGGTACCAGTGAGGTAACGGGTCTCGAGGAGGGGGCCTAGGAGTGGAAGAATATACGGAAATGTCAAGAGCGGGAAGTAGACCAAGCTCAGTAGGCATGATCTCTAATAATGTGGAAAAAGGAATCGGATTCGAGACCTCTGCAGAGGACTGCACAATATCCCTCTCGTCAAAGACAACATCCCGCCTAACGATCACCTTGTTTGTCCAAGGAATCAAGGATCAAACAAACGATAGGCTTTCGCTTTAGAGAAATATCCCACAAAAATAGGAGATCAGCTTGGGGAGTCAGCTTGCCTATCTTGTCATCAGGCGTGTGTGTTTACACACAACACCCAAAGACTCTAAAGTGGGAAATAACAGACCGAGAGCCAAAAAATGCCTCATACGTGATCTTCTGAGAAATAGCCGCAATCGAGCACCAGTTGAGGATTTATACCACAATGTTAACAGTCTCAACCCAAAGGCACTCTGCTGCAAACAGCATAGAGCGCGGCATTTCCATGACTATTCGGTTCCTACGCTCTATGAATCCATTCTAAGAATGAGAGTTGGTAGAGGTCAATCGGCGGGAAATGCCATGCTTCTATAGAAACTCGGAAAACTCATGGGAGATGAGCTCACCACTGTTATCACTCATGCCACTGACACGAGGACCTAATGGTTATGAACTAGCAGCACCCAAGCACAAAAATATATGAAAGCATCTGACTTATGCTTAAGAAAGTACACCCACATATATCTGAAATGATCATCCACTATCAAAAAGAAATACAATGCGCCATTCAAGGCGGCAATGGATGTTGGCCCACAAAGATCAACATGAATCAATCTAAGAGGTGCCTTTGTACAATGTGAGGTTTGCTGAGGGAATGGGGTACGATGCTCCTTCCCGAGCTGACATGCTTTACAGACATCTCGAGCTAGCTTCAGCCGTGGAAGGCCCTTAACCAGCTCACGACGTGACAACTCATAAAGAGAGTCATAACCAAGATGCCCTAAGCGAAAAAGCCAAAGGCGCTCATTATTCGTAGACTCCTGAGATGTGGCTAAGGCTTGGAAGCTATGGAACACGAAGCCCTCAGCTGTCAGCTCGGTCAAAAAATGTGTCATGTGGTATAGGCCATTGGGCTATGCCTCACCGCGAGCAATCACTAAACCACTCAGAGAGTCAAGGACCTCGACAACTATGGTCGTTGTAAAGAAGATTGCTCACCCCAACAGGCAAAGCTGTTGAACAAATAACAAGTTCACCCCAAGCTAAGAAACATGATATACATTGTCTAGCGAAGCCAGATCTAGACTCTTGTCAGTGGCAAAACTGGTGTAACCTTGAGCCTGAATCTTGACCGAGGAGTTGTTTCCTACATGGATTTGTCCGGCTATAGGGGCTCGGGAAAGGAAAATGTCCGCTATAGAAGTCATATGATGTGTAGCTCCACTATCCACAATCCAAACAGGAGCTGAAGTGCTCGGCTATGACGAGTGGGCCTTTGCGGTAACCTCATCAAGAGGCAACTCACAGATGTGGAAGAGACTCGCATCGGATGTCTCTATGGAGATGATGTGGGGCTCTGCAAAGACCAATCAAACAAGCACTTTGGAGTTAAGGATGTTGTCAACTAAGATGACTGAGCGGTGGCAGTATGAGTCTGACCTCTAAACTGCCCCTTGCCATCATTGTGCCTCCCTTGTTGGGGGTTTCCCGACTAAGGGGCGGGGGTCTATGACTTAGATTTTGATATTGTGCCTCTTGCCTTTGATCAACACTCGTTGTCAAAATGGCCAACCTTTTGACAATGTTGACAATATCTATTCTTTTTAGGTGCATTCTATTGGGATGTTCCTTGTGATTCCCCGGATTGATTTTGCTTTTGATTTTGATTTTGAGTGGAGGTTTGGTTTTATTTTCCCTTCCCTTGTTGCCCTTTCTGATAATGAGCAATAACAGCCCTCTCTGAAGAGAAATTCATATGAAACTAATCAAACAACCATGTGTAACGCAACAGTTGACACTCAAATTCGTAGAATGCAGGCATGGTAGACTTTGAAACTATACCTTCCACAAAATTGAAATATTTCCTGGGGAGTTTATTTAAGAACAATGTGACCTGATCATCAGAGGACATGGGAGTACCCGTAGAATTGAAATATTCAGCAAGAAGACGCCGATACTCAGCTAACTTGACTTTCAAATCATCCCGATTAGTGATTTTCAAGAGTTAGAGCTCATGGTCAAGATTGATACGACGGGTCTTGTTCCGAGCCGCATAGCGGTCAATCAAGTGTGCCCATCGCTCAAATGCTAAGTCAAAATGCTGAAGCTGAGAATGAAACTCAGGCAATAAGCCCTATATCAACTTGACAATAGCAGAGGCATTCGTAACCTTCCATGAGCAGACAACGTTGTATGGGACAGGTGCGGGATCGGATTGGGACTCCAACCCTTGCACAAGATCCCATAGGTTCTGGGAGTCAATGACATGTCTCGTCAAGTTTGACCCGTTAAAACGGGTCTTGTCATTAAATGCATGCTTGGTAGAAGATGAGCTAGAATCATGAGATGTCAGGTAGGTGGGGTAAGATGGATGTGAGGGATAAAATGGTGGGGTGTAAGATGGTGGAGGTAGATATGCCTGATAGGTAGAAGGAGGGGGTAGAGGTGGATAGTCAGAAGTAGACTATGAGTGTCCAATGAGTGCCGATTAAGGCGGAGGCACTGGAACATGAATGTTTCCATAAGGTGCTGATGTAGGTGGAGGCACTGGGACCGGAAGCTCTGTCCAAAGTGAGACTGGGGCACAGCAATATGACTAGAAGGTCCACTAGGTAAACCCATGGAGGCAAACCGTGGAGTCAACTAATCCACACTCGAGAGAGACTGGAGAGATACCCAAGCTACAATGATCCCGAAAATGTGTGTGAAGTAGGTGGAACACCACCCAGCTAAGGGAAGGATGAGGTCCTAAAGGATGTGCCTATGTTTCCATAACCCCTCGGTGTGATGTTCAGTGCAATATGAGGTGTCTGAAATGAAAATATAAATTATGTGAATGGAAGTGAAGAAGCAACGAAAGAATATGGTGGGATGGGTGGGTTTTGAAAATGTGGTGTGTGATGTGCAGATGCATTTTGTTTATTTTTAACATTTAATGATTTTAAATGCAAGTGTGATCACTGGGGTTCCTCCACTTGCATCTTGAGCTATCTCTTTATTGACCAAGAACTGCACCTAGGCCATAATATTACTGGCATCCAATGTGGTTGAAGTGCCTTGGGTGGGTGCAGAGACTGGGGTGGTAGGTAGTAGGATAGCTGGAATAGGATCAATCAAGCCCTTGCTCTTGCCTTCTGCTAACTGGGGATGGCATGATTTCTGGCACTTGGGACACTTGTTCTTGGGCCTTCTTATCTGTATGGGCTCATGGCAACTAGCTCCTCTTGCCTGGACTACTACTCTATTGACATGTATGTGGCATGAGCTATGTCCTCTTCTTGCTTCCTCCATAGCTCTTCTGTTTTTTCTTTTGCTCTCCTCTTCCTCTCCTCCTCGGCTCTCTTGGACTCCTCTTTTATCTTCTTCAACTCAACTTTTTCTTTTCTTTTCCTTTCTTCATCAGCCTTCTTGGATTCTCTTTGTGCCTTTTGCAGGTCAGCTTTCTCTTTGTTCCTTCTCTCTTCTTCCACCTTCTCTTGGGGGGTTTTCTTCTTGAACTTTTTGGCCTCTCCATGGCTAGACTGTATTTCCTGTTCTCCTTCTTCATCACTCAAAGTTCTCTCACTAGATTGTTCTTACTCATGGTGGGGAGGTGACCTGTTCCGTGTCTCACCAACTTCTTATTTACCTTGTGCTTCCCCCAATGCCTCCTTGATGATGGCAATCAAGATATACATTCCTTGGCAAATCTCTTAGGCCCCCTCAAAATGTGACTCTTGAAGAGCATCAGGATGATGGCTAGCATACTTCCTCCCAATATATCTCAAAGAAAAAGGGAAAGAAAAAGAAAAGAGAAAACAAAGAAAAGATCCACACAAAGAAAAAGAAAAGGAACAACGAGCTTTCCCATTTAATATCAAAGTACCACAAACATTGCACCTAGGGATTCTCAAGCTAGATGTGTCCAACGGCCTCAGTCATTATGGAATTTGCACTCGTTAGACCTGTCTCCTTAAGTCACACCCATAGCACCTCCCCTGTACATAAACTGGATCCTCAAGTGTGGAACAATACCATAGGCTTTCCTAAGGTTCTTTCTTGAGGTTCGACCTAACTCCTGGTTTTACTTGCACGGACACCCCGCACTAGAAACACCAAATTCATTCTGATTGTGTAAAGTAGACTAAAAAAAGAAAGGTCAGAAGAAGAGGTACCTGGATTTTTCTTATAATCCCCATGACGTGTGCTAACATACAAGAATTAGTCCTCAAGAGGACCTTTTCTGTAGTCAACAAGCTGGACTCTTTCTTCCACATGATCTCTATTAAAATATTGCAAAGAGATAGAAGAAGAAACAAAAGACAAATCTACAGTACCTTGCACCAGAGTGGACGGAAAAGGATGAAAGAAAAGAACATACTCCGGTCTTGTTCTCCAAGAGAGAGACCCGTCCCTGATGCAAGTCTCAACGGCCCTGCAACATCATCAGATTTATGCGCAACGTGTGAAGAGAAAAATTCATGCATACCTTCATTTAGAAGCTTTTCTTGAAGAGCAATCCTTCGATCGAGCTCCTCAATCTTCTTTCGTCTATAAGCTATGATCAGCTTGTATTCTTCAGATGTCACCTTACCTAGCTTTTCTTCCATGTAATCAAAAGTGTCTTCCACCATGTCGAAACTTTGTGGAGTAAGCTAATCGGCCCACTCTCGCTCGATTCTTGGCATAGTTGATTTTGGAGACTGAATTGGTATTGTTGTATTCGAAGTCATTTGAACCTACTGTTGTTCTTGCTTCTTGTGTAGAGCTTTCAGATCAAAGACCTAGGTTTCCCAGAGAGTACTAGGCTCTAATACCATGTAAAGAAATATCCTAACACAGAAACATAAACACAAATCGTACGACAAAGCACAGACTAATAAAAGAACATAGTTAGAGTAAGGGTAACTCAGAGACAATGAACACAGTGAATGAATGAAGTGATATGACTACTGAGTATATGATGCTCATGCAGCAAGCATACTATGTAGTGAATGAATACTGTACCTCGAACTCCTGTATCTCAAGGATCAGGGCAAGGGTAATGCGCTGGAGAGTGTGTTGTACTCTGAATAGATCCCGAATCGCAGCAAGGCAGCCTCCGAATGTCGAACACCAACAAATGCAGCAGTGAGAAGATGGATCTGATGCATATAGCAGTGAGGAGAGAGAAATACTAAAAACGCAAGCAAGGCAGCCTACAAGAGAGAGAAAGACTAAAAACGCAGACTGTAAGACTATGATGACGTAGCAAGCTGTACGGCAGCAGGTCTGCACAGGAACAGCAGTCGCCAGGCTGGAATTAGCTCCAAACTGCGTGAAGAGGGCTGGAAATTAAGCACCAACTGATGGAGACAGCAATGGACAGCTTCGGTTGAGTCGTCCTCCACGAACAGGGTGTGGGCAGCAAGCTGAAACACCTAAAATCTGCAAAAACGGGATTGAGGGCTGAATAGAGGGCAGCATACGTACTTATAGAAAGTTTGGGCCCTCCCAAGTGGATTTGTGCTTATGGGACACAAAAACTCTCTAGGATTGCATTTCTTTTAAATAAACAAGGTTTCTTCATTAATTAAGCATGTTTTTGGGCTATTTAAGTAAAGCTAATGCATTTTTAGCTCAACACTCTTCTCCTCCTCGTCCTCTCAAAGCCAACTTGTATCCTCTCCCACCTTCATGGGAGAGTGTGGATGATCTCTATCCAAATCCTTGAAAAAGTTTCTGCCATGGATACACATGGCTACATGTTGAGCCTATGTCTGTGACCCAAGCTACAACTCCCCCAAGTGGTGATCATGGTCTCTGTTGTGTCATGGAATATAATACTAGGGGCTCTCCTCCATATCTCTAGAGCTCTAGGACACTCCCATAGGTAGTGTCTCTATGTCTCCTTTGGCTCACTGGATCTCACTCATACACAAGCTAGGATCTTTCCCCTCAGAGGAAACAAGATACATCGACATGGGACTTTTCTCCTCAAAGGAAGAGAGATACATTGATCGACATGGGACCTTTCTCCTCAAAGGAAGAGAGATACATTGACATCACAAGCCACTAATGACTCTTTTCTCCCCCATTTACAGCAGCCAGCTTGGAAGCATCAAATTCCCCTTTCTTGTCTTCTATAAACACAATGCAAATGCAAAGGGTCATAAAAGGCGAAATACAATATGCTAGTACAAAAAGTGCCATTGTAGTAGTGCCTTTCCAAGGGCATTCTTCACTTGCCCAAGTTCCCTTTTAATTTAACCATCAATGCACAAATGGGAGTGATACCAAAGAGTATGTAAAATGACAAACCAATCTTTAAATGCAACCTCCCCTTACCATGTCCATGCCACGTGTAGAAGAGAAGTCAAGGTACCTCCGCTCATGTCAATGCCTAAGGGGCAAGTGGACCAAGACCAATTTCCTTGTGCAAGTGCTTGAGCTTCAATTAATTGACTACCTTTGTGAGGAGCCCAGTCTACCTATTTGCCAAAGGTCAAACATCAACCAAGTAGTACCAATCTCTACCTGCTCTTTGGAGAAGTGGACAACCTTCCTCATGTCGGCGTGAATAATTGTGGAGAGATCCCCACCTAACAAGTGGCTGATGTTGTCTCTTTCACCCACCCACCACATGTCCCTCTTACCATCATCCCACTCCTCCCTCTTGCTATCCTCCTGCCAATCCCTCTCCCCCTTGCTTGATCTTCCTCTCACCTACCATGGCACAACCTACTCCACTAGACTCGCCACATCTTCCAACTCCGCTACTAAGCACACTGCCCCTATTGTGCCAGAGCCACCTCTACTATCACCAATGCTACCTGAAAACAACCCATGTGTGTCCCATACATGTCCTCATAACCATAAGCTAGGCCTCTGTTTGTAACCCATCCAACTGTCCCCCATGTCACAATCATAAGTCTCCATTGTGCTGTGAAACACCATCTTGGGGGCTCTTCTCCATACCTCTTAAGCCCCAGGGAAATCCCATGTACAAAGTCTCTGTCTCTTGTGGCTCCCTACATCTAACACAAGTGACAGGATATCTACCGTACTCAAGCCAAGTGCCAACAGTCAGGCTCCAATGCTCAGTGTGCATCCCTCCTGACCCACACCCCATGGTCCCACTATAATCTCTTGAGAGGCGGCATCCCATATGTCTAATACCTCCAGCAATCCATCATGCATATTGCAGGGTCTGGTTCTAAAAAACAAGTCCATTCAAGAGGAGACAAATTCAGCATTCAAAGGTTGGTGAGATAGGACTAGCCCCTTGTGCCTCTTCTCTTTCTCTTTATAGCAAAGGCCACGTGCTCTTTCTGAGGGATGGAGCAACAAGGATTGATAGCATTAGGCTATCCATCCTAGAATTTGAGGAGCTTTTGAATGTAGAGTTTGCTGCAAGCTGGCTTTAATTGGATCACAAAATCAGCAATAAACATGCTCTGCAGCCTGCCTTGTTACTGGTGGAGAGGCAAAGAAGAGAGCAGGCAGAGCGCTGCACAGAAAGGTGGAGAGTGGGTGCCATGCTAAGGAGGGGAAATGTCGAAGAAGAAAGGGGCCCTGCAAAGCGGTTGTGGGAAACAGGGAGGCCACAAATAGGGCTGCATAATGTGAGACTTTGTGCAGATTAACCTCATGAAATGTTCAAGCGAATGGCAGCAAAAAGAGATAGTGCCATTGTATGCTCCAAACCATACAGCCAAGGGGGAAGGACACGTTGCATTAGAATTGTTAACATCTGGCTCAAAGCAAACATGTTTGAGTTCAACTTAAGGAGGAAGCCTTCAAAATTACCCTTATACACCTCACTTTCCAAGAAAAACATGTAAAGATCAACTATAGGAATCACTTCGCACACCAATGTTCACTAAAAGTGTATATGCTCTGTTGTATAACTCTCAATTCATCACAAAAGGCTGAATGTTAGATCCCACATGTCACTATAGACATGGTCATGGGTGGTAGAGTTTAAATCTTGACCCTTTTATGTGATCGATTGATAGATGAATTGTGCTGCAGAGTTTGCCACTGCAATATCTTAGCCACCCAGGCTTGCTGCTTCACCAAGTGTCTGGCTAGACTCTGTCATGTCCACGTGAATACATGCATCACCACATTCTATTCTAACACAAGGTACAAACATTAAAATGCCTGTATGAGGGAATCACTAATCAGAAAATTCAAAAGCAATAAACATATGAACCAGCCCAACATGACCTTTCTCTGAAATGTAAATCTTGGAATTACATTTTTGAAGAATTACAAACTTTCATGCAATGCATGCAAGTTAGATATTGTTGAGCCATGAAGACAATGACTTACCTTATTGGGATGAGAGCCTTTGGTTCGGTTTAACTTCCACTCTGTATCAATCCCAACCTCCCTAACTTCATTGCAATGGCATGTAGCCAATGCTAGTTCTTTCAAAGAAGCAACCCAGACAATATTGTCTGCTGAGATAACATCAGTCAGCTGCAAAAAGTGTTTCCTTTCATCCCTGGGAGCTGCTTTCATGAGAAAGTATAGTAGGTAAGTAGTGCCATGTAGAGAAGCTGACACTGAAATTCGAAGGTCAAATGAGATGCAATTTTGCAAAAAAAGAACTGCAAATCCATAGTCAACACTTATTTTTGTGTAAAAGGTCCTTCCAATAGTTAAAAGCCAGTAGTACAATGAATGGTAATAGAAAACTAGTACACCCCTTGCTGGGTAACTAGATATCTACAAAACGCCAAGGGGCATGAAACAGGGGAGGAACGGAAGACAATCCTAGGTGATAGTACTTCCAATAGATACAATGATCATTCTACAAGAAACAGGCCAGTTTACACATTGACAAGGAGGCCCTAAGGTGCACCATCCCATAGACAATGACAGTGATGCATGAAATTGATATGCCACCCATGCATGGTTGGTAGAGGTAATCTGGAGTGCAAATAATGACATGGGGCCTAGTGGAAGGCTAGGGTATAGCTAGGGTATTATGAGTAATACTTAAGTAGTTAGAGGAAATGGTTAGGCCTTTTAAAAGGGGTAGTCAGTAGCAGAAGAGTGAAAGCAAAGAGGAAAAAGGTCTTACAAGCATGCAATCAGTTTGCATATAAGGGACCTGGTTATCTATAGGTAATAGAATCAAGGCATGCATGCATAGAAATGTATAAAGGAAGAAGTGAATAGGATATGGGGATGTGACTTTTTTTTTTGCAAGTAAAATGTGGCTGATTATATTACTCAAAAAAAACTGATTACAACAGAGTGCTCATGCTCAACAGACTAACTGGAGCTGATGCAAAGTCACCAATACATCATGTATACAAGCCTCTCAAGGCGGTCTAGGGGGGATGGGGGCAAGAAGCCATGTGGGGGGGGAGGGTGTATATTGCCAACTGGGGCTGCCTGCCTGCATCACAAAGAACAGACCCTGGCCGCCCCAGGTACGCATGAAGTGACCACGGAGCTCCTAGACTCGCCTTGCACCTGATCCCATCGGCTGCGGAGGGAATGGATGATGGAGGTCCATAGCTCTGCTAAGGTCACAAGTGCTGAAATTCTCTCTCCGCCGAAAGCCACCCGGCATCACGCCTTCCAAATATGCCATCCAGTAAGACTCCCTATGATCTCCCATATCTCCGAGCGGCCTGTTCTGGGCTCCAGTACATGGCGGATGGGTAAAACCTCTAGACCGACCACTGGGCATGACCCTGCCTTGATCATGAATATCATGTCCTGCATCCTGACCCCATACAAAAGGTGACGGCCCTAGCTGAGTGCCTGCCAACAGAAAGCTCCCCATGAAATACACCCAAGGCTGGGCGCTATACGTCGAAGGATACGGCATGCTCCTCTCCACACGAGCTGCGCCTCCTCACAAGACCAAAGGCAATGCTTTCGGGTTACCAAAGGCTGCTATGTGCAGCGCTTACAACCTCCCTCCTTCTGCATCTGGGCAAGCCAGCTTCCCACCGCCAAGCCTCCATGTGCCACCAGCCATAAAAAATACGACACCCTTCTCGGCCTCCAGCTATCCCATAGGCGGCACCAGAAGGTCCGTCGGAAGGGCTCTGTGATGCTGTGCTCCGCCCAGTCCCTGCTGCGTGACGGTGCCTAGTCCATATCCTCCTGCATCAGTACATGTCTGCCAACCCTGGAAGTATACTCTAGGAACCAGGTGGCTTTTTGGCAACCGCAGAGGCCGGCCATAGCCACTCTCCTGGATCCCACTCCAGCTCATCAAGTGGTCTATCCTCCCAGATCCAAAGACGCCACTCCTTGAGCTCCTTCCAGAAAACATAGGGGTCCAGTCGCCAAGTCTTTCCCTGAAGACCCACCACCCGAATCCTCCTCCATGAAAGGGTGGCAATCCCCTCATCCTGTTGCCCTATGTCAACGGCCAGACGTCCCCCCTCCTGAACGGCGAAGAAGGTCCCCTGGGGGGGCCCCACCCACTCTACTTGCCACTTGAAGAGGGATGCCTGCTGGAGAGAACCTAGTTGCCCATACCTCCCCGGCCTCTATCGGCTCTCGTATCTGGGGGGGCAAGCCACTCCGGAGGTATTGCTGCGTCTATCTCTCTTCTCCTCAACTCCACTCCTCTCATGCACCCTGATACTCGCTGTAGCACCTCCTCGTCCGCCATCCTGTACACCTCCCGCCATGTCCTAATGGAACGAGCCGGGTCGGCCTCCCACCGAGCCCACAGGATGTGGGGGCACTCACCTATATGTGCCCCTTCCCTATCTTTGACTTGGAGGTTCCAGATCACCGGTTGACGATCTAGTTCCTCCTGGCAACCTGGGGGGCTCTGGATTAGGGCCTTACGGAGGCCTTGCCACACGCGGAGTAGGCTCCGCAGGAAAGGTGATCTAGGTGGGGTGATCTGGGCTGAAGTGAAGATCCATCTCAAGGACGGCCTCCACTCACCGCCAAGCCTCGGTTTACAGTCCTGAAGGCCCTCCTACAATAAGACCTTCCAGGTCTGCCCGCCTAGTGTGAGACCGCGGACAACTAGCTTGCCCAAGAGGGCCATACTCTAATATTCTGGGTCTATGATCCCAAGCCCTCCCTCTGATCTATGTCGTATGATGGTCGCCCACACCACCTTGGCCCTGGAGTCCCTAGAGCCATCAGACCCAGACCAAAGGAAATTCCGCACTACGCAGCAAAGCTACCCTACGTACGATGAGGAGAAGCACCAACACGAGGCGATGTACCAGGCCGTCGCTAGGAGGACCTGGTTAACCACTAGGGCTCGATGGGCTAGTGAGAGGCGAACTCTGCTCCAATCAATCAGTTTCCACCGAATAGAATCTAGCACAAGAAGAAACTGCTGGGCAGAAGTGATGTCAAGTCCCACCTGGAACCCTAGGTATTGGACGATCTGCCCTTTGCTCACCCATCTAAATCCCAAGTGGACGCCCACTCCGTGCTGGAGTCCGGGTCTGTGAGGAAACCAACCGACTTTCGCCAGTTGATTTTCGCACCCGCTGCAACGCAGAACACATCAAGAGCCAGCCTCATTCTCTCCAGCATCACCTCATCGTCCTCTATGTAGAGGCCTGTGTTGTCTGCGTACTCTCAGTCTAACAACTCAATCTTCTCTCTCATTGGAAGTCAGAGGCCGCGTAGTCCGCTCACACATGACCTGAGGAAGTGAGACATGGCCTCTGCAAAGAGTAGAAATAGGAATGGGGCTAGGGGACAGCCCTGTCGGACCGATCTCTCCAGCCGAAACTCCTCCCCTCACCTTCCGCCTATGAGAACCCTGCTGGTGGCTAATCTGTACAGGCTGGAGACCCCGCGAATCCAAGCGTGAGGGAATCCCAACTTCACCATGGTGCCCTCTAGGAAATCCCAATCCACCCTGTCATAAGCTTTCTTGAAATCCAAGAGTACTACTGCCAGTCTCTGCCCACTGTGTTGAGCCCACTCTTATCGCCTCAAAGAATGTAAATACATTGTCTAGGATGCTCCTATCCTGGACAAAGCCTGTCTATGTGTCATGAATGATATCTGGAAGCACATGGCGCAATTGCCTACCGATCATCTTTGCCAGAGCCTTATAGGCCACTGACAATAAGGTGATCGGTCTCCACTGGGAGAGCTCCAACCGGTCTCCCCCTTTGGGGAGAAGCCTGATAAGGCCTGCCAAGAGCCTCCCTGGCATCTGTCCTGAGGTGAAGATCTCCTGGAAAGCCCTCAGTAGGGGGTCCTTCACCACATCCGAGTAGGTAGTGAAGAAAGCCTTAGAGAGGCCATCCTCTCACGGGCATTTCTGCCCATCCTGTGTATGGAAAGTCTCCTCTAGTTCCTTCTCTATGAAAGGGGCTAGGAGGGCATGTCCTATCTCCTCTGTGACGAGGGACGCGATTGATCCCATACCTGCTGTCTGCATCTCTGTCCTCTAGCTAAAGCTATCTCTTGCTGGAAGAGGCGCGTGTAATAGTCAGTGGCAATCTCCATCACCTCATCAGGGCTAGAACGGGTCCTCCCATACTGATCCCTAAGGCTGCGTATCTGCTCTCCCACGGTGCAGGGCTGGTGCACCTGGAAGAACTCCTTGCACATCGTGTCTCCCTTCCGAGCCCAAAAGGCTGCTGAAGTGCGGAAAGAGAACTTCGAGCGCCTGTCCTCTAGGCCAGCAATGGCTGCACGCGCACGCACCTCATGTGCGTGAAGGGTAGGGTCCCCCGGTGCCTCCTACAATAATCTCTGTATGGCTGCAAGGTCCCACCGGAGTGCTCTCTCCTCCTCCCAGCACTATTGCCTGGCCTGTACGGCTGCCTCTTGGCAAATTATGCTTGACTCGACTAGGACCACTGCAACCTCCTCTGCTATCCTGTCCCTCCTGACCCACTTTCTGGTCCAAGTCTGCTCTATCTGTCTCGATACCTCCACCCTCATATAGATCGAGTCAAGGATCCGATAGGATCGTGTATCTAGGGCAGATACTGGGGGATCAAGTGCCAGGAGAACCGCGCAGTGATCGGATAGCATGGTGCCTGCCAACTGCTCAATATGGCCTCCACGAGAGCCTCCCCACTCTCCCAGATAAAACATGTCCAACCACTCCGGCAAGGCTCCACCTAATAGCCTGTATCCCCAGGGAAAGTCCAACGACCTCTCCCTCCTGTGGAAGGCAAGGTCTTTCCAAGCATTCCGTGCTCTGACTGCAAGCAAAAAGACCTCCCATGCCTCCTGCTCCTCCCCATCCATGCCCTGGTAGTTTCTTCCTCTACCTTGCTAGTCCTCCAAAGCCTCCAGGTCGTTGAAATCTCCTCCAACAATCGAGGAGTCCGCCTCTAGGAGTCCAGCTGCAATCTCCACCCAAAACCTGCTACGTGCCCTAACCTCCGTAGGGGCATAGACATTGAGGACTCCAGTACACAAGTCCCCAATATCCAGTCTGATCCATAGAACCCTTCCTGCCACTATCGTCCCGTGGTCTCGTACACAAGTGGTGAGACTAGGACCAATAGAGGTTCATACGCCTCCGCTCCTGCCATGGGCACCTATGGCATGCTCCCAGTAAGTATGCGAGCTGCCCGAAAGTACCTTCCCAACCCGCTGAGCTTGAGCGAGGGTGAGCTTGTGCTCCTGTAGAAGCAAGATGTCTATCCGTCCAACAAGGGCAGGCTGCAAATCCTGCTGAACAATCAGCTTCCTCGAGCCACGTGCCCCACTATAGTGGAGACTGTTCACATTCCAGGATACAAGATGTAAGCTCATGGGGAAACCTGTGACTGACCGAACAGGCATCTGCTCAGTGTGGATGCTGTAGATGAGAAAGAGAGACTGTGAGGCATGCAAGTGTGTTTTGCCACCACTCTAGATGGTGAACTCCAGTCCCCCATGGTGGCCCTCGGTCGAACCATAGGTGTGATAGATGCTCCAGGTGGTACTATCAATGCATTTATCATCCATGCTGAAAATGCGACTCTGTACACTAGTAGAAGCAGGCCACCTGTGCCGGGGGCCACTCAATCACGTCCCTTGGCGCTCTCCACTGTGGGGGGGCTCGAAAGATAATGCTCAAGTGTGGACGTCGGCGCCAGCACACCAGTTAATGTCCAACATGCAACCTGGCCACTGTTGTGCAAACAGTGCTAATCCTTCATCTCCCATCCACTGGGAGATGTGATCCGCCACCTGACTCTTCAACTCCTCAATCTGTGTGGTCGTCCACTCCTCTGAGTAAGATGACTGAAGAAAGAAGGCGTAGTTTGGTCCATCCGGTGGTGCTAGTAGGTGGACCTTGCCCCTCCTTGACTTACAAACCACGAAGATCCCCACCTCTAGAGGCAGTGGGAACTCTCCGCGCTCCGCAACTCGCAGGTAGGACCATGGGCCACTGCGGAAGAACTCTTGTGGCAGCAGCTGTGCCTGTCTCGGGAAAGTATGGCGGGTGGCAAGGGCAGATGAGCTAGTGGCTGTGTGGACGGGGGGAGATTGCTAGTGTGCAGAGGAGGTAGGTGTGTGTGGCTCATCACCTCCTATGGGAGAAGGGGGGATGGGTCTAGAGAGGCTCACCTAACCTGGGTGTGGATCAAGGGGGGGTGCTCGGTAGGTGATGGGGGTGAAGAGAATCGAGATATGGTGGGATAACTAGAGATGCATGGCGGGTGTTTTGGGGGGGGGGAGAGGGGCTTGTGGGAACTCAGGCGACGCAGTCTGTGGCACATGTGGAGAATGTGGGGGGCTGCGGTCCTGTCGGGTGGGGTGGATAGGGGGGGCTGTGGAGTGCTCTGCCGAGAGGGGGCCACTCACCCGCCAGCACCCTGTTGGCGAGGTTGGATCTAAGGAGCTGGCTGCGCCCCCCCTTGCTGTCTCCCTCTCTGTCGCCTCTGGACCTGTGTGAAACCGTCACCGTCCACCTGCGGACCTGTGGGCGGAGCCGCCTTGGCTCCGAAACGCGTACAAACTACTGCTTGATGCCCAAAGTCTTGGCTGCGCAGGCACTGCCCTGGTTGCCCAGTCACAATGACCTGCTGCCTAAAGAAGTACCCACCTGCCTCAATCTCTACATGCCAAATAGATTATTTGTCCATGTCTATGTTGATTTTGTGCCCCTCTAAAGGCACATTAAAAGATGTTTCCACCAACGTTACAAATTCTTCTACCATTTGTTTGGCTCGAATCTAAATAAAATATAGGTACATTATACCTAGGCCTATTCTTGGTATACACAGCATGCCTCTCTTGAGCCTCTCTCTCTCTCTCTCTCTCTACACATACAATACATGTATGTATAGACACATGCTTACACATATAGTCATACATATGCATGTGTACATGTACATACAATTACATAGGCTACACTACTAATAGCATGGGGCTCATCCACCAACACACACACATACACACAGAAGCGATGCTCCTCTGCCAATCCTGCTCCTTGTCCAAATTAGCTTGACCTAACATGTGTGTGTGTGTGTGTGTGTGTGTGTGTGTGTGTGTGTGTGTGTGTGTGTGAGAGAGAGAGAGAGAGAGAGAAGGGGGGTGAATTTGGAAGAAAGGCATTTGACCTCTCCCTCTTCCTCCTTTCTTCTTCTTCGTCTTCACCTTCTTGAAGAAAAATAAAGAAGACGAAGATGAACAAGAATATTAGAGGACACCCCTCTTCAAAGCTCTCTCATCCAAATTTTCTTATGTTGCCCTATTCTAGGTGCTCTTAGATTGCAACTTGAACATGCTTGGCCTGACATGAGAGAGAATCCTATGCACACACACAAACACACACATGTAAACATACATACATACATACATGCATGCATGCATGCACGTGTGTGTGTGTGTGTGTGTGTGTGTGTGTGTGTGTGTGTGTGTGTGCGTGCGTTCTATATTAATAGAGATTGTTCAAAGCCACAATGTCTTATTCCTATGGTTTAATCTAATCTCATTTTCCTTAAAACTACTAAAAAACTGTACACAAGTCCTATCAAATGTGCAAAGCCCTTCTAAATCCCAAATCCCACACCACAACTATGATGGCAGCACTAGAATTTCACCGTAGAAAAGGCCGATGATATAGCGGGGGTTACGAGACCCAAGATCTACTAAATCTGGGTGGTGAAGGGTGTAAAGAAATACTTTGACACATAAACATAAATAACAATCGTACGACGAAGCACAGACTGATAAAAAAACTCAATTAGGGTTAGGGTAACTCAGAGACAATGAACACAAAAAATAATTGAAGTGATATAACTGCTAAATATACAATGCTCATGCAACAAACACACTATGCAGTGAATGAATACTGAACCTCGAACTCCTGTATCTCAAGGATCAGGGCAAGGGTAATGAGCTGGAGAGTGTGTCGTACTCTGAATGAATCCTGAATCGCAGCAAGGCAGCCACCGGATGTCGAACACCAGCAAACGCAGCAGTGAGAAGCTGGATCTGATGCAAACAGCAGTGAGGAGAGAGAAATACTAAAAACATAGGTAGAACAACCTGCAGGAGAGAAAAAGACTAAAAAAGTAGACAGGACAACCTACAAGAGAAAGAAAGACTAAAAACACAGGCTGTAGGAGAAAGAAAGACTAAAAACGTAGGCAAGACAGCCTGCACGAAAGAGAGAACTGCCAAACGTAGATTGGAAAGCCTGGCGATAGCGTGTAGAAGCTGGGCGACAGCTAGAGAGAGAAAACTGCCAAACGCAGGCTGCAAATGACGTGGCAGGCAGTACGGCAGCAGGTCTATGTAGGAACAGCAAACGCCTAGCTGGGATCAACTCCAAACTGCGAGAACATGGCTGGAAATTAGGCGCCAACTGATGTAGATAGCAATGAATAGCTTCGGTTAAGATGTTCTCCGTGAACGGGGTATGGGCAGCAAGCTGAAACACCTGAGATCTGCAAAAACGAGATTGTGGACTAAATGGGGGGCAACATACATATTTATAGAAAGTTTGAGCCCTCCCAAGTGGGTTTGTGCTTATGGGACACAGAAACTCTCTAGGATCGCGTTTCGTTTAAATAAACTAGGTTTCTTTATTAATTAATCAAGTTTTGGGGTTGTTTAAGTAAAGCTAATGCATTTTTAGCTCAACACCCCCTCTCAAGCTCAACAACTGTGCCACGAGAAAGATCTTTTACCCCAAGGCATCCCACCCCAAAGCAGCCAGAGCATCGAACAAAGGGTGCACGTCGGCTACCCAGTGGGCCTACTAAGACTACAAAGGCGATGGTAATCTTACCAAGGGAGCCCAAGTGATCACCCCAAAGAGGACAGGGCATCGAACAAAGGGATAACGTCGGCTGCCCACACCTATCAAGCCCTACAAAGGTGGATGGAATCAGCTATGGACTGCTCTTTGTGTTTTTCTTTTTTTTGAATTTGATAGATTTAGCATTTAGTGGGGGTTAAAATCAGTTTTTCTCCTATTGAGTATCCGTGCCCCAAACGGGAGAAAGATAAAGGATGGTCACACCCAAGACCTTCACAAAACAAGCATACTATCCCTACCATTACTAGATGTCGATGAAGAAGAATAAGGCTAAGGTGCAGATATAGCAAATATGGAAAGCAAGCTAAGGACAAACTGCCTTGGACACTGCCATGGGTAATGCCACAAATATGGTGAATCTAGAGTCGACCACTCCAAAAGACCGAAAAGGGATAAATGCGCAAAGATGCATGTTTACATAAATAGAATACCAATGCATGGGGGTAATGCAAATGGTGATGCAAGATGTCATGCTCACGCAAGATGCAATGCAACTGTGCCACTTGGACAGTGCCCTCGCAGGGGAATTGTTCACTTGCCCAAGCGCCCTTTTACAATCAGGTCATCCTGACAGTGTGGATGAAGTTACAAATATCCATAATACAATACAAAAGAATGAATGTCTAAAAACTATAAGCATCATCACTGTCACTATCAAGAGTAGAAGCCACCCCCTCTCAAATTGGAAGGGAAAGCAAGAGGAAAGCACCCTCTCCCTGTCAAGCTGAAGAAGTAGGGGACAGTGTATCCAAACCAATCCTGGGTAACAAGTACTGAAGAACCGGCTGGTTGACCGCTTTGGTCAAAATATTTGCAAAATTGTTGAATGTAGGCACAAACTCTAGGTAGATGGTGCCTAGCTCAACCTGCTCTTTGGAAAAATGGAAGTGGACTCCCACATGCCGCGTCCATGGTGTAATGATCAAATTGACAACGCTGGGAGAGTCACATGGGAAATGAAGTGCCGCCAGTAAACTCCTCAAGCAGATGGCCTCAATGGTGCCATTGAAGAAAGCCCGATACTTAGCCTCGACTGTGGAAGCTCTCACCGTCTCGTGGTTATGGCTTGACCAAGAAATGGGAGCTGTGCCTAAGGTAAAGAGGTAGCCACCATGCGTCGAGTGTCGGAATCTCATGCCCAATTAGAATCAGTGTAACCCTGCAAACATAAACTAGAACCATAAGTTAGGCCATAAGAATAAGTACACCATAAATAACGCAGCACACAAAGATATGCAATCCAATGTGACATCCTAGGTGCTGTGAAATACTGACTTGAGTATGCTGGATGAGTAAGCTAAATCTGGCCTAGTATAAATTAACCAAAGAAGTTTTCCTACAATAGAGCAATAGGTATGGACATCGAAGGGTTGTCCCAGGGTATCCTTCAACAAGTGGACAGGAGGATCAAGAGGCATGGCCACTGGCTGTGTTTGATCTAAAGTGTATTGTTTCACTAGGCGAAGTACGTACTTCTACTGTGACACAAAAACACATCCCCTAGAACGAACTACCTCCATCCCCAAAAAATAAGCTTCAGAGGAATATCCAACAAAAATAAGGAGATCAGCTCGAGGAGTGAGCTTTTCTATCGTATCATCAAGCGTGTGTGTGTGTGTAGGCACAACACGCAAAGACTCTGAAGTGGGAAATGAGAGGCCAAGAGCCAAGAAATGCCTCATATAGGGTTTTCTGAAGAAGAGCCGCAATCTGAGGATGTACACCGAAGTATTAACAGCTCGACCTAAAGGTGCTCAGGAAGCTCTACTGCGAACAACATAGAGTGTGCCATTTCCACGACTATTGGGTTCCTACGCTCTTAAGACTCCATTCTGAGAGGAGTTAGTAGTGGTGAGCTGGCATGAGATGCCATGCTTCAGTAGAAACTGGGAAAACTTGTGGGAGATAAACTCACCGCCACTATCACTCCTCATGGAACCAACACAACAACCAGTCTGGTTATGAACTCAGCAGCACCCAAGCAGAAAAATAGGTAAAAGCATCGGACTTATGCTTGATGAAGTACACCCACATGTATCTAAAATGATCATCCACTATCAAAAAGTACAACGTGCCATTCAAGGCAGCAGTGGATGTTGGCCCACAAAGATTAACATGAATCAATCTAAAAGGCTCCTCAGCACAATGTGTGGACTACTGAGGGAATGGTGTATGGTGCTGCTTTCCAAGTTGGCAAGCTTTACAGACATCGTGAGCTAGTTTTAGGCGGCGAAGGCCCTCAACCAACTGATTGTGGGATAACTCATAAAGAGAGTCATAACCAATATGCCCTAAGCGAAAGTGCCAAAGACACTCATTGTTTGTTGGTTTTGGAGATGTGGCTAATGCCTGGAAGCTGTGGAACATGGAGCCCTCACCTGTCGGCTCGGTCAGAAAGTGTGTCATGTGGTAAAGGCCATTAGGTTATGCCTCACCACGAGCAATCACTAAACCAATCTGAGAATCAAGTATCTCGACTATGGTCGTTGTAAAGAAAACTACTTGCCCAACTGGCAAAGTTGTTGAACAGATAACAAGTTCACCCCAAGCTCGGAGACATGGTATACATTGTCCAGTGAAGCCAAATCCAGACCCTTGTCAGTGGCAAAACTGACACTACCTTGAGCCTGAATCTTGACCGAGGAGTTGTTTCCTATGCGAACCCACCTGGCTGCAGGGGCTCGGGAACGGAAAATGTCCGTTATAGGAGTCATATGATGTGTAGCTCCACTGTCCACGATCCAAACAGGAGCTGAAGTGCTCGCCTGTGACGAGTGGGCCTCTGCGGTAACCTTGTCGGGAGGCAACTCATAGATGTGGACGAGACTCGCATCTGATGTCTCTATGGAGACAATGTGGGCCTCTGCAGACTAGCTAGACAATCCCTCTAGAGTTGAGAATGTTGTGGACTCAGATGGCTGAGCAGTGGCAGTATAAGTCTAACCTTTAAATTGCCCCTTGCCATCACACTGCCTCCCCTGCTGGGGGTTGCCCCGACTGAGGGGCGGGGGTTTGAGACTTAGATTTGGGTGTTATGCCATTGGCCTTTGAGCAACACTCGTCCTCAAAATGACCTGCCTTTTGACAATGTTGAAAATACCTATTCTTTTTAGATACATTCTATCACCCTTGTTTGAGTTGTGACTAGGAGTTTCGTTGTGATTCCTTGGATTAATTTTTTTTTTTAAGAGGAGGTTTGATTTTGTTTGTCCTTCCCTTGTTGCCCCTTCTGAGAATGAGCAACAAGAGCCCCCTCTGAGGAAGAGTTCATATGAAATTAATCAAACAACTGACACTCAAATTCATAGAAAGTAGACATGATAGGCTTTTTTCAGCATGGCTAATAGATGCATTGATAGTACCATCTGAAGTATCTATCACCCCTATGGTCTGGCCGAGGGCCACCATGGGGGACTGGAGCTCACCATCCAGACCGGCAGCCAGACGTACCTGCATGCCTCACAGTCTCTCTTCCTCATCTGCAACATCCACACCGAACAGATGCCTGTTCGGTTAGTCAGAGGTTTCCCCATGAGTCTACATCTTGCATCCTGAAATGTGAACAGTCTCCACTACAGTGGGGAGCGTGGCTCAAGGAAGTTGATTGTCCAGCAGGAGCTGCAATCTACCCTCGCCGGACGGATAGACATCTTGCTACTGCAAGAGCACAAGCTCACCCTTGCCCAGGCTCAGCGGGTTGGGAAGGTACTTCCGGGCAGCTCGCGTACTTACTGGGAGCAAGCCATAGGTGCCCACGGCAGGAGCGGAGACGTATGCACCTCTATTGGCCCGAGTCTCACCACTTGTGTACAAGACCACGGGAAGGGCTCTATGGATCAGACTGGATATTGGGGACTCGTGTACTGGAGTCGTCAATGTCTATGCCTCTACGGAGGTTAGGGCACGCAGCAAGTTCTGGGTGGAGATTGTAGATGGACTCCTAGAGGTGGACTCCTAGATTGTTGGAGGAGATTTCAACAATTTGGAGGCTTTAGAGGACCAACAGGGCAGAGGAAGAAACTACCAGGGCATGGCTGGGGAGGAGCAGGAGGCATGGGAGGTCTTTTTGCTTGCAGTCTCGTAGAGCACGAGATGCCTAGAAAGACCCTGCCTTCCACAGGAGGGAGAGGTCGTTGGACTTTTCCTGGGGATACATGCGGCTAGGTGGAGCATTGCTGGAGTGGTTGGACAGGTTTTATGTGGGAGAGTGGGGAGGCTCTCGTGGAGGCCAGATTGAGTAGTTCGCAAGCACCACATTATCCGAACACTACCCGGTTCCACTAGCACTTGATCCCCCAGCATCCGCCCTAGGTACAGGATCCTGTCGGATCCCTGAATCAATCTATAGGAGGGAGAAGGTGTCGAGACAGATAGAGCAGATCTAGACCAGGGAGTGGGTCAGGAGGGACAGGATAGCAAAGGAGGTTGTAGAGATCCTAGCCGAGTCAAGCAAAATTTGCCAAGAGGCAGCCCTACAGGCCAGGCAGCAGTGCTAGGAGGAGGAGAGACCACTCCGACGGGACCTGGCAGCTACGCAGAGATTGTTGCAGGAGGCACCAAGGGACCCCATCCTCCACGCACAAGAGGTGTGCGAACGTGCAGCCATTGTTGGCCTAGAGGACACGTGCCCGGACTTCTCTTTCTGCACTTCAGTAGCCTTTTCGGCGCGGAACAAAGACACGATGTGCAGGGAGTTCTTCCAGGTGCACCAGCCCCGCACCGCGGACGAGCAGATACGCAGCCTTAGGGATCAGTATGGGAGGACCCGTTCTAGCCCTGATGAGGTGATGGAAATTGCCACCGACTATTACACGTGCCTCTTCCAACAGGAGACAGCTTCAGATAGAGGACAGAGATGCAGACAGCAGGTATGGGATCACACCCCTCCCTTGTCACAGAGGAGACAGGGCACGCCCTCCTAGTCCCCTTCACAGAAAAGGAACTAGAGGAGGCTTTCCATACAGCGGATGGGGAAAAATGCCCAGGGGAGGATGGCCTCTCTAAGGCCTTCTTCACTACCTACTGGGAGGTGGTGAAGGATCCCCTATTGAGGGCTTTCCAGGAGATATTCACCTCACGACAGATGCCAGGGAGGCTCTCGGCAGGCCTTATCAATCTTCTTCCCAAAGGGGGAGACCGATCACCTTATTGTTAGTGGCCTATAAGGCTCTGGCAAAGATGATTGGTAGACGATTACGCCATGTGCTTCCAGATATCATTCATGACACACACACAGACTTTGTCCAGGATAGGAGCATCCTAGACAATGTATTTACATTCTTTGAGGCGATAGAGTGGGCCTAGCAAAGTGGGCAAAGATTGGCAATACTACTCTTGGACTTCGAGAAAACCTATAACAGGGTGGACTGGGATTTCCTAGAGGGTACCATGGTGAAGTTAGGATTTCCCCACGCTTGGATTTGTGGGGTCTCCGGCCTGTACAGATCAGCCACCACCAAGGTTCTCGTAGGCGGAAGGCAAGGGGAGAAGTTGGAGAGATCGGTCCGACAGGGCTGTCCCTTGGCCCCATACCTGTTCCTACTCTTCGCAGAGGCGATGTCTCACTTCCTCAGGTCAGTGTGAGCGGACTACGCGGCCTTCGACTTCCAGTGAGAGAGAAGACTGAGTTGTTAGACTCAGAGTACGCAGACGACACAGGACTCTACATAGAGGATGATGAGGTAATGTTGGAAAGAATGAGGCTGGCTCTTGATGTATTCTATGTTGCAGCGGGTGCGAAAATCAACTCGTGAAAGTCGGTTGGTTTCCTCACAGACCCGGACTCTAGCACAGAGTGGGGAGTCCACTTGGGATTTAGATGGGTGAGTAGAGGGCAGACCGTCCGATACCTAGGGTTCCAGGTGGGACTTGATATCACTCCTGCCCACCATTTTCTTCCTGTTCTAGATTCTATTAGGAGGAAACTGACCTACTGGAGCACGGTTCGCCTCTCACTAGCCGGTCCATGGTGGTTAACCAAGTCCTCCTAGCGACGGCCTGGTACATCGCCTCATGTTGGTATTTCTCCTCATCGTGCGTAGGGCAGCTTCACCGCCTGGTGCGGAACTTCCTTTGGTCGGGGTCTGATGGCTCCAAAGACTCCAGGGCCAAGGTGGCGTGGGCGACCATCATTCGACATCGATCAGAGGGAAGGCTTGGAATCATAGACCAAGAATATCAGAGTATGGCTCTCTTGGGCAAGCTAGTTGTCCGCAGTCTCACACCAGGCAGGCAGACCTGGAAGGTCTTACTGCAGGAGGGCCTTCAAGACTGTAAACCGAGGCTTGGCGGGGAGTGGAGGCCATCCCTGAGATGGATCTTCACTTCAGCACAGATTACCCCGCCCAAATCACCTTTCTTGCAGAGCCTACTCCGCATGTGGCAAGGCCTCCGTAAGGCCCTAATCCAGAGCCCACCAGGTTGCTAGGAGAAAATAGACCGTCAGCCGGTGATCTGGAACCTCCAGGTCAAAGATAGGGAAGGGGCACAGATAGGTGAGCGCCTCCACATCCAGTGGGCTGGGTGAGAGGCTGGCCCAACTTGCTCCATCAGCAAGACATGGCGGGAGGTGTACAGGATGGTAGACGAGGAGGTGCTACAACGAGTATCAGGGTGCACGAGAGGAGTGGAGTTGAGAAGAAGAGAGATAGACGCAGCAATACCTCCGGAGTGGCTTGTCCCCCCCCCCCCCCCAATACAAGAATCAATAGAGGCCAGGGAGGTATGGGCAACCAGGTTCTCTCCAACAGGCATCCCTCTTCAGATGGCAGGTAGAGTGGGTGGCGCCCCCCAGGGGACCTTTTTTGCCGTTCACGAGGGGGGACATCTGGCCCTTGATAGAGGGCAACAGGATGAGGGGATTGCCACCCTTTCATGGAGGAGGATTCGGGTGGTGGGTCTTCAGGGAAAGACTTAGCGACTAGACCCCTATGTTTTCTGGATGGAGCTCAAGGAGTGGCGCCTTTGGATATGGGAGGGTAAACCACTTGATGAGCTAGAGTGGGATCCAGGAGAATGGCTATGGCCGGCCTCTACGGTTGCCAAAAAGCCACCCAGGTTCCTAGAATACACTGCTAGGATTGGCAGACATGTACCGATGCAGGAGGATATGGACTAGGCGCCGTCACATAGCAGGCACTGGGCGGAGCACAGCATCACGAAGCCCTTCCGACAGACCTGGCGCCGCCTATGGGATAGCTGGAGGCCGAGGAGGGTGTCGTATTTTTTATGGCTGGTAGCACATGGAGGTTTGGCGGTGGGAAGCTGGCTTGCCCAAATGCAGAAGGAGGGAGGTTGTAAGCGCTGCACACAACAGTCTCCAGAAACCCCAAGGCACTGCCTTTGGTCTTGTGAGGAGGCGCAGCTTGTGTGGAGAGGAGCATGTCGTATCCTTCGACGTATAGCCCCCAGCCTCGGGCGTATTTCATAGGGAGCTTTCTGTTGCAGGCAGTTAGCCAGGGCCGTCACCTTCTATATGAGGCCGGGATGCAGGACACGATTTTCATGATCGAGGTAGGGTCATGCGCAGTGGTTGGTCTGGAGGCTTTACCCATCCGCCAGGTACTGGAACCCACAGCAGACCGCTCAGAGATATGGAAGATCATAGGGAGTCTTACTGGATGGCATATCTGGAAGGCGCAATGCCAGGTGGCTTTCGGTGGAGAGAGACTTTCAACACTTGCGACCTTAGCAGAGCTATGGACCTCCATCATTCACTCCCTCCGCGGCCGATGGGAGCAGGTGCAGGGCGAGTCCAGGGCTCGTCAGGAGCTTTGTGGTCACTTCATGCGTACCTAGGGCAACTAGGGCCTATTCTTTGTGATGCAGACAAGCAGTCCCATTTGAGGATATACCCCTCCCCCATGGCTCCTTGCCCCCATCCCCCCTAGACCGCCTTGAGAGGCTTGTATACATGATGTAGTGGTGACTTTGCATCAGCTCCAATTTATTCTGTGGAGCATGAGCACTCTGTTATAATCAGTTTTTTGAATAATATAATCAGCCACATTTTACTTGCAAAGAAAAAAACCTTTCGACTTAGTTTTGGGCCTGAGAGGGGGTGTCGAGCTAAAATATGCATTACTTGCTGATTAGCCTCTTAAACAGCCCCAAAACACACTAAAAATGCTCTTTTAGAGTAAAACCCTAAAACAGGGAGCGGTCGAGAGAGTTCAGTGGAAACCCTAAAATGGGGAGCAGTTCGAGAAAGTTTAGTGGAAACCCTAATTTTCGGGGCGCCCTTCCACATCTATAAATAGACAGGCTGCCCCCATTCCGCCATCATCCTTGTTTTGCAGGTTACACCAGCCCACACACCCTCTACTGCTGTTGGCGCCTAGCTTCCAGCCTGCAGCCCGCCTCCATCTGCTGTCCAGCCATCATCGACTGCAGCCACATCATCTTCAGCCTGTCCATTGCTGTAGGCAACAGCTCTCAGCTGCTGGCGACTGCTCCAAACTGTCCGAGACTGCTGTTCAGCCTGCTGTCCATCATCTCCAAGGTCAGCCAGCCTGCGTTTTCAGCATTGCAGGCCCTGACACTCTCGGACACTATTTCAGCCTGCTGTTTACAGAAGATTGTGCACAGTTTCCAACCCCCCGATTAGTGGTACACTGCTGCGTTTACCAGTTTCCAGCCTCCAAACTGCTGCGTTTTGGTGACCAGCCTGCTGCCATTCACTATTCAGCACTCCTATACTCTGACTGGTGGTCACAGACTTGGGATCCGTCTTCGGTGGACGTCACACTCCGACATTGCTCTGCCCTTAAGCACACTGTACACTCTTACATTCATTTACAGCATTCATTCACTTCAGAGTTGTGTTCTCTCTCTCCCTTCTTCTGTTTGTGTTTGAGTTTTGAGTTTTGCATTTAGGGTTTGAGTTTTGCCCTTTGTGTCTGTGTCTGTGTCTTTGTGTTTCTATCGTGGTCGTACACTCTGTGTGTCCTTAGTGCAAACCCTAGCAATCTTCTTAACAAAGTGAACCTTCCTTTCACATGCCTTCAAAGCCTCTTTCTCTTTTTGTAGTTCTTCTTGTACATTCATTTCTTTTTTCTTAAATGTATTCAATTCTTCCCCTAGTTCTAAGATTTCAGATTTGTAGGCATCTACCACTTTTAGCATTTCAGTTTTCAACGTGTGCATTTCGGACAGCATTTGTGCCTGTAAGTCATTCTTAATCTTTATCTGCATGTCTTGCATTTCTGCCCTCTGATTTGCTATCAGTTCAGCTTTGACCTACTCTCGTATTTCTTTCTCCAATTCTTGCCTCATAATTCGTAGATCAGAGTGAATCATGAGATGATTTTCTTCGTATTTCTTTTCATTCATGGTGCGTGAAGTCTCTCCATGCTTGTCAGATGCTGGGGGGACGGTCCAATCACAGACCCTACGGCCGTCTTATACCGTGTGTTCTTAGAAGGGGTGTTGAACATTGCTTCCATGGACGGTTGTGTTAGTTCTTGATCAGATTCGTCTCATAGATATTCATTTTCCATGGTTTGATGCTTGCATTTGTCTACATTATCCATCTCTCACACACTGCGTGCAAAGCCACTCAGATTGTACTTTGTACTCTCAAATCAGAGCAATTTCTGTGATTCCTGCAAATTTCCAGATTTTCCCTAACCCCTCACTAAACTTTCGCAAGCCCAGTAATCTTTTACGAGCCCAAATGCCTTCACACTATTTTCAGTCACTGCAGAGATACAAATTGCAGCCCCAGTTAGTGCATTACTGCATACTCCAGGGCATGACCAAAATCAAAGTCAATGTATCAGTGCCTAGTCCACATTGGCCACAACTACATTCCCTACTCATGACTGCATTCATTCAGATCAGCGTGCGAGAGGGACCTACTCACGACTGCATTCTCTCGTCACGACTGCTCACGACTGCATTCCCTGCTCACGGCTGCATTCATTCAAACCAGTGTGCGAGAGACTGCTCACAACTGCCTTCCTTGCTAACCAGCATGCGAGAGAGACCCCGCTCATGACTGCATTCATTCAAACCAGCATGCGAGAGAGAACGACTATGTGGTGTGGAACTGCTCATGGAGCTTGGTCATCCTAAAATGTCCTACATGGGTCTATCTCACATCGAGAGGCTGAATCGGCAGGGCAAGGCCCTCCAATGGCAGCGTAGTATCCCTTGTATCCTCGACATGTGCCTCCTACGGGGCGGAGGCCGAGAGAGAGAGAGAGAGAGAGAGAGAGAAAGAAAGAAAGATATAATAACGTCTACATAAGGGCAATGTGGCCTATGAGACAAAATCCAAAGTACATTCATGTCTAATGCCATCTATCAATAAGGTGAAGATAACATTAAAATAAGTGGCCTATGAAACAATGCTAAGAAATAACTTTACAATGGGACTATGCTAGAGTAAAAACATGTCTAGGATTATCCCATCGATAGAGAGAAAAAGAAACCCAAATCTAACAGAACAATGTATAGAAAATTGTGGTGCGGATTGTAGGCTATGATCTCAAGGTCTCCACATAATCTCAACTATGATGCGATCCCTAACTACTCTACTAATATGTGATCCCTAACTGCTATAGAAAATGAGAGAGAGAGAGAGAGAGAGAGAGAGAAATCTCCAACTCTGGAAGTCTAAGGTTCCTTATCAAGGTAAAGTGTTCATGTGGAGGTTGCTTATTGGGGGTCTTCCAACTGGGGATATAATGTGTGCTCACAAGATCTCCCATGGTCACTATGTATTTTGCCCTACATGCGATGAGACATTGCTTCATCTCTTCATCTCTTGCCACGTTGCTCGGCGGATTCGGAGTTTTGTTTCCCATGTGTGGTACTCACCGACTCAGCAATGGATATCAGCTCATTCGTGGATTATGGGAAGGATGGCTTCTACATTAGCCTTGCAATCAGATTATTCTACGTTCGCCTTGCAATCAGATTATTCTTGCCTTTTGTATTTCCTTTGATGGACAGCTCTGTGGCATATTTGGCATACTCAGAATACTTTCAGTTTTTATTTTTCCTCAGGCATCCATGGTCATGTGGCCCGTGTTTGTGGTTTGGTATTATAGCAAATCTCCTCTATGGTTTTGGCAAATATGGTTTTAGCTGACCTGGTTCTTCATGACATTGTTGCTCCTTGGTTGGATATTGTTTGCTCCACTTCAGCTGTCCTTTCTATGTGATATTTGTGTGTTATGGTCTTAGAGGCCTTTCGGCTTGATTTGTGTCAACTCTGTTTTTCTTAGCTAACCTGATGGTCTGATGTAAATATTGCTACTTAATTCAATTATCTTCACAAAAAAATGAGAGAGAGAAAGAAAGAAAGAGTATATTAATGTCTCCAAAAGGCCAATGTGGCCTATGAGACCAAAGCAATATATACTATGATGGTGTCTGGAACGAGAAAATATAAAAAACATGCCTATAAGACTGAAAAGTGAAATAGTGTCCTATTTAAAAAAACATGTCAATGATCTAGAAGTAAAAGTAGAAAAAGGCAACTCTCCATCAATGAGATGTCTATCCTCTAAGAAGATATATCCCTGCATGGCTGTTCTCTGCGTGGCTGAGGCATCTTGGCATCTGTCTCCTGTGGCCAATGTCAGTGTATCATAAACTGTCAATGTGACTGCACCATAAAATGTGACTCTAGCATGACAGTCACTATTCCCTCACAACCATTATATCACTCATCAAAGTCACTGCATAAGAGAGAGTGCAACCATAGTCACTATTGCTGTGGTCAACTGCTTTGGACTGCGTACAGGTCCTTTCTCCAATTCTGTGCAAAGATTGCATGCTTTTTATGGGAAATCTGGTCATCAGAAAAGTTGTGACTAGTGAGAACAACTAGTGGCAAAGTGATCACGGCATTGTGAGAGTAGGTACTGGAGAATAAGTTGCGGGTTATGGACTGCTAGTGCTGAAGCTCTAAGTTTCAAAGTAGTTGCAGGTTCTTTTGTATCCAACTAGGGCAGTTCTCAATAATCTTAAAGTACCACAAGGGGTGCCAAATTTTGGGGCCTATTTTTGTTTTGTGTCCCTAAGTATGAGAGTTCTAGCTTTCCTAGCTTCCCTTGTGTTGTTCGTATATTGTTTTATTGTTGACTTCATGACTATGGTTGCAAATTGTAAGAGGGAAAAAGACAATGCTACTTTATAACCTAGATAACATGAATTATGGTTGCATCGTCCGATTAGAGGTCAACTCCAGCTATTAAGTCATATCACCTCTCAAGTTGCTGTGAAATGTCCCGTTCTTTCAGTGAGCTGAATTAAGTACAACTTCCCGGAAGCACTTGAACCACTACTTTCAGGTCTTAAGGTAGCACTATTAGCCCTCCCTAAGAGCCAACTCACAATTGTGTTTATCAATCTCCATCTTTTACTGTTGCTGCACCTTCTCGATGTCCTCCTGAATCTACTTCAACAACCAATCCATATCTAGAATCAATGGATATGCAAGAGAGTTCCCTGTAGCAATCTCAAAGGCTGTGTTAAGAATTGCTAACCATGCACCTATATAGGACAACAAAAGGCATCTGCTTTTTGGTAGAAACACGAACCATATCATTAATCGTATGCTTGCCCAATTTATGCCACTTAATGATCAAGCAGTGACATTTGACACACAAAGATTAATGTCATGTTGGGAGTGTAAGAATGCAAGGAGTGCATAGAGATGTACAAACAATGTAACTAACAAAAGAATGCTCAGAAACAAACAAGCAAGGTGAAGAATATAATGTATGCTAAGGCAGCAGGAAGGCTAACTACACTGTAGCCAAAGTGGAGGCACAAGCTCAAAGAAGAGGTGGAGAAGAAGGGTGCACTTAGGCCACTACCACTCAATGGTGTGGACAAGGTGAGGTCAAGGACAAGGTGCTGTTGAGACATCATATTTCAACATCCCGAATAGAGCAACCAGCCAGCAGTCAGATGTTGGGCTCTGCAAAAATTAGTGTGAAGGGTGCCCACCAGCTCTTGTCAGGAAGAAGCAGCTAAAATGCAATTGTATCTGGCAGAAATGATGACGTAGTGGGCTGCATTTCACAATGGCAGCAGCCATCGTGTCTCTGGAACAATAACAACACAGCTGTCGGCAGTTGTGGCAGCAGCAAGGGCTGCATTCAAGCAAGAAAGCTCCAGACAGCTTGTAGAGCATTGTCAATCCCAAGAACATAACATGTCCACTACGTAATCACCTTCAGCTTCTTAGGATTCATATTGATGACCCTTGCAGAAATAACATGCCCAAAAAAGAAAATAGACACCACGAAGAGCATGCGCTTCTTCTGGTTCAAGAATACAAAAGCTGAAGCAACTTTTGCAGATGGTCATTTAGCTCATGTAAACCACTCTATCATCAAGAAAAACACAAGAGGAGGCTGCAACACCTATGCCACTGCAAGCTTCAAAAAGCACACCAATACATTAAATAGCCAAAAAGGAAGCATCATAAACAGCATAACATGAAAGGTCAAAATCAGTGTCTTGAACACCATCTTGTGGATGTCATTTGGAACAATCCCTATTTGGTGTTAGCTATGTAAGTCTAGCTTGCTGAAAATTACTCCTGGCTCATGCAACAGGGTGCCTCAAGAGTGATTTCCACTGCTAGAACTAGCTCTATGATGAAGCCTATTAAGATGGAGGAGACTCCTCCTCTGTCAATTCATCCTAGAAGAGAGAATCAAACCCTAGCAGCAAGTCATACACGTCTCTTCTTGTTTTCCTAGGAAAAGAGAAAGTCACACATCTAATCTGAACAACTTACTAAGAGGCAAAAGAAGAGTCTACCTCACATGGTGACATATACACCATAATTCAGCAGCCCTTCCAAATTTCCCTATTCACTTGGAGATGAGAATTGACTACCAATTGCTAGACCACCAATGTTGCAAGGTTTCACACCTCATGATGGATGAGCATGAGGTATGCATAATGATCCACCAAATCTATAAGGTTGTATTACCAAGGCTATCCTAGGATCATATCAACATTTAGAAGCTTCTATCTATGACCCAAGCTACTACTCCCCAAGTCACAACCTTAGTCTCAGTTTTGCCATCAAAGACCATCCTAAGGGCTCTTCTCGAAGCTCAGAAATACTCCACAAACAATGCCTTTGAGTCTCCTCTAACTTGCCACATCTTCCACATGCCACTGGGGCCCCCCAACATCGCAGAAAGAGAACAATCTTCTAGGCCTCCAGTTGTCATCCAATCTCCTCTGAAAGTCTAACAAGAGGGGATCTAAGATACCCTCTCTGTGTCAATGAGGAGTGGCTGCTAGCACTGCTCTAATCCTGCTCATTTGAATCCTCCTCCTTGACTTGTATGGCTAAAGAAAGCTATGTCATACAGTCTCTGTCAAGAAATGGATCTCTTCAAACCCACTCTTCTAGTCCTAATCTCTTGAAAAATTCTTGCCACGATCCTCCAAGTATAGATGTAATGATTACAATCTCCATAGCAAAAGTTTCTTTCAATGCTCCTTGCCTCCAAGAAGGGTAACAATGATCTTAACTAGTAAGGCCCTGCTCTAGCTATTAGGATCTTCAATCCCCAACCTCCTCTAGATCTAAGCTGAATAAAAATATCCCAAGTAACCTTTGTGTTGGTCGGGCTCCAATCTCCTCGAGACCAAATAAAATTTCTAATGAGGCGTTTCACCTAGCCAATCCATGACCTAAAGAATGCCCGCCAAGACATGACATACCACATGGTCATGAGAACCTAGTTGGAAACCACCACCCTCTCTACTAAAGAAAGCCTCACAAATCTCCAATACATGAGCTTCTACAAATGCTCAAGAGAAGAGGTACCAACTATTACTATAAAGTAATGTTAATCCCCGAATGACATCTAAGATATCTCACCACAGTTGCATGGGGAACCCAAGTGAAGTCCTAATGAGATATCTAGTCCCATTGTCTAATGTCACATACCCAAAAGTCATATGACTTGTGCCAATCGATTTAAGCACCGGATGGTGTGTTGAAGACCTCCCCAACTAAAACAAAGGTTCTAAAATTTCTCTCATTTCTACCTAAAGAAATTATTGTGTCACATGTAAACTCCACAACAAGGAGCTCCTCAAACTCAAGGATGGGCAACCTGCATATTCGCAAGTTATGGGGGACCGAGACAAGAACGATGATAGGGATGAGAATGGTGATGGGGACAAGATGAGACAAGGGCATAGAGAACAAGGACTGGGATGGCATTCAAAAATACATAGCATACTACAACAATAACAAAAATTTTACCTTCAACTTTGAAATTCAAAATGTATTGATCACTCCAAGAAGAGAGATTGAGAGAGAATGAGAGAGAAAGAAACAAACAAACAAACAAACAAAGATATATTAACATCTGCAAAAGGCCAATGTGGACTATGAGATAAAACCAAAGTACATATGTGACCATGTCACCTCATCGTGAAAAGTGAAAGAAAAAATATATCCTAGTATTATAAGGCTAACATCTAGATATCTCTAAGTCTAAAATTTGTATGTACAAGATATCTAGCTACAAAATCTCCTCTCTAAATCCCCAGGTCAGTAGATGATCCCAGCTATGACGTGATTTGAGGCAACTCTATTGATGTGTCAAGGGGTGAGTCTCCTATGCCACGTAATGATGGATTTGATCTAACTATAGTATGGGACCTCAATTGTTGACTAGATATTCAATGTCATCATGCTTGGCAAACTGCAATGGCCCTGTCTAGTGTGGCTCCATGGCGTGGGATAGATGTAGCCTAGAGGAATGACTCTATGCTTGCTGAACTAGTGCCTATGGAATCTAATCCATAGAAGAAATCCGTCACACTACGCTCTATCTGGGTCCCTCTAGGTGAGCTGCTCTCTTGCCTCGTAGTAGTGTCATGTGGCGCCTCTACAGCTCCAAAGGAAAAGCCCTAGACATCTCTGGATCAAATACTCCATGACAGCGTGGAGAGATCTGAAGTTGTTACAGAAGAAGCATTAATACCTCTCCCATATGTCATAGCACACTATACATCCGTATATGTAGTGCTCCTCCATCTCATGCTCTCTATCATAAAGCTAGCATATCCTACCCTCTACTAGAATATCTATCAATTTGCATATCTCTGACCTCAGTTGATGAGAGAAGATGTGCATCTGTTCAATAGCAGCCTGCATACCATGGGAGAGGTGCCTGTCTATATACTATAAATCCATCCCCAAAGAGAGATAGGAAGTGGCTCAAATAAAACTCCAGTTTTGATCCTAGAGGGAGTGGTGGCTAGCTGGATCCAAGTCCTCCCTACCTCAACTCCAAACATTGGCACTAACAACTAGATTCAGCTCAGATTGACTGAGGGAGAGTGTAGAAAAATCCAGATAATGGTTAAAGGGCAGGAGCCAGCCCATATAAGCTCATCCAATTCACCATCTATGAGTACCAACATTCCCTCTCAGCTGCGTCTGATAGTTATCTAGAGTAGGTCAATGCCAATCTTCGATATCTATGGTGCAAGAGCTCCCATATCCTGATCACTGCTCTGAAAAATGCCTCCATAACCATAGGTATTGACCCTAACACTACTCTAATGATAGGGTGTGCAATGGAAGGCTTACTCTTGATCATGCATGATATCATCATCAATGGTCTCTCTGTGTGATCCCACCCATCATAACGGTCCCTCTTTGGGCTGGTTTGGTCAATGAGCAAGCCTAATCACCTGTGATATTTGAGTAGAGTGTCAAGCAACCATAGTTTGGTGCGAGGTTCTTGAAATTGTATGTGGGCACAGTGGCTCTCGAGAGTCCCTAGTGTTGCATAGCCTTACGCTGGCTGCGCCTTATGTTGAGAGTATAGGCATATGAACCCTCCTTATGCAGGAGTGGATAAGGGTAGGCAGGTGTGAATGGTAACCCAAGTTGTACTTTCATAAGCAACTGAATAAACAAGATTGGTTCTTGTACTTGTGTGCACTTCTCTCCCTCTTGTGCACACTCTCTAGTTTCCACTCTAATTTTCCACACAGTATCAGAGCCATCTCTGATCCTTCAGCTTCCCTCAACCTCTCTACACACCTAAGTGCACAAGAAGAAATCTTGTCCTCTCATTTACCCTTATTTCCACGATAGCCAGCTTGACCCACCTCTGTTTTGCAGGAACTGGGGAGAGCAAAGGAGAGCATTCAGCTCCTGATTTCTTTTGAATAACTCCTTCCCAACTCAAGGCGCAGCAGCATGGCATGAGAAACCCCAACATTGTGGGTGCAGGAGGGCAACGTTGCTGAAAGAGGAAGAAAAGGCGCAGTCTGGGCAGCGTGGCATCTTTGAGTGTGGCGTGATCTACAGGTGGCGCATTCTTCTCGGCCACCATAGGGCTTTCATAGCCCCCCTAGTGGGCCATCTCCCTCTAAGAGGGTTTGACCTCATTCCCTCTCTATTGCCCACAATCAGCAAAACCCTAACTGTGGGTTTCCTGGCAGCCATAGCTAGGAAGCTTCAAGCTCTCTCATTCTCTTTTTTTTTCAATCTAGGCATTATCAACAGTGATTTTAATCACTGAAAAACCATTGTTAAGATTTGTTACTACCCTATGGAGCTTAAATGCAGAGTTTCCTCTCATTCCATGGGCAATATTAAACTCGTAAAGATCGACCTACATTATGAGTAAAAGAATAGAAGTTGGTAAGAGTGCTTCTTAGCACTACTGATGCATTCAACTGATGTCTCTTACTGTTTGCTGCTGGTAAATCAAAGAAATGAGTGTTATTGTACTCTCTTCTGATTCATCCCATAGCGTAAAGTTAATTGATAAGCCGTGTTCCGCCAAGAACTCCTCTAATAGGCCACATTATTAGGAGGAGCCAAAAGTCCTCACCTCATTGAAACCTAGAAAAATGGTAAAACTTAAATCAAGGGTTGTTCGAAGAACGGGACCGCCAAAATCCTACCTTGAGATATTACATATGTATGATTTTCAACCTTTTTCATCCTTAAAGCTTTAAAATTGGTTATCATTTGTAGGGCTATCAATTCTGTTATTTGGTTCGTACTTGGCCACCTGTAAAGGACTAGACACTGCCATTGCCTAAGGCAATAGGTAAGACCTTCCTATAATGGCCATAGCCTATGCAAATGTAAGGCCTCAAATTCGCAAGTTCAATGGAAAAGACTTCCATCCTTGGCAAGTCCTGGTAAAATATAAAATGATGGAACAAGGCTACTGGCCCTTCATAAAAGGGACCAAAGCTATTGACCCATCAAATCCCCTTGATGTAAAAGATGATGAAAGAGCTCAGGCCATCATCATACTTCATTTGGATGAATCTTTAATTCATCATATTGACCAACTCTCCACTACAAAGGATACGTGGGATGAGCTTGAAAGGCTCTATGGCGCTATAAGGAAGAACTCCAAGATCTCTAAAGATTGAATTTTTTAGGTTGGAGTATAAGCAAGGAGGATCTAAGTAAGTATATTTCACATATGAAGGGGCTCATGGCACAACTGGCCTTCGTTCAAGCACCAATTCATGATGAAGATGCTGTTGCCATCCTTCTGAAATCTATAAAGAAGGTATTTCCAACCCTTGTTACTACCCTTACTAATATCCCAAACCCAACTTTGGCAAGTACCATTCAGTCATGCCTAGATGAAGAGAAGAGAAATTATAATGAAGGCTATTCAGCATTTACTTCTCGTGAGCAAGTGTTAGTCCATACAACTTCTACAAAGTTCTCCTTCTGTTATAAAAAAGAGCATATTGTAAGTAATTGTTGGAAGAAGTATCCTAAAAAAATGAAGTGTAATAAATGAAAAAAGACTGGGCATATCACCAATAAGTGTCCCAGTGTTTTAGAAGTACCTAAGGAATTGGAAGCCAACTTTGCCTCCCAATCCACAAATGATCGACTCTTCTACGTCTTGTATCCTTTTTGCCTGAAACCATCCTTGTAAGCCTGTAGGGGGGGCATTCCCTTATGCTTTGTATTCCAATGCCACTTAGCATTGAGGGGCGGTGTTGAGAGTATAGACATATAAACCCTCCTTATGCAGGAGTGGATAAGGGCAGGCAAGTGTGAATGGTCCTAAGGGAGGGGAAAACCCTAACCCTGGCCGGTTGGGGCTATATAAACAGCCCAGGGGTCTACATCAGCTTTTGAGTAAGAGTGACCCAAGTTGTACTTTCATAAGCAACTGAATAAACAAGACTTGTTCTTATACTTGTGTGCTCTTCTCTCCCTCTTGTGCACACTCTCTAGCTTCCACTATGATTTTCCACACCTTAGCTGCCCCTCCCAATGGAAAATCTCAAGCCAGAGAAAGTGACTCCCAAGTATATATATTCTCTCACATGCTCCACTACATCTCCCCAAATGTGAATTGTTACTTAGATCGGGTCACCCATACTACCTAAGTTTTGAATACTATGACTTTGGTTTTTCCAAGATTCACTCTGAGATTTCTATCTCTGCAAAAGGTATATTGTGTATCCAAGTGACACTGCAAGCCCTCTGGTCATTTTAAATGAATAAAATATCCTCGGCATAGAATAGTATTGATATTAATACTCCAACCATACTAGATCTAGCTCCACCTCCCCTACCAATGTAATCAAACACCTCATCTATGTATAGTCCAAATAGTATGGGTAAAAGTGGGCATCCCTCTTTTACAATCCTCTCAGAAATCCCTTTCGGTGTGCACATACGGCCTGTCACTCTCATACAATGTATAAATGTCCCACTGCATAACCTTTGACACTCCAATCTCCTATAATTTCTACATGAAATGTGCTCAAGGTATTGTATCAAATGCCTCGTGGAAATCCACAAAGATAATTGCCTTGAGTATGAGGATATGGTCCAGTGTGATGTATCCACCTCTAAAACCAATCAAGCCCTATGCTCTCCTACCCTACATCTCAACCCCATTGAACTAACTTACCATTAGCTTTCATAAAACAGCCCCAAAACTCAAGTTAATTAATGAATTTTAGACGTTCTTCTAAATTAGGAGCAGATCGAGAGAGTTTTAGTATCCCACATATAAACCTAATTGGGTAGGCCCCAAACTTTCTATAAATAGACAACCTTGTGGAGGCCCCAAACTTTCTATAAATACATAGAAAACACAAAACCAATCGTACAACAAAGCACAAACTAACAACACAAAACATAGTTAGGGTTAGGATAACTTAAAGACGATGAACACAAAGAATAATGAAGTGAATGACTACTAAATATATGATGCTCATGCAACAAACACACTATGGAGAGGTTATGAGCTAGAGAGTGTGCCATATATTGAAATGCAACAAGGCAGCCTCCGTGTATCAAACACTAACAAACATAGCTGCCACAATTGGATGTAATACAAACAACAGTGTGCAATGATGAAGCAAATGCAAAACACAAGCAAAAAAAGTACCTGGTGGTTGTGCAAAAGAAAGGAACAAATAATGCAAGCTAATTGATGTTGGGCAACATGTGCAAACGACACCAAATGTAGGCACAAGGCTGATAGCGACTGGACGCAAACTTCAGATGATGCTCTAGATGATGGCAAGAGCTCCTACTAATGGCAACAGGATGCACATGAAGGCAACAGTGTGTAGATGCCCTGACAACAGCAAACACAAGCACTTTGGTGATGGCGACAGCTCCAAGAGGTAGGTGATAGTCAGAAGATGGTCGAAAAAGCTAGAATCAAGTGCCAAATGGATGCAGATTGCAAGGGAAAGGCTTGGCTGAGATGTCCTCTACGAACGGGGTGTGGGTAGCAAAGCTATAGCTCTTGAAACCTACAAAAACGAGATCAAGGGAGAGTGGTAGATAGCATGCCTATTTATAGAAAGTTTCAGGGCATCCAAATCAAGGTTTGGCATGTGGAACACAATTACTCTCTAGGATCGTGTTTCTTTTTAAAATAATGTTTCTACATTTATTAAGCGTGGTTTGGGGTTTTTTAAGTCAAGGTAATGCATTTTTTCCTCAACATCCCCTCTCAGGCCAAAAACTGAGGCATGAGAAGTAGGACAATCAAGCCTTATCTGTTATTGTTCTTTTACCCCAAGGCATCCCACCCCAAAGCAATCGGGGCATCGAGCAAAGAGTATGCATCAGTTGCCCAATGACCTACCAAGACTACAAAGGCGATGGTTATCTTACCAAGGGAGCCCAAGTAGTCACCCTAGAGAGGCCAAGGCATCAAACCAAGAGTGAACATTGACTGCCCAAGAGCCTACCAAGTTTTGCAAAGGTGGATGAAATCAACAATAGAATTTTTTCTTCAAAGGGCTTTGATTTAGTTTGTCACAAGATTTAGCATTAAGTGCAGTTTGCAAATCAATGTTTGTTCCATTGAGACATTGTGCCCCAAGGTACTAGAAATAAGGATGGGAAGCACCACTACCTTCACAAAACAAGCAAAACTATCCCACACACTACTAGGATAAGTGTCTAGCGATTACCTAAGTGGGTGCGTGTGCCAAGCATATGGAGAATATGTGGAGAAACAATCAAGATGACTTGGGAGCAAGCGAGACAAAAGCATGAGAGCATAGGAAAAAACTATCTTTGGAGCATGCGAGCATAGGAAAAAACTATCTTTGGAGACTACCATGTGCAATGCCACAAGTATGATGGATCCAGAGTCAACCACTCCAAGGGTAACTGAAAAGGGATAAATACGCACAGATGCATGTTTTCATGAATAAAATTCCAATGCATGGGATAATGCAAAGAAAGATGCAAGTTTTCATACTCATGTAGAATGCGATGCAACATGTCACTTGAACACAGTGCTCAAGATTAAGATGCATGGCCAGTGGCCGTGTTTGATTGGTGCAATATGGTTCCACTAGTTATAGGGCATACTTCTGTTGTGACAAAAAGATACTTCCCTCAGATTGAACAATTTCCAATTCTAGCAACGTGGCCAATCCGCCACCAGGCTACCCGTTACCTACGTCACACAGTCCGTCAGCTGTGCAATCCTGCGCTACACCCGCCTACGTCTCCCTGTGCCCCTGTGTCGCCTGCTTGGGCCCTCTATCACCCTCCTCTGCCCTACGTCACCAATCTCCTCAGCCCGCCTGTGGCCAGCGCCGCCAGCCTGCGCCGCCCTGTCTCCGCGACTACCGCCCACCTTTGCCCATGTGCCCAATGCCACCAGTCTGCCACCAGCTCAGCTCGACTAAGACCAACTACTCCCATCACTGGTTCCTGTACAAAGTACAATTTTTTCTCTAAAGGTATAAATTACTTTTTGTTCCATATTCATCTCTGGAAAAGGGGCTTCTGCCCGGGCAGGCACAGCAATCTGGATACATGTCTGGGACATGATTGATGCAAGAAATTTCTTGGCAAATAAGTCAAGAATTTTGGGGCTTTTGGGTTTTGTGAAGACATTGGTATATACAAAGCAGTTTCAGTCTGAAATAGACTATTTTTGAGCATTTTGGGGCAAGAAATTTTGGGGCTTTTGCTTCTACAGTGTTGCTGAGCATTAAATGCACCTTGGATTGCGCGCATTACAAACAGTTTTGACAGAGTGTACTTCAGTTTGCTAATTGCAACAAGCTATTGGGGAAATTTCTGGAAATTTTGGGATTTCCAAGTTGGTCTAGCTAGGACAGGTTGGATGGTAAGAACTATTCACTCTGGTCCTTCATGATGAAGAATGTGCTGATTGCGAAGAATATTTGGGACTACGTAAGCGGAGAAGAAGTTAGGCCCGGAGTTGTGGCTCCTGCTACTCCTCCAACAGGACGTGGACAGCGGGCAACTCAACCTATTCACTCTGTTCCACTTCAGCCACTTCCCCAAAGATCAGCAGCTCAAAAGGCATGGGATACACGGGATGCATTGGCTTTGTCGCTGATTGCATTGGTAGTTCAGCGGTTTATTATCCCTCACATTGGGTCTACAGCTTCTTCATGAGAAGCCTGGCTAACTTTGGAGCAGATGTTTGCTGGTAAGAATGAGACCCACAAAGAAAGAGCTTGAGACACTGAAGATGGATGAGGGTGATTCTATGCAGGATCACCTAAACAAAATTCAGGACTTACGTGAGCAACTTATGAATGTCGATGAGTATCACTCAGATGCACAACTAATATCTACTACATTGAATTCATTGCCACTCTCGTACTTGGCCTTTCATACGGCCTTTAACCTCACCATGAGGATTGCCAACCACTTACTTTTCTTCAACTTGTTAGTTTGCTCTTAGAGGAGGAGCAAGCAAGAAGAAACAGTGGTGTGGATGCTATAGCCTGTGAGCAAGCTTTTATGGCACAAGAGAAGGGCAAGGGAAGCCAAGCAAAGAATGCTCCGTAAAGCTCTAGGACTTCAGGCACTTCACAAGATAATAGGAAACAAGGGGGCATGCAAGCCAAGAAGGGAAAATGCCATTATTGCAAAAAGCCAGGCCACTACATCACTGAGTGTAGAAAGTGCATAGCCAAGGAGAAGGAGTTAAGGATATCTGTTTCTGATGCTCCTTCCATTGCTATTGAGTCAGTGTCCTTTGTTCCAAACAGGGACTATTGTTTTTATACATGCAGTTATGACTCTTCTTGGGCTGATAGAGCATTTAGCTCTACTAAGGATGCAGCAAGCACATGGTTTTTTAACACTAGTGCTTCTCGGCACATCACATCTCGCACAGATTTGTTTGCTTCTATTGGTGCAGCTCCAGTTGGCAAGTCTGTACAGTGTGCCAACAATGCATCATACCTTGTTAGAGGTATTGGGGAGATTGTGCTCACAGCAATTGATGGCTCTATTCTCTGCCTACAAGATACTTTGTTTGTGCCCGGTATAAAGAAGAATTTGTCATCTATTTCTTCTTTGGCACGGTGTGGTTTGCAAGTCACCTTTGATGAAGACAAATGTATGGTGCAAGATAAGAAACACATGACTTTGGTCTTGACTGGCACTCTATGTCATGAGTTATATAAGTTGGATGCTCTTTCAGTTGATCAATCAGCATATTTAGCGTCCACTCTTACTCCTACTATGTTACAGGTGGAGTTATGGCATGCTTGCATGGGGCATGTAAACTATGGTAGCTTGATACTATTACACCGTACCCAGATTCTAGATGGATTACCTCTCTTGGAGAGACCTCCTGAGCACTTATGCGAGGGATGTATTTTGGGAAAAATGCATCAGTTTTCGTTTCCCCGTGATATTGCTTTTAGAGCCACAGTCAAGTTACAATTAGTGC
This sequence comes from Lygodium microphyllum, assembly GCF_053477565.2. Lineage (NCBI taxonomy): Eukaryota > Viridiplantae > Streptophyta > Polypodiopsida > Schizaeales > Lygodiaceae > Lygodium > Lygodium microphyllum. The sequence continues at coordinate 86,103,048 of NC_141155.1, forward strand.
ACTCAAATGTATGTGACCCTATGCAGACAAAGTCATTGGATGGATGTTACTATTTTGTGACTTTTATTGATGACTTTACTCGCTTCTGCTGAGTCTATTCTTTAGTGAAAAATTTAGAAGTGTATGATGCATTTTTGGCTTTTATAACACTTGTTGAGAACCAATCTGGTTGTAGGGTGAAGACTCTCCGTTCGGACCGAGGGGGGGAATATATGTCCTCTATGATGAATTCTTTTTTAAAGCATCAGGGTATTGTTCATCAACTCACTATTGCTTATACTCCACAGTAGAATGGGGTTGCAAAGAGGAAGAATCGGTCACTCATGGAGATGGGCAAATGTATGATGTAAGCAAAGAGCTTGCCCCACAATTTTTGGATGGAAGCCATTACGTGTGCTTGCCATGTTGCTTGCCATGTTTTGAACAAATACCCCACCAAAGCATTAAAGAATATCACACCTTTTGAGGCTTGGAAGAGCCGGAAACCTTCTGTTGGGTACTTTCGTGCTTTTGGGTATCTTGTATATGCACACATTCTCAAGGTACTTAGAAAAAAGTTGGATAACAAGGCTATCAAATGTGTTTTTGTGGGGTACAATAGTGAGAGCAAAGGATACAAACTATATGATCCTGTCTCTGAAAAGGTATTTGTTAGTAGGGATGTACTTTTCGATGAAAAATCAGAATTATCCCTTGCTGATTTTGAAACATATCAAGCTGCCAGTGATGTATTTGAAGGGCTACTGCCCATTTCATTTGGTGATTCTGCTAGAGTTTTGAGGTCTCGTAGAAATTTGGGTTTACCACTAGATAGGTAAGTCAATAATCTCTTCCTATTACCAAGGTTGTCTTCACATATAGGAGAAATCCCAAAGGCTTAATTCTACTCTAGTCTGCTAGTCTAATAAGCCACTATGTAAACTGCATGCCTTGCAGACCTAGATCCTTCATTGTCGCATCCATCATTATGTTCACTGAGGAGACGCCATCAATCAATGCATCTGTAATAAAACATCTCTCAATCCAAACACCAATCTCTAGGATATCGGGATCTAGGAAGGCGTTAGCCACATCCACTTCTTTTGCTCGCTCTAGCCATTGGAACAAAATGGGTCTACAAGATGAAAAGAAATGCAAATGGATCCATTGACAAATATAAAGCCAGGCTTGTAGAGAAGGGCTATGCACAGAAGAAAGGCATTGACTATGAGGAGACATGTGCTTCTCCCTCCCGCATGACTACCATCAGGTCTATGGTTGCTTTGGCTACCCATTATGGATGGGTTGTGCATCAATTAGATATAAAGACTGCATTTTTACATGGGAAACTTCATGAAGAAGTATATGTACACTAGCCCATTGGTTTTGCAGTTGAGGGATCCGAACACTTGGTTTGCAAGTCAAAAAAGGCTTTATATAGCTTGAAACAAGCTCCTAGAGCTTGCTATGTAAAGATTGATGCCTTTTTACTCAGCCAAGGGTTCATAAACAGCTCATCGGAGTCTACTCTTTACATATATAAAGAGGGGGCTTCTATGTGTTGATGATCTTTTGCTTACAAGGACGCATGCTGACCAGATTTCAGCATTCAAACAAAATTTGCAGCAAACTTTTGAGATGTCATACTTGGAGTCTTTGCATTATTACCTGGGCATTCAGTTTATTCATGATGCTAGAGATATCGGTTTATTACTTGGGCATTTAGTTCATTTATGATACTAGAGATATCAGTTTATGGAACCTGGACTGAAGCTGTCATTGCATGATAACAGTGATTTGTTTGATGTACACACATATGCTCCAGCAGTTGGATGTCTTATCTACCTATGCAACACCAGGCAAGACATACAATTTGCAATTTCAGCCCTGAGCAGATATATGCATCAGCCACTCATGTCACATTAGCAAGCTGTCAAGCATGCTTTCCATTACTTGCAGGGTACTAGATCTCTTGGATTGCTTTACGCCAAGGGGTAACCACTGCACTTACATGCTTACAGTGATTTTGATTAGGCTGGTGATTATGATTCATGTCACTCCACTAGTGGCAATTGTTTCTTTCTTGGCTCATCTTGCATATCTTGGCTTAGCAAGAAACAGTCCACTTTAGCCACATCGTCATGTGAAGCTGAATACAAGGCAGCTTTCACTGCCACTGTTGAATGTGTATGGCTTAGACACTTGCTAGCTGATCTAGATGTATCTGTCACACGGAGCCTACTCCTTTATTCACTGGCAATCAGAGTGCCATTGCAATGGCACGGAACTCATTGTTTCATGCACGCACGAAACACATTGAGATCCATTATCACTTTGTTAGAGAGAGGCTACATGCAGGAGATATCAGCCTTGCCTATTGTCCTACCACCAATAATGTGGCAAATGTCTTCACCAAAGCTCTTCCTCGTGACAAATTTGCAACATTTCGCAATGCTTTAAATTTTATCTCCTTTGGTGGAGGATGACCCTTGTATTTTGATCACACTTTACTCCAGGGGGGTTTGTTGGGTTTCACTTAAGCCTATGCTCACAAAGGAGTGTCGGTGATCAATAGGACACTGGAGCACTTTTACCTGTCTGTACGAGAGGTTTTTCCCCCCAAATTTATTATCTTTATTTTATGTGCCTATGTTACACATTTTCGGGTACTTATCGTGTTGCACACACTACGAGTGTAAACAACCTCTTACAGCCCTAAGATTTAAGGGTTGTACCTTGTACATCCATTCTACACTTTCAGTCTATTGTATTGGGTGTCATGCTTCACTCTCCATATTGTCTACTGAGCTTCGATCCTCTCCACCTCTCACATCCTCTATCCCATCAAGAAGAAGCCATTCAAGTGCGGCACCTATGCTAAAGAGGAAAGCCACACTTGCCCAAGCAAGAGGCCAAGTATCCAGTCCTCTCTCACTTCTCAAAAAGAGGTAAAGAAAAACCAAAATAGAGATTGCATGCATCATAATTGAGTAAAGTCTCCAAAGAAGTCCAAAAAGTCTCCAAGCAAAAAGTCTCAAGAAAAAAATATTAAGTCACACAAGTGACGAGAGTGAAAATTAAAACTACCCTGCACATGATAAAATAACAAAGGATTGTTTCTATGCTATATACAAAAGTGAAGTACAACTTGAACACTTGTTGTATACAAGTCTGAAATACAGCTCAAAACTTGTTACACAAAAAACTCATATGCAATGTTCCTACGCAATGTACGATATACTTCAACCATATCTAAAGTCTACATCAGATAATGAAGGCCTTGAATGAAGTTGCTAAATTTTAGTGACCACTATGTTAACTAGATTAAATGCTTGATTCTTACAGCAAATATAAGTATCGAAGCTAATGCATGAACAAAACAAATTGGTGAGCTTATTTTCCCAACAGAATTAATCATTTTCAGATCCTCAAATACAAGAGTATCTTCCCACAAGAAGGCAAGAATCAATGTGCCAATTGAGAGATACATACATTGTGTCCCAAACAACACTATGCAACACCTTAGTTATATGTACTACAATTGATATCCAAAGCAGAAAAAGATCATCTATTTTGGATGGCCTTCCTCCAATTTCTCGATCCTGAATTAGATTGCTTTGCATTTTTCAAGGTCATATAAAATAGAGGATTTTTATTACCTTGCAACTCAAGAACCTTAACAGTTGTCTTGTGATCATGTCTTAGATTCATCTGCCATCAAAAACGCATATATTAACACTAGGTCAAAAACAGATTTATTTGTTTTGGGAAGCTTGAACTAATTTGTGAAATGCATAAATGAGTTGGAATATAGCATCTATTTTCCTTATTAGAGTTAAAAGGAGAAATGAGTACAAGCATTAAGGCAATTGAGGTTTTGCAAAGAAAATCCACAGCATGAGAATTGAGTACAAGCATTGAACCATATGAGGTTTTGCAAAGCAAATCAACAATGTACAAACAACTACCTAATTAACAAATGAACTCAAATATAGAATAAGAACAAAGTTCCTCGTCTATGGAAAACAAACACAATCGTTTGACAAACATACGGACTGGTGAAGGAATGCAGTTAAGGTTATGGTAACACAAACAATGAACACAAAAGATAATGAAACTGAATAATGAATGAATAGATACAATGCTCAATGCAGCAAACACAGTATCAACATAAAAATTGACCCCCCAACATGTCCAAAGGGGCAGAGTGCATAAGCAGAAGGCTGTGCCATAAAGTGATCAATCCCGAGACGTAGGTGCTGAACAAGCTGAGAATCCTCCATAAATAGCAACAAGGGGCTGGACAGCAAGCACCAAATGGTAGACAGCTATGGTGGACAGACTGGCTAAGATATCCTACATGAACGGGGTGTGGACAGCAGCAATGAGAAGGCACCTATAAGTTGCAAAAATGAAATTCGGGCTCAGTGGTGGGTTGTCTATTTATAGACAGTTTGGATTCCCCCGACATAGACACTTTCTAGGTATGCATTTCTTTTTATTAAAGAGGTTTAATTCATTAATTAAGCATGTTTTGGGGCTACAAGAAGCGAATGCATTTTTAGCTCAACAATCCCTCTCACGCCCAAAATTGGAACCAAAAAGAGACTATACTAGCCTAAGCCCATATTTTCTATTCTTTTACCCAAGGTGTTCCACCCCAAAGCAGCCAGGGTATTGGGCCAAGGTTGCACAACGTTGCCCAATGACCCACCAACACTAGAAAGGCAATGCTTATCTTGCCAAGGAAGGCCCAATGATCACCCCAGAGAGACCAAGCAATCCATCAAAGGGTACTTATCGACTTCCTAGCAGCCTTCCAACACCTACAAAGGTGGATGGATCCACGATGGACTTTTCTTGTGTGTGTGTGTGTTTGTGTTGGGGGGGGGAAAGGGCTTTTAAAATTGATTCGATTTAGCATTAAGTGTGAGATTTCAATCAGTGTTCATCCTATTGACTAATCTGTGCCCCTAGGGGTAAATAAAGCGATGATAAGATCCAAGATCATCACACAAAAAACAAACGAGCTATCCTAACCACCACTAAGTGATGGTGATGAAGAATGTTATGGAAGGTATGTGGTGAAGCAAGAAGATAGATAGTAGCAAAGGGAGACTGCCCTAGGAGACTACCATGTGAGTTGCCATGAATATGGTGGAGTTGACTACGTCAAAAGACTGAAAAGGATAAATGTGCACAAATGCATGTTTCCAATAACAAAATGCCAATAAATGGGGTTATGCAAGAGAATGCAAATCATCATGCTTATTCAAAATGTTATCCAACGGTGCCACTTGGAAAATCCGTATGGATCGTATGGATCATATGGTACGAATCAATCCGTACTACATACGAAGACAACCTTGAGCTCACCAATAACCCAAAAAAAAAAAAGAGAGAAGGAGAAAGTCCATTGTGTTTCCATCTGTCTCTACAAGACTTACTAGGCCACTCAGAAGCCAACGTGCACCCTTTGTTCGATGTTGTGCCTCTTTGGGGTCCTCTTGAACTTGTAGATTAGAAGATGCTAGTTTCCTGGAGCAAATGGAGAATCCTTAAAGCAACGTGCTAGTGAGTTTTCTTGGGCTTACTCACAAACCTTGCAAGCAAATCAATTAAAAAACAAAGATTGGTCTTGACGTTAAGTAGCCAAATAAGGGATCCAATCAATCGTTGATAGTTGGAAGTGTCAATAAAGAGTGAATCTGCATGTGCTAAGCCTTCCAATTAGGATACATAGGAGTGGAGATGGGACAATATGTGATCATCTCTCGGCCTGCTATCTTATGATTGAAGAAAAAATACGAAAGATCCATGTAGCTCATCTCTTGAACTTCTCGTTAAGGGCATGCTTTGTTTGCTTGATCATCTAGTCAGTATGAGGTCATTCACATAGAGTAGAAACATTGCATGACGAACGGCTGAAGTATGGACATAAAAATTTGGATTGGAGTTTTTCCTTTGATACCCCAACTTGCCCTTAAGGAAGTTGTCAATCTTCTCATCCCATACGTGAGGAGTTTGTGAGACCCTAAAGAGCCTTATTTAACTTGTACACCCTACCATTTGAAGATGAGAACCTATAATATTGCTCAACATAGATCTCCTCCTTCAAATCTCCAATCAAAAACTAGTAGCTTCACATCTAGCTGGTAGAGCAACCATCTCCTATGGTTGGCTAGGGCAAGTATAGTATGAATAATGGCCATCTATGCAGTAGGAGCAAATGTGTTGTCAAAATCTACACTTGGCTTTTGAGCAAAATCTTTGGCCACCAAGTGGGCCTTACGTTTGTCGAGCATGCTATCACTCTAAATTCTTGAAGACCCACTTCACTCCATTCACTTTGTGATGAGCGAGCTTTGACACAAGCTCCCATGTGCCATTTTTCTCTATAGCCTCCAATCTCTATCCCATGGCCTTCCGCCAATGATCATACCTCAAAGCCACACCAACTAGTGTAAGTTCCTTGTCTCTCATGGCACAAGTCATCAACTTGTAATAGCGATCTATAATTGTGATGTAACGACTCCCTTCTACATGCCTAGTTCCATGTGCTATGTCAGCCATATCCAAAACATTGTTAATAGACCCAAATACAAGCAAGAGATAGAGGCTGCTAGCCTTGGCACCTCGAGAAAAGATAAGATTCCCTCGGTAATCTTCCACATTGAAAAACAGAAAGATACATGATATCTTGTATCATCCAATTGTCCCAGCAAAGAGTAGGCCTTTGGTTAAAGCCAAAACATGGTGGACATCATGCAAAGCAAAAGTGCTACTTAAAGCTAACTATAGTCTCACATCACCAATGCTAAGTCATTTTTTAGTTTCACAAAACCTCTCATATAGTGATAGGAATGAAAATGATCCCTATATAGGGTAACATGGAAGGAAACCTCCATATCAAGCAGCTAACATTGAGAAAAAGTGGATGAGACATCAACTAACTAACTAGCATCAAAAGAAGCTACCAAGATATAATTATAATCAAACTCAAGCTCCAAGGCAGTTATCTCCTTAATTTTCATGCTAGACTTATTAGGAGGAGAATTTGATGTTGTAAAGTATGGGATCCAATCCTTTCATTTCAGAGTAATACCAAGTGAAACTATCTCTAAATTTTATCAAGAGGGCAAGTAACTGGTCATGAAAATTGTGCTACATATGTAAGCATTGATTTTGACAGGCTTGGTTTCTTCCAGATTGAGATAGAAGATGGTGAGGGCATCCTCCTTGACTCTTGTGACTTTTTGCATTGGAGCTTCAAATTCTCTTTTTTGTCAGAGTACATCCAAGATTTTGAAATTGGCTTTAGCTATAGCTTGAGCTACTTTTGCCTCGAAGTTAAGATTTTGAGTTGTTGGATTATCATGATTCTAGTCCTAGGTTGATTCTAGCACTTGGATAGGGTTGAGTAAGGAGTGTAGATCCAAATACTATTGATTGATCTACAACACATCTACTAGACAAAATAAAGAATGTTGCAATCATTAGATTTATTCTACACTTTGACATGGACTTTCTCCTTGCACTTATCATCGTGTATCGTATGGCAATGTGGCCTAATATTACCTAGCTTCCCATAGTAATGACATGTAAGAGAGGCCTTATAACCACATGACTTACTGTGAGACTTCTCGGGAGATTGAGACCTTTTATGAGTCTCTACCATGCCAGTCATTACTACTCTTATCATCATGCTTATCCCTAATACTCAATGCATGAGAAGTACAGGCTGCATTCACATTCTTTTTGTTTATCTCCTCTCTCTAAGTAATTCACCCTCCCTCAAGATCTTGGAGTTTCAAACCATCTTGAGGCATATTAGCACACATGGTAGTACAAAAAGTGTCCCATGACTCAGGAAGTGTCACAAGCAAGAACAAGAAAGGGAGATCATCCTTAAACTCGATACCTTGCGAAGTCAACTAGTTGAAAATTGAGTGAAACTCATTCAAATATATGGATACACTAGTCCCTTACTTCATGCAAAGGTTCATGAGTTGTTTCAACCAATACATTAGTCAAGCAAGACTTTTCTTATCATAACGATTGCATATCTTTTTCCATAACTACCAAGCATTATCCTCAAGTGCGACAACTAAAATAAATCTATTTAAACAACGATAATATAAGAGTGGATTTACATAGCTCATCCAACTCATCCCAAGTATCTTGATTCTCAATGGTCTAATTTTCTTCATTTGAACTAGTACCTACCATATCTATATTTTAATAGGTAGAATTAGTGCCATCAATATTTTCAAGATTGAAAATAACATTATCATGCAAAGAACCAATCATAATGAAAATATACTAATGCAAAATCCAAGAGAATGAGTTATTAATGATTGCAAATTCACCACAAAATTCAACCAAACTAAGGGCAACACAAGTGGGAATACCAAAGTAGAGAGTTGTCCATCAATTGTAAGTAACATATTATCAAATCCAAGTATCTCCTCTCATAAAGAATGTTGAAAATTGTAAATACAACAATATTGAAATAAAGACAACAATATATGTTAATCCAACTATGGAAAATAGCCAAGAAAGAAAGCCCCCACTAGCAAGGATGAGTAGCAACTGGGATACAAAGGATGCAACTAGCAATGACTAAGCATAGACCATCGATACCAAAGACAATCACAAACTCAAATTGCAAGTAAACCATACATCCCATAAGCATATACATTACTGACAAACTACTATAATAGGTAAGTGCCCGTGTCCAAAGCATTAGAATCAAATAAGCCCAAAAGTAGAGGTAATTGCATCTAATAGTATACAAGGAAGCATATACATGAACCAAGAGTCTCAATGTCCCAAAGAACCAAGCTCAATTGCATAAAGAATCCAAAGCTCTAATGCATAAAGAATCCAAAGCTCTAATGCCAATAGCAAGTATATCTCATTGAAGCAAATCTGAATGCCAAATAAGCAATACAAGCTCAAGACACGAAATACATGACCATCCAGAATTCAAGATACATCTGGGAAGGTAAAATGTTTTGCTAAGAGACTTTTAGTGAGCATACCTACAGGATTCTTACGAGTCACATCAATAGACTTATCCTCTACTACCTCCTCGATGAAGTGGTAGCGCAACTCAATGTGCTCCATCTTTGCATAGAAGATTGGATTCTTAGCCAATTGAATAGCACTCATAGAATCTGAATGTAGTGTAGAAGTAACAATAATACCAAGGTCTACCACTAGATGACCTAACTATAGAGCCTCCTTGCAAACCTCAATGGCGGTTGCAATATACTCTACCTTGGTAGTGGATACGATTGTGTATTTTTGTAGCCTAGACATCCAATAAATAACACTCCAGCAAATGTGAAGACATACCCAGAGGTGGACTTTCTACTATTTACATATCCTGCATAGTTGGAGTCAGTAGTATAACCCATGACCATAATATCCTGACCACCATAGTAAATGCACATATCTACAGTGTCTTTCACGTATCTCATAATATCCTTCACAGTGACTTAATATCACTGGCTAGGTATAGCCATATAGCATGCCACAACTCCATTGCAAATGTTATGTCAAGGCAACTGGCTATCATGGTATACATCAAACTACCCATAGCAAATACATAAGGGATCTTGGCCATCTCGGTCTTCTATTGATTTTATTGGACATGATTGTCCTAGTTGATCTTCACATGGGAAGGCAAAAGATAGCCAATACGCTTAACATCCTACATATGGGATCACTCAAGCACCTTTTATATATACACCTGCTTCTGCTGTGAGAAGTAAAGGAGTCTCTTAGAGTGATCATGCGTGATGCACATACCAAGAATATATGAGGCCTTCCCCATGTCCTTCATCTCAAGGCTCTTCTTGAGTTGAGTCTTGAAAGCATCTAGCTCATCTCATGAGCTCTTGTAGCATATCATTGATAGAAATTACCAAGATAATAAGGCAACCATCATAAGCATTCCTCATGTTAAGACATGGATCTACATTACTATGAGTATATCCCTATGAATGTATGAAATCATCAAACTTATGGTACCATTTCCTAGGCACCTACTTCAGGCTATAAATACTATTTTTTAACTTGTACATTAGGTGTTCCCTGGCCTTTTCCATAAACCCCTTAGGCTACAATATTTAGATATCCTCATGCAAGTCCCCATGTAGAAAAGATGTTTTTACATCCATGTGATAGAAGTGTAGATCTAAGTGCCAAGGCCAAAATCAATCATAGGGTAGGCATATCCTTATATTGGTCATCTAACATGCTAGTGAGTAATATCATGCCACATCACTAAGGTGCGTAATGGATGCTAGCTCATGTAGAGTTTGATATCTCAATAGTATTAGAGGCAAATATTGACCTATCAAAGAATCAAGGGATTCACATTTCTAACTCCTTACTACAATATTATTGATTCAATAATAAGGAAAACTATGACCATATTAGTAACTTTGGTAATATTTTCATAGCTTATGCACTTACATTAAAACCATGGACTACCTTGAGGGACTTTCTCGTAGAATTGAATGTAGTTTTTTTTCTTCGATTTTTGTTATAGAGTTTGGGGTTTTCTTCATAAATTATTCTAATAACTATCATTCATTTTAGTGTTTCTTTAATCATAGGATAGGAGGTTAGGGTTTAGGATTTAGTGTCTAGAGATTAGGTGCACAATTTAGGGCTTGGGGTTCATGGTTTAACTATGTCATCATCACACTATCAAGACATAAATGGCTTAATGTAGGATATAGTCTTTTCCATGTCCAACCACAAATGATGCACATAATATAGTATGGTGCTTGCAAGACGTGGTGTGCTTGAGATAGAGTGACATTTTCTAATAGTCCTTGCATGTGCACATTTGAAAAACACTTAATGATATCAATGTGCTAAAGTCCTCCCATGTGTGGACCATTGTTGAAATCACAACTTCCCTTACTCTCAACCATTCATACTTAGCACATTGCACCCCAAAGATATGTGAGGAGTTAATTTCATTTTTCATTTCCTTTGTTATAGGTTGAGAGATTTGATAAAGAGTGTCCAAGTGCCACATTTAAGGTCGAGGAGATCCAAAATATATGCACAAGGGAAGTCACTTTTGTATCCACTCTTTTGGCCTATTTGTTGGAAAACGGATTAATATTGGCTCTTAACATATTTTGTGTGCATCACATTGCAAGCATCCATATTAGCCATGGCATATGCAAGATACTCTCATGACATTCCTTAACATCTAATCCTTAGGGCTACATGACTCACTATAGTAGCTTGACTTGAAGGAAGAATTTATGCATCCAAGTACCTCAATTTTGTTGATATTATATGCACAATCATTATGTGCCTCCTCTATTATGTCTTCAGCATTGATGACTTGACTAAATTTGTCCTTGACATTGGTAGGAATGTGAAAAAAGGCATATCTAGCTTATGTTTCAATTTTTTTGAGTGAGCTAAGTGTAATAGGTAATTGGATTTTGTAACTATTATTGGAAAATAAAATATTTTATTGTATTTTTGCATTTCAAAGATTAGAAAATTGGTTCATTTAAACATCTAGGGAGACAAAAGATCCTTTGTATTTCTTGGTACTTCTGTTAAGAAACTTTTTGACTCAAATTTTTTTCTTGATATCTTATGCTCAACCATCTTTGGGTCATTTATATTATTAATTTGGAGCAAGGATATAAATCCATTCCTTATTTTATTAAGTCTTGTTTTGTTTTTGCATATTATTTTGCATTGTTTTTCTTCTTTGCTATTAATAGCACTAGTAATGCTCCGATAAATTTACATTTGGAAACTTTTACTTTATGTTAATTGAAAATTTATTCTAATTTGTCTTCTTGAGTATAGAGAGAAAACCTAGGTGTTGTGTCCAATGGAAGACGGAAAAGAAGAGGAAAACAAGGAAAAGTGGCCGAAAATTTTGTGGGGTCAACAAGTAAAGTTGCCTCCAAGTGCTCATTCCTTTTTGTATCAAATCATGTTTTTACTTTCTTTCTATGACTATTTTCATTAAATCAATATATCTACTTGCAAAAAATTTTTCAAATCAAATATGTCAATGAAATACCCACCTTCTATGAGGCATGGAAAATGCATATGAATATAAGCTAATCTTATCAAACTATGAGAGAATAAATTTCCATTGATGGATTGATAGAAAAGATGAATTGTGTATAGATGAGGAAGAAAATTCACAAACAATGCAATCGGGTATTTCCAGTCAATTTTTGGTTTCCATGATGAAGATACCACAAACAATGAGGAGAGAAGACAAGAGCATGAGTCGCACGTCATTTTGGCTCAAAGGAAATGGCAACCAAGTGTGGCATCACACGTAGGGATAGTTTCTACTAATCCTAACTTTCTCTAAGATATTTTGAGCATGATGTTAAAATTTATGTATTGTGTTGACATAAAAAATATATTATTTTTCTTAATTCTTTTGGTCTAAGTTAAATGGTTATTCTCTATTTGTTGGCTACTTAGGTGGATGTAGACAATGTATGATACATGTTGGAGAATGGAGAAATAATCTAGAGCTTGTTCATATGTCTTTTTCCTCTATTACTTTGGATTCATGTGGTAGTTTCAATAAACAAGCTTTGAACATACGATGTTATACTCACCTTAAAATAGGGTGAATAGGTTCTCCAAGTAAATAAGAATGCTTCAATTCATTCTGCAACTTCCGCTCCTTAGAAATACCATCTTTTTGTGCATCATGGAGTATCTCACAAACCCGTAAGAAAGGAGGCTGAGAACCCCCCCCCCCCCCCCCCTCCCCCCTCGGGTATCTTACTTTTGATGAAGCCTCAAGATTAGCCACTAATTGTGAATCCCGTAGTGAAGCAGTCTCCTCCTTGGGAGCCTTGGACTTTCTCAACTTTACATGAATTGGCACCTATGTCCATCTACCCCCTAGAAGTCTCTAGGTGTAAGTTAGATATTTTGATTCTATTTAATATATAAGTATGAAACCTTAGACTCAAAAGGTAGCTTCTAAAGTTTTGGCTCGAGTCTAGAAGGGTTTATGGCATAGCAAAAAAGAAGAAGAAAAAAGTATACTCTAAATCCACTAATAAATATGAGAAAAAACAATTCCAATTAAATGAATATAAAATACCTAACTGGTGAATGGTGTCTATTTGTGACATTGATCCGATATTTGCGTGTGGATGATGTCAATGCACAAGCCATGAATGAATGAGCATGAAAATCTGTGTGTGTGTGTGTGTGTGTGTGTGTGTGTGTGTGTGTGTGTTAACTATAGGATGGAAGGCAACAAGACAACAAAGCAAATCATAAAGCCGATATTCCACTAACTAAAAATTGTAGCCCACAAATACATGATCAGTGGACTTCGGCTCCATCTTATCACATGTAGATACACCTTGAAGTAAGAAGCATCGGGCTTTTGACCAACATATACCTCAAATAGAGTCATGCCTAGAATGGCCAACATGGGTGATCTACTAAGGATATGGACAGATATGGCCATCGCTTCTGCCAATAGAATCTCGGGCACCTTTGGATGCTCTAGCATAGTCCTTGCCATCTCAATCATGTCCCCCACTCCAAGGCACTTTTCTCTTGTGGGATATTCGTGTTTGCAAACTCGTAATGAATGCTCTAGCATAGCCCTTGCCATCTCAGTCACGATCTTGGTCCTCCACTTCAAGACACCGTTCTCTTGTGGGGTATTCGAGTTCGCAAACCCATAATGAATCCCTTGCTCCATGCACTAGTGATCCATTTCATTGGAGGTGAATTCTTCCCCTTTGTCAGCCCTAATGGTCTTCAACTGCTGCCCATACTGGTTTTCCTCGAAGATGATCTAGTCTCAAAAATGCAAGAAGGCTTGTGACTTGACCTATGGAAAATAAGCCCAAGTCATCCTACTATAATGCTTTTTGAAGTAACTTGTGGTTGAGGTTGTCAGAGTGCAACAAATGTGGAAGTGTATGGACAAGACTGAAAGAAAATGAGCACGAGAGAAAGGGAGAGAGAAAAGAGAAAGAAGAACACAGA